>NC_089250.1:161651994-162302994 GCF_963930625.1 Muntiacus reevesi | reverse complement strand
TTCTCCAAGTTAAAGGGAAACAGGTGGTCCATTACAATTCATCAGAGGCCTCCAAGCTCAGTGCTCTAAATTAATGTTTTATATTAAAAAGATACCAGAAGGTTACTGGCAGAAAGAGCAAATGTTTGTTCTTCCAAATAAATTCACTGTACAGACTTTCATTAGAAACCTTTCCTCATTATATCTTGTAACTTCAAAATCCAAAGACTTTCAGAATAAAAAATTCACAGAAGAGGGGGAAAAAAACCCATATATGAGGTTCTGCATACCACAGTTGGCAAGTTCAAATATTTAACTTGCTGATACTAATTTTTTATCATTATCATGAGTTGCTCTGTCTAAATTTACTTCCTTTTTCTTCTTGAGTGTCAAACTGAAGCTCAGGATGTGCAGAGTGTTCTCACTTAATATTTAGAGTAAAAGTGCCAACAGTGGCTTACTAAGTCTACAGAAAACAGAAATATTGTACGCCTTTTTATGACTGAAAAAATAATCCCCCTCACAACTGGGGCCAACTAGCACCTATTTGATCATAAAAATCTTATCTACCCTGGTTCCTGGCAATGAGTGAAGCTGCTTTAAACACAGGGAACAAAGCATTCAAGAATTATGACAAACCCAGCACATTCAATGAGCAAATCAAAGATGTCAGGTCAACTGATGCTTTGAAATCTTGTGCTTTCATCAATTAAATTACAGAGATGCAGTAAATTAACCTGAAGCTTTGTCTCCATTTCAGATTACAGAAGGCATCCTTCAAGGGTGAGGTCTGTCCCCTCCTTTTGTGACGTCCTCACTCCAGGACTGTCAGCTGAGCCTGTGCTCCTTAGGGCTCCCACAGCACTGCCTTCCACAGGAACCCAACGAGTGCATACATACGTCCATGTGTACACCTTTACACATACAAAGCCTGAACACACCCTGCTGCAGCTACTTACACAGCTGTGTTTCTCATTTTAATTTCTACTTGTCTGACCTTCTGTCCCTCCATCAACTCACATACCCCTCAATAAATATTGGAGGATACAAGTTGGAATTTTGAGTCATTCAAATCCAGGGAAAACATTCTTTACCATAGTAGATTCCCTCAACTCTTTTAAGTTGTTCATCAAATATCAAAATGAAGCCTACCTTGACCACTTTATCTAATACAACAAGCCCACTCCCACCCCCTTTATCTTATTTTTTATACCACTCATAATATATTGCAGTGTACCAATTCATTACGCCCAAAGGTTACCACCTAATTCTTGCTCACTAGAATGCAAACTTTATGAAGGCAAGAATCCTTGTCTTGGTTCACTGATATATTCCAGACTCCCAGAACACTCCTGGCATATAGTAGGTAAAAGCTCAGGAAATATTTGTTGGATAACTGAATAAAAAATATTTTCTAAATAATTCAGTCACAAAAATATCTGTCCAGAATCTGATTTTTATATCAGTGGCTCAGTAAAACATTAAAGTATACTGGCAAAAACAGTCTCTGCCAGAAAAAACTCCTTTGGACTTAGTCTGTTCCTGACATGCCTCTGTTTATGGCACTCAAAAGGCTTGGAATGAATTAGAACAATATTCTGAAAAGGAAGAAATGAATTTGGCCACAGACTAAATGAAACCCTCGACTCGGGTTCTTTTGATGTTCCTAGAAAAAAAATTTAATTAAGTCTGAATTAGAATAACACAGCAACTCTCTCGTTCTGACTGATCTAATTCTGATCACAAATTCCACACACTGAAGGTCTAGCTTGCTGATTTAAATTTCTGATCATCAGAATACTTGCAAAAAATATGGGTTATGATTTAGTATCTGTACAAGGAGCTGAAAAGATACGAACTAGATGTGCTTCTCATTTTAAGATGTATAATGTATGACTGGGTGTGTGTCTATGTGTATCTTATGTATATAGCATTAACCATATATATTACAAATACCTCAATTCATTTTCCACAAGAAACTAGTACTCACAAGTTAAATGTGAGGGATCAAAAGGATCAAAAGAAAAAGAAAGAATGTTATCTGCATAGCTCTTCTTCCAGAGTTTGGTGCCAGTATCTGCATTCCAGAGCACAATGTAATTTGGCGGATGGATAGCAAGCAATAAATCCCGGGAAGCATCTTGATTCCATAACCACTGAACATCTGCAAAGACCAGATAAATAAAGGCAAAATTCAGAAAGCACCCACTTTAAAACACTTGGTTAATGTATCCTCTATATCTAGTTGTGTGTATGTGTTTTCATAATCCTTAAAACCTTAACTTTCCCCCTCCTCTTCAATGTTGCATCTAAGTGTATGTGTCAAGATTGACAGGGAAAACTAATTTTACATAAAAATAAGCTGCCTGAACATTAGAATCTAGAGGTCAGCATTTCCAAGTAATCTGAAATATTACTTCAAAGAAAATACAAGGCAATTTACACTATTCATTAGTTAAAACTTTATGTCAAAGACTTGTCCTAGCCATGATCAATGTCAGACCCTCCTAATGTTTTTGTGGAGTTACTTAATGGGACTTTACAGAATTGCACGTTTTTTCATGATAATAAAGAAGTTAAAGATCTAGTTCAATAGGTACAGTAAGTACTCAATAAGTATTTTTTTAACAGTCATTTAAAAGATTCACCCAGTCAAGAGAGCCACTCAGTCAAAGCCAGGAATACTGTATTGATTAGGTCAGTAACATAAGCAAGCAAGCAAATGATCTATTGATATATGAAAATAAGAACATTTTATCTCTATTAACAGAAAGTAAGCATTGAGGGCTAATTCAAAGGAGCAGTTCAGGGGAGTTTATTTATAGCTTAGATTTACAAGACCATTTATAAGGAGCTTAATTTTTCTCTTCATGCTCAACTGAAGGCAAGGTTGAAATTAATGCATTTTACCAAAGCACAAATCAACTGAGATCTGAGGAAAATAAGCCCAGAAGTGTATTGATAAGGAAAAAAAAGCTAGATTCAGATCCACAGAACTGGCTACACACAATCAAGAGGTAACTTGACAAGTGATGAAAGTAAATGAAAGGGACAAAAACCAACCGCTCTAACAATAAGTGTGTTATCACAGACGCTCGGACGAGCGTGGACTTTCCTCACCCTGAATAGGCTTGGCATGCTCTTGGATCTCACACTGCGCTACTCCTGCTGCTACATCCCAAACGATGATCTTTCCATTGACATCAGCAGAAGCTAAGCGCAAGGAATATGGCGAGCCAATGTTATGATGATAATTTTCCCTGGCCCATTTAACCTAGTATCAAGAAGAAACCAAATCAAGTAAATACTTGCACTGGATGTAAACCATATATAATTTTCATAAAACACTGACCAGAACTCAAAGCTACATTCTACACTTATATTACAAAAATAGGAAATTAGCTTCCTCAAAAGTCAGACATTTTTATTATGATTTTTTTAAAGTCACAAATAAAATAGTTTTGAAAATATCACAACTTTATTGCCTTTAAAATATCGGAAATGACACAAAGCCTTAATAATCTGAAGAATTCAGGTAAAAATTCCAGAATACCATCTCTTAAAATGGTATGATCACTGGTATATCATCTAATCACAGTAAAGACCATAAAATCTAATTCTGACAAAACACGTAAAATTCTAAATTGTTAAGAAGAATCTTCTCTTGCATTCTATTCTTCTAATAAAAAGGAAACTTGAAGCTAAAAAAATCCTGCAAAAGGAAAACAAAATCAAACAAAAAATCTGGGTATCCCTCTCATAA
The DNA here is from genome assembly GCF_963930625.1 of Muntiacus reevesi. NCBI lineage: Eukaryota > Metazoa > Chordata > Mammalia > Artiodactyla > Cervidae > Muntiacus > Muntiacus reevesi. The sequence continues at coordinate 162,299,252 of NC_089250.1, read as the reverse complement.
AATCGGAAAAAAACTGTTAACAGGTTTTTCTCTAAAAAAAATTTATGCATCATACTTTTTATAATAACATTAATAGCTTTTTAAATAAAAAATACAAGAATCCCAGCACAAATCAGGTTAATTCCTGAGCACTGAACACTGACAGAATAAGGAATAAAACGAGTCCTTACTCTGAGCCAATGTCTTCCCTGGCCACAACCTCCCTTTTCTAGCTCAGCGTCCTACTTGCTTACTTTGGATCATTTCCCACATAATACTCTGTAATTATTTTATTTACTTTGTTTTGACCTATCACCAGTCCCACTCCATATGGCAGGATCATGGGGGCCTTGCTCACATTTCTATTCCCAGACCCTAACACAGTGCCTGCAGCTGACGTTCAAGTATGTGTTTAGTAAAGAAACTTAACACTACAGACTCTTCAAACATATACCTATATTTGAATATATAGGCATATACCTATGTACACACAAATGTATGTACATATAAAAGTAAACACACTCAGAGAAAATGCGAGGGTATGGAAGCATGCTAATCAATTCCAATAGCATTCATGAAAAAGATGGCAAAAAGTTTTCCGAACTTCAGAGTTAATGAGACACATCTTTTCCTCAGGCAAGAGTTTTTTTAAAATTAAAATGTGTATCTGCACATATGCATGTATATATGTTTGAGTGGGTATGTATGTATATATTTACTTTATACATGTGTGCAGCTAAGTATACTCTCCCTCCTTGTTATTTACAGAATCTGTATTTGTGAATTTGCCTACTCGCTAAAACGTATTTGTAATTTTATTTGTAAAATCAGTGCTTTTATCTGCAGTGCTTTTACAGTCATTAATGGACACACGCAGAGCGGTGAAACATCTGAGCCACTCAACATACAAGAGCATCCCAGCTGCCTCTGAGCAAGGTGCTCTTGTGTCAATTCTCATAACGTAAACACGTCTTTTTGGAGGCCTACGTATTCCCGTGGTTTTGCATTCCTGTGCTTCCAGTTATGACTTCACTGTTTAAAGTGGTCCCCCAGCACAGTGCTAAAGTGCTGTCTAGTGCTCCTAAGCACAAAAAGCTGTGCCATGCATTATAGAAAAAACACATGAAAATAAGCTTTGTCCAGGCATGAGTTATGGTGCTGTCGGCCATGAGTTCAATAACAATAAATCAACAGTATATAATAAATATCTTTTAACAGAAACACATACAAAACAAGGTTATATATCAATCAGTTGATGAAAATATTGCAACTAGAGGCTCACTAGGAACCAAACTGCATTCTTTCCCCTAGGAGCAATCAGTGGTTCAGTATTTGCTAATTCGGAAAAGGCAATGGCACCCCACTCCAGCACTCTTGCCTGGAAAATACCATGGATGGAGGAGCCTGGTAGGCTGTAGTCCATGGGGTCGCGACGAGCTGGATACGACTGAGCGACTTCACTTTTGCTTTTCACTTTCATGCATTGGAGAAGAAAAAGGCAACCCACTCTAGTACTCTTGTCTGGAGAACCCCAGGGACAGAGGAGCCTGGTGGGCTGCCGTCTACGGGGTCGCACAGAGTTGGACACAACTGAAGTGACTTAGCAGCAGCAGCAGTATTTGCTAATTCAGTGTTTCCAACAACTTTACAGAATAAAACTATCACAGATAAGAATTACTGTAGGGTGTGTGTATGTGTGTGTGTGTGTAGTACTTGAATTCCATCTCTGTATATATATTTTAAAAAATCACCTAAACACATCATAATCAAACTGCTGAAAATCAAGATAAGGAGATGAGGAAAGACACATTGCATACAGAGAAACAAAGACAAAAATTTCCCAACAAAAATTACTCTGGGAGATGATGGAGTGATCTTTAAAGCACTACAAGGAAAAAAAAGTACTGGTGAAACAATTTCTCAGACAAATAAAATCAGAAAGGGTCAACCAATATCAGATACATGCCTCAAGGACTTGAAGGAAATTCTTTAGCCAAAAGGAATATGACACCAGACTAAAACACAGATCTATACTAAGAAATGAAAACTCCAGAAATGCGAAAAAGACAGAAATGGGGGGAGAGATAATATTTCTTCCCAAAAAGCAAAAAAAGTAAAAAACAAAACCTATACCTAATATTAGACTTGATGGTGAAAGACTGAATGCTTTCTTCCTAGGCTCAGGATAAGACAAGGGCATTCTCCCTCAGTCCTAAGCACTGTAGTACAGGTCCCAGTTAACACAACAGGACAAGGAAAAGAAAGAAAAGACACCAGATTACTAGTGAAAAATCCAAGCTGTCATTATCTGCAGAGACCATGATTGTCTACAGAAGAAAAACAAAACAATACCACTCAGATTACTAGCTCTAATGAGTTTAGCAAGATTATAGGGTACATGTAGATATCAAAAAAAAAAAAAAAAAAAAAAAAAAAATTCCCTGTATTTTTCCCTATTGCACATTACATACAAAAATTAACTCAAAATGGATCTGAAACCTAAATATAAGAGCTAAACCCGTAATATCCTTAGACAAAAACAAAGGTATAAATCCTCTTGACACTGGGAAAAGCAATGGTTCTTGGAAATAGCCAAAAAAGAAAAAAGAAAAGATTTGTACCTACATCAAAATTTAAAACTTTTGTGCTTCAGAGGGCACTATCACAGAATGAGAGAAAATATTTTACAAGCATGTATCCGATAAGGGACTTGTATCTAGAACCATAAAGAACTCTTACAACTCCAAAATCTTAAAAAATACAATTTTAAAATGGGCAAAGGAATGAATAAACATTTCTCAAAGAATAGCTACAAATGACCAATAAGCACATGAAAGATACTAAACACTATCAGCCATTAAGGAAATGCAAACCAAAACCACAGTGAGAACCACTCTGTGCCCCCTAGGAGGGCTATCATCAAAGGAACAAGTAACGACAAATGTTGAGTCTGAGGAGAAGCTCCAGCTCTGATACACTGCTATGGGCATGTAAAACACTGAAGCCTCTTTGGTAAACAGTCTGGCAGTTCCTCAAAAAGTTAAATATAGAGTTACCATGTGAGTCAGCAATTCTACTTCGAGGCATATACCCAAGAGAAATGAAAACATAGGTTCACACAAATAAACTGTACACAAATGTTCATGGCAGCATTGTTCATAATACCTCAAAAGTGAGATATGCCAAATATCCATCAATAAATAAATGTTGTATCAGTGGAATATTATTCAGCAATAAAAAGGAACAGAGTACTGACACAAGCTATATAACATGGATGAATCTTGAAAAACATTATGCTAGGTGAAAGAAGGCAGGCTCACACTGTATCATCTCATTTATTTCAAATGTCTAGAACAGACACATCTACAGAACAGAAAGCAGATTAGTGGTTGCCTAGGGATGAAGGGCGGAGAAGGCAATGGCCACCCACTCCAGTACTCTTGCCTGGAAAATCCCTTGGACGGAGGAGCCTGGTAGGCTGCAGTGCATGGGGTCGCACAGAGTCGGACACGACTGAAGCGACTTAGCAGCAGCAGGGATGAAGGGAAAGGGGATGGGTGGCAACTGCTAAGGTGTACAAGGTTTCGTTTGGGGGGTTACGAAATTGATTGTGGTGATGGCTACACAACTTCTGTGGATACACTGAAAGCCATGGAACTGCATGCTTTAAATGGGTGAATTTTATGGTATGAATATCTCAATAAAGCAGTTAACAACCAATAAAAGCCCCCAGATGTCTATCTCCAATAGTAATGTCTTTCCTAAAATTTCAGATCAGTATAATTCAACTGCCCCAGGTGTCTCAGACTTTGCACCTTAAACACTGACTTCACACACACTCACCTCATCAAAACAAAACTACCATTCAGTTACTCAAACAGAAACCTTGAGTCATTCTGATTCTCCCTTAAGATTGTTCACTATAAAGGCTATCAAGTTCACCTCTAAAGTGAAAGTTGCTCAGTCATGTCTGACTCTCAGAACCCATGGACTGTTGCCTGCCAGGCTTCTCTGTCCATGGAATTCTCCAGGCCAGAATACTGGAGTGGGTAGCTGTTCCCTTCTCCAGGGGATCTTCCCAACCCAGGGATGAACCCAGGTCTCCCACACTGCACGTGGATTACCTTCTGAGCCACCCATGAAGTCCAAGAATACTGAACTGGGTAGCCTATCCCTTCTCCAGTGGATCTTCTCAACCCAGGAATCAAACCGGGGTCTCCTACACTGGAGTCATTCTGACTCTCCCTTAAGACTGTGTACCATAAAGGTGTCAAATTCACCTCTTAGAGAGCTCCTAAATCTGACTCCTTTTTGTCTCCTTTTTATTTAGGCCCTAAGGATTTCCTGCCAAAATTACTACAATTCTCCTAAATGACCCCATTGCATTGTCTTGCCTTTTTCCAACAGATCCTCCACCACTGCCAGAGTGAGTTTTTCTAAAATGCAAATATGATCAAATCAATCTCCTCCTTAAAAATCCCAAATCCATCATAATCTTATAAACCTTTCAGGGTAGGTGAATTTCTCAGGCTGCCTTCTTTTGTCACTCCTACTGATTACATGTGTATTCCATCTTTTAGCCATCCTTTACACACACTGCTTCCTTTTGAATCTATCCTCCTTTTTTCCTGCAGTGCACTTCCTAATTTTTCACTCAGCCAGATACTGTTTATCAGTCCCTAAAATGAAAAGAATTCTGAGTCCTCCTCTGATCCCTACAACCAGGTGATCTGTAGCTCCTCTATCTTCCTAGAGCACATAAAATAGGTCTCACCTACCACACTGTATTCGTTTTCTTTTCACCCTTCCTCACTAGAAAATGAATTGCTTGAGGGCTTTCATCTCTATACTCTTAGCACATACTAGATGCTCAAAACTAATGACTGAAATGAGTGGTGCAGTACAGGACAAAATTAGTGTTTTCCACTAGCATTAAAATGACCTAAGAACTAGCATTTAATAGTTCATCCTGATGCAACAGTAAATGTATATATGGAAATACTGCATGTGCATGTGTGCTCAGTCTTGTCCAACTCTTTGTGACTCCATGGACTGTAGCGGGTCAGGCTCCTCTGTCCATGGGTTTCTTCAGGCAAGAATACTGGAGTGGGTTCCATTTCCTCTTCCAGGGGATCTTCCTGACCCAAGGATGGAACCTAAGACTCCTGCACTGGCAGGTGGGTTCTTTACCACTGAGCCACTAGGGAAACCCCGTATTAGGCTACCCAAAATAGAGTATCACATGTAAAACCTACTCAACATTTCTACATATGACTTTAATGAGATTCCAGCGATATTTAAAACTTTAGAACAGACAATTTATGATATGATGTAAGTAGGATCTGACTTACCTTGACAACATCAGCTTTATGCTTTTCTAAAACTTGAAGCGTTTGAGCAGTATTGGAATCAATCACTACCACAAGCGAATGACATCCATAAGCAATTAAACCTTGCCAGCCCCTAACAAAAAGTGTGAACATTTAAGTGAAGAGCAAAGCAAAACAACTTCTCTCTTGCCAAGAAGCATCATAAACAGATAAATCTAACCAACAGGCACCACCATTAATAAAATTATTATGTAAGCCCAAAGGCTAGTACTTTACATTTTACCATTTAAATAGAAAAGGTCTAACTAAGCTTAAAAAAAAAAAACTTGTTGAAATTTTTTTTCCGGATTAAAAAAAAAAAAAAGTTCTGAGAGACATGCCTGTAGAGGCGTAAAGACATATAAAACGACTCCGATCGTCTATTTGTCTCCTAGAGCTTATGCCTCGTCTTAGTCAACTTTGAATCCTGAGCATCCATAGAGTGCGTGGGACACACTCCACACTCTGGGATTAGCCCTGGTCCCTCCAACCAGATAAAAAGACGAACCCTGAACAGGAAGCTTCTGTACTCTTGCCAACCTTCCCAGGAGCCACAGCTACAAGCAGTCTGCTTTGTATTTGCCTGGTTATTAATTATCGGTGTCATTTTATAGTAAAAAGATAAAGGTGAAATGAAGAGTTGGCGAGAGCCCAGGGGCCTGGCACAGCGTCCAGCACACTGTTGAATGGATACAGGTTAAGAAACGGGGATGAGAGAAAAAGAAGGCAGAATTGGGGAAGAACGGAACTGACATGGGGGCGAGAAGCCCGGAGACTTGGAGGAGAGGGTAAGAGTGGGGAACGGGGACGGCGAGGAAACTGAGAAGAAAGAGCGAAGAGAAACAAGAGATGGGAGAACGAGGGCAAATATATCCACCCAAGGCAAGTTCCCACATAGGGGTATTTACAGCTTTTATAGTAACAACAGAAAGCCAGCATTTAAAAATGAAAATCTCTATAAAGTGTGAAGGCAGCGTCCACTCTTGACGAGAACTAACTAAACAGGGGGATGAAACCTCTTGTTCTTTCCCCTTCCCCTCACAGACTCCTGGCCGAGCCTGGCGGCCTCGGAGCCCGGCGCCCTCACCAGTCCACCGCCGCCTTGTTGTGGGCATTGAGGGCCCCGGTGAGGGTGCGCGCCGACACCTTAAAATTCACGGTGTAGGGCAACATCGCCACGGCTAAACTGGGCCCTCAGAGCCGCCGCGCAACCAGGAAGCCGGCGGCCACTGGGCTTCCGTTCCAAACAGAGTCCGGGTGGCTCCTTGAGCGCCGTAATTTGGTTCCGCAAAATCCGAGGTTCCACCGCTCCGGGTTTCCGTTGCCTTCAGGTTCCGTCACTCCTGTGTTCCGTCTGCTTCAGGGTTCCGCCACCGTGAGGGTTCCGTAGCTCAGCATAGGATCTTGTTGTGCCTTGAAGGAAAAGGTGGTGACTGGGGTTACGTCTGTTTTCTGGGGTTACCTCTGTTTTCTTAAGACTGGGAGTGAGTAAGCCTATGTGCGCTTATGAAAATGTAAGCCTATGTGTCCTGATGAAAATTGTGAAAAGCAAGAGCTAAAAGTCCCAATTAGCCTTCTGCCTTCGATCAATTAACTTAGGAAAACGACCAATGTCTAGTCAAAGCTATGGCTTTTCCAGTAGTCATGTATGGATGTGAGAGTTGGACTGTAAAGAAAGCTGAGTGCCGAAGAATTGATGTTTTTGAACTGTGGTGTTGGAGAAGACTCTTGAGAGTCCCTTGGACTGCAAGGAGATCCAACCAGTCAATCCTAAAGGAAATCAGTCCTGAATATTCATTGGAAGGACTGATGCTGAAGCTGAAACTTCAATACTTTGGCCACCTGATTCGAAGAACTGACTCATTTGAAAAGACCCTGATGCTGGGAAAGACTTAAGGCAGGAGAAGAAGGGGACAACAGAGGATGAGAGGGTTGGATGGTATCATGGATGCGATGGACGTGAGTTTGAGTAAGCTCTGGAAGTTGGTGATGGACAGGGAGGCCTAGCGTGCTGCAGTCCATGGGGTCGCAAAGAATTGGACAGGACTGAACGACTGAACTGAACTTAACTGAACCAATGCCAGGCACTGTTGTAGGTGTTGGGGATATAGGGGTGAAGAGGACACAAAGTCTCTACCCTTATGGAGTTTATAGAATAAATGAGATTGTGGATTTAAGAATGTTTCCATGATCTAAAAAAAAAAAAAAAAAAGAATAAGTGAATGTATAGGATTCACTGGCTGAATGGAGAGAGTGAATGAGATGAAGAGCTGGAATTACAAAATTTTTCAATGGCAACAATGCACTATATATGATCCATTAATGGTTCCTGTAATGAACTGCTATTACTAATACCATATATCATTTGTTGGGAATTACCACGTGCTAGGCAGTAAACTAAGGACTTTCCATGTGAGCTAAGCCTTTTCTTTGATCCTCACGCTGGATTTCCTTCTTCTGGCCCTAGGCGTCTTGAAAGGTTACTATCAGTATTAGAAGGGCATTTATTGTGACTTTGGGCAGATCACTTGAGTTCATTAAGCCTCCATTTCTTCTATTATGTGGGGGAGGGTAATTATCCTTGGATGATTAAAAACCTTATGTTAGATATTATGTTAAAGAACCTAACACAGCACTTAGATTCCTAAGTGCCTTATGATTTACTGGCAGAGCTGGAATATGAATACAGGTCCTTTTGGGGGTGGGGGTGGGACAGCACTGACCCTCTAAGCTGTGCTGTGCTTAGTCACTCAGTCGTGTCCAGTGCTTTTCCACCATGTGGACTGTAGCCTGCTGGGCTCCAGGCTCCTCTGTTCATGGGGATTCTCCAGGCAAGAATACTGGAGGGGGTTGCCATGCCCTCCTCCAGGGGATCTTCCCAACCCAGGAATCGAACAGGAGTCTCCTGCATTGCAGGTGGATTCTTTACCAGCTAAGCTACCAGGGAAGCCCCCACCCCCTTGTGACCCCGTGGACTGCAGCACGCCAGGCTTCCCTGTCCATCACCAACTCCTGAAGCTTCCTCAAACTCATGTCCATTGAGTCAGTGATGCCATCCAACCATCTCATCCTCTGTTGTCCCCTTCTCTTCCTGCCTTCAGTCTTTCCCAGTATCAGGGTCTTTTCCAATGAGTTTGCTCTTTCACATCAGGTGGCCAAAGTAGTGGAGTTTTAGTTTCAGCATCAGTCCTTCCAATGACTATTCAGGACTGATTTCCTTTAGGATTGGCTGGTTTGATCTCCTTGAAGTCCCAGGGACCCTCAAGAGTGTTCTCCAAGAGTCTTGAAGATCCATTCCTTGGCGACGTTCAGGGGGGCCCAAGTCCCTCTAAGCGACCTTAAATTTGAAGAAAGATCTTCCCTCTCTAAGGTGTATCCTGCAAGAGAAGAAGTAATGAAAATTTGGTTAAAAGTGGAGTTGGATTTGCTGAGTCACTCACAGGGATACCAAAACCACAGTGATTTGCTTTAAGACCAGGGCTTTAAGGGATCCCAATAGTGAACATATCAGACAGGCTTTGGGGAATCGCAGTTCTGGATGGACCATGATGACCTTGGCCCTGAAGGGGCTAACTTATCTCTTTCTAAAAAGTCAACCTGTCTGTACACATAGCCAAAGACGTAGGCTGTTTGAGCTGCTAGGCAAGCCCTAACCAGTGCTCCTCTGGCCACCCTGCAGTCATACCATGCTTACGATGCAATCTGGAGCTCAAGTCTGTAGCCTCAGGAGTTAGCTTTAAAAGACTGCAACTTGTGTATCTTTCAGGATAACGATGCCCCCTTCTCTTCCAGACTTGGGTCTCCTGAGCCTCCCTTCTCAGGCTGTGTCTTTACTCAAACCCTTCTCCTGTCAGGAGAAGGTCACTTAGCCTCCCACTACCTCTAACATCAATATGGGCCACAACATTTAGTACATTAGTTAGATTATTTTTATTATAACACTGCTGTTTTAAATTGGTCAATCCTGTCTTATTTTAAATGAAAGCATCTGAACTACAAACCAACCCTGTTTCATCAGTGGTAGGTATTGCCAACTCCAAGTTCTAGATGGAGAAACGCAGCCTCAGAAAGGGGAAGTGACTTACCCAAGATCACATTTCTGGCCAGTGAAAGAGGTGAACTTCCACCCACTCAGGGCTCAGTCCAGGACGCAGAACTGCTCTCATGTGAGGTTTAGGTATGGTTGTGCATTGTTGCCGGGGATGAAATGGGGACCATGCATGCACACTTTGTGCAGTCAACACATTTTAAAGGAAAGGCACCCAGTAACATGGGAGACCCAGTCGGCAGCTGAGTGGGGGACTGGATGAACAGGAGGGAGTACTAGGTTGACAGCCTAGACTTAGCATCTATTTATCTTTCCTTGGGTTTTTCTTTAAATACCTTCCACCCACCCTTTACTTCCTTGTGGATGATCATCAGTCCAAATTATTATCTGACTACTCTTGTTATTGATCTCTTTTTGTGTCTGCACATATTATGGGTAATTATTGCAGTACAATGGATCAGTCACTGCACTTTATGACTTGGTAATTGAGGTTTATTAGACTAAAGGAGGTTTCTGAGAAAAGCGGTCATGGTGAAATGGACTTCTCCTGAGGAAGCTGTGTGAGGGATGTGTTTTTCTTACATCCTGAGCACAAGGAGAGGCAGTCAGGTGTTGCTGGAAATGGCGAGGGCTTTGTGGTTAGACAGACAGACAGACAGGTAGGAGTCCTGCTCTGGTCTGGCCACCTCCTAGCTCTGGGACTTAGGGAAAATTTAGGGTTTGAAATATTGTTTGTAAGATGCTCCAATGTGATGGTTGTCCTGGGTATTAAGGACAAGGAGCAGGTGTGCACCCATTCGGGCCCCTTCTCTCTTTCCAGCTGGTCCACATAACTGACCTACAGGCAACACTAATTCCTGGGGTCACTGGGGCCCTGTCAGTGGGTGTTTATCAAATTATTGGCTGTTTTTAACAGAAGAATAAGCTAGAGGACATCCTTATTTGATTCATTCATCAGAATTTTGTTAGTCCAAATAAACAATGTCTTAATATTGAGCTCATGGAATAGCATTTCATAAATCAGATTAACTTTACAAGCTTGTAGCTGGTGCGTAATCATGCTTTCTTGAGAAGAAGTAATTCTACTGATTACACATCCTTAACGAGCTTGGATCTTGGTAGAAATAGACTGTGAGACACTCTAACAGTCTTAAGGGTTTCACAACATTGTCTGGTCTTTCACAGAATCTTCCAGTTGTTGCAGTTAAAAATAAATCCCAATCTGACACTTCTGGGTGTCATATTTGTGTTCCTACTCAGGGTAGATGGCTGGCTTGTAATTCAAAGTCTGCCCTAGAATAAGTCTTGAGAGTAGACAGACTAAATCCAGAGGCCTAGAAGCCAGCATAAGATAAAAAAGTGAATTTATAAGCCCCCTGATGTATCCTGAAAGTGTTAATCTAAGAGTATCTAGTTTTACTCTCTTGAAATATTAAGAACAATATCACAGTTTTTAAAAAGAGAAAAATGTGTCCATAATCTTTACTTGCTAATGTAATTTTTATATTCAATTCAGTTCAGTTCAGTCGCTCAGTCGTGTCCAACTCTTTGCGACCCCATGGACTGCAACACGCCAGGCTTCCTTGTCCATCAACTCCCAGAGTTTACTCAAATTAAAGTCCGTTGAGTCGGTGATGCCATCCAAACATTTCATCCTGTCATCCCCTTCTCCTTCAGCCTTCAATCTTTCCCAGCATCAGGGTCTTTTCCAATGAGTCAGTTCTTCACATCAGATGACCAAAGTATTGAAGTTTCAGCTTCAGCATCAGTCCTTCCAATGAATATTCAGGACTGATCTCCTTTAGGATGGACTGGTTGGATCTCCTTGCAGTTCAAGGGACTCTCAAGAGTCTTCTCCAACACCACAGTTCAAAAACATCACTTCTTCGGCACTCAGCTTTCTTTACAGTCCAACTCTCACATCCATAGATGACTACTGGAAAAACCATAGCTTTGACAAGACAAGCCTTTGTCAACAAAGTATTATCTCTGCTTTTTAATATGCTGTCTAGGTTGGTCATAGCTTTTCTTCCAAGGAGCAAGCAACTTTTAATTTCATGGCTGCAGTCACCATCTTCAGTGATTTTGGAGTCCATGAAAATAAAGTCTGTCACTGTTTCCGTTGTTTCTCCATCTATTTGCCATGAAGTGATGGGACCATATGCCATGATCTTCATTTTTTGAATGTTGTTTAAGCCATCTTTTTCACTCTCCTCTTTCACTTTCATCAAGAGGCTCCTCACTTCCTCTTCACTTTCTGCCATAAGGGTGGTGTCATCTGCATATCTGAGGTTATTGATATTTCTCCCGGCAATCTTGATTCCAGCTTGTGTTTCATCCAGTCCAGTGTTTCTCATGATGTACTCTGCATATAAGTTAAATAAGCAGGGTGACAATATACAGCCTTGACGTACTCCTTTCCTGATTTGGAACCAGTCTGTTGTTTCATGTCCAGTTCTAATTATTTCTTCTTGGTTTGCACACAGATTTCTCAAGAGGCAGGTCAGGTGGTCTGGTATTCCTATCTCTTTCAGAATTTTCCACAGTTTGTTGTGATCCAAACAAAGGCTTTGGCATAGTCAGTGAAGCAGAAGTAGATGTTTTTCTGGAGTTCTTTTGCTTTTTCTATGATCCAATGGATTTGATCCAATGGATGTTGGCAATTTGATCTCTGGTTCCTCTGCCTTTTCTAAATCCAGCCTGAACATTGGGAAGTTTTTGTTTCACATACTGTTGAAGCCTCACTTGGAGAATTTCGAGTTTTACTTTGCTAGTGTGTGAGATGATTGCAATTATGCAGTAGTTTGAACTTTCTTTGCCATTGCCTTTCTTTGCGATTGGAATGAAAACTGATCTTTTCCAGTCCTGTGGCCACTGCTGAGTTTTCCAAATTTGCAGGCATATTGAGTGCAGCACTTTCACAGCATAATCTTTTAGGACTTGAAATAGCTCAGCTGGAATTCCATCACCTCCACTAGCTTTGTTCATAGTGATGCTTCCTAAGGCCCATTTGACTTCGCATTCCAGGATGTCTTGCTCTAGGTGAGTGATAACACCATCGTGGTTATCTGGGTCATGAAGATCTTTTCTGTATAGTTCTTCCATGTATTCTTGCCACCTCTTCTTAATCTCTTCAGGTTCTGTTAGGTCCATACCTTTTCTGTACTTTACTGTACCTAACTTTGCATGAAATGTTCCCTTTGTATCTAATTTTCTTGAAGAGATCTCTAGTCTTTCCCATTTTATTGTTTTCCTCTGTTTCTTTGCATTGATCACTGAGGAAGGCTTTCTTATCTCTCCTTGTTATTCTTTGGAACTCTGCATGCAAATGGGAATATCTTTCCTTTTCTCCTTTGCTCTTAGCTTCTCTTCTTTTCTCATCTATTTTGTAAGGTCTTTTCAGACAATCATTTTGCCTTTTTGCATTTATTTTACATTTTTCTCCCAATCCTGCTCAAATAAAGATATATTTCATACTTTCATAATATAACATATGTTTTATTAATCTTTTTTGACCCTTCTATTGTAAGTATGGGGCTTCCGTAGTGGCTCAGCCTGTAAAGAATGTGCCTGCAGTGTGGAAGACCCGGGTTTGATCCCTGAGTCAGAAATATCCCCTAGAGAAGGAAATGGCAACCCACTCCAGTACACTTGCCTGGAGAATTCAATGGACAGAGGAGCCTGTCGGGCTGCAGCCCGTGCGTGGGGTTGCAAAAAGTTGGACATGACTGAGCGGCTAACACTTTGACATAATAAGTATACTTAAAATACTTATATAGTCATCATAATTATCATTCAAATGAATTCACAGTATTTCATAGAATAAATAAACAATTATTTATTTAGCTATTTCACTATCTGCTGATATTTAAGTTATTTCCATTTTTAATAAAAAAGATAAAGCCACAGTAAATATCTTCATGCTCAGAGTTGGTTTTAATTCTGTGTTATTTCCCTAAAATAATTCACAGGAGTGAGTATAATTGTCTTTTATTTTACTATTAAAATTTTTCTAAATTAGAAAATAAACAAGTGCTTATTATAGAAAATATGGGAGTTCCAGAAGAGCATAAATATAAAAAAAAATTATTATATGATCACTGGTAATATTGGCTTCTTTAAAGTGACTAAATATCTCTTCCTTCAAAAAATGCATCTTTTTAATAAAATTGAGGTCATCGTCTAAGAACTAATTTTAGTCTTTTTTCCACTCAGTAATGAGATGTAATCATTTGCAAATATTTCCCTAATTTAATTTGCTCTTTATTTGGTGAATTTGGGGAAATACAGAAATTTAACATTTTCTACGGGAATCAAATGCATCGCCCATTGTATGCCCTTTTCATACAACAAAAGTAGGTCTTTCATTGCTTGACTAACAGGCTACCATTTAACAGTGCAGTGTTCTGTGTTTGTCGTTATCACCCCCGACTCTAAGCCTGGTGTCAATCAAGGAAACTGGAGAAAAGGAGCCCTTTCTGAAGTCCCCAGGTGATTCCAAGTCTGGAGCTGAGCCAGGTGCCAGGACTGGGGGTGTCGTTCCTCCTGCCTGCTTATCCTGCTCCTCTTGCTGGCCTGCTGTTTTCCCCATGGGGACGCTGGGTGCAGCAGGAACTGTCTCCCAGAATCTGCACTCCCTATCTACATGGTCCCCCTGGGCAGACTGGGATTTCCTGTCTTTTCTGGTCTTCCCTGGTCCCTTGGGTGTCACTGAGCTCAACACCTGGGAGTCTGGTCTAGAGGGCGGGAGACAGCTGTCAGACCCATGAGTCTGCCCCAAGACAGACCTACCAGGTGATCACCAAACAAGATGATTATTGAGAATTCAGCTCCTGCCTTTGAAGGATGCTGTTTTGAGGGTGAAGTTAATGCCTAGGGATTTCCAGCCAAATTCATTGGGAAAGTGACCCCTGACGTTTTTGTGGGCCATATCTCTCATATCTGTCTCGTTTGCACAAAGGGTTTCAATAAAGAGAAGGAAAAGGCATAAATCTTCTTCATGACAGAACGTAGCAGTCATGAAAGTTAATTCTCTGTAGGATACAGGTTTAAATTGCACTTACGGTATTTTAAAGGGAAAGTCACTGGGATTCTTGCATAATTGTAGAAGGGCACATTTTATAAATCTTGACGACCTGAGTAACAGTGCTGTTTATTGAGAAGCAGTACACTAAAAGTTTGTATTTCCGACTAGGTACATGTACATAATTACAAATACAAATATTCTCTAAGAGTTACTCCATAGTGTCCAACTCTTTGTGATCCTATGGACTATAGCCCACCTGGCTCATCTATCCTTAGAGTTCTCCTGGCAAGAATATTGGAGTGGGTTGCCATTTCCTTCTCTGAGGAAGATTCCTGACCCAGAGATCGAACCCAGGTCTCCCACATTGTAGGCAGGTTCTGTACCATCTGAGCTACCAGGGAAGAATCTAGTAAAATGGCAGTGACGTTAAAATGTTCTCCTGCTGAGTCTTGCCTGTCCTGGCTGAGCACTCTCTGTGGGCTTGGGAAGCAGAAGACGTGAGCTACTCCTGAGGCCAGAGTAGAAAGGGCTGCTAGAGCAGCCATTGTTGAAGACATTTATGGTGTCTGTGATTGAGGAATCCGTAGGCTCTCTGCTTCATTCAGCCCATAAGAAGAGTCTTTTTATGGTAATGTGTTCATATCAGGGCTATATTGGTATTGCAGGATTTGCATTAGGGCTCATTAATCTACAACAGGAGGTAGGAAGTGCCTTAAATGAACCTAAGTGATTCAAGGAAGTGATAATAACACATCAGTTTTTAAATTAAGGGGAAATTGTCCACCTCTGAACAGTACCTATTCCTCTAAAATGGAGAGTACCGAGTGCACTAAACATTTCCTTTATGCTCTGAAAACTGCACAAGCCTTCCCGGTGGCCCCCATGAATCAGATCTATCCTCCCGGGAAACCATGGTCTCCCCTGACTGCTGCCCTTCCCCTCCTGCTTCTATATGAGGCCCAACCTGGGCAGCCAAAACGACTAAGGGTCCCTTCCACAGGCCCCATCGCACTGGGAGTGAGGATTCCTACATATGAACTTTGAGTGGATACAAGCATTCCATCCATAACAGAGAAGTGGAAGTTTAAGAATTAAACTAGAAAGAGTATTTGTGTTGACAGTGAAACCTGGAAAGGAAAGGGGGCTGTTCAAACATATAGCTAGTTAGCACTAGCTAAATACACATCTGCCGATCGTGTAATTCCCTTGAGTCTCATCTAATAGGACTCAGACCTGATGCAGCTGTGTACCCCTTCCCAAACAAACCATAAACCTCAGGAGACGCTGACTTCACTACCCTTGGCTGTAAGCTTGGGCCTGATCGGTTCAAGTGAGTCCTCTTCCTCTTGATCAGTGGCTGTTTTTTGACAATTGACATGAAATATGCTTCTGCCTGGGCTTCCCAGGTGACTCGGTGGTAAAGAACATGCTTGCCAATGCAGGAGACACAAGATATGCAGGTTTGATCCCTGGGTCAGGAAGATCCCCTAGAGGAGGAAATGGTAAGCCACTGTAGTATTCTTGCCTGGAAAATTCCGTGGACAGAGGAGCCTGGCAGGCTACAGTCCAAGGGCTCACAGAGTCGAATATGACTGAACAGCTCAGTGCACACACACATGTATGCTTCTGGCTAGTAAAATGTGAGAAATGTTTTGCTGGAGATTTCTGAGAACATTCTTCCTTGGTCCTCTGAGAGACTTTGAGAAACAACTCTCTGTTTCTCCTCTTGGATGTGAACAAGGGAGAATTAGTCCTACTTACTGCTTAAGCCACCCTATGAGCAGGAGGAAAACCCAATTTAGGATGAAATTGACTCTGGAATCAGAGGAGAATCATGGAAAGAATTTGGAGTCCAGTGATATCCTGAGCCTGATGTCAGGTACCCGAAGACTCACCCTATCTTCAGACTTTCTCTTGAGTAGGTGGATTTTCAGTTTAATCCAGTTTGAGTTGGTTTTCTGTTACTGAAGCCTAAAACACCTAAAGGCTGACATCTTTTGACACTGGAAATAATACATACTCCAAAAGTTAAATCATAGCAATAGAATATTGGTGCAAGTGGTGTCTGAAAGCATTCTTTGATAAGAGTGGATGAGTAGTCCACACTCCCCATCAGGGATGTCATTAAATGCAGAAAGTACACACTGCCTCCTATCAGGAAACATCAAGGTCCTGTGAAAGCAATTCCTGCTCCTGTAACATCTGAGTCCGGCAGACCCCATTTTGACCAACATTTCAGCCACTCAGCTGTCGTCTGTACGCTTAGCCTTGAGTTGTGCCATTGATTTTCTTAAGACTGCTTTCAGCTCTCCATTTCTCCACTACTATCCTAACAGGCCCAGGAGGGCAGCAATCACTTACCCTGAGAAGCATTTTCATTTATATTCATGATTAATTTGTGGGGAGCCAGCCCAGAGTCAGCAATAGAAAAGCTGTTGCCTGGGAAACAAGATTCTTCTTGGAATTTTTTGAGAAATGTGGGGTCCTTGTTGCTTCATGAAACACTCAACTTTCTCTAAGAGCTGAGCCACCAAGGTAACCCTGCTGATCCATTTTAGAATGCAGAACTCCAGAGCCTGAAGTCATGGTTGACTTTTTATTCTGCCTAAGTGTGGCATCACTGACTCAATGGACATGAGTTTGAGCAAACTCAGGGAGATAGTGAAGGACAGGGAAGCCTGGCATGCTACAGTTCATGTGGTTGAAAGAGTCAGATACAACTTAGCAACTGAACAACAACAACAAAATGTGTCCAAACCTCCTGGAGGAGCATTTGTACTTCCTGCTCAGAAAGTTAAATCTACTGTGTAATAAACTCCACACCTATAAGCATAACTGAAGATAACATATTCGGAGGCACTCCAGACTGTTCTGTCTTCTACCTGCTAGGCTGGTGGCGATGAGTTCTTTTTCAGACACTCATGGTGAAGATAGCTTTTGGACCTGGAGATGGAAGATTATACACCCCTGAGGAAGTCCCAGTTTTCCCTGGAGATAATAGCATGTTGCAAAAGAGGATGAAATTCAAGGGTAGCATGCTAGCAGATTTAATAAAATGTTAAAAACCATGCCATCCCACCAAGGTGTTCTAGGGTTTTAATTTCTCCACATTCTTGCCAACATTTACTGTCTTTTTTTTTTTTTTTTAACAATAGCCATCCTAGTAAGAGATGTGAGATGTGAGAGTTGAACCGTAAAGAAAGCTGAGTGCTGAAAAATTGATGCCTTTGAACTGTGGTGTTGAGAAGACTCTTGAGAGTCCCTTGGACTGTAAGGAGATAAAACCAGTGAATCCTAAAGCAAATCAGTCCTGAATATTCATTGGAAGGACTGATGCTGAAACTGAAACTCCAATGCAAAGAACTAGCTCATCGGAAAAGACGCTATTGCTGGGGAAGATTGAAGGCAGGAGGAGAAGGGGACAACAGAGGATGAGATGGTTTGATGGCATCACTGGCGCGATGGACATGAGTTTGAGCAAGCGCCAGGAGTTTGTGATGGACAGGGAAACCTGGCGTGCTGCAGTCCATGGGATCGCAAAGAGTTGGACACAACTGAGCAACTGAACTGATCTGAACTGATCCTAGTAAGTGTGGTATCTCACGGTTGTTTTGATGTGCAGCTCCCTGATGATGAACATTAGTGACCTTGAGCATCTTTTCCTGTACTTAGCCATTTAAAAATTTTGCGTGTTTATTTATAAATAAAGACCCACATCAGGTCTTAGTTGCCGCATGCAGGATCTTCATTAATGTCATGGAGATCATTCATTTCAGTGCCAGCCTCCCTGTGTGGTACATGGGCTTAACTGCTCCACAGCAAGTGAGATCTCAGTTCCAAAACCAGGGATCAAATACCCATCCCCTGCATTGCAAGGCGGAGTCAACTACTGGACCAATGGGGAAGTCCCCATATACTTGGCTATTTTTATGTCTTTTTTGGAGAAATGTCCATTCTTTTGTCCATTTTAAAAATCAATTTATTAGGGGTTTTTTTTGTTGTTTCTCTTGAGTTATAGGAGTTCCTTATATATTTTAGAGATGAAGTCCTTATCAGATATATAGTTTGCAACCATTTTATTCCATTCCAAAGGTGACCTTTTCCACTCTATTGACTGTTTCCTTTGCTGTGTAGAATTTTTCTAGTTTGATATAGTTCCACTGCATTTTTGCTTTTGTTATCTGTGTTTTTGATGTCATATCCAAGAAATCAGTGCCCAGATCAATGTCAAGAAGGTTTTCCCCTGTTTTCTTCTAGGAGTTTTACAATTTCAGGTCTTATCTTTAAATCTTTATTCATTTTGAATTCTATTTTTTGATGGAATAAGATATAAGGTTCAGTTTCACTGTTTTGCAAAGGGATATACAGTTTTCCCAAAATTATTTATTGAAGAGACTATCCTTTCTCCATTGTGTATTCTTGACACCTGTTTCAGAGATCAGTTGAAAATACATTGTGAAAGTGAAACTGTTAGTCACTTAAGTTGTGTCCAACTTTTTGCCACCCCAGGTACAGGCTCCTCTATCCATGGAGTTCTCCAGGGAAGAATACTGGAGCGGGGTACCATTTCCTCCTCCAGGGGATCTTCCTGACCCAGGGATCGAACCCTCATCTCCTACATTGGTAGACAAGTTTTTTTACCACTTAGCCACCAGGAAAGCCCATGTTGTATATTTAGATCTCTGTTAAGAGTTAGATATTATTTTAAATGTCCTTATAATAAAATAAAATGTAAAAATAACAACCCGTACAAAGAAACAACCATGCCATCCCAAATAAACATGAGGGATATTTGGATCAAATAAAAATGGTGCTCCAAATCAGGAATTTTGGTTGCAAAGGACAGAAATTCAACTCAAATTCACTTTGGCCAAAAGAAAGTTCTTTGGCTCATAAAACCCAAAGAAAGGAAATACCCAAACTGTAGGGAGGAGAGTGGTGCAGGCAGGCATCTGATGGAACCGAATTAGAAAGTCAAGTACTGGCTAGACTCAGCACCCTCCCTGCATCTTTGCTCTCTGCTGCTCTCTCTGTTGGCTTTTTTCTTTCTCTGGTTGCAGCCCCCTTTTTCTACTAAATTGCTGGCAAGATGGCTGTCAGCAGCTTTGAGCTAAGTTTCATTGCTTCCTGAGACTCTTTTTCAATCCCAGAACAACTGATGGAGATGAATTTGTTTTGCTTTTTCTTTTGCTTATTTTTTCTTTTATTTTGATTGGAGATGGACTTTGATTTACCTGTTTGGGTCAGGTGCTTAGAAGAATCCCCACTGGCCAGGGGAAGCCAGGCTGTTGTAAAAATGTAAGGGGCCCCATATAGTTGTGTGCATGAGGGAGATGTTTCTGAAAAAAGGGAGAAGTTTCATGCAAATGATCCCTGGAAGTCTCACTCTACACAGTCTCAGCTATGAACGCAGCAAATGACAGAGCTGGGAGGCAGTCTGGGGACCAGCTGGTCCAAGTAACCAGGAACCAGCTTACCCAAGGGGCCTTATCAAGGGTCACACAGAAAATGAGAGGTAAGAAAAAAAATTGAGTCTAATTCTCCTCGAAAGATCATACTTCTCAGCTTCTTAGAACCCTACAACAAACAGGAATGTGTAACCCATGACAATCAGTTGTTGCTATTTAAAGAGGAATTAAGAATCCCTTCCTTCCTCTGTGTTAGAAAAGAAGAAAGGGGTGAGGACACCCTGCAGGAGCCAGACGCTGCATTGCTGTATTCAGTGCTTCATGTTCCTCATTTCATTCCGTCCTCAGAGCACATCCTGAGGAAGCATCTGCATTTTACAGATGAGAAAACGGAGGCTCAATGGAACAAGAGAACTTGCCTAAGATCTCCTGGTAAGAAAGAGATGGAATTTGCTGGCAGGCAGCACGTTAGAGACCCTCTCCATGGACCACCCTGGGGAGAAGGGGTGAGGATGGCGATAGCTGGCTGAGAATCTGCTCAGCCCTGATATGGTGAAAATATACTTCTTTTATCCATCCTCACAAAGGATTTTTTTTTTTTAATAATAGCTTGTCTGCTGTGGCTGAGTTCCTTCACTGTTCACCTGAGAACCTTGTTAATTGGATGTACCCCAATACAAAATGTTTTTGGTGTTTAAAAAAAAACATTAAAAAATAAAAAAAAATAACTTGTATACCTTCTTTAAAATTTTTTATTTAGTTAGGTAGTTATTAGGATTTTTTTTTTTGGGGGCTGTTCTGGGTCTTCATTGCTGCTCGAGCTTTTCTGTAGTTGCAGAGTGTGGGGGGGCTTCAGTGGCTGTGGCTCCCATGTTCGAGAGCTCAGGTTCAGTATTTGTGGTACATGGACTTAGTAGTATGTGGGATCTTCCTGGACCAGGGATCAAACCTGTGTCTCCTGCATTGGCAGGCGGATTCTTTATCACTGAGCTACCAAGGAAGCCCTGCAAAGGATTCTCAATGAATTTCTGGGGGATTTTTAGAGCTTAGGGATTACTTGCCCCCTATCTTCCCTGGCCCACTGGGTCAGGTCTGGATGGAGCATAAATACCCCTGGTTCCCTCTTTGTTGTCCAGGTATCTAGAGCCAACCCCAGCGCCAGGCCCCAGAATCTGCCTGAGAGGGCTCTAACCCAGCCCCCAACACTGCATGGGCCTTGAGGTCAGCTGCACCTGTATAAATCCTTGTTTGGAAAATTGTCATGTGTATTTTCTCTCTTAAAATGAGTAGGACTATTTCATTGATTTTTCAGAGATTTGAATTTCAACCATAAGCACATCATAATGAAAGGAGCGGATTATCCAGGCTGGACCTTATTGCAGTGTCTTCCAAATTATATTAAAATATTTATTTATACCCTGAATAGTCCACAGGGCTGCTAATTCCTTTCATAATGTCACCTCATGCCAAGGCTGACAAAGCTAATGAAATAATCTTCTCCACTGCCCCCCTCCCACAAAGCAATCATTTCTTATCATCAAATCTCAGAAGCTGTGCACACAAAACCCTTTGAAGGAGTTTTGGGGACTGTATTATAGAGATGGATTTCTGCTATGAGAGTGAAATTCAATTTAAATATTTTCAGCTGGCTGTCCAGGTATGAGAAGGCTTTCCCAGTGTTTAATGGAGCCATTTGTCTCTAGAAATAAGCACTAATGCAATGTGACATGTATAGACCCAGAGTTCTGCCTTTTTTTCCCTCTGGCTTTAGCCACCAGTGGGGGAAAAGAAAGGCCCTAATATCAGTGAGAATCGCAAAAGGCTGCTTTTTCCTTGGAGAAACAGTGAACCTCCAGGGACCTGAAAGAATAGTCTAGAAAAGTGGGACCTTATTTCCCCCCATCAGGAATCAAACCCTGCATCTTGCAAGGCAGATTCTTAACCCCTGAACCAGCAGGTGGTGAAGTCCCAAGAATGCCTGGAATTTAGACCTGGGAGAAAGGCTGGGCAGGAATATAGCTCCATCCTAGCAGTCTTACAGCAATTATTGAGGCCGTGTTGGTCACTTCAGTCTCATGTAGAAATTGGCAACATGCTTTGTAGTCATTTTATGCCAAAAATCAAGAGCTGACGGGCTCTTGCTAAAAAGCATTCAAAAGTTGCTGACAACTAAGGAAAGATCCACTCTGGTGAGGAAGTGAGTAGCCCGCACTCATTATAGAAATTTAACAGATGATACGTGCAGATGATAACACAGCACTGTGCTTGCTCTGCTATTGTCACTTCCTGCGGGAGCAGGTATTATTATTATTCTCAATTTACGGGTGGGGAACCTAAGGCCTAGAGGCTAATTCAAGGTCACCCAGCTGCTTATTCAATCTCTTTTGTTTTTGCCTAGCTAATCTCCATTGCTGCTTTTGCTAACAGTACTCCATTTACCCTTGGGGAGCCACCCACCCATCCCCTCCCCTCACTGCCTGTGGTTTGCTTGAGGTTGGCGACTCCCTCTGCCCGCTCCCAGTCTCGCCCTCCCCTCCCCAACCCCCAGTGAGTGGGGCGGATGGGTATGTGACTCAGGCTTAAGGCAATCAGCAAATTCTACCTCCAGCCACAATGTCTGATTCAGGGAAGAGGGCCTTGGGAACAATCAAGCCCTGAAAACTTCTCTGCAATGCTAAGAGAACCCCTCTTTGTGCTTGAGGCAGAGCACAGAGCAGGGAGGATGTGTAAGCCTGGGGCTGCAGGAATCCCACTGCACCCCTCTGCACCCCGACCCCCTGCACAGTGAGAGGCGGTCTGTCTAAATGTGGAACCACCCACCCAAAGCAGAGCAGAGCTACAGGAGGAAAGTGATGGCGCTTATGGATACTGTGGAGGTCCCATGCATCCTGCCATTTCTAAAGTCTGCCCTGGGTTTGTCCCACCTTTACTTTTTTTTTAATTCAGAGGGGATTTTTTTGTTTTTGTTTTTGTTTTTTTTAAATATTTGCAAGATTGTGCAACTATCATCACCATCTAACTCCAAAAATTTCATCAGTCCCAAAAGAAACTCATTAGCAGTCACTCCCCACCTGCCCACCCAGCAGGCTTTTGCAGTCATGAATCAGTGCTCCAGCTTTCATGCAGTTTGCCGGTAGAGCCATTGCTCACTTGAGCTTCAGGGCTTCCTCTGTCTGGCTTCCATCCCAGCCCAGGGAGAGCATTGGTCTTCATGAGGATCACTGAGGATGCCTACTGGGGATAATTCACACCAGGGATGCCTTCTCTGTTATACATAAACACATTAGGAAGTAGAGAATCCACTGTGAAAGTGACAAGCAGAGAAGAAGGGGGACAGGGTGTTTGTGACATGTGACTCAGATGCTGGGTAGAACCACGCCACCCCTTGTTGTTTGGATAAGATAGTCCCCGTATCCCCAAATTTAGAGCCTTTCCAACCTTGAGTCACTGATGGTGCAGGGTCTCCAGGCCACCACCCTGGTGCCGGATCCTCCTTTTAGACTGTGTTGCTGACTTGGCATCGCTTGTGTCAACCTGGAACTTGGCTCTTGTGCAGTTTCTTTTTCACTTAAACTCCACCTGCACAAAATTTACTAGTAGAGTCAAATTTAGGATAAGTTGAGAGAGAAAAAAGGAAAGTCATTTTGGGGCCCCACAAATAACTCCCAAATAAGCATCAAGCCCTCAAGCCAATCATAAGATCTTCCTAAGACCAATTGAATGCTGAACTGTGAGGCAGGGACACATGACTTCAGTGGGTCCTCAGCACTTTTACTTTCATGGGCCACCTCATTCATTTATCTACCTATCTTTATATATATTTGTATATATATATATATATATATTTATATATATGTAATTATATTTATGACTGGGATTTTCCTGATGGCCCAGTGGTAAAGACTCTGCCTGCAATACAAGAGACACAGGAGATTTGGGTTCAATCCCTGGGTTGGAAAGATCCCCTGAAGAAAGAAACAGCAGCTCACTCAGTATTCTTGCCTGGAGAATTCTGTGGACAGAGAAGTCTAGCAGGCTACAGTCCAAAGGGTTGCAAGGAGTACAACATGACTGAGCACAGATATTTATGACTACGTTGGTTTAAGGAAAATATAACCTTATTTGTATTGTATTTCTTTTTTTTAGTTTTGATTTTAAGAGAAATTAAAACTTGCTAAGGAGATCTTCCCTTGTGGCTCAGATAGTAAAGAATCTGCCTGCAATGCAGGAGACCTGGGTTTGATCT
This sequence comes from Muntiacus reevesi, assembly GCF_963930625.1. NCBI lineage: Eukaryota > Metazoa > Chordata > Mammalia > Artiodactyla > Cervidae > Muntiacus > Muntiacus reevesi. Next base: position 162,275,176 of record NC_089250.1, on the reverse strand, counting down.
CTAGGTTGGGGAGATCCCCTGGAGAAGGGAATGGCAACCCACTCCAGTATTCTTGCCTGGAGAATTCCATGGACAGAGGAGCTTGGCGGGCTACAGTCCATGGGGTTGCAAAGAATCGGACACAACTGAGTGATTAACACACACACAGGTCCTTAAAAGTTCCATTGGCCCTGGACACCATTCCTATTGGCTCAGCTGACCCTGCTGTTAAGATAATACCTTGTCCTTCCTGCTTTATATCTGAGTGAGGTGGGATCTTCAATCAGTGGAGGGAGGGTCTCCCACCTGCAAGGCCTCTCTCACAAACTGGCCTTCTTGGTGCTCAGGCTGGGGCCATGGTGAACCTCACGCTGCTGCCCCTTTTCTCTCTGCTCCTCTGCACTCACCTGGGAATGGACAAGGAAGCTCAATCTAGGCACCCCAGGGTCCCCAGCAAATGCCTCACTGAGGGCGTTAAAGGAGCAAGGAGCGAGGGGTGAGGGAAGGGGTGGGAGGGACACAGCGGGCACTGGTCAGCGTTGCTTCATTTCCCATCCACGAGCATCCGAGAGGCAGACAGACAGCAAGTACATGTAAGGCCTTTACTATGTCTAGGTGCCATGCCGATGAGTTTATTTAATATGCACGCTCACCTGAGAAGTAGGCATTATCTGTCTTTATTTTACAGTGAAGATGTCAACGTTCAGAGAGCGTTAAGTAAACATTTATAAGCACAGCCAGGTATGAAGGCAAAGCGCAGGATCGGTCATGAGAAGTTGAGTTTCAGGGACTCTCCTGGAACCACAAATGGCTCATGCCCGCTTGGCATATCCCAGTCTGGAGGAGACTTTGACCCGGAAGGACTGTCACCTGGAGCATGAGTGACTGTGTGTGACTAAGGGTTGGCAGTGCAGTCCTGGCCTCAGGACCTCAGTGACTGTCTCCCCAGTTGAGACTTAGGTTAGATTTTGGGAGAGGTAGGGTTGTGCCATGGGGGCCAAGCTAAATTGAGGCTCATGCACCATGAGTGTCAAGAATCCTTTAATACAATAAACATGTACCCACTTGTTTACCGAGTCAGATACCTGGAAAGCAGGTCTCCAGTTGTACTCTACGACAGGTCCAACTATTCAAGGTATAATGATTTTTCTTTCAAAGGGCCTATTCCTAAGAAAAACCGCCTTGTCCACAGTACTTTCCAGAATATAGCAGCCCATTCAGCCATCATGTGACTGTCCAACATCTAATAGAGCTTCCCAGGTGGAGCTAGTGGTAAAGAACTTGCCTGCCAATGCAGGAGATGCAAGAGACCTGGGTTCGATCCCTGGGTGGGGAAGATCCCCTGGAGAAAGGCGTGGCAACCCACTCCAGTATTTTTGCCTGTAGAATCCCAGGGACAGAGGAGCCTGGCAGGCTACAGTCCATGGGGTTGCAAAGACTGGGACACTACTGAAGCAACTGAACAGCCACATAATGTCCAATAACAATAACAGTTAATAGCAACCATCATCGTGGTTATAATATTATTGGGTTAAAATGCTTTGTATGTCACGCCTCTTTTAATCCTCCTAAGTACCTTGGGAGATAGAAATTTTTCTTAAAATCTATTTAGAGATGAGAAAACTGAGGCTGAGAAGGGTTGAGTAATTTACACAAGGCTACATAGTAAGTAGAGCCACATCAAATCCAAATCTGTCTGATTCTGAATTTTGAGCTCAAGATTCTTCTAAACCCTAAAGGTAAGTGTTTCTCATCCTCTGTTTGTATGCTAAGTTGTGTTCAATCCTTTGTGGCCCCATGGACTGTAGCCTGCCAGGCTCCTCTGTCCATGAGATTTCCCAGGCAAGAATACTGGAGTGGGTTGCCATTTCCTTCTCCAAGGTATCTTCCTGACCCAGGGAATCAAACCTGAGGTTCTTGCATCTCCTGCAGTGGCAGGTAGATTCTTTATCACTAGCACCACCTGGGAAGCCTCTCTGAAGTCAGTTCCTTCATCCCCTAAAGTCAGGTGCTATTTCAGATAGTCGTGACTCTCTGAGGCTGAATCTACCCAGATTTGTGAAATCCTATTGTAAGAATCTTCACATCAATGGTTTTCAAACAGGGTTGACTTTACCTTCCCAATAGCTTTGACAATGTCTGGAGATATTCTTGGCTGTCACCAATGGAGCAGGGGAGAAGAGTGCTACTGATATCTAACAAGAAGAGACCAGGGATGCAGCTTAATAGTTTACAGTGCCCAAGACAGATCCGACAGCAAAGAATTTTTATCCAGCTCCAAATGTCAACAGTGCTGAAGTTGAGAACTCCGGCACTTCTACGTAAAGTAGCACTTGATTCTAAAATATACAAATCATCCTATTTTGTCCCTCTTAATATACTGTGTCATTTGCCAAGAGTGCAAAGTACAGTCTTGGAAGCATCCATCAGATACGACTCTTAAATGAATGGTTTTTCAAGGGTCCCCCTGGGTCAGATGACCAGATATGTTATCCTGCGAATCAGGACACTGACTATGAAGGAAGATCATATTTACAGTTACTCCATGGTATCAGGTATATACCTGGACAAATGGCCCCCTTACTGTTGAGTTCACTATTAGAACATGCTTGTGGCAGAAGTCAGTGCAGCGTTACGATGAAATGCTGCCTCATATGTCTTGGCAGTAACTTCAAACCTTCCCCTCCCAACTTAAAGGTGCATTTTCCTCCAAGATCTCCAGAACCCTTTAGACACACAGTGGCCATTCTGGGTACCTCTGTCACCCATACAAGTGGCATTCAGCACCATCCATTGTTTTTTCAGACACCACTCAAGAGCTTTTGCTCTGCGGCATTTTCTTGCTAGTTTTGAAAGTCCATCACTTGAACTTTGGCAATTGTGTGTCTTCCACAGGTCATCTTCTTTTGGCGAGCACCCTGTGAGGGAGGTCCTGTGATATGGTCACCTTTAAGAAGTGTAAAGTTAGACGCAGAGAGGTTGGTGCCTCTGGGGAGCAAAACAAGTCCCAGTCCAGTAATTCTGTTGTAAGACAGGAGGCAGATGGCGTCATATTCTAAATACACCCCCGTGGGTTTACTGCACTCCAAGAAAAACCTCAAGAGCTTTTTTCTGACAACCCTATCTAACTACCATTTTTGTTGACAGGCGTCAGTCTGAACCGAAGTGATGGAAGGGCCCTTGACTCTTTTCCCTTCCACTCAAGATCGCCTATCAGAATGCGAGTGAAAGCAATTTCTTTGGAAGGATAACCTTGACTGCATTCTGTTTTGTTAGAAAAAAGATTAGTCACAAGCTTTAATTTGTCATAGGAATTGCCTGTGACCCATCTCACAGTTGGCCATGCCTCACCGGCACACTGGGCTCCGTGCTCCGGCTTGGGGCTCTCTTCCACTGGACTCCATCTCTGGGGAAGTGAACTTAAGAAGCAAGCAATAAAATAAAACACTGTCATTAGTTGAATTCTTATCTTAGAACCATTTCATCTTGATTTCTTTTTTGAATCCAAGATCAAATCCCCTGGTTAAAGCTTGTGGGTTTGCAGGGAAGATAACAGTAGATATTTTGAAGCATAAAGTGTTTGTGTTAAGACTCTTAATGGATAGAACACAGTCATGGAAGGTAAAGAAGCTACAATTCGAGGTGAGGTCTTGTGAAAATAAGTGGACTCTGCCACCCCAATGGGGAGGACGTGATATTGATGATGTAAAAAAATTAGGTTGTGAGATTCATGTAGGGCTTTATCACACATCCTTTTAATTCTGCAATTAAAAGAGGGAAATATGTGTGCTGTGTTTCTTTCTCCTTCAGAGACATGATGGAAGCTGGGGGCAGAGATGCCCACTGACAACCAGAAGAGGGAGATGGATGATCCCAGCTGCTTGGAGAGATCGTAATGGAGTTTTCTCCTCCACTGCATTCCATTTTTCCTTGCCACACGTCCTGAGTTCTCCCTATCCCCAGATGAAATACAGTCCCTTCTGTTTGCAGATGGCAAATGTGACAGTGCAGTGAGCTATGGGCCATCATCCAATTTGATAGGCACCCAGGTCTGTGAGGGGAAGTCAGATATAGGGCAGTATCACAGACCATGGAGTTGAGATGGCCTCCTGGAATGCTAGAGAGGCCCTGGAGAATGACGGAGGGTGGCTTTGCAAATCAGCTTTCTTCTTCTTGTCTTCCATTTTTGGGGGGCTTCTTTTTCATCTCCCATCTGCCCTCCCCAGGCTGTTCTCTCCCAGTGATTCGGAGCAGAGCTGTAGCACTTCAAGAATCACCTAGATTAACTTCTGTTTGGGGTTTATGGGAAGAAGTGTGTCTTTCCATAGAACCCGCAGGGTCAGCAGAGGCAAGATAGATGGGAGAAGAATGGGCCTGGGGACTTCAGCCTGTTGGACCTCCATGTGCAAGAGCTGAAAGCATTGTTTGCATCAGTGGATGTGCAGTGGGTTTGAATGTTACCCTACATCTGTGCACATAAGAAATGTTACAGTGTGTTTATTCTCTTAAATCAACTTTAATTGGCTGTGAGCTCCCACCAACCAGACAAGCAGGAAATTCAGTCTTGCTCGTGGGACAAGGGTCCTCATTTCCCTCCTCTGGATTATGCCCAGCCTTGGAAGGCATGGCAGAGTCCAGAACATTCTTTGGAGGTGTCTCTGGCCTTTGGATCATATTCCTTATTTAAGGGGTGCACTGAGGTGCCCTTGAGGACAGAACTTCCTTGTGGAGCTTAGCACAGAGAGCTTTGCTGAGACCAATAGGTTCACTTCTGATTCATTCCCATGGGAAGTCCTGCCTAAGCCCCACCCACAATCCCAATCCCAATGTGCTACTTGGGAACAGGACCTGGGATCCAACTGCCCATTCAGTCCTCCAAAGCCCCACCTCCTCTCAGAGCCTAAGGAAGCTCTAAGTGATCTTGTTCCCTCTCTCTCTCTTCACCATCCTCAGTTCTCAAATTCTACCCCATCCCTTCCCTTGTCTCCAACCATCCCCCATGACTGCAACATGAGCCCAGACTTTTGCCAAAGATGAAGCTGTCACCAGGTTTGTTTTCTTCTGAGGGCTGGAATAGAGAACCTGCTCCAGGCCCCTCTTCCAGCTTTCAACGGGTAACTATCTAGCTTTGACTGTCTTGACACCTGCTGATGCCAGCCTTCTCAGCCTTCATCTTCACGTGGTTCTCCGTGTGCTTCCTTGTCTCCAGATATCCCCCTTTTATAGCAACACTAGCCATATTGGACTAGGAGCACGACTCAAGGATGAACTTTCCTAATTGCTATCAACTAATTACAACTGCAATGACCCTATTTCTTAAAAGGTCACGTTCTGAGATACAGGGAATTAGGGTTTCAACTTATGAATTTTGGGGGTACAGAACTGAACCCATAAGACTGACTAGTTTGCCTCAGCTTTCCTGAGATTGTCCTGCTTTTAAAGTTCCAGGCTGGACTTCTCTGGTGGTACAGTGAATAAGAATCTGCCCGCCAGTGCAGGGGACACGGGTCCAGTCCCTGGTCTGGGAATATCACGTGCCATGGAGCAACTAAGCCCGTGCATTGCAACTCATGAGCCCCGGTACCCTAGAGCCTGTGCTCCACAAGAGAAGCCTCAGCACGAGAAACCCGTGCTCAACTGGAGAAAGCCCGTGCGCAGCAGTGAAGACCCAGTGCGACCAAAAATAAAATCAAGAAATAAAACAAATGATAAAAAAAGAATACAGTTCCCAGTCCTGGAAACTTCCTCAGTCCCAGGCAAATCAGAAGAGCCAGTCCCCTTATTTAGAGACGATGCCAAATTAGTGACAAAAAGTGTCCAACATTTGGTCATTTCCTGGTGCATCTATTTCTTGGGAGCCACAAAGCAAAGACCAGCTAGTAGCAGATAAATTTGGATAGTCCTAGATTCCTTGGACGACTGTCACTTCTTTAACTATTGACATATAGCAGATATTGACTGAGTGTGGATGAAACGTGAAGGAGAGGTTCAAAGAGAGTTGGGCCAATGGCCAAATGTGTGTGAAGAAGGAGGGGGTGGAAGCTGAAGGATGGTGGGGAGATTACTCTTGTAGAAGAGTCTGGATAGTTGAGGTGTCTGTTTGAGATGCTAGTGTGTGGAGAGGAGGGCCTGTGGGGCGTGTACACCTGAGCCCCCCCTCACCCTGTTGAGAGTGAGCCATCGTGCCAAGGAAGCCCAGTATCCAGTGGCTCTTATCTCCGCCATGTTTTCTAGTTGCTGCAGAGGAGTGGGAGCAACTCTTTATTTCTCCCATAAATTGAAAGTGATGAGGGTCACCTCTTAGAAAGTTCTGGTCATGCTTAGAACACATATGTGGTTTGCAAGTCACCATCCAGGACTGATTACAGAGAAGAAGGACAATTCAACTTTGAAGAGGAAGTCCATTTTATGTTTTAGTTTTTATTTATCTATTTTGGCTGCACTGGGTCTACATTGCATTGCACGGGCCTTCTCTAGCAGCGTGCAGGCTTGGTTGCCCCGTGGCAGGTGGGATCTTTGTTCTCTGACCAGGAACCACATCTGCGTCCCCTGCATTGGCAGGCAGATTCTTAACCACTGGACCACCAGGGAAGTCCCCCAGGAAACCCACTTTAGAAGAGCAGAAACTGCATCGTGGTAAGCGGAGGGTCCCCCGCCCCCAGCCTGCTCCCGCAGTGGGCAGCTCTTGCTGCTGTTTGCGAGTTAGGTTTTAGGAAGCTTATGCAAATGCCTCCCAAAGGATCTGTTTGTTATTTGGCCTGATATTGAAATAATCCCCACAAAATAAGTTTTCTGATTACTGATCCAGCTTATAGAGAAATCAAAATAAATTCTCTTTTGTAAAAACCACTCTCATGGATATGCAAAGGTGTCCTGAGCACATAATTTCAGAAAAAGGTATGATTTTGACAAACCAGCAACTGCTCTTGTTAAATAATCATTCTCCTTTCATAAAACCAAAAATAAGTCACAGCTCAAGAGAGGCACAGTTGATTAGAGAAGGATATGTTCTTGTTTATAGCCAATCAATAATACTATAATCAACTATTAGGTACAGAGCAAAAATTTTAAGGATTCCAAATATTTGGCCTAGAATAGAGTTTCCCTACATTATCAGAAATTTATGCCACTGTCCACATTATTAATGACTCAGTCCTAAAAGACAGGCTCCCTGGTTTAATGAAAATATCTTCAAAATTGCTCTGGGGCAACCCAGAAACCTATTTTACAGATGGAAACACTGAGGTACTTTGTGCCTTATACAAGTGTCACCAGAGAATCGACAGAAACAGAGTCATCTCTAAACTAAGCCTCAGAGTTCTGGGGACTCTACACTGCACTGATGTTGGGAGGGTGTCTGACTGGACAGTGTCTGTGGGTCTTGGTTTTAGGGGGGTTCACCCATGCCATCTGTTCATTAGTTTTGGGGTCAGTGCAGCACGCTCCCCTTCCTCATTAGCAACCACCACCTGCTGTTGGAAGTCAACCCACAGGCTCTGGCTGCTATTCTGTGGCAGTCTGTCTCCTGGCCTGACAGAAACACCTCCAGCGTGGGAAGAGTTCTCCAGGCGACAGTCTTACCCCGCCTACCCTTCCCTTGCCTCTCCGCCATGCGGGAAAGGATAACGGTGGGGGCCCGAGAAAGGTGAGGAACGGGGATGGCCAAGAGCGGCCCTGTGGGAAGGCACACGTGCAACTTAGAGGCATCAGGTTTCTCTTGGCTCTTGCTGCAGCAAATGAAGGATGCTTGGGCATTGGGTTTTATATATTTATCTGTCATCTGTCTATTTCTCATCTATTTTTATTGAGCTGTGAAAGTGAAAGTTGCTCAGTTGTGTCCGACTCCTTGTGACCCCATGGAATTCTCCAGGCCAGAATACTGGAGTGGGTAGTCTTTCCCTTCTCAGGGGATCTTCCCAAGCCAGGGATCAAACCCAGGTCTCCTGCATTGCAGGTGGATATTATTCAGTGGGTTTTAGCATATTCACAGAGTTGTGCAACTACCACCACTAATTCCAGAATACTTTAATCAGCCAAAAGAGAAACTCCATACCCAATAGCAGTCACTCTGCACTAGCCTCCACCAATCCTTGGCAGCCATTAACCTACCTTTTATCTCCATGGATTTGAGCATTTTGTTATTAAAGGCCTGCTGACAGGGTCCTTGGCACCTGCCCATTAACAGCCAAGAAAGGGAAAAATTGAGGCCGAGGATAAAAGATGGCGGGCCATTTTCATGGCCTTTGTTCTTGACTTCTGAAAGTAGCAGCTCCCCACGCTCTCTTCGCTAGCGATTCATGTCTTTCTTTTGTATCCACTGCCTGCACCCCATGGCGCTGTCTGGGGTTCAGCCCTGCCCTGGGCATCAATGTGTCACACCCTTCTTCCCTGTCCTCCACTCCATCCATTTCTGTGGCTCTGATCATCCCTCATGGCCATGACTGCACCGCTGGTCCCTCTGAGCCCAGTCCCTCCTTTTGAGCTTTGGTTTCCCCAGATACACTGATGGGTGCTTGAATTAATTTCCTCTTGCTCTAACAAATAACCACTAACTTGGTGGTCTATAGCAACAAAAATTTATTGTCTTAAAGTTCCGGGAGTCAAAAGTTCAACATCATGTAATTGGACTGAAAGGCATTGAGGGGGCTTCACTCTCTCCAGAGGGTTGAGAGGAGAACCCCGTTTCTTGCCTCCTGCAGTTTCTAGAGATGCTCTCCTCGCACCTGTTGGCTCCTGGCCCCTTTCTCTACCTTCACAGCCTGCGGGGCAGCATCTTCCAGTGTCTCTCTGCGTTGTTGTCACATGACCTTCTTCTCTGACTCTGACTCTTCCTGTGTCCCCCTTGATCACATCTGCAGAGACCCCTGTTGCCATGGAAGGTCACTTGGTCACTATTCCTGGCATAAGGGTGTGGACATCTTAGGGGCCATTATTCAATCTTCCACGGCACTCAAAGTATGTTCACAAGAGAGATAAAAGGAGGAAGGAAGGGAGGAGAGGGGAAAGATGAAGACAAAACACAGTGTTTCCTCCGAGAAGGTCTGATCCACTGATATAGTTCTGATGATTGAGGAGAGGACTCTGGAAAGGCAGGGTCTCTGGAAGAGCCCCCCATTCAGAGAAAGACATGGTGGGAAGGTGGTAACAGGGCACTTCTGCGATGCTTTTGATTGTCTCATCTCTCTTCTCATCAAACTGCTTGTATTTTAGGCCAGGCCTGGGGTGCAGGACATGTGGCAGGGAGAGAATTTGGGTAATAGCAGAAAGTCAGGCAGAGCTAGGGGTCCGGTGGGCATTGTAGAAGTGGCAGCTGAGACCCACTGCCCAAGCAGGGCAGCTCTTTCCCTTTCTAACCACGTTTCAAAAGCATGAGCCTTTCAAACCATAAGCAGATCAAGGAAGCAATTGGAAGAAAATTCAGAAAATACTGCATAATGTTTTCTTCTCTGCTTCTACTAAATCAGAATAACTAAAACATGAAGAGTGTGTATGGTCCAATGAGGGACACCCTCCCAAACCTTTCAGCATTTAGCATGTTATTTTTGTTCAGGTTCTTGTATGATGCAGCCATCAGAACTAAGGCACAAGCAGTTGAAAATGTTGCTTAGGAAATCAAAGCTTGTCATCAGATCCCAGGGTTGGGTACTTGTGGGTCAATTTAAAAGACTTTTCTGTTGCTGTTATTTTCAATTTTTCTTTAAATAAAATGAGCTGTTTACAGCAAAGATAATAAAATATTGTGTAGCTTATAACATGTGTGCATGTGAATGTGTGTGTTAGTTGCTCAGTTTTGTCCAACTCTTTGCAATCCCCCGGACTGTAGCCCACCAGGCTCCTCTGTCCATGGGATTTCCCAGGCAAGAATACTGGAGTGGGTAGCTGTTCCCTTCTCCAGGGGATCTTCCTGACCCAGGGATCGAACTCAGGTCTCCTGCATTACAGGCAGATTCTTTACCATCTGAACCACCATGAAAACCCGGTTTATAAAGTACATTGACGCAAAATGTATGACTACAATAGCATGAAGGCTGTGAGATGTCACAGGCAAGGCTCTACAGAAGATATGCAGAGCTGTAATAGTCCTTGAAAATAGAGTGGGATAAGTTTAATAATTGTAGTTTATATATCTACTCACCTTGGTTTTATTTTGGAGATTATGTTGTTTTTAATAAAAAAATATATATTACTTAACATGGATCAGGCTTATTATTGTTGTTTTAAAATACAGAGGAGCCTGGAAGGCTACTGTCCGTGGGGCTGCAAAAAGTCGGACCTGACTGAGACTAACACTTTCGCTTTCACTTGGGCTTGTTTTAAAATGAATCAGGGAAGATTTTTAAAACTGCTTAGTTTTAATTTCTAAGATGACAAATATTGATACATAACCCACAAAAACAAAAGCTTTTTGCAGTCTTCAAGTTTTTTAAGAGTGCAAACAGGGGCTTCCCTCATGGCTCAGAGATAAAGAGTCTGCCTGCTGATGAAGGAGACATAGGTTTGATCCCTGATCTGGGAAGATCCCACACACCACAGAGCAACTACTGAGCACCCCAACTACTGAGCTTGTGCTCCAGAGGCTGTGAGTCCCAACTACGGAGCTCATGCATCGCAACTACTGAAGCCCTCGTGCCCTAGAACCCGTGCTCCGCAACAAGAGAAGCCACTGCAGTGAGAAGTCTGTGCACCGCCAGTCACCCCCACTCTCCACAACTAGAGAAAACCCCTTGCAGCAACGAAGAGCCTGCATAGCCAAAAATAAATAAGTAAATATTTTTAAAAGAAAGAGTGCAAAGAGATGCTGACCCAAGCAAGATTGAGAACCATGTGACCTTGAAAAGAACTTATCACCCAATGTTTATTATATTCGATACTGACTTCAGGGTCTGTTCTCTAAGTATGTGACTGCCCTGCTTCTCAAATGTAAAAAAAAAAAAAAAAAAAAAAAATCAAAATTTGTAAAAAATAAAATTTAAGAATAAGAGGGAACATTATTACTCGATGAAAAGTTTACCTAAAATATACAAAGATATGTCTAAAGAGGAGAACATGATACATATTCTCTGAACTCAAATCTGCAATATTTCAACTACTGCTTCTATGCTACCATGCATTAACTTTAAGTCAGTATAATAAAAACAAGAAAAACAAAATGTATAAGAATGATGAAGGCAGAAACAAAATTGCCATTATTTGCATTATTATTAGCTTCTCTGGAGCTGCAGAGAAGCTACAAGAACCAATAAGGCAGTTCTATATGATTGCTAGACAGAAGAGTAATACAAAAATCAATGCCATCCTTACATCCCAGAAACTATTAGGTAGAAATGTAACTTTTAAAAAACAGCCTAAACTTCATATTTGTAATAGGACTTTTCAGATAAAAGAAAAAAAGGAAACAAAAAAACCCTCCTTGAGAGTTACAGAAGATCTAAATATCCAGTTTGTAGGTGGGAAGATTTGATATTATAAAGAAGGCTTATTACTTGTATTATTTGATTGTTTATCTAATAAAAGTCTTCACATAGTTTTTCACAGATTTTGATAAAGTGCTAAGGACAAATTTGAAGAATGTGGCCGTGTGTGGTAAAGAAAAAAGTCGGGGGAATATATCTTGTCTTATTTGATAGTAAAGTAGGCACTGTGAATTAAAGGGCGCAGCACTGGACTGGGGGTGTGTACACAGGCCAGTGAATCTGTGAGCAGCCTGGAAACAGAACCACATGTGGATCCCACCTGGGACATGACACAAGTGGCTTTAAAATCGGTAGGGAAAGAGTAGCCCGAACAACTAGTGCGTTGGAGGACAGACAGAAGGAAAAGTGTCCACTGAACTGAGAAAGCTTCTTGAGACTGAAAAATGAGACAGGCAGCTCCATAATCAATGGATCAGTTTTCTAGAGGGCACCTTACAAGGTGGGATTGGGTAGGTGGCTGTTTGGAATCATTAACAGCTGCACTCTGAACTGCTGAGGAATCATTGGGATAATTTTACCATTATCCTCGGCTATGGTAGTAGGGACTCAGAAACAGGAAGTGCATTCCTAAAGCTTATAAATGGTAACTAGTCTCATGGGCGCCTGGAGTACACCAGCGAAAGTTTTCATCATTGTTTGGGGACTAACAGAGCATAAAGGCAACCTGGTCCCAATGATTATTAACTACAAAGCCTTGATGACAGAGAAGTGATTTAATTCACAGTAAAGTCCTGGGTAGGGTCAGTTGAAGGACAGGAGAAACTCTAATGGCCCATGATGGTGTGGGTTATGCTAACAGCCATACATAGTGATTCTGGAATAATGAGAAGTCTTCATTTTGGAAGAAGATAGTAACAACATTGGGCTTCCCTCATAGTTAAGTCAATAAAGAATCTGCCTGCAATACAGGATACCTGGGTTCAATCCCTGGATTGGGAAGATCCCCTGGAGAAGGAAATGGCAACCCACTCCAGTATTCTTGCCTGGAGAATCTGGTGGACAGAGGAGCTTAGCAGGCTACAGCCCATGGGGTCGCAAGAGTCAGACACGACTTAGCAACTAAACCACCACCAGTAATAACATTAATTTATTATTTCTTACCATATTAAAAGTTAAATTCCATTGTGTAAAAGATACTCATGTCAAAAACAAAACCATAAAACTTTTGGGAGAAAGTGGAATTTGCTCAGAGTCCATGGAATTCTCCAGGCCAGAATACTGGAGTGGCGCATTGCAGGCAGATTCTTTACCAGCTGAGCCACAAGGGAAACCCAAGAATCCTGGAGTGGGTAGCCTATCCCTTCTCCAGGGGATCTTCCCGACCCGGGAATCGAACCGAGGTCTCCTGCATTGCAGGCAGATTCCTTACCAACTGAGCTATCAGGGAAGAAAGCACAGGCAGATATCGTTATGACAGTGGAGAAGGGGCTGATTTTTTTAATGATAGAAAAAGCATAAGTCACAAAGAAAAAGTTTGATCAAATTATCTAATTAAAAAAATTAACTCTCATGCCAAGAGGCAGGAAAAATCATGAAAAATAAGAACAGATTTTGCAATCCAAGTAATGACAAAATGTCAGTTTTGAATACATAAGGAGTTTTTGTTCAAAAAAACAAACCCAATAGGAAGATGGGAAAAATAACATGACAAGACAAGTTTTCCCAAAGGAGGAAACCTTCATGGTCAATAAATATACAAAAATAGTCTCACTCTTTCACATGAGTGATCAAATTTACACATGAAGCAGCAATGAGATACCATAACACACATCAGTTTAGGATAATTAATAAACCTGTTCCAACCAAGTGTTGGCAAAGGTGTGCAGAAATGGGGGCTCTGTCCCAAAGCCAGTAGGCATGCTGACTGGTGAAGTGGCCACTCCAGACAATAATATGGCATCTCTACTACATTCTCCTCAAGAGAAACTCACATTTGCACGCTATTGATGTGTACATGGTGGTTACCGCAGCTCTGTTATTTCATGGGATATAAGTGGGAACCACGAGGAACTGATAAAGAAGTTCTGTCAGTTAAATGGAAGCTTGAGCTAGATCTGCTAAGACATGGAATCAAAGTGGGTGCATTTCTGACATGATGTTGAATGAAAAAAAAAAAGCAAGTAGCAAACTGAAGGAACAGTGTTATACTAAATATTCGTCTAAATGCTTAAAAACATGAAAAATAGATGTGCATATGCTATTGCAGGGATGGTAAAATTCATTAATGGCAATAATTGTGTCAGCTTTAGAATGGTGGGTATCTCTAAGGAATTACGGCAGGGGGCTGCTGTGGAATGAGAGGTGCCGCTGAGATTTAGCTGTGTCTGCCATATTTTGTTTCTGAGAGAGTTTGGAGGCCAAACATATATGGTGGAATGTTATGTTTAGCTTTGGTGGAGGACACTGCATGGCAGCATGTAGGTGGCCCAGAGCCTGGGCTCCATGTGAGGGAGTCCATGTCTGAGAGGGGACTCAGGTGGGTTGGTGGCGGGGGAAGTTGGCCTTTGTCCAGCCTGGGTTCAGCCACTGGCTCCAACCGGTGTTTCGGGATGCTGACAGCAACAGGCCTTGCTGGGCATGTAGAGGAAAGATACGGGGCAGCCATCAAGACAGAGAAAACCACAGGACCACAGCAAGCATAGTTCAGTGAAGGAGTTTTGTATAAGAGCAGCTCTAGAGCGTCGGAAGGAGAAGGCAATGGCACCCCACTCCAGTACCCTTGCCTGGAAAATCCCATGGACGGAGGAGTCTGGTAGGCTGCAGTCCGTGGGGTCGTGAAGAGTCGGACAGGACTGAGCGACTTCACTTTCACTTTTCACTTTCGTGCACTGGAGAAGGAAATGGCAACTCACTCCACTGATCTTGCCTGGAGAATCCCAGGGACGGAAGCCTGGTGGGCTGCGGTCTATGGGGTCGCACAGAGTTGGACACGACTGACTTGACTTAGCAGCAGCAGCTGCGGAGCGTCGGAAAACAGGTGGTGAGTGGAGTTAGGCTGGGATGGGCAAGGGATGGACGTTTGCTTTGAGGGGAGCCTGTGCTGGCTTTTGAGTTTGTTGTCATGAGGGAAGTGAGCAAATCTGATTGTGCTTTGAGATTACTTTGATGTCATTTCCCCCTGAATTTCATTTTATTCAATATAAAAAAAAATCAACCTTGGACCAGCACTGCATTCAATTCTTCAAGTGCATCTCCTTGCAAATTCAGAGGTCCTTTGCTCTTAAAACACACACACACACACACACACACACATAATTTTTTAACATAGTTTTACAGAGGGATGTAAAGTTCTAGGTGATCTTGTTTCCCTACAATTCAAAAAAAAAGAAAAACACCAAATCAAATTATTTATCAAAGGCATTCTTTAGGACATTGTGCTTGTCTTTGATGTTTTAACTGTCCTTCTGTGTCTGCTCTAATTATTCAATATAGGCTTCAATCTAGTAAAGGCATGTTGCTGTCCCTTTGAAACATGAAAATGTCCAATGTCGGGAAACCACAAAGAAAGAATACTCTCTACCCTAGATTTTGACCTATATGATTCTTTCCTTCTGTTTGCTTTTACTTAATTGAAAGACTGTTTCATGTATTTTTCTAGTCCCCTCATAACTATTTTCATTCTTTCTAGTCTCATTTCAGAACCCATTCAACCATTTCTGCTTCTCAAAGCAATGCTATTCTGTTGGTAATAGAGAAAGCCCCAGGTGCAATGCTGTAACCTAATTTTAGGATATTATTAAAAGCATTTAATTCACATAATTGTGTTTGATTTGAAAAAAATGACTAAATCTTGGATTTAATTGACTGGGGCATAACTATTTTAGGGCTTGTTATTAAGAATTTAAACATTATTGGGCAATTTCTTTCAACTGTTTGAAGTGTCTATTTTCACTTATAATAATAAATCTCCTCGTAAAATCTTCCACAGATAGCATTTTATACTTATCGGGAGCTGACCTGTTTTATTTGATATAATCACTTTAACGTCTTATTTCAGATGTTCTTTCATTATTTTCATTTTCAGGTTGGGGAGACAGAAGCCTGAGGCTTAAATGACCTGCCAAAGTGTATTGGTAGTGGGCGGCTCCTTCACTTGTCTTCAGGTTTAAAAGTCAAGGTTCTTTTCATTGTTGTCATGTGAATTCCAAGACTCCATCTTATCCCTAAACTTATTTTTCCATTTGTCTTCATGACATCTGAGGATTAAGCTGTCTGCCTCCCAGAAATATGGTGTGATTGGTTGCTCAACAATTTCTAAACTTGAAAATGGAGGGCAAGGAATGATTGTATTAGATATTGATAACTCTGTTCAGGTTGGGATCTTTAAATCATGATGCATTATCATTCATTTCAATTGATTCTTGATATTATGGTGTGCACCAATGTTAAGTTATGGGCTTCCCGGGCAACGCAGTGGTAAAGAGTCCACCTGCCAATGCAGGAGATGCTGGAGACTGGGCTTTGATCCCTGGGTCGGGGAGATCTCCTGGAGGAGGACATAGCAACCCACTCCAGTTTCTTGCCTGGAGAATTCTGTGGACAGAGGAGCCTACTGGGCTTGAGTCCATGGGTTTTGCAAAAAGTTGGACATGACTGAGCGTGCGTGCGTGCACACACACACACACACAAAATGTTAAGTTATAATTCTAAGTTATTTTCTCTACTGTGGAACCAATAACCATTTCCCCCTTTATTATTTGTATTCTTTGGGTATTTTTGTAGATTGGGGTTTCTACCTAGAGGTAAATCTTCCTCTGTGGGGGGCAGGGGGAGGCTGTCCAGAGCACTGTAGGACCTTTAACAGCATCCCTGGCCTCTACCCACGAGACGCCAATAGCACCGCCCCCCACCCAGTTGTGACAAACGGAAATGTCTCTGTGCTGTGTGTGGTCATTTACTGTAGTCTTCTCTGATTCTTTGCGACCCCATGGACTGTAGCCCACCAGACTCCTCTGTCCTTGGGGATTCTCCAGGCAAGAATATTGGAGTGGGCTGCCATGCCCTCCTCTGATCTTCCAGACCCAGGGGTCAAAGTCACGTCTCCTGCGTCTCATGCATTGCAGGCATATTTGTTATCCACTGAGCCACCTGGGAAGCCCCCAAAATGCTTCTAGGCATTGCCAAATATTCCCCAGGACAAAGTCATCCTTAGTTGAGGACCACTGCTGTCAATGGTACTGGCAGTGAAAATACCTTATTCTCTTAAATTTTTGAATCCTCTAACCTAAAGAAGCATTATTAATTACTTATAGATGCACATTTATCTATTGATCCTTGTAAAATCAATAGAAATCAGTTGAGAGTGTATCTCAGAGGAGAGAAAAAACCCCAAAACTAGTTAATTCAAGCATAACCCTTGGGACCAGGTAATTAAAGATGTAATTAACTGGTTGTCTTACCAAAATCAATACAAATTGCAGTTCCATCCATCTTAGCTATAGACCATGTTTTCTTCTAGTAATGTTCCTATTAGAGATCTTGGGGCTAGGAACTGAGCAAACAAGCTAGGGATGGCATCTTTGGTTGCATAATAAATGTGTTTGACTCACATCAACAGGATTGCTCTGCAACTTTGATCATTCTACTAATTCTCCTTTATAATTTGAAATGGAACAGTCACTTATGATTAGGAAAAATGAAGGGAAGGAAGAGCCTTCTGGGTAAAAAGGCATAAATAGGGAAGGGAGGATAAAGCAGTTCATTTCAACACAAAGTGCTTCTTATTTGTGTGTTCTACTCAGCACATGGGCTACATTGCAGGCAAGGCAGAGAGTTCCCCATCACTGAAGGTGTGCAGAGTTGTAGCTCGGGAAGAGATCAGGTCAGGCCAATCTTGATTTGAAAGCTCAGCACCTTGTATACAACTTGACTGAGCCTGAGTTTCCTATCTGTAAAATGAGACGAGCAGGCGCCATTTACAGAAGTTCTGACTTAGGCTAGATAGTCAATAAAGGGCAGTTTTGTTTCTAATTTCTGTGTAGGCTCATGCTTTTGTGGGGGGGTTGGGTGGCTTCACTTCACTTCTAGACTCCACCTGGGAAGACACCCAGGAATCATGGTTATGCAGGAACTGCTCCAAAATGGCTTTATCCATCATCATAAAGCAAACATTTTGCAATACCCATTAGATGCACATTGTTATTAACTTCCCTGAAAGCATCCTTGACTGTTTCATGGTTTGAGAAAAAGAATGAGCAAGAAGAATAACAGTTAAGTGCTCCATCCACTGAATCCTGGTTTATGGCGGCAATAAAAGCAGCGTGTTATCCAACCACAGAGTGTCTATTTTTAAGTAAGCTAAGCTTAGCTTACATTATGCAGAGCTGCATGGAAATGTGGACTTGAGTGTCTGGAAGCATCTTGGGGTGGGTTATGCTGGCTCGGCTTCCTGTCATGAGAGGGGGTTGAAGAACCACAGACAAGGAGAGAGTGTCCTTCTACCACTGGGGAACTTTGCCTCTTGCACAACCCTCCAGAGCTGAGAACAGGTGCCAGACCTGGAACACAAGAAACCAACCGGACAGTGTCGACCACAACATGGGTCTTAACTTCGTGCTTCATCAAAATATTTGCTATTTCAAAGTATGTTGGTCCCAAAGAGAATACTTCGTCAGCAAGACTCTCTAGCATGCTGGAACAGGCTGCAGGTTACTGGTTTTCAATTACTTTCAAAGATAGGTAGTCTTCTCCATGTATAGCATCTTCCAGAGGAGAGAGATCCGTAAGACAAATGAAAGGAGACCCCTCTGGTTGAGGCGGGAGTTGGAACTGGAGCTTTGCAGTCTCTGCCCACGGAACCACCCTGCACAGCTCCCCCTAGTGGCCTAGAAGCATCCCCTTGAGCCTCTGAAGTGAAAATGTAAGTGATTCAGTGGTATCTGACTCTTTAGGACCCCGTGGACTGTAGCCCTCCAGGCTCCTCTGTCCATGGAATTCTCCAGGCAAGGATGCTTGAGTGGGTAGCCATTCTCTTCTCCAGGGGAGTTTCCTGACTCAGGTATTGAACCCATGTCTCTTGCATTACAGGTGGATTCTTTATCATCTAAACACCAGGGACAACCAGCTGGACTCAGCCTTTTCAGATCCCTTTCTTGTTTAAGAGCCATTGACTGCATTCTTCTGTACACAGTGGACTTATAAGCCTTTATAACATCAGCAGTTGGCAAAAAAAAAAAAAAAAAAAAAGAGAGAGAGAGAGAGAAATCCAAGGCACATCCGTGCCAACTTGGTCTTTGGAGCCACCTAACCCAGTCTGTTCTTATCCCAGAGAGTTTTTTGTAATGATGGTTAGTAAGAATACCACTTTGTTTATGTTGCTTCTGATGCTTTTCCCTGACTTACCATTATTTTCAAAACAGAAAGAAGGTGGTGGAGTAAATGGTTGCTCACTTGATGTTGCCATGATTTTAACTGTCTGGGAAAAGTCAGCAGAAGTAGAGTCTTGAATGTGAATAGTGGTTCTTCCATCTTTGGAAAGTTGGGAACTGCTCTTATGGACACTCTACTGACCCTGCTTAGATTTCGAAGTGTCTAGAAGAGGGTCTGGTACATGGTAGGTGCTCAACATGCACTGGCTGAATAAAAAGAAAGCCAGGGTGCTAGAAGCATCTCAGCTTGATAATGCTCTCCATCAGACTGCTAAAATTTAATTCTGGTGTGGGCATTGCTGGATTTTGCTGACTAATGATTTCCCCCCTCTCTTCTGGCACTCATCTCCAGAGAAAATGAGGAGACAATATGAAATAGGATACATTTGCATTTTTAATTTTCTTTTAGCAGAAGAGCTTTTTAATTTTTTAAAAACACGATTGTGGTGGCAATTGGCACAAGTCGACGTTGAAACCAATTAGTGGGATGACATGAAGAAAGACCAAAAAAAATGTGGATTTAATTGAAGAAAGTTGCAATATAAAACCCAGCTGCCAGGCTTTAAAATTGTAATTAATTCTAGGAGGAAGAGAAGGCTCATCAAATTATCCTGGCTGCATCCTCAATAGAGTGTTTGCACACCATTTTTCAAGGTCCTTTCAGGCGCCTTCTGATCTGTGATAAACACGCTTATCTGGGCAATGACTGGACAACTCAGTGCCTACAGGGAAGCTCTTTCCCCTGGAAATGTTTTGGGTACTTCCTGTGTGAAGAAAGGCACATTCTAAGTTCTTCTGGCCACTTTCAGAAGACATGGAAGGTGGCAGCCAACACCATCACGCTAGTAAATAGCATCCCAGGTCTATCCCAGGTCAGAAACAAGGGTTTTGTTAGAAATGATGCCAAAAAAACACACAAAAACCAGTTGATCAGAGAGCTAATGATATCAAATTCCCAGTCAGGGTTGGCATTAACCCTGGCCTATGAGAGAGTTGACTCTCAAGAGACTCACTAAACAATGAAGGAAGTCTGGAGGGAAACAGTAAGGATTCAAGTCTGAAAATTCTCCCCATAGCCCCCAAATCTATCCCAACCCAGCCTCCCCAGTGCTTGAAATCTTTCCATCCCAAATTTGTACCATGGTTGATATTTCCAGGTAATTTTTGGAAAAGGTGTAAAGACTTAGAGAAGACACCTGCATATCCCAGGGTGAATTAATTGATCAGATACATTTCTGCCCTGGCTGTAGGGATAGAGACAAATGAGAGTTTTGAGTGGAAGGTCATTGACCAAGTCCTGGTTACCCTTCTCATTATGACCTTCCAGCATGTGCTAAGTTGTTCAACAAATAATATTATGAGGCCCCACTATATTTCTGGGAAAGCCATTCTCTGTAGGCTTTGTTCTCTCAAGATGCGCAGAGAAAGCTTAAACTTAAATCATGTGCTTCTTTCTCATGATTACTATTCACAAAAAGCTCTGCATAGTGAAAAATGTTAAGTAATGTATTACTGACTAGGAAAGGAAAACAACCTGTATTATAAGGAAACAAAGAAGCCGGAGCATGTACAGAGATGATCATTTGGGGCGATAAATGGATCCTAAGTTTGTATGCAGGTTTCTCCGGTGGCCTGGTGGTAAAGAACCCACCTACCAATGCAGGAAACATGGGTTTAATCCCTGGGTTGGGAAGATTCTCTGGAAAAGGGAATGGCAACGCACTCTAGTATTCTCGCTTGGGAAATCCCATGGACAGAGGAGCCTGGTGGGCTCGAGTCCATGGGGTCGCAAAAAAGCTGGACACAACTTAGCGACTAAACAACAACAACAAAGGTTACATGCAATTCTTGGAAGCATTAAGGACACATCAGTTTTCATTTCAGAAATGCTATCTACATTCTCACAGATCTTTAATATGCAGTGGTTAATGGTTTTACCTTTCATTGTTCTTGTTTGTCCCTGAGCTTGTCAATGAAACAATGATCTTCCGCAAAACAGGTCCATAATCTGCCACCTGAAGAATTCTTTTGCAAAGTAAATCCTGATCCTCTAATTCATATCTGTTGTATATGCTTTTGTGTTAATGCATTGAAATGTTTTATTCACCAAGAAAATGAGAAGGATAATTTGATGTGATTTTCTTTTTTAATGTAAACCTTTCTCCAGGGAGCACACACAACTAGAAAACGCTGAGGGTAAGTAACAAACAAGGCTGAGCTTCTTTCTTTAAGCATCTATAAAATCTCCATGCCCTTCTCGCAGTGTTGATATTGGCTATTTGTATTTTCTCTCTTTGCTTCCTTGATCAGTGAGGGTATGGACTGTGTCAGGCTGTTCAGGCAAAACTATGCTTCCCAGTTTTTTCCTGGGTCATGACTATGCCCAAGAGAAATTCATATATTTGGAAGGCATAAGGAAACGGCACCCAGTTCATGGAAAGGCAGGCACCGGTCAGCTCCTGCTCCTTGTTGCTTCTCAGCCAGCTCACCTGATGAGTAAGGACAGCAGCCCACTGGTCCTCCAGCTCCTGCTGGATCCCCTCCTTCAGCATCATTGAATCCCGGTCCAAGTACTTACGCAGCTCCAAGGCAGGCGCAGCAGTGGCTGGTCCCTTGAGACACTGAAGCTGGATGCTTAGCCATGGTGGAGACGGATGCAGGCTGTGCTCCTGCGTTCCAGATGAGCCCCCATGGCAGTCCTGGGTTCTCTCACTTCACGCCCTCTTTTCATTCCTGATGAAAGTCCCTGTAGGCTTCAGTCATTGAAACACTGCTCCTCAAGGACAACTTAACCAGTTCTTCCAGTTGCATAAGATTAAATTTCTACATCCCATTTTCTATATGGCTCAGATTGGCTCAGATTTTCCAATTAACCTCAACTGATAAGACCAGTGTTGCTAAGTGATAAGTTACCAGTGTTTTTCAAAGAATCAACTGTTTTCCTTGTTAATTTTTGTATTATTTGTCTATTTTTTTAATTCCTTCAATTTCTGCTCTTATCTTTATGTCTTTCCTCCTTTCTATGTATCTGGGTTTAGCTTACCCACAATTTTCTAGTCCTGTCATTTGGAACTTTATGATCAGAAATAGGAAAGATTTCAAGTCAATGATCTGAGATTAAAAGCTATGCATTTAAAGTTAATGAACGCTTTAGTGGAATTGTTGAATTTTTTGATATGTTGCGTTTTTATTATCAACTTTCAGTGCAAGTGTTTCCTTATTGCTTATGCTTCTTCTTTGACCTATATGTCATTTAGAGGTGTGTGGTTTAATCTCCAAGTATTTGGAGATTTTCTAGGTATCTAGCTAGTTCTAGATATTTATCATTTAATTCTGTTGGGATTTTAAAATGTGGTTTTTAAAGATTTCAATAGTTTGAAATTTGTTGAGACATACATTATGACTGAGGACATGGTCTGTCTTAGTATGTGTTCCACGTGTTCTTGAAAAATGGATGTGCATTCTTCCATTGTTCAGTAAATGCCAACTAAGTC
Organism: Muntiacus reevesi; assembly: GCF_963930625.1. NCBI lineage: Eukaryota > Metazoa > Chordata > Mammalia > Artiodactyla > Cervidae > Muntiacus > Muntiacus reevesi. The sequence continues at coordinate 162,252,862 of NC_089250.1, read as the reverse complement.
AAGTTTGTTGATAGTGTTAGTCAAATCTTCCATATCCTCACTGAATTTTTTGGACTACTTTGTCAGTTACTGCAAAAGAGATGTTAAAATCTCCAACTATATCTATTTCTCCCTTTAACACTGTTACTTTTTGTCCCTCATAAATTTTGAAGTCCGTATATATTTGCACTGATTTTGAAGACCATATACATTTTATACTGTTAGATATTTTGATGAATTGACCTTTTTATTACTACAAAATGCTCTCTGTATCTCTGCTTATAGTCTTTGCCTTGAAATTATTTTGACTCATCTTAAGATTGCTGGGAGAAATATCAACAACCACAGGTATATAGATGATATCACTATAATAGCAGAAAGTGAAGAGGATCTAAAGAGCTTCTTGATGAAGGTGAAAGAGGAGAGTTAAAAAGCTGGCTTAAAATTCAACATTCAAAAAATGAAGATCATGGTATCTAGTCCCATCACTTCATGGCAAATAGAAGGGAAAAAAGTGAAAACAGTGACAGATTTTATTTTCTTAGTTTTCAAAATCACTGCAGATGGTGACTGCAGACATGAAATTAAAAGATGCTTGCTCCTTGGAAGAAAAGCTATGACAAACCTAGACAGTGTGTTAAAAAGAAGAGATATTACTTCACCAACAAAGATCTGTATAGTCAAAGCTATGGTTTTTCTAGTAGTCATGTATGGATGTGAGAGTTGGACCGTTAAAAAGGCTGAGAGCCGAAGAATTGATGCCTTAGAACTGTGGAGCTAGAGAAGACTCTGGAGAGTCCCTTGAACAGCAAGGAAACCAAACCAGTCAATCCTAAAGGAAATCAGAACTGAATATTCATTGGAAGGACTGATGCTGAAGCTGAAGCCCCAATACTTTGGCCACATGATGCAAAGAACCACTTCATTGGAAAAAATCCTGATGTTGGGAAAGATTGAAGGCAAGTGGAGAAGAGGGCGGCAGAGGATGAGATGGTTAGATAGCATCACCAACTCAATGGACATGAGTTTGAGCAGACTCTGGGAGACAGTGGAGTAGCCTGCCAGGCTCCTCTGTCCATGGAACTCTCCAGGCCAGAATACTGGAGTGGGTAGCCTTTTCCCTTCTCCAGAGGATCTTCCCAACCCAGGGATCGAACCCAGGTCTCCCTCATTGCAGGCAGATTCTTTTACCATCTGAGCCACCAGGGAAGCTGAAGAATACTGGAATGGGTAGCCTATCCCTTCTCCAAGGGATCTTCCCGACCTAGGAATCGAACCGGGAGGGCTCTCCTGTATTGCAGGCAGATTCTTTACCAGCTGAACTGCCAGGGAAGCCCTGGTATTATGTCTGGATAATGATAAACCAAATATTAACTTTCATGCATTTAGGCAAGTGATTGATTAAAAATATAATTTCCCCCTAATTTGGCAGTTGCTCAGTTCACCCATATCCCTTTGACAGCTGTTTCTTAAACAGTAGAAATATGAGACTTCCAGAGACAGTTTGGGTTGCTGGTGCAACATCTTGCAATAATGACATAATTTGAATGAAATGAGAGAATCATAACTATTTGCTGCTCTCTCTGAACAAACACCGTCATCTTGTAACATTCCAGAGGCTCTGCCGACAGAATTTGACGATGCTCATGGAAGCACTTGTCATGAGAATTGAGATGAAAAGACAAAGAATGGAGAACAAAGCAATTATTCCACTCAACAATAAGTGCCTTGAAATTAAACAATCGTTAATAGTTAAATGACCTTATGGACCCGCACTCATCCCTATCTGTCACCAATGTGTGCTGTCTAATCTTTCAAATTGCTCCACTCAATTAAAATTTTTCTCTACACAGAATTAGAAAAATACAAAAATTAACATATTAATTTTATAGAAATATTCTTAGATAGTCATTACTATGATGATAATTTTACTTTGTATTTATTCTTTTCTATTCTGCTCCAGCTTTGTTATTGTGGAAAACTATCTTCTGGTTTCCCTCACAACTAGACTCTCCCGTTAAACGGGACAGGAGACATCACTGAAGGCTGGGGGAAAATGAAAGAGAAATGTGACACAGAGAATGACTAGTCTCCCAGCCTGCTACTACAGGGCATTTCCTGGCCCCCTGACCTCGTGGACACCCCAGATGCTCTCTGGATTGATAGGGGAGGAAAGCTGGTTTTCATTTCCCCTTTTCAGTAGTATCTAAGTCTCCTTTCCTGAGTCTTCATTTCCTGGACCAGTTTCTTCATAAAGTGATAGACAGTGGGAACCTCGATCCCACCTGCAGGGCTGAGGATGAATTCTCTGGCCTGCACAAGGGACCTTTGAAATTGTCCTACACCAGGGTTGTTCTGTCTAAGTTGTGCAGCCTCACAGGATCTCACTGATGGGATACCTCTTAACCCAGGTGAGGCAAGACGGAGCTAAGTTCAGTCCAGTTTCTTTTCATACCCTTCATTAGTGTTTAAAAATTTTGGGCTTCATCTTCATGAAGGTACTGTCATGACCATATTACAGATAAGAAAACTGAGGCTCTGAGAAGGTAAGGACTTGAACACAGCCAAATCTCATGAAGTGCCAGAGATTTCCACCATTCCTACAAATTCGGAATTCCTAAAGTAAAAGTCATCCTGACCTACCCCTCCAACCAGACAGGAATAGCCAGACTTGACCCTCACCCCATCTCAGCACTCAACTCACCTTCTGTGTCATCAAAATGAACTGACTCTCCAAATTCCAGAAGGAGGCCTCAAACAAATTTCCAAACATACTATCAGGACAGAGAAGTGAACATAAATTATTTTTAATAGCATTAACCTGCTTTATAATGACTCTCCAAAGCAGGGAACATATCCACAGAGACTAATTCCATTCGAGTAGAGTTTTAGAAAACATCACTCTTAGATAAGGTAACAGGCGCCAGTTTAGACAATACAGGAGGTAAAAAGAAAGAATAAACAATGCCCTAATGAAAGGGGCTGAGGATGGAGAAAGGGAGAAGACACAAAGATTGGAAATGTTTACTGTGCAAAATGCTGATTTTACACTTGGGCAGGATCACCGATGTAACTGTGTCTTAAAACATCCCCTCCCCCAAAACAAACAAACAAACAAACAAAAACCCAACCTTGTTGACACAGTCGCATCACAATGCTCTGCTTTGGATCAGGGACTGATTAGAAAGCAGGAAGTGGGATGGATCACAGGGCTGATTTGGGACAGGAAGGATGAAGAAGGTGAGCGCTGGGGACTTGTTTGGATTCAGTGCTAATACATCCTTTTTTCTGGGGCTGCTGACTAGACACGTGGCCAGCAGGACAAGAGGACATGCCTATCTCTGATCCAGGTCTTTTCTAGCACTGAGTCAGGGCACACAGCAGGTGCACAATGAATGCTTATCAAGTGATTGCATTTCAAGCTCGGTAAAAGGGTACCTATTTCTCTTACCAATTGTTACTATTATTTCTTACCCTCTCCTTCATGGTATAAGATATAATCAATAAGAGTATTAACAGCAAGGGGTGAGTCCAGAGAGTAAATAAGCATGAACATGATGGGTTGATGATACATTAGATTTAATTTTCTTTCTTTAATTATATGTGTCTATGGACATATACAGGGTTTCCCTGGTGGCTCAGAGATTAAAATGTCTGCCTGCAATGCGGGAGACGGGTTCAATCCCTGCCTTGGGAAGATCCCCTGGAGAAGGAAATCGCAACCCACTCCACTATTCTTGCATAGAGAATCCCATGGATGGAGGAGCCTGGTACACTACAGTCCACGGGGTCGCAAAGAATCGGACACATCTGAGCAACTTCGCTTTCACATGGACATACAATTCATTCTTTAGAGGGAGAAAAGGAGGGAGAGAGAAAATATAAGTGAGAAAGAAAGTGAATTGCTGGGAGTGACCAGCTTTGCGATTCTCCAGAGTGCTTTCCATCAAGAAGGAACCGAGGGGGAGTGCTGCAGAGAATCAAGAGTGAGGGTGTAAGTGAGGTGACAGTCTCTACACTTAGGAAGGTCTCAAACTGGCTCCCCACCTCCAAGGAGGATAAAACTGCCAGCCTTGTGGGTGGGATGACTGCACCCAGCTGGTTCTGCAAGCAGGTCCAGGACACGGAGGTGGTACCCACTCAAGGGCAAGCACGATCACTGGTCCACCCCATCAGTTCCCCAAGTGCAAGGTCCCAGTCTTGCCCATCCATCTACTTTCCAACCCTGCACACAGTTTAGTGCAATGTAGAAGCCCATGAGCCTTTGTTGAAGGAACAGATGAACAAGCGAATGAATAAATGAACACACTCTTTGTTCTTACACTTGTGGTTTGTAGAAACTGCTTTTTTAACTTTAGGAACCATTCTCTTTTGTTGTTCTTTGAATCATTTCCTCTGTGTTTTGTGACACTGCAACGCACAACCGCCCTCACACCCCATATTCAAACCTCGCCTGAAATCCTTGTGCTGGGGACAAGTGCAAAAACATTTTAAAAAACACTCCAACCCTAGACCAACTGAAGTCCACCCATCGTAGCATGGCTTGAAGGTCTGTGGGAGGGAATTGATGTTTATTTATGCATCTATGATGTGAGAGGTTTATAACTTGCTTTATCCTCATTAGAAAAGACCCTGATGTTGGGAAAGATAGAAGGCGGGAGGAGAAGGGGACGACAGAGGATGAGATGGTTGGATGGCATCACTGACTCAATGGACATGAGTTTGAGTAAGCTCTGGGAGTTGGTGATGGACAGGGAGGCCTGGTGTGCTGCAGTCCATGGGTTTGCAAAGAGTCAGAAATGACCGAGTGACGGAACTGAACTGACCTTAACCTCAGAAGTTTCTGACTAGAACTCTATCTTTTAAGATATTCTCATCCACAGAAATTTCCTCGTTATACACAGACATTTTGAATGCCTCCCCTGACCAGCTTTATGGATCTGATATCCTTATAGCCATAGACAGCACTTCTAAAGGACAACAGAAAGAACATAATGGGGCTTGACCACCTGGTATGCAGAGAAGTGTTCAGTGAAGTCAGTCTGAGGGTGTGCTGGGGCTGAGAAATGGTCTTTGGGGCCAGAAGTCCATCTCCACCCTCTCTTGATAATAACATCGGGTGAGCGATGAGAAGTGACACCAGCTGAGTTTATCCACTAGTGAGGCAGTATAAAAGGCCAGCCGGCCAGCCTGAACCTATTACATAAGCTAACCTATGTCACACAGCATTGATTATGTGCCCAAGCTGTTCTAAATGCTTTGCACATTACCTCACTTAATCCTGAGGATCCGATGGGCTTGTCCACATCATCATGCTCATGTTACCCGGAAGACGCTGGACCAGGAGCACTTAGTCCATCTTTCTGTTCTGTGGCTTGTAGGCAATGGGGCCAGGATGGTGCTCGAGTTAGGTCATGGCAAGGTTGCAGTTCAGCTCAGTTCAGTTCAGTCGCTCAGTGGTGTCCGACTCTCTTGTCAAAGGCTGTATTATCTTTCCAGCTACAACCTCCTGGCATGAGATTTCACCTCTGACATCCATTACCTCTGTTACATGGGGAAATAATTTGGCAATAATATCTATTTCATTAGGTTGTGCTGAAGATGAAAATGAATCATATCTACTGATGCTTGGCCCATAGTTTCTATTTGAAAAATGGAGCTGTTTTATTAAGCTAAGGGTTAGGGATGGAAGAACCATGAATTTCAATGTTAATTTCCTTTGTATAGAAATACAGGTTGGACTAATTAAAAATGCAAACTTGCTTATATCCATTCTCCTTTAAAAATCACTTTTATAAAATAAATGCCTCAGGGCTATTTCTTAAGACACGTAGTTCCCAGGACAACTTTGGGTTTCCATAACTATCAGTCTAATGTATCAGTGTATTCATCCATTGGCAGGAAAGTTTAGTACTAAACTTGCTAGTCAGGTCTCTCTGGGGGGCTCTTTTCTAAGAATTTTTTTTGTACACTGAAAAAAATATTAAATATCCTTCCTCCTTCCCCATCAGAGACTATTCTATCTGTTGATTGTCTAACGTGTCCCGGGCAAGCTCCTTAGCCCTAGTGTTGGGTGTTCTGCCCATCCCAGCCTTGTGAGGAAAGCATTATTAACCCCATTTCGTGGAGAGGAAGCCTGAGTCTCCACGTGTTTCTGTAATCGGCTCAACGTCATGCAGCTAGTGAAGGGTGGTGTTAGGGTCCCAGCTCCCTGCCAGCACCCAAATCCATGTTCCCTCAAATGTATCCTGTGCAGTATGTCAGGCTTTCTGTATCTTTGTGTTTTGAAAACTGTAAAATCTTTGATGTTTAAGTCCATTTTTGAATAAAATATTTGAAAAGTTAAAAATCACGCACTTCAGTATCCTACAATAGTAAATAAGGCAAACACGAACCATTTTTCATGATCCAAGTTTATTGTTATTAATCATCATCTTATCTCACAGGGGGCCATTTCTTCTATACACAATGCCCCAGTTGCTATGATTTGGAATACTTTTGCCTTTATATTTTCTTTATCAATTTTTGCTGAATTATTGTGAAATGCACTACAGACAATATGATGTATTACTCTTAAATATTTCCATATATACCTCTAAAAATAAGGACATTTTCCTATCTAACCATAATCTAACCATAATCAAAGCTAACAAAGTGAATGTCATCTTATATAGTCTGTCTATATATTCAAATTCCCAAGTTATCCCAGAACTGTCCTTCTATAGCTGGTCAAATTCTCTTTTGAAATTCTTACCCGTGGGAGAAAATAGCTGATCTTATCTGAAAACTGGCATTTAGAGGCATGCCCCCATGCAGGGGGAGGTCAGAAGAGGCTTGGGTGACCACAGTGAAAGCAGCTCGTTGAAACACAGCAAAACCAGACCTCATGGCCAGACAGGAGATGCACCTTTAATTGGTCAGTGTCATGTGTACAACTTAAATTTAGTGTTCAGAACTCAGTGGGGTCTGCCCTGGGCTTGTTACCTACTGTAGTTGGTGCTGAAATGTCTAACCACTCTGGCTGCTGGAAGTACGAGTCATCTTCCCTTCTGGCGGACACTCAAGGTCACAGTGAGGTGTCAACCAGAAAGGGAACAGCCCCCTCCCAGCTCTGACTGCCTGCAGGGAGAAGTTCAAGGACTGCCAAAGTTGAATCTCAGTGCTCTAGGTAGGCAGGTATAGATTCTGCAAAAACTCATCTGTCCACCCCACCTCCCACCCCCACCGCACCAGCATCTGGTTTCCCTGAGATTGAATGGACGTGGGACTTTTAAAAACAAGCAGGACCCTTTGGGACTCCTGGGCACAAAAGCCTTTCTGTGTCCCCCATTTCTTAGTTATAGGAAATAAGCTTCATTCCACCTCCATGATCTTCCCTGGAATCCAAAGGGCAGGTTCAAACAGTTGCTAATTCTGGAAGGGAAGGGGTTCTAGAAAAGGCCCTGATGTTAGAAAAGATCCTGATGCTGGGAAAGATGGAAAGCAGGAGGAGAAGGGGACGACAGAGGATGAGATGGCTGGGTGGCGTCACTGACTCAATGGACATGAGTTTGAGCAAGCACCGGGAGATGGCAAAGGACAGGGAAGACTGGCGTGCTGCAGTCCATGGGGTTGCAAAGAGTCGGACATGAATGAGCAACTGAACAACAACCAGAACAAAGGGAGCTAAGACAAGGGGGAGCAGTCAAGAAACTATAGAGCAGCCTCAGGGCAGGGTCCTCGTTGCCCCTCAAGGGATACACATAACAATATCTTTGAGCTGATTTACAGATACTGATTTACAGATACAAATAGGAAAAGGAGTACATCAAGGCTGTATACTGTCACCCTGCTTATTTAACTTATGCAGAGTACATCATGAGAAACGCTGGGCTGGAAGAAACACAAGCTGGAATCAAGAATGCCGGGAGAAATATCAATAACCTCAGGTATGCAGATGACACCACCTTTATGGCAGAGAGTGAAGAGGAACTAAAAAGCCTCTTGATGAAAGTGAAAGAGGAGAGTGAAAAAGTTGGCTTAAAGCTCAACATTCAGAAAACTAAGATCATGGCATCTGGTCCCATCACTTCATGGGAAATAGAAGGGGAAACAGTGGAAACAGTGTCAGACTTTATTTTTTGGGCTCCAAAATCACTGCAGATGGAGATTGAAGCCATGAAATTAAAAGACACTTATTCCTTGGAAGGAAAGTTATGACTAACCTAGATAGCATATTAAAAAGGAAAGACATTAGTTTGCCAACAAAGGTCCGTCTGGTCAAGGCTATAGTTTTTCCAGTGGTCATGTATGGATGTGAGAGTTGGACTGTGAAGAAAGCTGAGTGCCGAAAAATTGATGCTTTTGATCTGTGGTGTTGGAGAAGACTGTTGAGAGTCCCTTGGACAGCAAGGAGATCCAACCAGTCCATCCTAAAGGAGATCAGTCCTGGGTGTTCATTGGAAGGACTAATGCTGAAGCTGAAACTCCAATACTTTGGCCACCTGATGCAAAGAGTTGACTCATTGGAAAAGACCCTGATGTTGGGAGGGATTGGGGGCAGGAGGACAAGGGGACAACAGAGGATGAGATGGCTGGATGGCATCACCAACTCGATGGGCATGGGTTTGAGTACACTCTGGGAGTTGGTGATAGACATGGAGGCCTTGCGTGCTGCAATTCATGGGGTTGCAAAGAGCCGGACACGACTGAGTGACTGAACTGAACTGAACTGACAGATACTGAAACCCCCAACAGGTGGTAGAAGTTAACTGTAAGCTGTGCACAAGCAATGCCTGGTTCTCCAGACCAGTTGGAACCAGGAGGTTGATGATACTTACTCTTATTTATCTCACCACAAGTGAGAAGAATGCCATTGAGCTGATCACACCCTCTTTAAAACTCTTCACTACCCATTCTGGGTCGGGACACACAGTTTCGGAGGCATTAGTCCACTGTTGGTCCCCTCTGTGTGGCAAAGCAATAAAGCTCTTCTTTTCTACTACACCCAAGATTTAATTTGGTGTCAGGGTACAGAGGTCAGATTCGCTTTCACTTTCAGTTTGAAAACTAGGACAAGTTGGCCAGTCCACTCCAGGGGACCCTCTGTTGGTTCCTGGTAGTGGAGGTCTTATCTTTCACTTGGACTGACATGTCCATCAACCAACAGTATATACTGAGCCCTCTTTCAAGTGTAGTAGAGCATTGAGGGGGGTGTTGAAAGAAGGGGGATGGGAACTGACATTGTTGACAACCGCTCTAAGGTCCAGTGATTCATGGAATCAATGGATTCACCCCAGTGTCACCCCCATGGGGAGGGAAGTGGGGGTGCTTCTTCCCTGTTCTTCAGCTAGTCTCCTGCCCACATGTTAGAGTCACTGGGCAGTTTTTAAATCAACAATTCCATCTCATCCCCCAAGAGTTATTTTTCAATCAATCTGAAGTGAAGGCCTAAAAAGTGCATCCATATGATCTGGATACTTTTTATCCATAGATTCCAGACTAGGCTTGTAAGTTTCTCAATGCAAAACTCTAGGCAGCCAACCTAATTGGCATACACAAGATAAGTGATTTGCCCAACTGACATGCAAGGTAGCTCCCTTAGAATAGAATGAAAGCAGCCTTGCCAGGGAAGGACAAGCTCATGGGTGAGGACTAGATACCCTGTCTTGAGATACCAGCTCTTTGTAGACTGCCCAGAATCCTTTCCCCAGAAAAGTGTGGAGGAAGCTCTGGGTCCAGCTGGCTCTTTATCTGCTGCTGCTGCTGCTAAGTCGCTTCAGTCGTGTCTGACTCTGTGCGACCCCATAGACAGCAGCCCACCAAGCTCCCCCGTCCCTGGGATTCTCCAGTCAAGAACAGTGGAGTGGGTTGCCATTTCCTTCTCCAATGCATGAAAGTGAAAAGCAAAAGTGAAGTTACTAAGTCGTGTCCGACTCTTAGCGACCCCATGGACTGCCTGCAGCCTACCAGACTCCTCCATCCATGGGATTTTCCAGGCAAGAGTACTGGAGTGGGATGCCATCGCCTTCTCTGGCTCTTTATCTAGCCGACTCCAAGTGAGCTACTGTGATCATTCTCAGACAAATGAGCTTGTCAGTCCACACTGTCTTGTAGGAAGAACTGAAGGTCACTGTGGGTGCCTGTTACCTAATAGCCACACACGTGTCTTGAATAAAAGTCAGTAAAATATGACAAGTACTTATGAAAATATAAAGAATACAGTCAGATAGACAATAAACAATATAGAAATGAAGCACAATTGATTCCTTAGGGCTGGGGTGGGCTTGGAAGTCTTCCTGGAGGAGGTGGTATGGATAGGGGAAGTCAGGTCCTGCTCAGAGGAGAATGGATTTCCCCATCATTACAGAAACTCATTTGGAGGAAAAAATATGGGTGTAACTTCATTTTCAAACTCATATTTTAAGGTCACTGACATTACCAGTAACTATAACTTAGAAATTAAGAACATAAACTCCTGAGATGAACTACCTAGGTCTAAGTCTGGGTTTCTGGTTATTGAACCATGGGTAAGACAGAGTCTGTCTACAAAACTGGAATAACAATAACAATAAAATCTGCTTAATGTGATCGTGTCTGACTCTTTGTGACCCCATGGGATGTAGCCTGCCAGGCTCCTCTGTCTATGAAATTCTCCAGGCAAGAATACTGAAGTGGGTTGCCATGCCCTTCTCCAGGGGATCTTCCCAACCCAAGAATTGAACCTGGGCCTTCTGCATTGCAGGTGGTTTCTTTACCATCTGAGCCACCAGGGAAGCCCTAGTATGATTGCAGTGATGGTCATGAGATAATTCATATGGGGGTGTGTATTACAGAGTGTGGGACATAGAAACTCCCAATAAGGACTGGTGATGACTATTGCTGTTATTATTCATCAAGTGCTTAATAGGTTACATATGGGGCCCATATCATCTCTCAAAAATATTAAGGAATGTTCTTGGTGAAATCATCACTCACATAAGCTGGCTGTCCACTAGGGGGATGGGGACTTAACTGACACTGACGTTTTTGCCATGTTTTGAGGGTCATCAGCATAACTCTAGATCTATTTGATGATTTAGTTTGCCAAGAGGAAGAATAAAATACCACAGACTGGGTGACCTAAACCACAGAAATTTATTTTCTCATAGTTCTGGATGCTGGAAATTTAAGATCAAGGTGTTGGCAGGTTTAGCTTCCCCTGAGGTCTCTCTGACTTGTAGATGGCTGCCTTCTCACTTGCTCTTTCTTGTGTATGTGCGTGTCCATGTCCTAATCTCTTCTCATAAAAACATCAGTAGGACTGGACCAGAGTCCATGGTAATAGCCTCATTTTAGTTTAATAACCTCTTTAAGGACCCTATCTCCTGATACAGTGCTGAGGTCCTAGAAGTTAGGGCTTCTGCAAATGAATTGGAGGGTGGGTGGGTACATACAGTCAGCTTGTAATTACTGAGTTCTGTTTTCCATTCTGCTTCTATTTATACAGAGCAAAAGGAGGTTCCAGTGACTTTTTTTTAATTTATTGCCTGATTGGCAGGAAAATCTGGACTCCTTTAAGCACACATAACACATGGTTCAATATGCCCGCTCAGCCTGGTGAGTCTGTCTGACGCATTCATAGAAACAAACCAGCAACTATTTCCAGCATAAACAAACCACTCAGTACTAAAGTGATTCTGAAAAGCGAAAATGAGTTTTTAAATATGAATTATTTGTTGAACACAGCCGCTATTATCTGGAGCCAGTATATCTCATTAATGGATGGGCTAAAAAATGAATTTATAGCCAATCTTGCATAATGAAATATTTGTACTCTTTATAATTACTAATGATTTAAAGCAGATCATTCCCTTGCTTAGTACATGGAATTTTCAAGTCTTTTAAATTAAATAAAAGAAAATCATGCTGATGATATTCAACCAAAAAGAAAGGCAGAATAAAGTGACCTTTAAAAAAAAAGGTTTGGTGTGCACATGTGTGTTATGAACATGTTTTTTCAACTTTTACATTGCTGACAACCTGGGAACTTTTGCAATGAATCGTTCACTTGTGGTGTTCAAATGCAGAAGAGCTGTGCAAAATTATTGAGTTACTAAAATTTAGCTTTCCCTGGTGGCTCAGACAGTAAAGGATCTATTTGCGATGTGGGAGACCGGGGTTTGATCCCTGGATCGGGAAGATCCCCTGGAGAAGGGAATGCAATCCACTCTAGTTTTCTTGCCTGGAGAATTCCATGAACAGAGGAGCCTGGTGGGCTACAGTCCATGAGGTTGAAAAGAGTTGGACACAACTGAGCAACTAACACACACAAAATTTAGTCTTGCAGGATCTTTTATTTTTTTTATTTTTATTTTTTGCAGAATCTTTTAAAGGTTTTTATCTTTTTCTTTTCTTTTTTTTTTTTTTTGCTTTGTTTTGTTTTTAAGGTACTTGGGTCTTCAAAATGTTTAATTTACATGACTATTTTCTTCAAGGCAGCACAAGAATGAAAATTAAATTCATTAAAAATAATTTTCTGCCATAATAACCTGTTCGCTTTATCTTCACCAACACACATGTACACACATACAGACAAACACACACACACACTCTTAAGAGCTTAGAAAACCCAGAAAGTGAGATTTGATTCCAAGATTATTTTGGAGATGCTGTCAAGTTTTTCGGTAGCTTAAAAAGGTTGCCCCAGTGAAGACAAAATGGTCCACCTTAGGCCTTTGGATATTTTGATTTACTTATGAAAAGTATTCACTATTGATTATTTTATTCTTCTATCAATTTTCCTTTCTGAGAATGTCTCTGACATGGATTTTAAGTGTCCCATTAACTAGAATCGAATTTATGGCCAGCCATGAGGATTGGTATCAGCAAAAAAAACTTTGTGATATAGGCTTAATTTACGTGACTTTATTGAGTTATAAAGTATAGATTAGACCTTCAAGCATAAATCTGCCCAGTAATAAGACAGCCATAAAGAATTGCTGTGTTCATAAAAGTAATGATGTTCCCTTTCTTCTCATTTATATTATGTAAATAATTTTATGCCAAAGCATCACTGAATACACACACACTGAAATGTTGGGATATTCAATCAGGAGCTCCCTTTCTTTCCTAATAAACAATTCAGTCTGACTTGCAGTGGAGAGGCCGGGGGAGTGGTGGGAACAGCAGCATGGGGGTTGGGCCCTGTGGCTGAGCTAGGCGGATGCTTCGATATTACATCCTTACTGGTGACCTTTCAGGAGCTCCAGCTTCCACGAACTTCTTGACTTTTAATCTGTTTGCACTTGACCTCTCAAGTCCCCAGGAAAAGAATGAGTTTATCAATCAGCCACCTCCATAAGATCACGTGTTTTGGGAGGGATTGTGTAGGGATGAGTAGGTGAAAGATAGGGTTTTCCAAGGCAGGTTCAAGGGTAACAGAACAGAATGGCGACCTCAGACCCAAGCCTCTGGACTAGGACCACCTTGGAGGGATTAAGAAACTCATCCAAAGCCACACAGATAATAAATACCTGCTGTACGAGGTAATGGGGCTTCCCTGGTGGCTCAGAGGATAAAGCACCTACCCGCAATGCGGTAGACCCGGGTTCAATCCCTGGGTCGGGAAGATGCCCTGGAGAAGGACATGGCAACCCACTCCAGTATTCTTGCCTGGAGAATCCCATGGCTGGAGGAGCCTGGTGGGCTATATATATAGTCCATGGGGTCACAGAGAGAATGAGGGTTAAATGCCACCATATTAGTGTCTGGTACACTCAGTGATGTGGCTTTAATACTGTGCTATATCCAAGGGCACAGCTCTGTGGAAACTTAGCCATCATTTGATGTTAGCAACATCAATAAACAAGGCAGTGAAATCACCCAGTTTGTGATCAACGTGATTGTCTCTTGCCAAATTTCCACTTCATTCTGTGCCAGGTAGATACACTTAAGCACAAAGAATTAGAGATGCTATAATTTGTTAATGTCCGCAAGCTGTTCCAAGCCTTTCAGAAAACTTGATCATTTCCAATATTCACAAATTAAGCATCCTGCTCTGATGCCTATGATCTGAAGAGTTTCACTTCTGGGCAACAGAAACCAGTCGGTGATTTGCAGGACCAATGTCCACCTGCTGATCAATGCAGGGGAAACAGCTTTGCCCAGGCAGCCTGTGCTGCTCGCTAATCTGAAGTCTGGATGGGAATCATGGTCCTTTTCATTCGAATCAGCTCTAGATTTTTAGGGCTTCACTCTCTCCTGGTCCCCCAGTGAGAGAAAGCTATTTTGCTTCCACAGTGAGGGGTGAATAAAGCAGAGAAAAACATTCCTTTTCTCATGCACAGATGTCGACGTCGGGGACGAATCATGAAACGGGAGTGTGGAGAGTTGGGGACATTAAAGCCATGGGGTTCCCAGCTGGCAGCTCAGCAGTTCTTCCTCACTGGGTCCTTTGTGGAGCCTGTGCAGTGTTACAGCAGGGCCCCCCAGAGCATCATTTATCAAAGCAAAGACTGCAGACCTCCTTCTCCCTGCTGCGAGGCTCGCTCCCTGCAGCGGCCCCCACCATCCCAGGAAGACCTCTGTGAACAGAGTTGGCACTTCTCTCTGCTACCAAGTCTCAGGGTTCAGACAACTCAGCCATACTTCACAGAGGCCACCTCTGTGGTTGGAGGGGCTGCAGTTCCCAGCTCATGACACAGGTCCTGCTGAGGGTCCAGGGGCACCTCTGGAGCCTTACAGCCCCTTCAAGGGACCAGGAACTAGGCAGCAATGCAGAGCTGTCAACACACCTCTTCCTGCCATTCCTTCTAGCTCTGCCCTGAAGCTTCACTGACATGGTTAAGACATCCTTTCTCTGTCCCTCCCCTTACCTCGCCCCTGGGGCCTCCTAAGGGAATTTGAATTCTGGCCCTCATGTACTTTGACAGGATCCTGGGAGCAGTGAATTTGAGAAGATGGAAAACAAGTCAACTTTTTATCATTTTTCTTGGCAGTCTACTTGTGTGTGCTGGAGATTACATCAAGACCAAGGCGGAAGGCTAGAGCAAGTGTGGGAGCTGGGAGTGCCCCTAGGATGATGCTTTTGATGGCAAGAAATAGACCTCCTGAAAACAGACTGGACAGAGTTTATATAGTAAAGGTTTTTTTCCTCCCGTAATAAGAAATTCAGAAGGAGCTGATTTGTGGGAGTTGGGAGGGTGGCCCAGAAACTCAGTAGTGTCTGCACACTTAGCTGGTGTCCCTGTTCTTTTCTGAGTCCAAAAGTAAGAGTAGGGTGAAGATTCATCCTATATCTCTCAGGGAGGGAAATCTTTCTAAAGAGATGCTTAGTATATTTCCTCTAAAGTCTCTGGACTGGTTCAATAACAGACGGGTTCAAAATTGGGAAATTATTATGTCAAGGCTGTATACTGTCACTCTGCTTTTATATGCAGAATACATCATGCAAAATCCCAGGCTGGATGAAGCTCAAGCTGGAATCAAGGTTGCTGGGAGAAATATCAATAACCTCAGATATGCAGATGTTACCACCCTTATGACAGAAAGGGAAGAGGTAAAGAGCTTCTTGATGAGGGCGAAAGAGGAGAGTGAAAAAGCTGGCTTAAAATTCAACTATCAAAAAACAAAGATTGTGGCATCCGATCCCATCACTTCATGGCAAATAGATGGGGAAACAGTGGAAACAGTGAGAGATTTTATCTTCTTGGGCTCCAAAATCACTGCGGATGGTGACTGCAGCCATGAAATGAAAAGATGCTTGCTTCTTGGAGGAAAAGCTATGTCCAACCTAGACAGCATATGAAAAAGTAGAGACATTACCTTGCCAACAAAAGTCCATATAGTCAAAGCTATGGTTTTTCCAGTAGTCATGTATGGATGTGAGTGAAAGTGAAAGTGAAAGTCGCTCAGTCATGCCCGACTCACTGCAACCCCATGGACTATACAGTCCAAGGAATTCTCCAGGCCAGAATATTGGTGTGGGCAGTCAGTCTTTCCTTTCTCCAGGGGATCTTCCCAACTCAGAGAATAAACCCAGGTCTCCCACATTGCAGGCAGATTCTTTACCAGCTGATCCACAAGGGTGAGAGTTGAACCGTAAAGAAGGCTGAGCACCAAAGAATTGATGCTTTGAACTGTGTTATTGTAGAAGACGCTTGAGAGTCCCTTGGACTGCATGGAGATCAAACCAGTCAATCCTGAAGGAAATCAATCCTGAATATTCATTGGAAAGACTGAAGCTGAAGCTCCAATTCTTTGGTCATCTGATGTGAAGAACTGACTCTTTGGAAAAGACCCTGGTGCTGGGAAAGACTGAGGGCAGGAGAAGGGGGAGACAGAGGATGAGATGGTTGGATGGCATCACAGACTCAATGGACATGAGTTTGAGCAACCTCCAGGAGTTGGTGATGGACAGGAAAGCCAAGCATGCTGCAGTCCATGGGATGGCGAAGAGTCGGACAGGACTAAGCAACTGAACAGCAGCAACAACAAAGCCTCTGGACCAAATTAGGTTCTATGACTGCCAGCGGATCAAGAGCGGCTTAAAAGTGACTTTCTGACATTTTCAGCCTCAATGTATCGTTGATCCAGCCCCCACCAAAAAGGAAATACAGTAGGGGGTGGTGACTGAGGAAGTGACAAACAGCATGGTGCTAGACACTGTCATTTGTTAGGTTTGAGTGATGGCATCATATTTCTGCCTCTTGGCCTCAATATGATCTAAGAAGAAAATGCTTGCAAATGCCTATCTATCTTTCCTCCTATCCTCTCATTAGGGACAATATGTATTAAATCACGCAGCACTTCTCTGTGTGTTCATGTATGAAAATTCCGTGTCAGATGTGGTTTATATATATGTACAAGAATTAGCTTCATTTTTAAGGAAGCAACAAAATAGCATCCATAACTAGTGGTAGAATATAAATGCTTTTATCGTTTTATTGAGTCAGAGGATTTGGACCTGGGGTGTGCTACTAATTTAAATATTTTGGCAAATTGGTAACCACAGTGATGAAAAACCCCAGCATGTCTTCCCAGTTCCTTTTGCCATCAGGCAAGGAATCCAGCTTAATGTGGAGAAGAGTTACTATTACATGGGTCAGAAGATGTTTGAAAGAAAATATAGAAATATGTAAAGCATAGAAAATATTTATAAGATGTTATAGACCATACCACTGAATTAAAGAAACCTAAGGTTATCTCTTGGAGAGCAAGGAGATTCAACCAGTCCATTTTAAAGGAAATCAGTCCTGAATATTCACTGGAAGGACTGATGCTAAAGCTGAACTGATGTGAAGAACTGACTCATTTGAAAAGACCCTGATGCTGGGACAGATTGAAGGCGGGAGGAGACGGGGATGACAGAGGATGAGATGGTTGAATTGCGTCACCGACTCAATGAACTTGAGTTTGAGTAAACTCCGGGAGTTGGTGATGGACAGGGAAGCCTGGAGTGCTGCAGTCCATGGGGTCGCAAAGAGTCAGATACGACTGAGCGACTGAACTGAACTGAAGGTTATCCAAAGAAGGGGAAAGGAACCTACTTGGCAACCATTTTACAGATGAACTAACTGAAACTCGTTGGCAATAAGTATTCAGCCAAGAGCTAGTATGTTGATCTGTCTGGTTCCAAGTACTGTATTTCTAATCATATCACCCAACAAAAACTCAACACCTTAGGAATCAATAGATTTTCTTTAAGTTTCTGAAGTGTGTAGCGAATGTTCTATTTTATGTAAATTATATTTGAAAATTAGACTCAATAACACCTGCCGTTATTTTTTTCATTTTTGCATGTGAGATGCTTGATATTCTTGAAGTATGCAAATGATAAGGCACTTCAGGATATGGAATCTACATCTGAGTCTGCATAATGGCTTACTGGGCTGCTCAGTCAGGCTCAAGTCATCAAAGCTACCTTGGGACAGAAAAGCACTCGGCATTACCCACCAGACAGGGGGTGGGCTCAAAGGATGCTAACTCATCTGCAAGGTGCCAATTTTCCTTGATAGACCAGGCATAAATGCACTGGATAATAAATACCCACCTGCTCATGGCCAGAGTCACAGTTTGAGAGCTCTTCTATTTGCCCCAAATTTCCAAGACTCAAAATATCTAGCTGTCACTCTTTTGTTTATTATTTCTGAAGCAAGATGCATATAGTTGTTAACAAAATATGTGATTTTTCTATGGAAAGTCATCTGGCTGGGAAGGTAAAAGCTTTTTGGAATGGGTGAAAATCTGTTGCTTGTAAGTGAAAATTTCACTTTCTAGAATAATAGGGTTGTTCTAAGAAAGGTCCTCCTATAGCACATGTTTGAATTCCATTGCTTTGAAGCTGAAGACACTAAAGCAGTGAAGGTGAAAAATTACCATAAAACACACATAGATCTAGTGCTTAAATTGTCCTGAGTATTCTCAAAACAAAATTGTTTATTACCAAAATATTAAAACCTCATTGTGGAAAATTTTAATATGCAGAAAAAAGAAAAATAAACTCATCTTTAATTGTGTCACTCTTAAGTAATTATTTGGGATGTTTTTCTTGTAATCTTTTTTTTTTCTTTCTATTTTTCTTGTCAGGTTTTCCAAGACCTCTAATTCCTATGATATATTCTTACTTAGATTCCAGGATCATTAAATAAAAGTAAAGTATATAAAGCTACTAAAAGGTACTATAAATGGAATGACTTTTACAATTTAATTTTTATTTTATACTGGAGTATAGTTGATTTACAATGTTGTCTTAGTCTCGGGTGCACAGAAAAGTGGTTCAGTTATACTTACACATATATCCATTCTTTTTCAGATTCTTTTCCCATGTAGGTTATTAGAGAATATCAAGTCAAGTTCCCTGTGCTATACAGTAGGCCCTTGTTGATTATCTATAAATGGAAAGATTTTGATTGGAATTGTGTTGAATTCCTAAGGTTCTCTCTCCACCTGGTATATATAGACTTTTTTGAAAAGGCTTTCCCCAAATCAGTTAACATAGTTGGGTATTAGCATGTCAGCAGGATGCATTTTTGGAGAAGGCAATGGCACCCCACTCCAGTACTCTTGCCTGGAAAATCCCATGGATGGAGGAGCCTGGTAGGCTACACTCCATGGGGTCGCGAAGAGTGAGACACAACTGAGTGACTTCACTTTCACTCTTCACTTTCGTGCATTGGAGAAGGAAATGGCAACCCACTCCAGTGTTCTTGCCTGGAGAATCCCAGGGACAGAGGAGCCCGGGAGGCTGCCATCCATGGAGTCGCTAAGAGTCGGACACGACTGAGCGACTTCACTTTCACTTTTCACTTTCGTGCATTGGAGAAGGAAATGGCAGCCCACTCCAGTGTTCTTGCCTGGAGAATCCCAGGGACGGGAGCCTGGTGGGCTGCCGTCTATGGGGTCGCCCAGAGTCGGACACGACTGAAGCGACTTAGCAGCAGGATGTGTTTTAAAACCCAAACCCTGAGGGATCACTGATCATATTGCTGTTTCCACACTAGGCCTCTCTCCCCTACACTGAACCGAGTGGGTCCTCGGTCAACATGTCGACTCAACCCAAGCGCACAGTTTCGAGTCTGTGCTGATGACTCGAGTCTGCACTGTTCCTTCTGAAGCACATACAGTTCCGTCATGTCATTTGGTCCTTTCACAGACATTCTGAGCCCGGGACTGCTGTGATCTTTTTCCAGAAGAGGAACCTGAGGCTCAGGGAGCAAGACTGGAACACTCAATGAATGCTGACAGGCCATGCCTTTGGACCCGGAGGCATAACCTTTACAAGCATTAGCGAGGTTCTCAACCAGACCTGAGGTCCTTATTCTTGGAATCCTTCCAGCAGAGGTGAGGTGAGGAGGCAGTAGGAGGTGTTCTGAACTCAATGGGAGGCAAGAGCAGATTATCTCTAATGGGCCTTTATCCTCTGAAAGCCTGTAATTGTATGTTCTCACTCCTCCTAATTAGTGCCGGTGAGGGATGATAGGTGAGCACTGAATACTCGGCAAACAAGATGTTCTGCTCATAAAACTAGGACCCGTGTGGACCAGTTTCAGAGGAAGATACTGCAACCTTATAGGAGATTCGAGATTGTTTAGGTCTTTTCCCAGTGGCACAGTGGTAAAAAGGCCACCTGCAATGCAGGAGACTTGCAGGAGATGCAGGTTTGATCCCTGGGTTGAGAAAATTCCCTGGAGAAGGAAATGGCAACCCACTCCAGTATGCTTGCCTGGAAAATCCTATGGACAAAAAGCCTGGCGGGCTACAGTCCACGGGGTGGCAAAGTCGGACACAACTGAGCACACACACAGTGCAATGAAAAACAAGCACTCCCGGGGCTGCAAGGGCAAAGTCCACACCTTTTTATAACTCCTCTTGCTTCCTGCTCACCTTTGCCACCCCCAAATGCTCAGGGCTTTCTCACCCTCCTATACCAATGGGCCCTTTCCCTGCCCCCATCCATATGGTCCTGTCTGTACTTCCACATGCTTGTCCCCCAGTCCTGACCCATTGGACCCGTCACATCTTTTCCTTTCCTGTGAAGCTATCTGAGGGGTGTGTCCTGTCTGATCTCCTTTCTCAGGAGGCCCTGCCTAGATTTTGCCCTTTCTACTCTGAGAAGTCAGGGAGAGGGGTGAGGACAGACAAAGCCACATGGGCAATTCTGAAATTGTTATAGGTTGGAGAAAGATGGGGCTTCCCTTGTGGCTCAGCAGTAAAAAAAAAAAAAAAAAAAAAAAAAATCTGCCTGCAATACAGGAGATGCAGATTCGATCCCTGGATCGGGAAGATCCCCTGGAGGAGGGCATGGCAACCCACTCTAGGATTACTGCCTGGATAATCCCTTGGACAGAGGAGCCTGACGGGCTATAGTCCATGGGGTCACAGAGTCGGACATGACTGAAGCAGCTGAGCATGCACGAGGCAGGTGGAAGATGAAATCTGAAAATCCCCACACGTTAAAACTTACGTGTCCTCTCACACGAAGGAAGGTACTGTCTCTGTGGTCTGTGTCCTGCAAGAACTGTCTAGTGCCCCTGAGTGCCTGTGGTACCTCAGAGCTGCCAACCTGTCATCATCAGCACGCAGGAACCTTCCAAACAGGCCATCTCTGCAGTGATAATACCAGTGGGAAGGAACAGGGGTGAGGGGGCCACGTGGGTGAAAAGGAAGTGGCTTTTCACTCTGAGGCTGGCCTCTGCAGCTCAGTGGATGGTAGCACTGATGAGACCTTGATGTGAGGAAGACAACACGTGTGCAGAGAGGCTGCATCTCTATCCACAGGGACCGAGATGGAATCTAACTGCTCAGCTCTCATAGTGGCGTGAGTGGGCTTTGAAAGTCATCATTAACTGAGGCATTAAGGTAATGGAAAAATAATGACACACACAGGCCTACTGCTATCATTATAATGCAAGAATTAAATCAGAACATCTTTTTTTCTCACCCCCCTCTGCGCAGTTCAGGGAAGGTTCTTTGAGCTCTCTCTCAGATGGAGGCATGTTTAAATACTTCTGTAACTTTAGTTCATTATCTGTGCTGTGCTGCGCTCAGCCACATCTGACTCTTTGCAACCCGCCTGGACCCCGCCAGGCTCCTCTGTCCATGGAATTCTCCAGGCAAGAATACTGGAGTGGGTTGCCATTTCCTTCTCCAGGGAATCTTCTTCTTACATCTCTTGCGTTGGCAGGAGGATTCTTTACCGCTGCACCCTCTGAGGAGCCCCAGGGTCATTATCTACCAAAGCTTAAGAATTCTATATGTGTGACAAGACGGGTTAGCTTCCTTCTCTGCCCAGTTTCTGCCTCCCTCCATCACCACCGACAGAGTGCCTGGGAGTCTTTGGCAAGATGAATAAAAAGATGGAAAACTTATTTTGGTGGAGGTGGGGTGGGCCGCACAAAAGCACATTAGAATTAACCAGGTAGGTTCCTTTGTTCTCTGAAAGCTCCAGTCTGAAAAATCAAAAGGAGTCTAAGCTTCCCACAGCTAAGTGTCTGCCACCTCCTCAGCAGAACGGAGCCTTGGGTGATGCTCAGACCCTGAGAACTCAATTTACAAATCTGGGATTGCAAATCTGGGATTTGCAACCAGGACACCTAGGTGAGAAAGGATGGCAGGGGATCACCGTGGCGAGACAAAGAAAGAGCCCGGAAAGAAAAGGAATGGCCAGCTGCTAGCCAGGTTGAAGTGACTGCACTGCCCTTCGGACACTGAGTCGCTAGTTAGCCAGATGCAAGGTGAGAGCTCAGGTGGTGCATGGACCTAGAGCCCCTTGTCATTCAGTCGCTCAGTCGTGCCTGACTCTTTGCGACCCCGTGGACTGCATGCACCAGGCTTCCCTGTCCTTCACCTTCTACCGGAGTTTGCTCAAACTCACGTCCATTGAGTCAGTGATGCCATCCAACCACCTCATCCTCTGCTGCCCCCTTCTCCTCCTGCCCTCAATCTTTCCCATCAGCAGGATCTTTTCCAGTGAGTTGGCTCGTCACATCAGCCTAAGCAGCATTATAACTAAGCATGTCACAAGTGCTCGACTGAGTCGAGTTTCACTCCATCAAAATGTTAAGCTAGGGGAGCAATGAAGAGGCAAGGGAGTGGGATTGATTTTTGTGTGTGCCACGTTGTGCAGCTGCGGTATCTTAGTTCCCTGACCAAGGCTTGTATCCTCACCGCCTGCAGTGGAAATGCAGTCGTAACCACTGGACCACTAGGGAAATCCCAGGATTAATATTTTAAGAATCACACTGTTTGTAGTGGTCCATTTTTGCTCTTGTGAAAGACTCTGACTGTGAAAGAGTTACTCATGTCCAACTCTGCGATCCCATGGACTAGCCCACCCGGCTCCTCTGTCCATGGGATTCTCCAGGCAAGAATACTAGGGTGGGTAGCCATTCCCTTCTCCAGGGGATCTTCCTGACCCAGGGATCAAACTTGGGTCTCCCACACTGCAGGCAGATTCTTTACTGTCTGAGCCACAAGCCCAGCCCCAAGTCTCTGATAACAGCTCTGGCTCTACACTAGTTGACTTTATGACCTCTTGCAGGTTCAACTGTATCCTCCTCTGGGAAAGATATGTTTATGCCTTAACCCCTGGTACCTTTGAATCAGATTTATTTGAAAACAGGGTCTTTACAGATATAATCAAGATAAGATGAGATCATACAAGAGTGAGGTTGGCCCTAAATCCAGACTGGTGTCCTTATAAGGAGAGGGAGATTTGGAGTCAGGGACCCACCCAGAGATAAAGGCCATGTGATAATGGAGGCAAAGATTGGAGTGATGCAAGCCAAGGATTGCTGGCCATCACCAAGAGCTATGAAGAGGCCAGGGAGGATCCTTCTCTAGAGGCTTCAGAGGGAACATAGCCCTGCTGACACCTTGATTTCAGACTTCTGGCTGCTCAGCTGTCAGAGAAAAAATTTTTGTTGCATTAAGCCAAGCAGTTGGTGGTGATTTGTTATGGTAACCCCAGGACACTGACACATGACCTTAAGGGAGCAGCTTAACTTTTCTGGTCTCCTGCCTCAAGTCTGTATTAGGAGGGCTCCCTCTTCTCTACATCCTCATAGCTCCCTGTGTGAACTTTCCCCAAAGTCACATGCAGCATTCAGCAGTCTTTCTTCTCTTATGTGTTCAGTTTCCTTTCTGGAATCAGTCAATAGTTCTCTGATTGATGGGATAATCTCTTGATCTCATTTATTTCTCTGTACCTGTGGGCATCCCAACACCAGGAACACAGTCGATGGTTGGTAAATATTTGGGGGTGTGTATAACTATTGACAGCAATGCATACGAGTAGGTTGTAATGACAGTAACAGAACACACCTGGCTAATGATTGTCACAAGGGAGGTTAAACCAGGGCATGGGGCTATTAATTATCCTTGGGTGGAGGCTGAAACAAAGAGAGGAAAAAGAAGGCAGCAAGCAGTGAGTTGGGATATGTACAGAGGTTGAAGACTCTAGAGACTTCTAGGCTGAAGACTCTAGAGGCTGATACAGAAGGTCTTCTGTGGTCACAGAGAAGCTGCCAAGTCTTAGCAGCTTGGCCAGTTTTACCTCCACGAAGCCACACATTGTCAGGAGTCTGCATACACTATTCACCTCCCCAACCCGCTTTAGCTCACCAACCTGCTCATGGCTCTCAGGAAAATGTCCTGTGGACACTGGTGATTATAGCACCTTCATCCCGAGAGGAAATCTTTTCCAACTCTACCACATGTCAGTTTTACTGAACACAGAACAGTGAAAAGATATGCTGGAAAGAAAATAGAAAGCTATGGGACGAGCAAGGGGTCTTGTCAAGGCTCTTGGATAGTATGAAACAGTCCAAGACGGTAGAAAGTGGTCCATCTTGAAAAGAGTATATTATCTAGTTATTGTCTGTACAGGAATATGTATGTGTGTGTGTGCAGGAAATACAGAGGTTAAGGATGAGGTACTGTGTCCCAAGCCTTTCTCCTTTAACTCTTGCATTGGTAGATATGTTTCCTCATTTCATTTCATAATAGTAGGGAGAGAATTTATGCAAGGAATATATTCTCTTAACCATGTTAATTCAACCTGGTTTCCTACAAAAAAGAGTGTGTTTTGGTTCCTGGGATAAGAATATATTTGATCTTTGCCCCCAGTTCCTGGCACAGAGCTAAAATTTCGATTCCCTGATTGTTAAGGGTGAGAGGAGAGTCTTTTCTTATTCATAATAAGAATAAGAAACCATACCTGAGGGCTTCCCAGGTGGTGCCAGTGATGAAGAACCCACCTGCCAATGCAGGAGACATAAGAGACACAGGTTCGATCCCTGGGGGGAGGGGGGGAGGGTGGAATCCCCTGGAAGAAGGGCATGGCAGTCCACTCCAGTATTCTTGCCTGCAGAATCCCAGGGTCAGAGGAGCCTGGTGGGTACAGTTCATAGGGTCGCAAAGAATCAGACTCAACTGAAACGACTTAGCATGCACACACACATGCACACACACGCAACAACACCTGAGCTTAGAATAATAAGGTGATTTTTTTTTTTTTTTTTTTTGGTCCAAAGTTTATTGAAAATACTACAGTGCAGCGGAGTGATTCCAATGGCTCTGGGTGGTGTTCCGAAATCCATCCCAGCTGTAGGCTGAGTGACCTGTGGGTTGTTCAGACTGCCAAAGTCCAAGAGCTTCAGCTTTTTCCCAGTGTCAGTTCTGAGCGTGGGACTAACTGAAAGTGTCTGCTGCAACCAACAACACCGTGGGGATGGAATAGAAATCTCAGAATTCTCAGAAGCTTGGTCAACGTTTGAAAACAGGGATTTATAACTGCTGCATCTGTCTTTTCACTGCCCACTCACTCCCCAGCTTCTTTTGCTCTGTCTTGGATTCCTGAATTACCCTACTGAACTACTCCCTGGACATCACACATGACCTCCTCTACATCCAACAGAACAACTTTTATATCTGGTACTAATACAAGTTTTACTATTATCATTGTGGTTTTCTTGTTGTTCCTGAGAAGGACAACACCTCCTCCTTCTCTTCCTCCTCATCTATCCTCCTCTACAGCTACAGTATCCCGGGGCCTCTCACCACCCACCCAGGGCTTCCCACCTCTACTGCTCTGCCTCTTATTCCATGCCAGGCCTCCAGCCCTAAGCGCTAAGCCTTCTCCCGGGGGATGACGTAAGGAGGTTCCCCAGTAAGGAGAACAGCAGCTCCAGAGCAGGAAACACAGAAGCCAGAAAAGGATAAAGCCTCCAAGCTGAGATGCCAGAAACACCATCAGGGAAAGTCTGGGGCCCCAGTGACTAAAGACAGAATGGTAGGGCCCTGCTAGAGAGGGTGCTGGGGATAAAACCATCACACAGATCGGCAGGAGACAGAGGACCACATCTTGAGCTGGGGCCTCTCCAAGGGGACAAGAGGCATCCTTGAAAGAGAAAACAGGGGGCCTTAGAAGTGATGACGACCCACTCCCATGCCTCTGTCTTGAGAAGTTCTCTCTGGGTTTGAGTCTCCTGGCTCAGGTTTCTCAGGCCCAGTGCTGGAAGGAGGGTGCTTCACTGCTCCAGACCCGGCCTGGACCTTGCAGATGGCACCCACGAGCAACCTCCTCAATCCTGAACATGTCTTTCTGCAAGAGGGCAGGGTGGGCTGGCAGCTGGCTCCTCCGCCAGTTCCTTCCATCCCTGTACCTGTGTCGTGAAGATTCTCATGGAGTCTTGTTCTTTGATCAGACTCTCCTTTTAATTCAAACCAGGGCCCATGATATAGTGCACAAGTTCCACATCGAAGAACTCAGGCTCAGGCTTCCCAGGTGGTCCAGTGGTTAAGAATCCACCTTGCAAGGCAAGGCACACCAGTTCGATCCCTGGTCTGAGACGATCCCACATGCTGCGGGGCAAGTGAGTGCATGTGGCACAACTCATGAGCCCACACCCTGGAGCCTGCGCTCCGCAAGAGGGGAAGCCTCCGCAATGAGAAGCCCACTCACCACAACTAGAGAGTAGCCCCTGCTCGCTGAAGCTAGAGAAAGCCCGCATGCAGCAGCGAGGACCCAGCAGAGCCAAAAAGATATAATTTTTTTTTTTTTTAAAGAACTCAGTCTCCTGCCAAGCCATGATTCTGTCCCAAACTCCAGAAGAGCCCAGATCTGGCAGTTCGAATGAGGCACAAAATGCATTCTGAAAGCAGAAATGCAGGATTCTTGTGTATTGCATATGTTTTGTAATGGCGGAGGATGGTCAGTTTGTGTTCAAATATATTCATCTTCAAACTCTCTGGGATGACTGAAAGAGCTCAGTGGGGAGCTGAGTTGAGTCAAACTCAGATTAGAATTCCCATTCTTGTCCCATGACCTCCTTCCATCTAATTGTACCATCTTGGGACATTCTCCAAATTTTCTAAACCAATACTTTTTTAATTGCAAAATAAGAGTGATTCTCACCTCACAGAGATCTTAGGGAGATTTGATATAATAATATTATGTGATGATACAAGGCTATGTACTGCAAACATGGGAGGCGCTCAACAGCCAGGATTGTTCTGTACAGTTGCACAGGTTGTACACTGTGTAATGCCAAGGGTGCCACTTACACAGTTTTCACATCACCATTTGCTACAGCCTTGCCCCCTGATATTAGTTGTCTTCATCTCCTTTCCTCTAAATTAGAGTAAAGATAGAGTGAAAAGATTATAGAGAAGAGCCAGGGCAACTTTATAACTAAACAACCAGAAGAGATGTATTAAAACAATAAGTGATATTCTTTAGATTCCTTTACTTGACAAAAGGGAGTCCATTCATTCATCAGCCCAATGTTCAAATATCACTTACTAAATGCTAGGCATGCTAGACCCACAATAGAGGTTTCTGTCTCATTTCTGTAGAGTTTTTTTTCACACTGCCTCCCTGCACCTCACCACAGGATGAAAGTGAGAGCTATTTCCATCCAAGACCATGTTATTGGCTCCATGAGGGGTCTCATCCCAAACTCAGTCTGCATCTCTTCACTGATCTCACACTGAATCCCCTACTGTTTGCCCAGTCTGTCAGTACTCAGAGAACAGACCTTTGGTGCTTGTTAATGAGAGAGATTTTGGGGTCACTGAAATATTCAGAGCTATAGAATCTGAGCACCAGGAAAGTCTGCAGAATTCCACACAGCTTTGACTTTCCATTTGTCTCTTATGAGCCTGGCCATCTGCACTTACTCATGTTTCTTCCTAAAGCTGTCAAGAGATGCTTACAGCCAGGACTTTCCTTTTGGACATTAGTCAAATGTGTGAGAGCTGAAAATAAATAATATATTTTGGAAGCAGGCTTCTCTTTGCTGAGAGATAAAGTGGGAAATTTCCACTTAGCCCTGCACTTTGGGCATGGAAAAAATATAAGCAATTATTTTTCCTCCATTTTATACATGCTTTTCAAAATCAAATACATACTGCTTTCTCTTTGTCTCAAGTGCAACACACTTATAAGATCAATAATTCCTACCATTAATAATCAGACCTTTAGTTTTCATTTCTACTAATTTTTTCAAAATTTTATTTAATTGAGGTTTAGTTGATTTATAGAGCTTCCCAGGTGGCGCCAGTGGTAAAGAATTCACGCCAATGCAGAAGACTCAGGAGATGCAGTTTCGATCCCTGGGTCAGGAAGATCCCCTGGAGGAGGAAATGGAAACCCACTCCAGTATTCTTGCCTGGGGAATTCCATGGACAGAGGAGCCTAGCAGGCGGTTGATTTATAATATTGTGTTAATTTTTGCTGGAGAGCAAAGTGATTAAGATATATAAATATAAATATATATATATTCTTTTTCATATTGTTTTTCATGAGCGTTTATCACAGCATACCAAGTATAGTTCCCTGTACTGTACAGTAGGATCTTGTTTATCCCTCCTATACATAATAGCTTGCATCTTCTAATCCCAAACTCCCAATCTATCCCTCTCCAAACCCCTCTTTCCCTTGGCAACTGCAAGTCCCTTCTTTATATCTGTGAGTCTGTTTCTGCTTAGTCTGTAAGTTCATTTGTGTTGCATCTTAGATCCCACATATAAACTATATCATAAGGTATTTGTCTTTCTCTGTCTGACTTACTGCACTTAGTATAATAATCTCCTAGATCCATCCATTGTGCTGCAAATGGCATTCTTTCTTTTTTTATGGTTGAGTAGCTTTCCTTGTATATATGTACCACATCCTCTATATCCATTCATCTGTCAATAGACATTTAGATTGTTTCCACTAATATCTGTGTAACAATTTAAAAATTCAATTAATTGCATCAATACATATAGATGTAGAAAGACATCACTCAAACCCACCTGGAGCGTGGCAGGTAGTGCCACCATGCTCAGTCCTACCTGGTAATTTATCAAAAACTCATGTGATGGAATATTACACAGTCATTAAGTAGGATGAAGTGGTATGCATGCATCTATGCAGAAAAATATGTACAATACACTATTAAATAAAAATCAGGCTATAAAACAGTATATAAAATAAAGTCTCACTTTAATTGTATATTGTTGTTTAGGATGTAAACAGCTAATATTTACTGAGCACTTACTAGGTACTAGGCACTAATTTAAGATTTTACTCATGTTATCTCATTGGATCCTCCTAAAATACTGTAAGGAAGATACTGTTTTTATCCCAATTATATAGACGAGAAAATTGAATCAAAGTTTAAGTGAATTCTCCAGATCACAGAATCTGGAAGTGATGATCTCTTACTCTAGACCCCTATGTTCCTAGCTACCAGGCTATATAGGTATATAAACCTCCTGAAAGCTTAAGGCAAGATTAATAGTGGTTATTTCCTGAAATGAGTCATTTTCTTTTTTAATCTTATCTGTTTTATATATAATGTGTGTGTGACTATTAAAATATATGAAAATATATATAATCCATATAAATGGATAGAGAGAAAATTATATATGTATATATATAGTTATGAAATGATTATCTTACATTGGAAAAATAATAACAATTAGGAAAAATAATACAATCTGAGAAAGGATTTTTATAAATCTTAATTTCAGTCTATTGACTTCTAGATGTGTTTCAGGGTCACTGTGTAGCACTGTATTTCATCTACCTGTAATCTTTCTAAATACTCCAAAGCCTAACTGTTAGTTGCTTAATGAAAGAGATTCCCCTTGAGATTCTCTAACAAGTTAATAATGCCTTTCAGAAAGAGCTGAGTAACCAGTTAAGTGGAATTACAAAGGCATGACTATTTGCCGTTATAAATCAATTTTGATATTTTCAGACTTTGTAATTGGCGGTGCTTTTTCCAACTCTGGAGCAAACGAACATCTCACACTTCTCAGCTTGTCAGCACAAAAGAAAATCGTTTTAAAGCTTCGCATCCTATGTATTTCATTGTGAGAGGCTGGAAAACATACCCTTTCAAATGCTGAACAGACATTTTTACAAAAGGTCATGCTGACCATTGGAAAATTAGTTGATGTATATAACTCTATTCATCTTAGCAGTTCAATTAGTCTTACAGTTTTAGGGTATGTGAGTGAGGTGGAAGGGAGCAAAATCAATATGATGCCTAGAGTGCAATCTCTAAATTTGAAGCAGCGCTAGCTTCTGAAGATCAGAGGAAAATGACTCGTGAATGAACCAGCACTGTGACTTTATGGAATGTTATCATCAGTGAGTCTGTCCATGGCCATTACCTAATAGCTAGTCATCTCTGTGTGAGCTTAGGGCTTAGATCCAGGAGTCTGGCATCATCCTTGCGCAGGTTACACTTGGAGACAGAGTTCTCTTTCTTTGCTCCATAGCTTTAGCTCATTTATCTTTAAGGTTTATTGCCAGAGATATAGGACAACTGTATATTTTTAAGAGGATTTGGGGGCATGAAAATAAGATTCTCAGGATTACTGCTCTTTATCACAGCAACTGCCTTCTTAATGCTGGAGGAGATGTGGGCACCAGCTGGGGCCCCCAAGCAAGAAGCCTGCCCGAGCTGCATTTATACTTCCGTCATAGAAGTCATCACAGCCTGCCTGGTATTAGCTGTGCAGAGTTGTGGATCATAGCTTTCATAACAGTAATAAGAGTGGCTATCATGATTTCCTGCTACGTGCCACATGCTAGTAAAGCTAGCTCTTTACATATGCTGCTTCATTAATTTCATCTCATCACCTGACGATACACTCCTCCTCATTATCCCCATTTGTTCTTGAGAATGTGGGGGCTCTGACAGGCAAAGTCACTTGCCCAAGGTTACCAAAGCTGCTGCAGAAGAGCAGAGTCGAGACTCATAATCACGTCTGCCCAAACCCAAAGCCCTGAGTGCTAAATCTCTATGCCGCATTGTCTCTGCAGAGCACCCAGGTGTGGTATGCACAGCTAGTGGCAGGGGGTGATGTGGTGGGTGGGAGAAGAAGAGGTCATCATAGCAGCAAAACTGAGAGGTTTATTTTCAATTTATTGTCCCCTACCTCTAGCTCCTTCAAACCCAAAACAATTCTGGGGAGAAGTTAGGGACTGACAGTTACTTTTAACCATAAGAGAAAAGTTCCGCTGCCCTCTATAGGAGAGGAATAGCAAAATAGGGAGTTAGATTAAGATGTGTCTGTGTGTGCTAAGTTGCTTCAGTCATGTCTGACTCTTTGCAGCCCCATGGACTGTAGACTGCCAGGTTCCTCTGTCCATGGGATTTGCCAAGCAAGAATACTGGAGGGGGTTGCCATTTCCTTTTCCAGGGGAGAAGGATCTTCCCAACCCAGGGATCAAACCTGCGTCTCCTACATCTTCTGCATTGGAAGATGGGTTCTTTACCACTAGTGCCCCCTGGGTTAAGACACCATGTTGTTTAGTTGCTAAATCATGTCATCGAGTCCAACTCTTCTGTGATCCCATAGACTGTCGCCCATCAAGCTCCTTCATCCATGGGATTTCCCTGGCAAAAATACTGGAGTGGGTTGCCATTTCCTTCTCCAGGTGATCTTCCTAGACCAGGGATCAAACCAACATCTCCCCCATTGACAGGTATATTCTTTATCACTGAGCCACCAGGGAAGTCCAAGACACCATGTGCCTCCATTAAAATGCAGCTATCAAATGTGATGATCTTGAGCAGTGGTTTAGCAACATGACTGTCAAGAACCATGAAGAGCCAGGATTTTTCTCTGCTTGTAAATTAACAAGTCTCCATCGTTTAATGGTTGTTGGCAGAAGATACATACCCCTGGGTCAGAGACAAGGGACTTTATTACTCAAAGCAATAGCAACAGCCAGAATATCAGGATTTGTTTTCCCGCCAACTTCCCGAGCCCTGATTCCCAAAGGGTGACATAAAGAGCAGAGATGATGCCTGCACTGCCATCAACAGTGGGCTGCATTTTCCTTGGAGAATTCTGAGTTTAGGAAACCCCTGCTCTCTGCTCCAGAGAGAGAAACCACCTCTTTCCTCCAAGGTTGTAAGCAAACTTGATCTTTGCTCTGAGGAGAGACACTATCTCTGTCCTCCAAGGTTGTGTGATATATAAATGTCCTTGAACAAATTATCTGGGACAAAAGAACAAAGTGCCTCTGTTACCAAGATGAGCAGAAACATGAGAGATTCATGGGGAATTATTTCCCAGTGATGAAAACACTGACAATATAATGTTTAGAAGGAAGTCAGAGAGCAGTGTAACTTCATTTTTGTAAAATGTTTAAATTTGTGTATATAGATATGCAGAAAAGTATGGAAAAAATTCATCCAGGTATCAATGGAAGACATTTTTTGTTGTTATTTTTTGTTAGTTATAAACTCAAATTTTTCTAATGAACATGGATTATTTGTGAAAGAAACAAAAAATTTAAATTTTAAAAGGTGCCTCTGAAATGTCAATTTAATAACTGAGGGAGCCCCTAGCCTGTCCCTACTCATTTCCATTTCGGCATATAAAACATAGTGTTTAATCATGTCTTAGGGGAGGTAAGTACGCACTTAATATTTTTACAAAAGACCTGCCTGTTGACAGCACAGTTGGGGAGTTGTTAGCAAGAGCATACCTCCTCAAACAATGCAAATCACGTCCACATCAGAGCTGCCTGCGAATTCTTGTTTTCCTGATGCCCTGTTACTGCCTGCCTGCCTGAGAGAGTAGCAAGTGTAATGCAAATGTATTAAAGGACTTTCTCTCTTTTACCCATTTTTGCCAAATATGGAGGAAATGTTTAGAATCTTTTTCATATTTACATTGGCTTCATGAATCTAAATAGATTTCTCCAAAGTGAGCTTTCCTTTTCCTGCATGCATTTGCTCTGTATGATTGTAAGTGTTGTCAATTGCTTTATAGTAACCATCACGGTTTTCCACATTTTTTATGCTTAGTCCACACAGCAAACTTTGATTTAATGGTTTGGACACACACACACACACATACACACACAGAGTTTCTCATATTTAAACAGGGATAATAATTATCTTATAGAGTGGGTAGGATGGGGAAAAAAGAGCTAAATTCTCTGGCACAAGGTCTGGCACATAATTGCTACACAATTCCAAACTTTCTACAGCAACTAAATAGTATTTCATAATTGACAGAAAATAAATGCAAACTTTTATTTTGAAATTTCTTTAATTATTCCACAATTGACAATTCAGTTAATGGGTCTGTGTGTGTGTCCCAATTGTTGCTATTCAGTTACTAAGCTGTATCCAACTCCTTGTGACCCCATGGACCGCAGCACACCGGGCTTTCCTGTCCTTCACTATCTCCCAGGGTTTGCTCAAACTCATGTCCAGTGTACAAATATATATACACACACACGTATGTTGTTTGAAAGCATAAAAAGTATATTTTCTAGTAGCTGCATTTAAGAGCTATCAAACTCTTTATCTCAAGAAAAGAGATTACCTCTTAATAAGCATTTCAGCTTATGATGGGTACTTGCATACATTGATCAGATGTTTTTAAACTTATTTCCTGGGATCAACCAGCACTTAATTAACTTATTTCATCACAGAAGAGCATCGGGAGAGAGAGTGTGTTTATCCTTTTCCTGGGGCACTCTCACAGTTTTCTTAAGATATTTGGTGGCAAATGTCAGAAACTGAATTAGCTAAAGTACAGGGTGGCATTTACTTGAAGACGCTGAGGTAGTAACCTCTGAAATCAAAGAAAAGGTCAAGCGACACAGGGGTCAGGAGGGAGAAGAAAAGGAGGACTCTCTCAAAGCCCAGTTCGTAGGCTTCCCTGCTGGAGCCTCTTTATCCTCATCACTCAGCTACCTTTCCCATGTGCAAAACTCTTTCTCAGTTTCAGGTCTCGAGAAGGAGGAGCTGAGTGGTCCAGCTTGCGTCGGGTGTCCACGCCTGCTCCATCATCTGTGACCAGGAAAGCAGGGTCTCATCATAGAACCATGGCTGCTGGGGGTCCCAGCGAGTGTGTATGTGTTTTTGGGGAGGTGTGCTTAGGTGTGAGTAACCAGGGTGCTGTGATGCAGGTGGTGGTTCTCAGGGATCTGTGACTGGACTGACATCCCCAAATGTCTTCTCCACACACACAGTTTTTGCTCTAGAGGGGTAGAAATTTCCCTTCCTCCTATAATTTAATAATATTGTTCCGAGGTCACCTCCCCTTCTCTGGATCTTGGTATCCTAAGAGGGAAGTTGCATAGGTGATACCTAAGCACCCTTTGAGCTTTAACACAATAGTTCACCCAGCACCTGGGGAGTCTGTCTCAGTGGAAAATTCAGCTGTTCAGGGTGGGTGACAGGTCCCACTTGGAAATACCTACTGCCTTTTGTAAAGAATGAATCATGTTTCTTTTTTTTTTAAATTTTATTTTATTAGTTGGAGGCCAATTACTTCACAACATTTCAGTGGGTTTTGTCATACATTGACACGAATCAGCCATAGAGTTACACGTATTCCCCATCCCGATCCGCCCTCCCACCTCCCTCTCCACCCGACTCCTCTGGGTCCTCCCAGTGCACCAGGCCCGAGCACTCGTCTCATGCATCCCACCTGGGCTAGTGATCTGATTCACCATAGATAATATACATGCTGTTCTTTTGAAACATCCCACCCTCACCTTCTCCCACGGAGTTCAAAAGTCTGTTCTGTACTTCTGTGTTTCTTTTTCTGTTTTGCATATAGGGTTATCGTTACCATCTTTCTAAATTCCGTATATATGTGTTAGTATGCTGTAATGTTCTTTATCTTTCTGGCTTACTTCACTCTGTATAATGGGCTCCAGTTTCGTCCATCTCATTAGAACTGATTCAAATGAATTCTTTTTAACGGCTGAGTAATATTCCATGGTGTATATGTACCACAGCTTCCTTATCCATTCATCTGCGGATGGGCATCTAGGCTGCTTCCATGTCCTGGCTATTATAAACAGTGCTGCGATGAACATTGGGGTGCACGTGTCTCTTTCAGATCTGGTTTCCTCGGTGTGTATGCCCAGAAGTGGTATTGCTGGGTCATATGGCAGTTCTATTTCCAGTTTTTTAAGAAATCTCCACACTGTTCTCCATAGTGGCTGTACTAGTTTGCATTCCCACCAACAGTGTAAGAGGGTTCCCTTTTCT
This sequence comes from Muntiacus reevesi, assembly GCF_963930625.1. NCBI lineage: Eukaryota > Metazoa > Chordata > Mammalia > Artiodactyla > Cervidae > Muntiacus > Muntiacus reevesi. Next base: position 162,217,895 of record NC_089250.1, on the reverse strand, counting down.
CCACACCCTCTCCAGCATTTATTGCTTGTAGACTTTTGGATAGCAGCCATCCTGACTGGCGTGTAATGGTATCTCATTGTGGTTTTGATTTGCATTTCTCTAATAATGAGTGATGTTGAGCATCTTTTCGTGTGTTTGTTAGCCATCTGTATATCTTCTTTGGAGAAATGTCTGTTTACTTCTTTGGCCCATTTTTTGATTGGGTCGTTTATTTTTCTGGAATTGAGCTTCAGGAGTTGCTTGTATATTTTTGAGATTAATCCTTTGTCTGTTTCTTCATTTGCTATTATTTTCTCCCAATTTGAGGGCTGTCTTTTCACCTTACTTATAGTTTCCTTTGTAGTGCAAAAGCTTTTAAGTTTCATTAGGTCCCATTTGTTTAGTTTTGCTTTTATTTCCAATATTCTGGGAGGTGGGTCATAGAGGATCCTGCTGAGATTTATGTCAGAGAGTGTTTTGCCTATGTTCTCCTCTAGGAGTTTTATAGTTTCTGGTCTTACATTTAGATCTTTAATCCATTTTGAGTTTATTTTTGTGTATGGTGTTAGAAAGTGTTCTAGTTTCATTCTTTTACAAGTGGTTGACCAGTTTTCCCAGCACCACTTGTTAAAGAGGTTGTCTTTTTTCCATTGTGTATCCTTGCCTCCTTTGTCAAAGATGAGGTGTCCATAGGTTCGTGGATTTATCTCTGGGCTTTCTATTCTGTTCCATTGATCTATATTTCTGTCTTTGTGCCAGTACCATACTGTCTTGATGACTGTGGCTTTGTAGTAGAGTCTGAAGTCAGGGAGGGTGATTCCTCCAGTTCCATTCTTCTTTCTCAAGATTACTTTGGCTATTCGTGGTTTTCTGTATTTCCATACAAATTGTGAAATTATTTGTTCTAGTTCTGTGAAAAATACCGTTGGTAGCTTGATAGGGATTGCATTGAATCTATAGATTGCTTTGGGTAGAATAGCCATTTTGACAATATTGATTCTTCCAATCCATGAACACGGTATGTTTCTCCATCTGTTTGTGTCCTCTTTGATTTCTTTCATCAGTGTTTTATAGTTTTCTATGTACAGGTCTTTTGTTTCTTTAGGTAGATATACTCCTAAGTATTTTATTCTTTTTGTTGCAATGGTGAATGGTATTGTTTCCTTAATTTCTCTTTCTGTTTTCTCATTGTTAGTGTATAGAAATGCAAGGGATTTCTGTGTATTAATTTTATATCCTGCAACTTTACTATATTCGTTGATTAGCTCTAGTAATTTTCTGGTAGAGTCTTTAGGGTTTGCTATGTAGAGGATCATGTCATCTGCAAACAGCGAGAGTTTCACTTCTTCTTTTCCTATCTGGATTCCTTTTACTTCTTTTTCTGCTCTGATTGCTGTGGCCAAAACTTCCAAGACTATGTTGAATAGTAGTGGTGAGAGTGGGCACCCCTGTCTTGTTCCTGATTTCAGGGGAAATGCTTTCAATTTTTCACCATTGAGGGTGATGCTTGCTGTGGGTTTGTCATATATAGCTTTTATTATGTTGAGGTATGTTCCCTCTATTCCTGCTTTCTGGAGAGTTTTAATCATAAATGGGTGTTGAATTTTGTCAAAGGCTTTCTCTGCATCTATTGAGATAATCATATGGTTTTTATCTTTCAATTTGTTGAATCATGTTTCAATAGATATTTTTTAAAAAGAATAACCTTTAAATTGCTTCCATGTCCTAGCTATTGTAAATAGTGCTGCAATGAACACTGGGCTGCATGTGCTTTTGTGAACTATGGTTTTCTCAGGGTATATGCCCAATCGTGGGATTGCTGGGTCAGACAGCTAGTGGAAGCTGCCTATAGCACAGGGAGCTCAACTCAGCGCTCTTTGATGACCTAGATAGAGGGTAAGATGGGGTGGGCAGGGAGGGAGGCTCAGGAGGGAGGAGATGTGTGTATACATAGGCTGATTCACTTCATTGTACAGCAGAAACTAATGCCACATCGTAAAGCAACCACACCCCAGTTAAAAAAAAAAAATAGTACTTCCCTGGTGGTACAGTGGGTAAAAATCTGCCTGCCAATGAAGGGGACATGGGTTTGATCCCTGGTCCAGGAAGATTCCACCTGCCGTGGAGCAACTAAGCCCATGCACCACAACTACTGAAGCCCTCGCACCCTAGAACCACTGAGCCACGACAATGAGGAGCCCGTGGACCATAGCAAAGAGTAGCCCCTGCTCGCCGCAACTAGAGAAAGCCTACGTGCAGCAATGAAGATTCAGCACGACCAAAATTAAAGTTACTTAATTAAAAAATGATAGTAAAAGAATAATCTGCTGTAGTATGCTTGTGATTGCCTGCATGCCTGTACTGGTCATCTCTGCCATAGTCCACTTCCTGCGATGAATTAACCCCAGCCTGCAATGGGCTGGAAGGAGATGAGTGAGACTTAGGGCTGGAAGGAGATGAGACTCAGCCGCTGACCAGGAGTCAGGGACCCAGATATTGATCCTGTATCTGCCTTTACTACCGATGGAGACTTGGGTACAGAGTATCAACTGTCAGGACTCTGATTTCCTCATCTTTAAATTGGGATCCAAATCCCCATCTTCTCAAGGAGCTGGGAGAAGGCAGATGGAATAATACATGTGGACATACTTGGGACGTCGTCAAGTTCTATGCAAATGTTAAATATATTCTCCACTTTTAAATCTGCCTACCATGTCTCTTGGGTGTGTTAAACCACATGCATCTGTCCTTCTAATCAACCAGAGACCCCACTTTCTCTGGGCCATGTGGCAGAGGAACAAAATCTGTGGTTATTTTCTTTGAACTACACTTTGATTTTAGAAACTGCGACATCTTCAGAGAAAATAAATATTCTGTGATATTCACAGCTGTACCCCTATGAGAGTAATTAAGAGAATCTCAGAGGCAAAGTTATGTATAAAATATCCCCAGGAGTGTCATTTTTCCACTGAACTATTCCATAAAGATGAGAATCACTCCTCACACACTCCCACCTGCCCCAGTCTCATCCTGCAGACACAAAATACTTGTAGTATTATTGAGGTTACTTGTATTTTGCTACAAATATGAATATTACTTAGTGTTCTAGGCCCTTAAGATTTAATATTTACACACATAGGGTCAACCTTTCTGATGGTTCAGTGGGGAAAGAATCCGCCTGCAATGCAGGAGACACAGGAGACATGAATTCCTTCCCTAGGTTAGGAAGATTCCCCTGGAGAAGCAAATAGCAACCCACTCCAGGATTCTTGCCTGAGAAATCCTGTTGTCAGTGGAGCCTGGCAGTCTACAGTCCATGGGGTCGAAAAGAGTCGGACACAATTTAGCAACTGAGTGTGCACATGTATAGTGTCACCACAAATAATTAAATATCATTCAGAAAAGGCAAATAATTTGTTTTCCTGCAAAAAGTAGCCTTAAACCTATAAAAGAAACTTCCCAGTCCATGGGTTCACAAAGAACAGGACACGACTGAGCAACTGAACAACTCTGAAGATAGTTCATACCTCTTGACTCTCAAAGGAAATTAACATTTCTGACCATGGACTTGAAGTACATCCTTGAGTGATGAACCCAACTGTCCTGGACCAGCCCATCTCATAGGGAGCATGAATGATCACGCAAATTGTTTCACAAGCCTCATTGTCTGGCAGCTGAAATTCCAAAGATGAGACCATTGGAATCATCAACAGCTACAGAGCGGTTAAGGAGGATTAGAAAGGGCATTTGTGGGACTTCCCTGGTGGTCCAGTGGTTAAGAATCCACCTTGAAATGCAGAGGACACACATTGGATCTCTGATCAGAGAAGAAAGATTCCACATGTGGTGGATTAACCAAGCCTGCATGCCACCATCACTGAGACCCAGGTGCTCTGGAGCCCGTGAGTCACAGCTAGAGAGTCCATGAGCCGGAACAGAAGACCCTGTGCGCCCCAACTAAGGCCCGACACAGACCAATAAATAAAATAATTAAAAATATAAAGGATCTATCTTTTTAAAAAAGGCATTTGTTTATAGAGGAGGTGGCCATTGGTGATTTCAGTGACATCAGACCACACTGACCAAATAACAGGGCACAGAAGCCAGAATGCAAGGACTTAAGGCTGGTTGGGATGCTGAGGAAATGGAGGCAGAGGTACCCACTTGCTTGATAGACTCATTAGCAATGAAAGGAAGGAGAATAACACAAGAACGCCTCAAGGGAGGTGAGGTATTTATTTTCTTAGTTACTTAAAGCCAAAACATGCCCATGTTTCAAGGTCAAGGAGAAGGAGCTAATGAGATCCACCAGCTGTAAGCTGTGCAATCTTGGATAAGTTAATTGACTTCTCTGAGCCTAAAAATCTGCTTCCTTCCATAAAGTAGGTATAATGATACTGCATATTGACACTATATGTTTCATTGGTAATGTGATAATTCATGAATGCTTAGCTTTACGTTGTATATGGCACCCTTTAAGCGATTGACAAATAAGGTGATACTTAACAAAGGGAAGGAGCTGGAGGGGGAAGAAAAAGAGGCAGCCAGAGCAGAAACTGAGAGGGAAGAGGAGAAGGAGATGGTACTGGAAAGGCTGGAAAGGATGCTCTACAACCAGATGGAAGAGGGATGGATGGCAGTTCACACAAAGAGCTGCTCTCCTGCCAGAGTGGGCAGGAGGGGAGCCTTCTGAGGGCCATTCCTCATTTCCTTAAGAAAGGACACATGGTTTTCTTTGAAACAGTAGCAAGAAGGGGACAGTTAGAAGAGAGAAAAAGTTTCAGGATTGCCGATGTGAAGCGCATACTAAGACTCCACAAGAGGTGAACAAGTTTATAGAGTAGCCACGAGAGTCCATTCGAATCAGAAAGGAAGTCCAGGTCAGAAGTGCAGGTGAGGGCAGAGAAGAAGTGCAAGGGAGAGAGGAGAACGGAGTGGAGGTAAGGACAGTCCATCTTTCCTTTTTTTGTCTTCTTTTTCTTCTTCCCTCCTTCTCCCTCCCTCCATCTCCAACCCTTCATTCCTTCTTTCCTTCTACCTTAAGGGGTAATAGATTGTAAAAAGAGTTCTTAATTGTTCCTCCTGTATTTCCTATCATCTTGTAAATCCTAAAAGATGGATGTCCAATTTGTAGGTTCTTGTGGCTATACTGAGCTCTTTGGAAGAAGGAGCTGTTAAAGGGGAAATAATAGCAAAATTAATGTCAAAAGTTTATAGTATTAACATTATAATATGCAGCCTGAAAATAGATCCCAGAGCTGGAGAAGCTTAGGTATCACAAAGAAAAATGCAAGCTTAATTGGAAATCTCTCCCAGACTGGGATCTTCACACACTGTTTACTCTGTTCCGGGGCTTTTCCTTATGATTAGGTTATTAAAATGCAATGACTCTCCCTGTTCAGACTACTGAGGCAATATTTTTTTTCTCATGCACAACATAGAGATAAAGTTAGAATTAAAAGTTAGAATTAAAAACATGACTTCACATATAAACTAAAATACCTTCAAATGAGTATACCAGTTTATTGTGGAAACGTTTTAGTGAGAACTGGCTATATGCTGGGCTTCCCTGGTATTGTGCATTTAATGGGGAGATAAGTCTCATGGTTCCTATGATTATGGGCATCCATCATCTTCAGAAGAAATTCCAGTTCTGGACTACATGGCAAATTAATAAAAGTAAAACCCTACTCTACCAGGGTTTCCCTGGTAGCTCATCTGGTGGGAGACCTAGGTTCAATCCCTGGGTTGGGAAGATCCCCTGGAGAAGGGAAAGGCTACCCGCTCCAGTATTCTGGCCTGGAGAATTCCATGGACTGTATATTCCATGGGGTTGTAAAGAGTCAAACATGACTGAGTGACTTTGGACACATTACCGTGGACACATTAAGGAAAAAAAGCAGAAGACATGTGGATAGGTCTTAGCACTTAACATCAAAGCCATGAAAACCTATGGGAACACAGAAGGTGGATAAGTCCTTATGCGGAAGGAAAGTGAGCCCAGCTCAGGAGGAGCCCAGGGAGGCAGGGAGGCGGTGAGTCTGGCAGGGCTGGTGGAGTGTGCCTTTTCCGGCTCCCACCTTGACCTCAGTAGACACTGGCACTTGTTTCTTCGCGGCAAATCAGCTCCCCAGCTCAGCACTCATCAAGGTCGCTGGGTGACACTGCGGCAGAGCCAGAGCCCCTCTGTGGTGACAACAAACATGGAGAGGCTGGCCACCCCCTGAATATGTCCTCCTCCAATCTGCCAAGGTCAAAGCAAAAAGGGATAATCTTTGGGAATAAGCAGTTCCCCAGGTTGTCTGAGGGTGGGGGTCCCTGGGGAGTATGAGGGTGGGGCGGGGTAGGAGGGAAGGGGAGAAGTGCATTGGGAGTGGCTGGTTCCTGTTTGCAGGGTCTGCCAGACTCTGTCCAGAAACACTCCCTACCTCACAGTCATATCTTTGACTTTTCGTCTGGTACACATTACATCAACTGAAATTCCCTAGGCAACATGCATGGCCAGAGAGAAATAACAAGACTTCTGCAGAGCACATATACCCTGAAAGTCTAAGCACTGAAAACTTCTACTGGAGAATTTTAAATAAGTCTGATAAATATTATCTAAAAAACGGGAGGAGAGATATTTGAAACACAAAGTAAGAAGATGAAGTTGTGAATAAGAAGAGATGGGAGATCTGGAGCATGAGAAATGGAAGTATCGAAATGAAAAGCCTAGTAAATGAGTAAGAGAGCTGGATGGATACATCCAGTGAAGACAGACTGATTCAGGAGAGAGAAATGAGGTGTGGGAAGAATGGGTGAGGAAAGGAATTAACACATTTTCTGTGTAGATTTGCAGTGACTTCCTATTACTTCTCCCTTACGAAATAAAAAGCATAGCCATGAGAACCAAAACAAAGGCCTTAGATGAGACCAAGAAGACAGGATGAGGCAGGATGAGATGGATGAACGTGTGTGAATGCTCTTCTAAGGGAAAAGACATCAATAATAATCATACACATAGCAGATAAAATCTAATTAACAAATTATATAATAAAAACCATGCATTTTGGTAAGAAGGGATGAAGAGTGAAGTGGGAGGGACTGCTCCCTTATTAATCTTTGGGGTAAAAAATACACTCTCAAGTACATATAAGACATGTAAATCATTCAGAATATGTCCCTTTGGATCAAATAAACCTCCTCTTGGACCTAATTTCTGAAATCTGTGTTCAGTTTAAGGTCTTATTTCCAATGACTCCTTCTCAGAATCTGACCCTTCCATACTCAAGTCACACTTCCGGAATAGCTAAATGCAAATTATAGACATTCTTGGAATATCGTTTCCACTGTCTTTTCCAAATCCTCTCTTGGATCATTAGATTTTGAATTACAAACCCTCCTGGGGAAGTTTCCATGCCATTGGTGTTTCTGAGCCTGGTTCACTGACCAAGAGGACGATTCATAACTAGAATGATACAAGCGCCGCTCTGCAGGATCACTTCCTCCCATCTCTCCAGTTCCTGGCCCTTTTCTCTACAATGGCTTTTATCACAGTGGTTCATCTGAATTCAGTTCATTGGTCTTCCTTTAACTAGCTGAAAGTGTCTCATTATCAGCCCACGCCTGGTCAATTATCGGATTACCTCCAGTATCAATCAACAAGACATCTCCTCTGATTTAATTTGTAGGCTCACAGCACCGAGATAGCATGGGGTGCTTTGCTGTCAGAGATTTATTAGGGAGAGAGGATTTATTGCCCTGTCAGTGATATTTCCTTCATCCTTATCAGCTTCTTATTTAGAGTTGGTTAAACTGCCATTGTGATGCACACTATAGACTGGGCTTCCACTGGAAAGGTGTTTTGTACTCTGGGGGACTCAGTGACATCATCAGCGTGCAAGGAATAACTTTAGGAATCACATGGGAGAACACTGACCATAACAGGCTGGGGGAGGGTGATGGGAGGCTTGGAATCTCCTTCATGCTTTGGGGTAACTGAACTTAATGACTGATGTTTCCAACGATCAAATTAGACCCTGAATTAATGTTCTCTCCTCAAAAGTGATGTCAGTTTTCTGAGTCTTTTTTTTTTTGTTTTATGTAGTCAGTAATTGGGCATGGTTGAATCTTTAAAAGGACAAGGTTTTTAAACAAATTGTGTTTCTTCATTTGGTTACATTTCTTTTCAATTCAAGGTTATACGAACTTAATGGGTTCAGCTTTTACTGAGCACCTATTATATTCAGGGTTTATGCTAGGTATTAAGGATATTGTTGCAGTGAAAAAGAAAAAAGAGGAATGAGTATTTCTTTTTCCCTTTCCGGAGAACAAAGAATACCAAGAGAACAGTGAGCAGGCCTGAACATTTCTAGCTTTTTTACTTTAAATGCTCCTAACTCTGAAGGTCTGTAACTAAGTTGGCTTTTCTGCCCCCTAACTCTGCAGGAGCTATACTTTGTATTTATTTTCCTTTGATTCTATGCTAAATACACTCCCTATCTGGTGTTTACCCTTACAACACCCTTCCCCTTGTAGGTACATATCAGAAGGGAGGCTGCAGAACCAGGGAAATGCCAGACTCAATTAATGGGTTACTGTTGCCAGTTTATGACTGTCTTTGAAACAATGCAAGAGGAAGAACTCAAGATCCTCTCACCTCTGTTCTTCATCACTGACTCCTGAGTGCAAGCCCTTGCCTTATATAAGCCCCAGACTCCTCTTGGAGCAGGAATGTGGCAGGGGGTGGGCACAGTTCAGGAGCCTACTCTTTACCCCCTCCATTGGCTGGCTGGCTGAGAATAAAAGCCACCTCTCTATTCCTCCAAAATCTGTCTCCGTATTTTTCATTCAGCTTCAGTGGGCAGAGAAGGCCAAGATTTTGGCTAGCAACAATACTAGCCAAAATATCTTGACTTGTTTATCTGAAAACAGGAGAGTAACAGAATTCTCTGAAGCTCTTTTGGGGGCTTCCCAGGTGGCTCAGTGGTAAAGAATCTGCCTGCCAATGTAGGAGATGAAGGAGACAGGAGTTTGATCCCTGGGTTGGGAAGAGCCCCGGAGGAGGAAATGGCTGCCCCCTCCAGCATTCTTGCCTTGGTGATCCCATGGACAGAGGAGTCTGGAGGGCTACAGTCTATGGGGTGGCAAAGAGTCAGTCATGACTGAGCAACTGAGTATGCACGCACACATGATACCACAAAGCTCTTCTAATAGGTAAGATCTTTGATTCTGACTGTGCCCTGAAAAAGAATCAAATAAAAGCTGTACCTTCTCTTAGAAAAATTTCCTGAACAGATGTAGTAATGAATTTCTCAGGATATGCTCTTTGCTTATCTTCCCCCATCTCAACTAGGGAATGCCAGTGGGTCTTTAATTCAGACCCTGAATAGAATATATTATTTGAATTCTCTTTCTCAGCAGAGGTACAGGAAGCAGACCGGCCAAACCCATGAAAGAAGCTACAGTTGACCTTTGAACAACGTGGGGGTTAGGGGGGCTCATCCTCCATGCTGTAGAAAATACGTTTGTAACTTAGGTTGGTCTCTTTGAATTTGTGGTTCTGCCTTAGAAGATTCAACCAGCTTGGGATCATGTAGTACTGTAGTATTTCTTATTGAAAAAAAATCTGAGTATAAATGGACTCATGTAGTTCAAGCCCGTGTTGTTTAAGGGTCAACTGTATATTACTATTTTAGGTATTCACTTTTCTATTTTTTTTTTTGGTTATGAACCTATATCTATATTACAATTTTAGGTGGAAAAGCACGTATATAATAGCAACTAAATTGCCCTTCTGTCTTTCCAAGTTGGATAAGTGATACTTTGACTAAAAAATAATCCTCTGGGACTTCCCTGATGGTCCACTGGCTGAGACTTCACGCTTCCAATTCAGGGAACCTGGGTGCGATCCCTGGTCAGATAACAGGATCCCTCATGTGGTGACCTGACACAGACGAATAGATAAATTAAATCGATTAAAAAATAATAATCCCCCGAGGCAGAGAGGAGGGAAGGGGAAGGTAGAGTTAAATTCTAAGAGCAATATACCAAGGGTCACATTTCCAGGCGTGAGGCAAATTCCAGGGACTAGCTCCCTGTTTGCAAGTAAAGCAGATCATTGCAAGGTCCTGCAGTTAGAATTTTACGTCTTTACATGCTGGCACAGCTGATTTTGAAAAGAGTTTGGCATTCCTTTTAGGTGTGAAGATACACCTATTGAATGATCCAGAAAGTTTATCACCAGACAAATACCCTAGAGAAGCTTCTACGCAAGTATTCCAATGAACTCCAGGAAGAATGAGTTTAGCAGCAAACTGTAAACAAACCAAATGTCCATCGGCTCATAGATAGTAGAATAGATCCATCATGTTGTGGTTACATAATGTCTTACTACAGTAATCAGAAGAATACATTTCAATTATAACACCTGCATAAATGAAGTTCACAAGCATCAGAGGTGGTTTTATAACAGTGGATTTACATAACAGTGAAGAGAAGCAGACGGTCATGAGGGCGTCTCTGGTGACTCAGTGGTAAAGAGTGCCTGTCAGGGCAGGAGATACAGATTGGATCCCTGGGTGGGGACGATCCCCTGGAGAAGGAAATGGCGATCCACTCCAGTGTTCTCGCCTAGACAATCCCATGGACAGAGGAGCCTGGTGCGCTACAGTCCTTGAGGTCGCATAGAGTCAGACACAATTGAGTATTCATGCATGTGCGCAGGCTGTGAGGAAAGTGATGGGCTTTGCTTAAAGTCTCTGAACAGAGAAGGGGTCAAAATGAAACCAAAGTAGCAACAACCAAAACAACAATTATGTAATGATTGCCTTCTATGCTCAGGCATTGTACTAGGCATTTGAGATGCATCAGTAAACAAAATAGATAATATATAATATTGGTGAAAAGAGACTTTTTTGCTTTAAAATATTGGAATTTATTACATATATATTTATACATACAAATATATATAAGTGGAATTTATGCATATACATATATATTACATATATAATGCATTTGTTAAGAGATCATCTAGATACCAATATAGGTTAAGAATTAAATATATATAATGCATTTGATAAGAGATTTTCTAGATCTTATTTGTTTCTAGTCAGACAGCAAACAAAGAAATCGTAGAGAAATTAGGGTGATACATAGCGTAGGGCAAGGGGAGTCAGGAGTCTGGAAGGTGGAGGCAGGTCTTGATGAGGGTGGTCAGTGTGGGTCTCATGGAGAAGGTGACAGTGGGGCAAAATCTTTAACATCTAAAGAAAGAGTGTTCCAGGCAGAGGACCATCGGTACAAAGGGCCAAAGGCAGTACCAGTGTTCAATGGAGGGGCCCGGCCAGGGCTGGAGCAAAGTGAGTGGGGGAGAAAGCAAGAGATGAAGTCGAAGAAGTCATAGAGAGTTAATGATCACATGAGGGCTTATGTCTCAGGCCTCCGACTCCAAATCCAGAGTTGTTTTTGCCATTTGCCCTAGAAGAAATCAGAAGGAGCATCGAGAAACAGTCACTACAGTTAAAGAGGAAGTTCACATAAGAAAGTCTGGATGCCATTTAGATTCTAATTATTTCCATATTCCACTCATTAACTGTGTAAGTGAAAGCAACTTACACAGGAGACACAGGTTCGATCCCTGGGTCAGGAAGATCCCCTAGAGAAGGGCATGGCAATCCACTCCGGTATTCTTGCCTGGAGAATCCCATGGACAGAGGAGCCTGGCGGGCTACAGTCCACAGTGTTGCAAAGGGTCGGACGCAACTGAAGTGACTGAGCACATAAAGCAACTTATGCATTGTGGCTAAAGCACCAGTCACTTCAGGGTAGCTTTTAATGAGCTTGACCTAGAGTCAGCCTGTATTTTCTCCTATAGTGAACACTCGGTTTAAATCTTAAGGGAAAAGTAGAAAATACTTTGAAGTTTCTCTGCCAGTCATTAAAATAGCTTATTGGGTCCTTCAGTTTTCTTCCCTGGGCGTTACTGGTTTGAACCAGTTCCTCCCTACATTGCAGAGGAGAGGGAGGCATCCTTTGGCTGGAGCCAGAATTGGAGATGGCCATGACCTTCACTTCAGTTTCACTTCCCCACGGAAAGAATTTGCAGACACAAAACTTGCTTTATCATGGTGATCACAAATTGGCAGGAAGATTCTAGCTCTTAATGAGAAGCTGTAATAAAACAACATGCGTGTGTCATTGGAGAGGAAGGCTTTTATGCACAGGCCCCAAAGGGAAAGACAAATGTAAACTCTCTCAGAGCAATACCAGGGGAGAGTGGCTGCCTCCCAGCTGTAATAAGTTTTACTTTGCTGCCGGGCAGCCCCAGTCCAGCCACTGCACAGGAAGTCTTTAAATAAGCATTTGCACAGAAGGTGCATGAAACTATTGCCCTGAGTATTGACTTGGAGGTTTATGACGGTCTTAAAGGCCAGTCACAGCACACAAACTCCAAGATTCTCTGTTGGAAAGGGAAATTTATAGGCCAAGAAACAAGCAGAATGGGGATAGTTTTATAAACCTTAGTCTCAAGTATAAATAATTAATAAACTTCATCCTATGTAAAAGTATAGTCTTTACTTCTGCAGGCGTGGGCTTTGAGGTCAGACATAAGTTCAAATCCCAGCTCCATATTTATTGGTAAAGAATTCAGAGTAGTGGTGACCTCTAAGAGGTGAATGACCCAGAAGGAGCACAGGCACCTTTCTGGGAGTGATGGGAAGGTTCTATCTGGGTCATTGTTGCAGGGATTCCCACATATGTTTAAAGTCATTGAGTGGTACACTTAAAAGTTGTGTAACTTACTTTACAGAAATTATACCTCGATTAAAGGGGAAAAAAGGAGAGGAGGAGGTGGAGGAAAGAAGTGGAATGAACTTCCCAGAGCTCAAAGTGTTCAGGTAGAATACAGATCACTATTAGGAATCCTATAAAGGTCTCTTTACTTCAGGAATTAGGATTCAAAGATCCACGTTGGGTTTCTCACCTTGGTAAACATACAGAGGACATTCAGACTGTAGCAGTGCTTCAGGAAGAATGGACTAATACTGGCTATTTCGTAAGGCAGAACTCGAGAGAGATTGAGCAGAAGGAGGTCTCTGCAATGGTCTAGAGGTTTCTGTAAGAGTCTTGAACAGGGTTTCTTAGCCTCAGCTCTATTGCCCTTTTGGGCCAGAAAATTCTTTGTTGTGTGGGGTTGACTGTACACTGTATGCTATTTAACAGTCTCACTGACCTCCACCCACTAAATGGCGGTATTACCTCTGCAGTCAAAACAGTAAAAAATGTCCCCAAACATTTCCAGTGGAGCAGTTGGGGAGGAGCACACCAGAATCCCCAAGAGGGTCTTTAAAACTAACGATCCTCTAACTCCAAGCTGGATATCAAGGTCAACCAACTTCATTCTCAATCCCTTTCTCTATGATCTAACTTTAGCCAGTTAGATATAACTGGAAGTCTTTGTACAAAGTGCTTCCCTTTTTTCACTGAAACATACACACGATGGCTGGAGCTTCAGCAGCCATCCTGCAACCATGAAATCGAAGTCAGGAGAATTCTAGATACTTTGGTGCTGACATGTGACTGACTGGATCCAGTGCCAGGTAGCATCCACCTGCAGCCTTTGAAAAATGTAAAAAAAATAAGCAAATAAACCTGTTTTGGTTTAATCACTCCAGTCAGGATTTTTCTTACAATTTTTATAGTCAAAAGCATTTGTGATCAGTATAGCTTTTTCCAGTGTTTCCAACATCCTTCTCTATTTTCACCATGAGGATCACTTGAAGTGACCCACAGTTAACAGTTAAGAATGTGTTACATGTCTCAGGAATGGCAAAAAGCTTGGTCTAGTTTGGATTCTCCTAGCCCTAGCTGCAATTAGAATCTGCTTGGAAGTTAAAAATAATGCTAATGATGATGATGATGCCTGGGTCTCACCCCAGACAAATTAACTCAGCCCATGTGAGTGAGATTCCATTTCCATTGTGTTTAGTGCACCTACTAGCTACATCCTTCTCTCCAGATGTATGGAGGGTCCAAGTGGGGTGAAGATACAGTCTTATGACAAGGTGAGGTGCATTTCCCATGTCCCGAGACCCAATAGGCAACACGATGCCCTGGCTGGTCCATGCTGTCCTTCTCAGCTGCTACATCCCGCATCTTCTTCCCCTTGTTGCACTGACTGCATTCTCCTCAGTGTCAGGGTAACATTCTCCCATGTGTCTGCTCCAGGAGTGTGTCTTTACTTCATTCATCACCATTCCCTGGCATGAAGAACATAGCATCTCACTGAGAGTGATCAGGAGCCAGGTACCAAAGTTTTAATCGGTCTTTACAACCAATGCTTTTAACCCCCAAAAAAGATGCTCAAAGGGGAGCCCGCCTGGCACGAGTGATGTTCTCATGAAACCCAACTACAGGTACCTAATTTCTGCATCGTAGCCATGAAGGTCTGATATCTCAGAAAGAAAGGAAGGAGAGCGAAGTGGTTATGGGCACAGCATGTTCAGATCCTGCTGTGAGCAGGAGACAGTAGTTAAGAAAAGAGGCTGAGATTGGGCTGCTCTGGTTTCAAATCCTTTTTGTCCTGGAGCAAGTTACTCAACTCTTCTAAGCCTCACATGCCAAACGGGAATGGATTACATAAATAAGGCATATTAGGGCCAGGTATATAGTAAGGACCTAGGATGATACCACTCCCAAGGGCTGAAAATGTGTTCTTGGAGGACAGAAATCTTATAGGTTACAATGATTTGTGGTTCTCCAAAAAGGACAGGGAGGACTTCCCCAGTGGCTTAGAAGGTAAATAATCCATCTGCAATGCCGGCAGTGCAAGAGATGCGGGTTTGATCCCTGGGCCAGGAAGATCCCCTGGAAGAGGGAATGGCAACCCACTCCAGTATTCTTGCCTGAAGAATACCCATGGACAAAGGATCTTGGTGGGCTACTGTCCATGGGGTTGCAAAGAGTCAGACAGGACTGAGCGACTATCACTTTCACTTTCAAAAAGGACAGGGAAGCCTGGAGTGCTGCAGTCCATGGGGTCCCAAACAGACACAGCTGAGCGACTGAACAATAGCAAAGGGTCACAGTCCATAAACAGCAGTTTAGCACATCTATGGGATTAAAATTTCATGCGGAGGGACAGTTAGGAAAAATGCTGCCTTAAAAGGCTCCTTAAGGTGTGGGAGTCAATAATGGAAAAAAAGGCCCAGCAACATTGGATCAGAGCCAGTTGATTAACGTGTCTTTGGTTCCGAGCCCTGGGTCCTGCTCTCCCCCTCCCCCCTCTCCCACTCCCCCTCCCTCCCCCTATGGCAGGCAGGTGCAGGCAGGTTTCAGGCTTTGATCCGCAGTGGTGAGCTGGCTATGTCGGGTACCAGGTTTCACATCTCTCTTTGCTTCTTGATTCACAAACTGATGACCCATGAACCAGCAGAAAAAGCATTTACTTCAAACCTGGTAGATTGTAGCTTTTCTAGGATTTCTTTCCAGTCCTTCATCCACATCCTTCACTTCGTCTCATATTAAGTTCTTTAGCTTGTATTCTTTCCATGGTTATTTTTTCTCCTGAAACTTTTGATTGTTCTTAAAATGGCCTTTAAAAAGCCCGCAAGGATTTATTGCTCTCTATGAGGAGCAGTCCCCAGAGCTCTGTGAAGTTAAGGAGATTCTTCAACTCTCACTTCTCCAGGATGCTACTGCCATCAGTAGGTGGAGGTCTGCTGATTTTAGAAGTACAAACTCTTTCCAAAGCATGGCCCCCCTGCTGATTCATGACTTTAATCAGAAAAGTAGAAATCAAATGATACCCCAAAGTCAAGAAGAATAGATATCAAATCTCCTGCCCTGTCTCTGGTAGGAATATGTGCATTTAATACAAAGATATGAACCCACTCATTCAACAGCTCTATCCAATGTTCATGCGAGTGTGTGGCTTTACTTCCCTATTTGCTGCTTTTCCCAAACTTTTTTCTTTGTACTTCATAAATCACATTTATCTAAACACCTTATGACTTTCCAGGCTCCCACTCATACACCTTGTTGGGATGGTGTTAGCTATCTTTCCATGAGGATATTTTAAAATTCAGCATTAATTACAGTAATTTCTTCTTCCCATCCATTCAGGCACTTGCAGAAAGAAGTAAAAAGTTTGCTTTCTTTCCTCCATGAAGAGCCTAAAGAAGTTTTTTTAATTAACTACCAAATTAGCCAAGATTGGATTTAATATTTCGATTTGGGAGATTGCCTCAGTGCAAGAATATCTGTCTGCAAGTTAAGGAAGTAAATAAGAGTAAATGTAGCATGTTTAAACATTCAGAATGACAGAGTTCTCCTTTATTATTCAAGTTAAAAACCAACTCCCCCAAAAAAACCACATGAGGAAACTGGTAGAACCATCCCCCAAGAGCTCTGTCCTAGTCCCAGAGGCCCAAACAGCAGAGTAAATGTTAAATTCTGGAATGATGTAGTAGGTTTTTTTTTTAATGGGCTGTTTATGGAGTTCTCTGAGGATGCTCATTCCCCCAAAACAGCTACTACCAGCTTAGAACCCTCGGCGTCCACCGTCCATTCTGGGCTCTCTGCCAAGTGCTTTGTATGAATGATCACACTGCACCGAAGCCACAGAAATTATGACAGAAATTCTGTTCTTGTCTCTGCCTCAAAGGTGAGGAACTAAAAGTTAGAGACGTTAAGGACCAACTTGAAGGTAGCTGAGGGATCGTTTCTTTTTTCTTTTTTTAGTTTTATTTATTTATTTCTGGCTGCATTGGGTCTTCATTGCTGCATGCAGGCTTTCTCTAGTTGTGGCAAGTGGGGTCTACTTTCTAGTTGCAGGGCAAGGGCTTATGGCAGTGGCTTCTCTTTTTGCCGAGCACAGGTTCTAGACACGTGGGCTTCAGTAGTTGCGGCCCTCGGGCTCTAGAGCACAGATTCAGTAGTTGTGCACCGGCTTTTTGTTGCTGCATGGCGTGTGGGATCTTCCCAGACTAGAAATGGAACAGGTGTCTTCCACACTGGCAGGAAGATTCTTTACCACCGAGCCACCAGGGAAACCTGAGAGATCAGTTCTTTTTTTTTTTTTTTCCTTTTTATTAGTTGGAGGCTAATTACAATATTGTAGTGGTTTTTGCCATACATTGACATGAATCAGCCATGGATTTACATGTGTTCCCCATCCCAATCCCCCCTCCCACCTCCCTCTCTACCCGATCCCTCTGGGTCTTCCCAGTGCACCAGGCCTGAGCACTTGTCTCATGCATCTAACCTGGGCTGGTGATCTGTTTCACCCTTGATAGTATACTTGTTTCAATGCTATTCTCTCAGAACATGCCACCCTTGCCTTCTCCCACCGAGTCCAAAAGTCTGTTCTGTACATCTGTGTCTCTTTTTCTGTTTTGCATATAGAGTTATGGAATTTTAAAATTCCATATATATGTGTTAGTATATTGTACTGGTCTTTATATTTCTGGCTTACTTCACTCTGTATAATGGGCTCCAGTTTCATCCATCTCATTAGAACTGATTCAAATGTATTCTTTTTAATGGCTGAGTAATATTCCATTGTGTATATGTACCATAGCTTCCTTATCCATTCGTCTGCTGATGGGCATCTAGGGTGCTTCCATGTCCTGGCTATTATAAACAGTGCTGTGATGAACATTGGGGTGCACGTGTCTCTTTCAGATCTGGTTTCCTTGGTGTGTATGCCCAGGAGTGGGATTGCTGGGTCATGTGGCAATTCTATTTCCAGTTTTTAAAGGAATCTCCACACTGTTCTCCATAGTGGCTGTACTAGTTTGCATCCCCACCAACAGTGTAAGAGGGTTCTGAGGGATCAGTTCTTAATGACAAAGTCTTCAGTTCAGTTCAGTCGCTCAGTCGTGTCTGACTCTTTGCGACCCCATGGACTGCAGCACGCCAGGTCTCCCTGTCCATCACCAACTTCCAGAGCTTGCTCAAACTCATGTCCATCAAACTGGGGATGCCATCCAGCCACCTCATCCTCTGTCATCCCTTTCTCCTCCTGCCTTCAATCTTTCTCAACATCAGGGTCTTTTCCAATGAATCAGTTCTTCGCATCAGGTGGCCAAAGTATTGGAGCTCCAGCTTTAGCATCAGTCCTTCCACTGAATATTCAGGACTGATCTCCTTTAGGATGGACTGGTTTGACCTCCATGCAGTCCAAGGAACTCTCAAGAATCTTCTCCAACACCACAGTTCAGAAGCATCAATTCTTCAGCACTCAGCCTGGACTGAAGCTGATGGTTCATTCTCAAAGGCCAGGGCTGATGGGGATGTGGCCCCACTTCCTTGGGCCTTCGGGAACCCTCACCCTCTCTCCCCACTTTGGCAGCCCACATAAGCAGGGAGACCAGCACAATCCTGACCAACAGACACGTCACTGCCGTGCTGTCCAGACCAAGCAGGACCCGCAGTACAAGTTGTCCAGGTTTTCACTTCTCAGATCCCCAACCTCCAGACTGCACACCATCCTCCTCTTCATTCCAGGTAATCAGGAAGGGGCTCTCTCTACCTGCTGCACCACACCTGCCCATGTATCCAGGCTGCTGCCACACTCAAGGCTCCAAGACACAACGGAGACAAGACTGCCCTTCACTCTGCTTCCAGGAGCCACGTACCACATCCCAGAAGTCATCTCATTCTGCAGATCCCACCTCAGAACTCCCCCCGGTATCCCTACCCCTCTCCATCACAAGTCTGTAATTCAAGCCCGCATCCATTCCAGGCTAGACGGCCGTCTCACGCAGCTCACGGGATTCCTCCCCTGGCCTCTCCTCGCACGACACCAAGTTATCTTTCTGCAAGTCAGCTCTGGTCCCAGCGTTTCACAGCTTACACCCCCGTGACTTCTTGACACCAAACCTCAAACCATCAGCAATGACAGCAACGTCTTTCCCAACCTGGCCATGGCACTGACCTTGAACCGCTCTCTGCAGCCCCAGGGGAGCACTCCATGTCCAGGGTGCAGTGGGCTCCTGCACATTTTCCAGCCCTTACCCACTCGTCCTTTTGCCTCGTTCTACTCTGTTCTCTGTTTGGTA
The DNA here is from genome assembly GCF_963930625.1 of Muntiacus reevesi. NCBI lineage: Eukaryota > Metazoa > Chordata > Mammalia > Artiodactyla > Cervidae > Muntiacus > Muntiacus reevesi. Next base: position 162,198,870 of record NC_089250.1, on the reverse strand, counting down.
AATTCTGATTCCTCCCTGGAGACCCAGTTTAAATTGGCTTCAGCAGATGGGGAGTGACTGTTAGGACTAAACTGATTTCCAGAAGGGAATGAGGAGGCAACAGACTTCACACACGGTTCAGTGGATTTCAAAACAACTTTGAGCACACACCACCTGACTCTTGAGAGAAGAGTTTAGGATAGTGGGGGTGAAATAATCTTCGTACCTAGAAAGACCACTTTGATCATCGGAAAAATCTCTTCTCCATCCACTAGATGGCGCATCTAAATTTTCAAGGCACGCATCCCTTAACTCAAAGCATGTATCATCTACATTTTCTTTATAGTGATTACAGAATTTGCCACACACCGCTCACTACGGTGTAAACACTAATCATGTGAATACTTATTCAGAATACAGATTCATATACACAGATGGGTGTCAAGGATCCATAAGACCGATATTAAGATATGAGCCAGAACTAGACCTCACTACTCCATCCATCACCACCCCATTTCCTTTGGTCCTGGGAGATACATTTCTTAGCTCTCAGCCTGCAGATGCCCAAGGTTCAGCCAATTTTCTAACCACTTTTAAGTAAAAAAAAAAAAAAAAGAAAGAAAAAGAAGTTGAAACTAATAATGGCTCTGCTTGACCCAACCGTGGAATAACTGGGTATGATCTTGACATTCCTTGGGTCTCTTCTCTGGTCCCGAACTTCCTCTCCCTTCATACTAAAACCAAAAGCCTCTGTCTTCAGGGAGGCAATAAACTCTCAAGCTGGGGCAAGCACAGCTATTTTTATTGTATATTAAATGGTATTTATGGAACAATACTCACATGGTGATCCAAGACAAAAATCTTTTCAAGTGATAATGAGACTATTTCTTTATAGGTGGAGATGCATATTTGACTCACTCCCATGAATTCTGGTCTGATTGTATCCTATTCCCTTCATTTTATTTTGGTGCTCACAAGAGTGTTATCTGAAGTCACTCAGCCTCAGCACAGAGCTATGCTGAATAAACCTGAGCGCTTATTTATGGTCACTTGAGGAGAGAAAGTTTCCCTATTCCCTCTTTAAAGGCAGACATGGTCCACTGTGGAAAGTCCACACATTAAATAAGCCAGGTTTGCAAGCATCTGCCCTAAGATACTGGCAACAGAGAAGCCCTGTGCAGTCAACAGATTACTGAAAGACATTCTCATCCAAGTCATCAATTTTCTCCAGCCATCACAGGGCTAGAGTTCACAGTAAGGTCAGCCCATCAACCAAGTTTTGCCATCTGACCCCGTAGGGTCACAAAGATTACCCATAGTATTATAGGGTACTACTATAAGTTGTATTTAGTTGTAACTATTAGCTGGGTTTCCCCAGTGGCTCAGATGGTAAAGAATCTCCCTGCAATGAAGCTAGACCCAGGTTCAATCCATGACTCGGGAAGATTCCCCTGGAGAAAGCAATGGCAACCCCTCCCAGTATTCTTGCCTGGAGAATTCCATGGACAGGGGAGCCTGGTGGGCTACATGGGGTCACAAAGAATTGGAGCTAAAATTAGTATTTGTTTTTCTTTAAAATTCAGCTTAGATGCCAGTTCTTCCAGGAAGTCTTCTGTGAATTCCTTTCACAGATAAATGTTTTCTGAGCATGGTTTGATGATCTATTACACCTAATGCAGTGGATTATAACTATTTATGAGGTTGGTTAACCTCCTGAGGGCAAGGATTGTGCATTATTCATCCTGTTATCCAGCAAAATGCTTGATACATAGAAGGAAGTACAATAAGCAAATGGATGAATTATTCAAGCAATAATTTTAAAAAATTGAACATTTTCTGGGGGAGAGCATCTGAGTTCCCATTTTTGTGGTCTGGGACATTTCCCAACCTTAGTTTCACAACTGATTTGTGTTTACAGGTAAAAGAAACTACTGGATTCCATCCATGTGGCAAGAAATAATCAGGTGATTTAGTCAGTTTAATCAACAACTGAGCAAAAAAGCACAAAGCATCCTGTAAGATCTCAAAAATTAACACATGAACCTTACACGACATTTTATATTATACAATTGTTTGATTGTATAATACAATATTATTTTTGTCTTTTTCTTTTTTTGCGCATGGGGATATTAGTTCCCCCCACCAGGAATTGACCTCGTGTCCTCTGCAGTGGAAGCATAAACTCAACCACAAGTATATTATTTCTTGCTATCTGAGGACAACTCTGTTGAGTGGGTTAGATCAGGGGGCATTTACATATGAAGGAATTGAGACTCAGAGACATTAACTGACTTGAGTTAGTGAAGGGTTGAGTCAAGATGACACCTTTGATTCCAAATCAGTGTCCCCCGTGGGATACCACCGAGCTCATCGGTCCTGCCCTCTCCTTCCCATCATTGACCACTGGCTGTTTGGCTACTCCGGCCAGTGGATTGGCTCATTGAATCCTTAGTGTGACCATCCTGGGCAAATAACCCTCTTTTTGGCTTAGCCCTTTACTAGCTATCAAACCTTGAACAAGTCATCAAGATTTTTGTCTAAACCTCCTGAAACTGGGATAAAAGAGTAAAATCAAGGAAAATGTGTTATCTAACTTTCAGGGGGTTAGAGGGCTCAGTGTCATCCTTACCATCAGTACAATCACAGCGGGAGCCGCCATTTATTCCATTCTGGCTAGGTACCCTCACTGTTTCAGCCCTTGACATATCGTGACTCATTTCACCTACCAAATAGCCAAAAGTAAAGTAGGTATACTAAAGGAAATCCATCCTGAAAATAAATTGGAAGGACTGATGCTGAAGCTGAAGCTCCAATACTTTGGCCATCTAATGTGAAGGGCCCACTCATTGGAAAAGACCCTGATGCTGGGAAAGATTGAAAACAGGAGGAGAAGGGGACGACAGAGGGTGAGATGGTTGGATGGCATCATTGACTCACTGGAGGTGAGTTTGAGCAAATTCTGGGAGATAGTGAAGTACAGGGAAGCCTGGCTTGCTGCAAAAAAAACCCCTTGCTGGGGTTGCAAAGAGTCAGACATGACTAAGTGACTGAAAGACAACACTATCATTCTCATTTTACAGATGTAGAAACTGAGGTCTGAGGTATGATAAGGTTAAGTAACTCAAGCAGTTACACATCAAGTCAGTGGAGGAGGAAGGATGAAAGCTCACATTGTTCGGATTCAGAGTTGCTGTCCTATTGTATGGCAAACACCTGGGCACATCTCACCGGTTTACTGTGGGGTGTGTGTGTGTGTGTGTGTGTGTGCTGTACCACACTCATATTCAATGCAAAGAGGGCTTAGAGTTCATTTACCTGGAAAGATGAAAATTTGGGATGTTCTCATGGAAGCTGAGTACGCCCGAGCCTGAAGCTTAAGGGCAAAGTCGATGCGATAATTCCTGCCAGTGTTGCAGAGCCATGCAAGCAATTAGTTCATATCAAGCTGTTATTAAGAAGTTATTTTTGTAACAAAAATACTGTCTTCCTTTAATTTCTATGCAAATGCAAGGAAGCCAACACAAGTATAGTTTATTTAAAGATGTTCTTGTAGGAATTTAATTTATCCTTTTGAAGAAGCTACAAAAAGGAAAGGTACAGGGATGAGCCAGACAACTTGGACGTGTCCTGAGCTACTGATAAAAGAAAGGGCAGCTTCTTTCTCCTTTTAGATTCAACAGCAAACCCTCCCCCTCACCTTGACCAAGGGCAGAGCACACAAGTCTATTGTGTCCAGTGACACTTGGAGATAATATTCCGGGCATCAGTCCACATGGTGCAGAGTTACCATAAAGTAAATCCCAACACACAACCAGTCCCTGAAATATTGGGACAGTGGCTGCAAGCGACACCACAACAGCGTGTGTTTAGAGTGCCCTGGAGTGGGGTTTGTTAAAAGCAGTGGGAGAAGAAACACTCAAACACAATGTTTGGAAAAGCAATATGGTAAAGAAGAAAGGACACCGTACTTGGGTAGAGGGGGCAGAAAACAGGAACCTGAGCCCAGCTCCACATTTATAGATTGTGTCCCCTGGATGTGTCATTAGCTTCCTTGAGCCTCAGTCTCTCTCAGGAAACAGAAATTGTCTTAACTATTTCTTAGAGTTGCCATTTTTTTGGAAAAGCATGCGATGGAGGTCATGAAAACTCTTGGCAAACTAGAAAATACTGCTTGAATTGTAAGACATCTTTCATTCACTCTTCATATAAAAGGAATCACCTCTATGAAGGAGTCAGAACACCTGGAAGGAGCAGTACATGGGTGATTATATGAATCCAGTCATCCTTTATGTAGGTGTCATCTAATTCTTGTTATACTGATTGGACCATGTACTTGAAATTACATTCAAGTTATGCCATACAAATGGTGGTCAGGGACAAAGTGTTGAACAGAAAACGGTGTGGTTATATATATATTATGTAACAGATCTAAACTGGCAGCAAATACTTGGAGGCGCTGCATTAGGTTATTATAGCAATGAAAAACATTTCAATCCCATTGTAGCTCTGGAAGAAAAAGTTGAACTTCAAACATTCATTTCTTAATAGCTTTTGATTAAGGCCGAATCAATGATGACTGATTTTGATGCAAATCATTGACTGCTTAAAGGTTAAGCTGTATTATTCATCAACTTTTATAATAATTTGTCATATGGAGTGATATGCAGAATCAGGATCTCCTTGGATTCTCCTTTGAAATGTCGAGGAGTCAGAATGTAATACAAGAACAGGTGGGCGCTGGATATTAGTGATTCCCACTCATGCACCAGCATGGTTTTGTGGAGGATCCGCTGTACCCTGGCTGAAATAAACATGGGTTATGGAAATAAACATGCATATGGGCAAACATGATTCACTGCAGATGAAAGATTTATCAGCTTCCCTCTCATGACCCATCTGGTAGCAAAATTCATGGCTGTTTAGAAGTTATAAATTTAGAAAAGGGCTGTGTAGGTAGGAACTCCTGTTTATCCAGGTTCTATGTTAAATGGCCTATGAAACTGCTGAGCCATTGAGAAGCATCTTTCCAGACTTTTATTTGTACACACTGGTCCTATTTACTTGAAAAGTCTCTTTATTTTCCGAGGAATAAATCCATTGTGATACTTTAATAAACAAACAAAAAATACTACTTAGACCCTGCAGGATGAACCATCCCAGTGCCAGTAACTGGGAAAAGTTTAGAGAACAGGGATTTACTCCTTGTGTAATGGAACTGCAAGAAAAGCCTGGTCCAACTTGTTTTTCCCCTTAAATTCACTGCAATGGCGTTTTTAAAAGATCTTGTACACTTAGTAAGAATTTGGGAGACCATTGGGGAAAGTGACTTGGAGTGGAACAGCTGACTGGCCCTTCTGCAATATGGCAAGTGGTGACAGCAGTTATTCCCAGATTCTTCCAGCTCTGATGTTTCATGATCTTATAATCCCATGAGACTGAAGTCTACCTGTCGGGTGTACAACCTCCTACACCTTGCGATTTTGGATCCATTCCACAAACTTAAATGCCCTCATGGGTTAGGGAGCAACAGAAATGAGTAACTGACCATATGGTAACTGTGGAGAACAGAAAGATGTGTGTTCCTCCTAAAGGGAGTGTGTGGGTTAAGTTGTGCTCCCTATAATTCATATGGTGAGGTCCTAACCCCCAAGTGCCTCGGACTGTGATCTTATTCGGAAATATGGCTGTTGCAGAGGTACATAGCTAAGATGAGGTCATAACAGGGGTAGGGTGGACTCCTAGTTCAGCATGACTGCTTCCTTACCAAAAGTGGAAATGTGAACATAGACACCGGGAGAACACTATGTGGACATAAAGGCAGAGATGAGAATGATGGGTCTCCAAGCCAAGGAATACCAAAGGTCCCTAGCAAACTGCCAGAAGTTAGGAGAAAGGCATGGAGATCTTCCTTGTAAGGAAGATCTGTTGGCTGTAGCCAACAGAAGGGACCTACCTTGCCAATATCCTGCTCTCAGACTTCTAGCCTCCAGAATGGCAATAATAAACCTCTGTTGTTTAAGCCACCCAGTTTGAAACATTTTTTACGGCCCTCTCAGGAAGCTAACATGTGACGTCAACTAAACTCCAACCCTACTGTGTGTGTCGGAGTGCCGGTGTCATTCTTTCAATTTTCTAAGAGAAGTCAGAAATATGGAATCTGTTCTATGTATAAAATCTCCCAATTTAACAATGCTGGTCAGCAATATAGAGAATTAAAAATGCAATGAAAAGGCAAAATACATCTGATCCACAAGCTACCAGCTGGGAACCTCTGCTCAAGGGCTTGCTAAACCTGTCTCAAATTATAGTCTTTAAGATCACTTCAAGAATTATCTTGACATTCTCCTCCATTTCTATTTTGGAGTAAGGTCCAGGAAGGTTACCAATACCACACTCGTGGGTTAGGTCATGTGCTACCACACAGAACCAAAATCTTTTTTTTTTTTCTCTTAAGCTTAAGTTAGTTGGTTAGATTCATTTACTGATTTTCACACTTCTGAGCATGGAAATCCCATTTTAAAAATTGACATCATGAAACTCAAAAACAAAACTGGAGTCTCTCTAGCATATATTATTTCATGTGTTTAAACTTATAACATTATTTATTATAAAGGTAATCAATAAGAATAAAAAAAACCCTTTGATTAACAGGAATATCTGAAATTAGGATCTGTGTAATTCTGTCAGAATTGATCATCGAAATATTTTCTGTACATTTTCTTTTAGTTTTGAAAAATCCTTGGTTCAGACAGATGAAGTGGTTGCAAAAGATAACAAAAGTATATAAATATGTCCTTTGAAATCTTTGGAATCTTTTCAATTTAACTTATTCAAGCTTGAAAGAAGAAAGATAGGAGATATTTACCACTCATATAATATCTCATGTACAGAAATCAGAGAAGCACAAAACTTTTGCTTTCAGTAAATGAGTGTTACAGTATTTTAATAAAACTTTATTTATAAATAATGAAATTTGAATTTCAGTGAGTTTATGTCATGAGATATTATTCTTAGTCACAGGCTGTACAAAAACAAGCAATGATCTGTGGGGTGCTGCTGCTCCAGGGCATCCACTAAAATTGTTTAAAAGCTTATAAAAAGGGGGGGGATGGTGCAATAAAAAATTCTCAACCAATCTGAAAGAAGATAATAAAGAAAATAAAAGAGAATGTAGAACAGACAGGACAAATAGCTACAAATAAGATGGTAGATTTAAACACATATTAGCAACTACATTAAATCTAATCTAAAAGATACACCATTCTTTTTTTATACCTTTTTAGACACTATAAAAAAACACTGTATTCAGATAATTAAGGCAAAATGTTTCACGGATGATAAAGGGAGACATCTCATATTATTCTGTTTCAAGTCATTGGGAAGATACAACTATTCATAATATACATGTACCCAATAGGATAGATTCATAACTATAAAACAAAACTTGACAGGGCCACAAAGCAAAAGGCAAACCAAAATCACAGGGGAGAAACGAATATAGCTCTTGGTTGCCAACAGAACAGCAAACCAAACTTCAGAAAAGATTCAGAAGGCTTCAATAGCATCAATAGAAAACAGGATTAAGGTATACATATAGAACATTGCATGGAAGAACTGCAGGATCCATATTCTTTTCAAGTACATACAAAACATTACTAAAAATTAAACTAATGATAAGCTGTACCATAAGCAAGAATCTTATCAATTTCAAATAATTATCACCATTGACTATGTTCTTTGATCATAATACAATGAAACTGTAAGACTATAAATCACTCATAAGATAGACGACTATAAGCTCTGCGTGCTTGAAAATTTTAAAATGACCTCTAAGTAATCCCTGGGTTATGAAGAAATCCCTCCCCCCAAAATTACACAATATTTCTAACTGTATGATCATTTAAAATGCATGTAGAACTTGGAGGGTACAGCTAATGGCATGCAGAGGGAATTTCATAGCCCTAAAATCACACTGTTACAAAAATAAGAAAGGATGACAATTAAGACACTAAATATCCATCTCAACAAGTTATTTTTTTAAATAAAAAAATTAAAATCAGGGAACTATTATACATAAAGGTTTTTATAGATACATTTATACATGGGTTACATATACTCCTGTATTTCCTTGTTCCACAAGCTGAAAGACCCTAAAGAGCAATGGCCCCCAATAGCAACAAGAACGAGTACCAAACAGATCTTGATTTTTTGATACCATTCTCCAGTGAAAGGAACCGGGACTCCTTTGAGAAATGTTGATTCTAGGACTGAGGCAGTGAATATATAAGATGAGCCTGGAACACTGCGTGTGCCAAAACATAAGGAAGAGCTTAAAAAATCCAACAAAACTCACCATAATGGGGTATGCCAAAGAGCTGCAGGAGCCTCTGAAAGAGCTCTCATGGCTAGAGCTAGAACAATTGGAGAAACAAAATAAAGTAGTATTAGATAACAGCCCAAACCATTAAATAAGTATCCACAAGTCCATGTTGAAAGAAATAAGCGATTAAATAAATAAATGGGAGAGAATTTATTCCTTTTTTCCAAAGCACAACATATGGAAAAGAGTAACATAACAGTGGAGGAAATGATACACTTTTCCTTAGCCAGGCGGTCAAGGTCAACAGTAAGGTGACAAGTCGTGTTGATAGCGTGTACCCTTGATGTGATATAATGAAAATGGCAATTTACCTTTGCGGTCTCCACCTACAGATGCTTCCACCTCCATGTAGAACTTCCAGAGTGCCCGTGAAAGGGGAGTCATCAAGACATCCTTCCTGCTCAATGTCTCGGACTGGAAGTGACACCTGTTATTCCCCCCTTGGGCCCAAACTAGTCACATGGTCCCGACCTCCCTACACTGCAAGTGAGGAAGGCCAGGGAGCTCATGGAGACCTGGCAAATAGTACTGCTTCTGCATTTTGGGGTTTTGGAAGCAAAAGAAATGGATCTCATGTGTGGCCATCTTATAAAACTGGCACATTCAAGCCAAATACAATAAGTTTAAATATTAATGGCTTCAAGTCTCTCTGGGGAACAACAGTAAATCAGCCTGATAGATTTCTTTAATCCACCAGGCTGCAAACATTTGCCTCTTCTTCACTTCATAATCTCCTGGCAGTGATGTATGTATTGCCACCAACTCCCAGTCGCCTGCAGGGGTTGATTACTAATGATGTAATTTGGGGTTTCAATTTTTATTCAAATCCTTACATATCTATGTGTTGGTGTTCTTCAGAGAGATTCTGATAATTCTGAAATAGGATTGATTTTCTTTGAAACAAAAATCCAGTTTTAAAATGGATTGAAGTCTGATCCTAAAGTGTTTTGTCAGTCAATAGCAAACATCACTCTCTTATTTCTGTAAGTTGCATTTTCAGAATGTTTGAGGAGCCTTGGATAGCCAAAATCTAGTGCTTTCAATACTTTTCAAAAAATGATCTTCTTCCACGCTTCTCTTCTTTCATCCCTTTCTTCTAGAATTGTTTGCTGTTTAGTTGCTAAGTTGTGTCTGACTCTTTGCAACCCCGTGGACTATAGCCCACCAGGCGCCTCTGTCCATGGGATGTTCCAGGCGAGAATACTGGAGTGGGTTGCCAATTCCTCCTCCAGAGGATCTTCCCGACCCAGGGATTGAACTGCATCTCTAGCATTGGCAGGCAGATTCTTTCACCACTGAGCCACCAGGGAATATTCCAGTCTAAAAGTCAGTGGGGTCGGGGACGTACAAGAAGGTGCGCCCAGAGGGTACAGTGGCTTTCCAGAAGGACCTGCGGCCACGTGAGGAAGATGAGCTGAGCAAGGGGGCTGACTGCCTGGAGGTGGGAGGGGGCCCGAGTGCTGAGACCCAAGGGAAGAAAGCAGACACGCCTCGGACACCAGACAGCGGGTTTCACTCTCCATGCTGGGAAAACCATAGCTCGGCCATACAGATCCACGTCAGTAATGTGCACTTCCAGCCCACACGAGCAAACATCGTTCACCACCGCAAGGGAGAGGCCCCAAAGGAGAGTGAGGCGACTTAGCTGACGCAGGCGACAGGAAGAAGGAAAATCTAATGCATTGTCCAGAGCATCATGAACAGTTTCAGCCTCCTAAGGATATCACACACATTCATACGCACAAACACACACACGTACACACCTATGCACATACATACACACACACACATGCTCACAGAACCATTAAACAACAGCAGGGTTTACTGGTATGAGCCTAGGTGAAAGATCAAAAATGCTATTAGAATTCAAAATGTTAGTAGTTAGAAGGTCTAGTCAATCACCAAGTTGCAGGAGTTAGACCTGAGATAAGAGATTCAAGATTTCCTTTAGGGTATTATCTTGCTCAGGTCCACGAAGCCAAAGGATGGATCCACAGCCACATGGTTCCTGATAGATGTGGGAATAGACACGGAGGTCCTGTCTTCCAGTCTGATGCTCTCTTAACTCAGCTATCGCTACCCTAAGAAGGCTCGTGCAGAGGAGCCAAAGGACCATTTCAGAAACCCCAGGGGAGAGAGATGGTATGAACTAACCAACTTGAGTCATAGGCAATGACCCAGGCACAAATTTCTCTTTATCTCTCCTGCTGTCAGACAAAAAGCAAATCAAACCTTAAGTAAGAAGAGACTATGTTCCAAAGGATGATAGAAAAGAGAAGAGGGTAGAACTGTAGGAAAAAGAAAACGGAACTATTGCAGTATGGGACTTCTGACCAGATCTATAAGCATCTCAAAGGTCATACTGTAAAGAACTTTTCTTTTATGGTGAGGAATAAGCATATCTCGAAAATAACAGTTGTGGGGCACTGGGATGAGCAGAGATGGTTTGACTGGTCAGCAGATCACAGGATGCTTTACCCCATGGTCAGCCTATTTCTCAGGCCGGGCCATTAGAGGGGGGTTGTATGCTGGTGCAGGAGGATGGTGGGACCAAATTCAGGGGCTTAGGGCACCAGAGTGATCTTAGCGAAAGTTTGGTTAATAAGCGTTTTGCTCAGATCACAGATAGTTCAGTTAATATGAAACAAAGAATGGAAATTTGGAGGGCATCTGTCTAGTCTTGTCCCAGGTAAACAAAGGAGTCATCTGTGAGTCTTATCTGGGCCCTGTGGGGAGGGAAGGTTTCTTGCAGCAAGTCAGTTCTGGAACACAAAGGACTGGGGCTTTCTCAACCATCTCTGCTTTCTGGGACCACAGGGTACCCGTAAAATCAATGTTGTCATAGCAAAGTGGGGCATTCTCTGGTGCCCTCTGCAATCACTTGTCTTCATTTCCCTACTCCACAGCCCACTCTGCGAGGAGTCTTTTAAGAAGAGGAACTTATTTCACAAGATTCTTCTTATGAACCAAATCTAAAGGTGGAGGCTGCAACGTCCCTTATGGTAACTGAGACAGGATATCGGTTTCAAAACACTGAAACCCAAGTCACCCCATCCACCACTTCTTTTAATTGATTGTTTTAAAAGTTTTCATGCTGCCTTTTCCTCTTCTCTATGAATAAAAGACTCTCAGGACTTCCTGGTGGTCTGCTAAGTCGCTTCGGTCGTGTCCGACTCTGTGTGACTCCATAGATGGCAGCCCACCAGGCTCCTCTGTCCCTGGATTCTCCAGGCAAGAACACCAGAGTGGATTGTCATTTCCTTCTCCAATGCATGAAAGTGAAAAGTGAAAGTGAAGTCACTCAGTCGTGTCCGACTCTTAGCGACCCCATGGACTATAGCCTACCAGGCTCCTCCGTCCATGGGATTCTCCAGGCAAGAATACTGGAGTGGGTTCCTGGTGGTCTAGTGGTTAGGAATCTGTCTTTCAATGCAGGTGGGATCCCTTGCCAAGGAACAAATGTCCCACATGCAGCACTGCAAGTAGAGAAAAGTCTATATCCTGCAACGAAGAGTCCACATGTTGCAATGAAGACCTGATGTAGCCAAATAAATAAATGAAAAAAAGACTCTCTACTATGACAAAGCTAGAGGTGGAGATTCCTAAATCCTGTCCCACCTAAGACTGATTTTGAGGGACCTTAGTAGTCCTTACCCAGATATCAGCTGGGGCCTCCCTACCTCTCAGGTATCTTATTTACTTGATTTAAACTCTCAGTTTTACAATTTATGTGAGTCCTGATACCTCCCCATCCCACTGTTTGCAGACTCTGATAGCCTTCGGCCTTGTGGACATTTGTCCTTTCCCAAGCAAAACCTGGGCTCAGAGCTCTGTGTTTTCAGAAGCCCCATAACAGCCTCACGTCCATGATGCCCTGTGCTCAGCTCACAGTTTTAGCAAAAACAAAGAGGTACAACACACGTCACACAGGCTTCCCCCAACTTGCTGTTTCTCACTCTGGGAAAACAGTTTGTCCCACACCCAGACTTCTGGGTACTTGTTTTAATATGTATATAATTAATTTGTAGATGGAATTTTTTTAAGTATTCACTTTTTCTAAGCTTCACTGTAAACTTCACATTAACAACCAGGCCTTGAAAAACCATAAAATCTTAGAGTCGTAAAGGATTCTTAACATTATCTTGTGTTACTTCAGTTGGGAGAAGAGTCATACAGGGAAATATCAAAATTATTTCTCAACTTTTACTGTGTCAGACACTTGACAAAACTGGGTCTTTCTACTTCTTTCTCTGGGTTGAGTTAACTTATTTTCTCTTGAAATAGGCAAAAAAGAAGGAAATTCCATGATACCAGGAGACCTGGAGAACCACCAAAGGATTATTCTGCTGCCCACTTCTTCTTAACAACATAAATATAATCCAATTTCTATACCACACAGATTTCAGCCTTCCAATAGTGAGTTAAATAGCCTCATATGTCCCAACAGAAGACTCACTCATTTTTAAGGGATGGACAGAGCGTCAGGATTCTATTGGATAGCATGACATAAACGACAACCCTATTATTTCATCTGAGACAGATGAAAGGCAGGTCCTGCTCCATCTTTCCTGGCAAACAGCTGGCACAGCTTTGCAAGGATTTCTCGTAGGAACCTTAGAAGCATCATGTGATCCATCTGGTGCAATAATGAGAAATTTATACTTCAGGGAAAGGTGGGCACGGGGCCTGATGAGACTTATTGAAGAATTATACAACAGTCACAATTTACTGCTTCAACTTGTCTCTCATTAGCAAGGAAAACTCATCAATTTTATGATGTGTGTTAAGAGGCCTATAAAGTGGATTGACCACGGTCTCCTGGATTCATTTTTATTTGCACAGAAATGGGAATTCCCAGCCTTGTTCATTGCTCTCTGATACTAGATGGTCACTCCCTTTGTCACTGGCTTTGGGTTTTGGGTTTTGGGTGGAGTCGGAAGAGAATATAGGCTTTACAGTTCAGAGGCTCGAGCTGAAGTTATTACTAAATTGCCTAACATTTTTCTGCCATGGAATCACAAAGTTTTACTTCTCCGAGGGATTTCAAGAGCTGGAACCTCCCAGATCATGTCAATTTGAGCCCCTTAAGTGCAGGGACAGGGTGTTCCTTCGCTCTGCATCCTTCACAAACCCCTCGCTGAAGGTTGATGCTCACAAGTTTTCTGAATCAGATTCTGTCCCACAATCCTGCTTGATAAAGGAGGATATTAGGCTCAGAAGATCAAGAGACTCTTCAGCAGATCAGCACTGGGAAAGTGCATTCAGTGTCCACCCTCCTAGGGATGATTTTTATTCCAAGATTCAGCTGAAGCTCCACAGCCTCCAAGAAGTATCTGCAACTACCCCAGGTCTATAGCTCCTCCCATGAGAGGACTTTTGCAGCTTCTCCTCAGAGAAATGTTTTTGGCCCTAAAACACAACATTTGCTAAGTGACTACCATTTATTTTTGTCTTTTGCAATATTCTTTTCTCCTTCCTGCTAATTCAGCACATTCTCATTAAAAGCAACACTTTGCCCTCATTTCAGACTTTTGTCCTCTCACCACCTTCCTTTTTGTGCCACATGCTGAGTAAGGATTACTCTCCCAGGGCAGGGAATCCTGTCTCTTCTCCAGCAGAGGGTGGGCTGCCTTCTCGCCCACAACAAGCCACTTGTTCAGAGTTGATTCTCCAGAGCTGGCCTCTCTCTTGAGTAGCCTCTGTGTCTCCCATGCCCCGCTGGCTGGCTTGTCACACCAGTCGGCTCAGAGTGCTTATCGACCCTAGTGTTTGTCTTCCCACCTCATGGTTCTTTGCTCTTAACACTGTCCCCGTGCAGCAGGCCGGCTGCCCTCGGTGGGGGTGGGAGGGGGAAGGCTTGATGCTCTCCTGCTCTGCGTCCTGGGAGCCTGGGGACTTGTCTGGCAGAGAGCTGTGTGTTTTAAAGCAGGAGTTTTCCGCCTCAGCACAGCTGGCGTGTCGAGTGGATCCTTCTTCGCTGTGCGGAGCTGTCCTGCACGCTGTAGAATGATGAGCTACATCCATGGTCCCTACACAGGCTTCCCAGGTAGCTCAGTGGTAAAGAATCTGCCTGCCAATGCCGGAGACATGGGTTCCATCCCTGGGTTGGGAAGATCCCCTGGAGGAGGAAGTGGCAACCCACTCCAGTATTCTTGCCTGGAGAATCCCACGGGCAGAGAAGCCTGGTGGGCTACAGCTCCACGGGGTCTGAACGAACCTAACACGACTGAGCTACTGAACACAAGCATGGTCCCCACACACCTGATGCCGGGGGCACCCACCCACCAAAAAGGTCTGCAGACATTGCCAACCACCCCTGGGGGCAAATTCACCCCTGTCTGGAAACCACCGCTTGAATGGAACAGGCCAGCGGCTCGTTAAACCCAAGGACAGAAGACAGGGCTCTGTGATTTCCTACCTGTGTGAAAAGGACTGGGAACCAACCACCAGAGTCGTGTCAGAAGAATCAAGTTCTGTGTTCAAGAAACCCACACTCAAGTGTAAGCTCTCTGTTGTGGAAACTACAGGGTACTTTTTTAAAACCTGTGAAAATCTTTTGTTAGTTTCTTAGTATACACCGAAGCATGCTGAGGAAAAGAACCTGACTCTGGGGCATAATAATAAACTTTTGCATGTAAATAATATTTTAGAGTTTAATACAGCCTTCCATATGTATCATCTCATTTTGGCGTGTATCTTCGAGGTACTAAAGGGAAATTTATGATGGTAATGACACTGTTTCGTTAAAGCCATCTTCTGGAAACTGAATTCAGCCAGTTTTTTTAAAGTTCTAGGAATTCCCTGGCAGTCTGGTGTTTGGGACTCTGTGCTTCCACTGCAAGGCATGGGTTCCATCCCTGGCTGGAGAACTAAGATCTTGAAAGCTTCAGGGTGCAGCCAGCAAACAACCCCTGCCCACCCCCCCAAAAAAAGTAAAAAAAAAAAGATCTTCTCCTTTGGATTTATTTCCATGTTAGACAAATTAAGGGCAAATACATATTTTATTTAATAATAAAGTATAGAAAATAAAAATAACTTCAGGAAATAACTGAAAACTTAAATGGCAACCCACTCCCGTATTCTTGCCTGGAAAATCCCATAGACGGAGGAACCTGGTAGGCTACAGTCCATGCGGTCGCAAAGAGTCAGACACGACTGAGCGACTTCACTTTCTTTCTTTCTGTGAGCTTATATCCTGTTTCTCACTCTTTCTCCTTCTTCCTACCCCAAATGGAAAAAATAATTGAACTACCTTTTGTTGTGGAAAAATGTCCCCTTAGCAGAGTACAAGCAGGAAGTTGATTTTTGCAAATCCAGAAGTTGCTTGGTAAGCGTTATGCATCCATAAGGCCTCTTGGTAATTAGAGTACGAAACAGCAAGTGTCCCAGCAGCTCATCATTTCCAGGTTTCTCTTATCATATTCCTTGGTTTCTTGACCTTACAAGCTCATCACTGATGTCCAGTGGGATTTTAATGTGTTCTCTTCCCCACTGCTTCCTATTCCCTTAATAAGACTAAGTGATGGGCTTGGTTTGATGCTTCTCACCCAGGAGGGGCTATTGGTTACAACCATCTGTATTCTGAAATGGCCTTATCTTTGGCCCAGTGGGCCTGTCTGCTACCTATAGCCCAGATCACTGGTGAGATGATGCGCAAGCCCCTCCCAGACAGCCATGTGTCATCAAGTTCCCTCTGATTGTAGGAGGCGCGTCTATGGGGGAAATGGCTTGATCTGTACTATGAGTTGGTTGAGGTCACAGGCAGAACTGTAATGGGACTCTCTAATGGACTCAAAGCTATGCTTGGAAAAAGCGGTGTAATTGGCTGGACATAGGCTGTGTAATTTTGCTGGACATAGGCTAAGCACCTGTAATTGGGAACTTGGAAGATGAAACTGGGCTGGCTGGTACAGACACAGGGACACTGTAGAAAAGACGTTAAGTGTGTGCTGGGCGGTTATGTGAAGGGTGTGGGAACCTGGGATGTGACACAAACTTGTCCATGATGGGCTCCGTCTTCTTGATACAGTGGGCACTGGATGCTTTACTTACAGTCAGAGGCAGTGGGGCTACACCGGGACAGCAGGCTGTCCAGCCTCCATTTATTCCCACAGATTCTAGCTGCCCCAGAGGGTCCTGCCGACAACTGAAAGGACAGAAAGACACGTCCCAGCCACGTGATGGACACCATGATCACCTGGAGTGAGCTCTGGGTGGTATACAAAGTGAAATTCAAGACAGAAATATCTGAAACTGCTTTGGGAATCTGCAAACACTTTCATACTTCAACATTTCAGAAATCATTTTTAAATTTCTTGGATGACTAAGGAATCCATTATGAATCCATTTCTTCTCAACAAACTGAATTCCCTGAAACTAGCTGTCCTAACAGGGGGTTAACTTTCATTTCCTATTGCATTTTCAACCAAGTGATTGTGAGGAGACTGGGAATAACCAACTTCCAATCCAGGAAGTTCCTCCAGACTGTCTTAAAGCTTCAGGGACCCCCACCTCCCCAGATTTCAAGCCATTGCTGATATGCAGTGGACAATCATATCATACAATGAACAGATAGTTACTTGAATTTGACTGTTAAGGAAGCAACGGGGTTTAGGGTGAAAGGAAATCAATCTTGAGAGATCATAAAGATGCCAAATTGCAAATAAAATAAAAAATAAAACTCCCCAAACAGTACGTGAGCCGCTGCTTTCTTTGCACTTCAGTCCAAGCTGGAGGGAGGAGGGGTTCTGGTGCTTCTCAAAAAAATTACTTCTCATCAGAACTTTCCATTAATCATGCTGCCTGCGGTCAGAAGCCGGGGTGCTGTGGAGGAGTGCAAAGTCTGCCTGAAACACAGACAATCTTCCAACTTGGGGATGTGCCCTCGGAGCTCTGGATGCCAACCACAATCACCTCTCACATTTACAAAGCCTGGTTTGGTTTGCAGAGAGCATCCTGGAACACTCCATCATTTGAAATGTAATCTGGGGAGTAGGGTTTGATGGAGCTGCGGGTAAATGAATGGACATCCAAAGAGGGGTACTGCGTGGCTCTGCTTCTCTGAGGGAGAGATTCAGACAGCTAGGGCGTCCGGAAGGTGAATGGACTAGACTCATTAGTGGCTTCTGCTCCCAGGTACGGTATAACAAGCGAGTTGCCTGTTGTTCCCATCACTGTCTTTTGGAAGCCACTTTAGTTTTTAATTGAAGGAGAGTTTTCACAAAGCAAGAGCTGATGTTTCACCTCCTGGCTTTCTGAGGTCACCAGGTGAAGCTGGGAGCAGCTGCAGAGCAGGATTTCCTGATCTCAGTCTTGAGCAACCTCATTGCCCTAAAAGTAGAGTGTGCCCACAGGCGGGTACTAATCACCCTTGGAGCCAAATGCTGGCTGCCCTGTGTGCATTTTTACATGGATTCAGGAGCTGGTTCAGTGTGGGTCCTCACCACTGTGGAAGCACTGCCCATCTCCCCCTCACCCCACCCAGCCTGCAGAGTGTGTGGTGGGGCGTGGATTCTTTCTTTCTAAAGCACAGAAGGGCATGTTAGACCTGGGTGGAAAGACAGGCTTGATGTGGCTGCCCAAGACTCAATGGGTCCTTTTCCTCACCAGCAGAAATGCAGAGTCCCTAAAACACAGGACGTTAATCCACCAGGAGCAGTCACCATGCAGGACATTAGCCTTGCCTCTTAAAACTTCTCCCAAAAAGATGTATGGGGGGTGGTGTGCAAAAAAAAAGAGTGGGTATCATAAAGCTGTCTTCTCTTCTTCTCTAGTATATATGTTTCTCTGGCCTTATTTCTTCTGTTTTATCTTACAACTAAAGGAAGCTCACCATGGAAAAGTTTAAAAAATATGGAAAAATCAAAATTAAAGAAGGATGTGCTATGCTGCTCCCTATAGAAAACACAGGTGGATTTTCTTCCTGTCTTTTCTCTATACATTTATATACACTTCCCAGGTGGCTCAGTGGTAAAGAATTCGCCTGCCACTGCAGGAGCCACAGGAGACATGGGTTTAGTCCCTGTGTCAGGAAGATCCCCTGGAGAAGGAAATGGCAACCCACTCCAGTATTCTTGCCAGGATAATCTCATGAACAGAGGAGCCTTTCAGGCTACAGTCCATGGGGTAGCAAAGAGTTGGACATGACTGAGCAGCTGAGCATATATTTTATATAAGCATTTTATTTATAGTCTGTCTTTTCTTCATCTGCATACATTTATGTATTTCTGAATGGTCTCATGGGATACGTGTTCTTTTAACCTTGCTCTTTATAGTTTATAAATCTCGAGTATCTCCCTACATCATTAACTTTAACATAATATACAAAGCTGGGTGATATTTTGAGAGACTAATTTCTGCTTCTCCTCCTTATATTTCCCCTTCCTTCCCTCCCTACTCTGGCCCTACCCTTAAAGTAGAGAGTAAGCTCTGTTTCCCCACCCAGTAAGAGTTTACAGATAGACAGAAAGAAGTTGCCATCAAAATGCCTCCTGTCCTGGAATTTGTTTCAAAAAGTCTGAGCCCCCTGGGGGTGGGGGGAATAGTGAGCTGAGTCAGGTGAATGGAGAGTCTGGGAGAGAAAGATGGAGGGAGGAAGGGGTGGATGTTAAGAGGCCTCTGGGATGTGTAAGAGTGAGCCTGAGGAGGTGGCCAGGGATGAGAGGAAATGGTCTGATGATGTGTCCAGAAAGACAGGATCTGGAGACAAGCTCCCAGCACCAGCAGAGACCTCATCCCCGGGGAGACCGAGGACAGTCAGGAGCCCCCCACTTGAGGGGATCTGTGTTCAGGGTAGAGGATGCTTGTGGTCACTGCTGTGAAAAGACGATTGTAATTACAGCCCCTACCCTTTCATTACCTCCCCAGCCATAACACTGAAGATGATCCAAAGCTTCATCATGACCAGGAGTTAAAATGGGTGGAGCCTTCAAAACAAGGGACTTGAATCCAACACATAGGTTGAGTCAATAAAGAAAATAGGCTTCCCTGGTAGCTCAGACAGTACGGTAAAGAATCCGCCCACATTGCAGGAGACCTGGGTTCGATCTCTGGGTTGGTTAGATCTCCTGGAGGAGGGCATGGCAACCCACTCCAGTATTCTTGCCTGGAGAATCCCCATGGACAGAGGAGTCTGGAGAGTTACAATCCATGGGGTCGCAAAGAGTCTGACGTGACTGAATGACTTTCACTTCACTTCAATAAAGAAAATGAGGCTTTTTGCAGAGCTGGGCTTCAAAAGTGGAGTCAGGCTCATTCTGTGTACTTAACCCACCCTTCCCACAGAGTTTAGCACAAAGTATTTCTAATTTCCCCACCATTTGATCTCCTGAATCTTAACTGTCATTTTGTTATCAAATCAATGTCTTTGCAAAATGTCACTTATCATTTTTCCCCTAATTTTTTGGTCTAATTTTATCTGTTTAATGCAACATTTTTTATTTGTATACAGCCCTTGTGTGCGTGTGTGCTCAGTCATGTCTGACTTTTTGTGACTCTATGAACCACAGTCCACCAGGTTCCTCTGTCCATGGGATTTTCCAGGCAAGAATACTAGAGTGGGTTGCCATGCCCTCCTCCAGGGGATCTTCCCAACTCAGGGATCAAACCTGTGTCTCCTGAACTGCAGGCAGATTCTTTACCCTTGAGCCACTGGGAAAGCCCATGGCAAGTGGGAAGTGTCCCCACCAGGCAGTCACAGGGAGGTTGGTCTGTGGCCTGAGCAAGCCAGCCAGGGCATCGTCCTCCCGGCTGCTGAGCCTGCAGTGACCATCCCCACCTCCAGGAGCAAGTCACATCACGTTCTCTGCAGAGAGGAACAAACAGGAGAGGCTGCCTGAATCACTTTTGAATCTGGACAGTCCAGGTAAAGCCCGGATCAGAGTTCTCCCTCACAGTGAACAAGTCCTTCTCTCTTTGCAGGTTTCCCAGGTGGTGCCAGTGGTTAAAAAAAAAAAAAAATCCAGCTGCCAATGGAGGAGACACAGGGGACCTGGGTTGGGAAGATCCACTGGAGGAGGGAATGGCAACCCACTCCAATAGTCTTGCTTGGGAAATCCCATGGACAGAAGAGCCTGGCAGACTACAGTCCACAGGGTCACAGAGGCAGACATAACTGAGTACGCACGCAGCAGCAATCTTCTTTCGGCTCACAGGAGACCTCAGTCAGGAGACGCCAGCTCCTCCTATGCTACGAGCCTGGAAACCCCTGTACTTGGATTTCTGCTGATCCCTAGCAGTGGGGTGTCTGCGTCTCAGGCAGGAACACACTGTGGCCTGGGTGGGGAAAGGAGGGGTCACAAGAGTCAACTTTTACTGAGAGGGTTTCTCTGAGTGGAGACTGCAGAAGCAAAGACTCCTCTTTGGGGAAGTTGAAGAGAGAGATCGCGTGGTAATTGTGGCAGGCATGGTTCAAAAGAGGATTTGTTTGGATCAAGAGAGTTGTATGCCTCTAGACTGAGAGGAAACAATATAGGCAGAGAGAAAGGTTGAAGTGGTAGGATCAGGGGAGGTCTGAGCAGTGAGGCACTGGGGAGAATGTAAGAAAATGGGGTCAAGAAACTCATTTCTCAGAGTCACCCCTGAATCTTATCTGAATGACTGCTGCCCAATTGGGTCACTTTCTAATATCTGCCATTTAAGAATATCATAATGAACATATATATAATGAAAATAATATATATATTATATATATAACATATATAATGAAAAAATAACATTTAAAAGTCAAAAGAGAGGGGCTTCCCTGGTAGTCCAGTGGTTAAGAATCTGCCTTGCAATGCAAGGGACACCGGTTTGATCCCTGGTCCGGGAAGATCCCACATGCCACAGGGGAACTAAGTCCATGTGCCACAACAACTGAGCCTGAGCTCTAGAGCCCATAAGCCGCAACTACTGAGACCTCATGCTGCAGCTACTGAAGCTGGCGCTAGAGCCTGTGCTCCGCAACAAGAGGGACCACCGCAATGAGAAGCCCACGCACCGCAATGAAGAGTAGCCCCCACCCGCCACAACTCGAGAAAGCCCGCATGCAGCAAAAAAAGACCCACCACAGCCAAAAATCAAAAAATAAGTAAATAAACCTTTTAAAAAAATGGTCAAAAGAGAATAAAAATCTACCTTTCTTCTTGTTGTGAATTGTGGTTAAACCGATTTATATGATTGTCAAAGCTCATTGAACTGAATATTTATAGTTGGCGTATTTAATTTAATGTATCCCAAGGTAAAAAAATAAACTTACCTCTCTTAGGAACTATAAAAATATTAATTAGGCATTCTATTGACAAACATGATTACAGTATTTAGGGACAGTCAGAATTACAAGATTTGAAAGCAAGAGTAATAGAATGCTTTCATTTCCCAAATATGATTCTAAAAACACAAATAGAAGCTGGAAAATCACCATTAATTCTGCTCTTATTGGTGCAAATTAGATGGGAATCTGTCCCCATAAGTGCTGAGCTGAATCAATATATGGTTTGCATTTTGTGATCAATAATACTGATAGCTAAGATTATAATTATAACTAACATTATTTACCATTTCTATAAGCCAAGGATTTCAAGAATGTTATCTCATTTCATCCTCATTATGAGCCTTTGAAGTAATGGCATTTTTGTAATGGCATTTTCCCAATGAGGAGCCTGAGGCTCAGAATGGCTGTACTATCTGCTCAAGGAAAATAACAGATCTAGGGTTCAAGTCGATCTCTGCCTGTGTCCAGAGCTCAACTTTTGAATCACTCTATGGCACTGAAATTTAAAAAAAAAAAATCATTTTATTTCTGACATTTTATTGTAAATGTAATGGAGTTAGGGAGGGAGACCCGATAGTCAAAGAAACCAAGTGAGTAGTATTTTGGGTGAAATGAAACACTTTGTAATGTGATGAATCAGGGCATCTGTCCATTTCCTCACGATGGGTATGCCCATGTGACCAGGGCTAAGGGGAGGAAATGTCTCAGCCAGGAGTCTTTCTTTAATGAGGCAGAGACATGAATACTTAAGAGAGGAAGGCCACGTCTTTCATAAACATTAGTAAAAAAATAATCTACCTACAACTTCTGCTCACACCTCCTTGGTTCGAACTGTGGCACATGGCAAGGGAAGTGGGGAAATAAATGTCAGCTTTTGCAGGGTATAGCTTCATTCCCAATTAAATCACTTGTTCCTTAAACAGAAGGATACTGAGAACCCAGCTAGAAGCCCCCACCAGAGAGAAAGTGAAGCCAGGATTATGGGAAACCTGAGCCCAGGCTCAAGAGCAGGCACAGTGACAAGGTGGAAAGCAGGAGTGTCTGGGGTGTGAAGGTGGGAAGAACTCCTCAGCCCTCCACCCTGGTGCCAGCGCTGGAAGGGAGGCCAGCTCTGCCTCTCCTGGCTTTGCTTAGCTCAAAGTATGGAGGCTGGGAGAGGAGTCCTGGGAGCACGTGCAGATGAAGAGGTTGCTCCTGGCTTAGACACGCAGCACCTGATGGACACACCAAAGCAGGTCTACAGGACCGTGGAGGGAAAGCCTCCATCCTCCAAAACACATCCACGGCGCCTCTAGGAAGGAGTAATGATGCCAAGAGGCCAGAAATCACAAACATTCACACCCATCGCGCATGTCTTGCTGGTATATCAGGGTTGGAATGTGTGTGTGCGCTGACTGCTATGCGGGTGCGTCTACTGGGGGAGGAAACATGTCCAGGACCGCTCTTCTTAGCAGGTCAGCAGGGCTGTAGCCCTGCCCAATGATGCTGCTGTCACGTGGGTTGAATTGAATGGACTAAAATTGAGGACTATTGATTTCAAAAAGAAGCAAAGAAAATACACTGTAGTATTTATCAAAATGTGCTCGGTGGACAAATTGCATCAGAATCACCTGGAAGTCTTGTTTAAAAACATTCATTCATTTATTCTTTCACTGAACAAACAGATATTGATTTCATGTGTGTGACAGGCATAGTGTGAGCAGCTGAGAACAAAGCAGGAAAACAGGGCAGACATCTTCCCTGACCTTCTGGAACATTCCGTATAGTGAGGAAAATTTGTTGTTGTTTAGTCACTAAGTTTGTGTCTGATTCTTTTGCGACCCCGTGGACTGTAGCCCGCCAGGCTCCTCTATACATACAATTTTCCAGGCAAGAATACTGGAGTGGTTTGCTGTTTCCTTCTCCAGCGGATCTTCCTGGCCCAGGGATCGAACCCATGCCTCTTTCTTGACAGACGGATTCTTTACCGCTGAGCCACCTGGGAAGCCCAGTGAGGAAAAGAATGAAAAGTAGAAACTGTAGTAATAAGAAAGTAAAGAAAGCAATTGCACATTGTGATGTATTTCTGTGAAAGAAGCAAATCCTCGTGGTGACCACAAATTTCAGGAGTCTACGGGCTGTCTTCTATTTTTCAGATGCCAACCAAGTCCTTGAGCCCCCTCTGGTTACGCCCTGGGGAAGGGAATGAGACCGTAACACAAACCGAGATCACTCACCCGACCACTTTGGATACCCTACAGGCAGTGTTAGTTTGATTTAGAAAACTAAAGGGACTTTTCAAAAAACATGACACATGAACTTGCCATGTTTATCTCCTTCACCAAATCCACTAAAACTGCAGGTATTAACCCACAAGTTCTGAGAGATTAGGAAGGAGAAAACAGCTATTGAAAGATGTCAGTGTGTTTTGGAAGACAGAATGCAAATGAAATAATGACAGCAGATGGCAGGAAGTTACCACCCCTGTGTGTGTTTCAGGGGAGAGGTAGAGTGACGGGAGGATGCTGATGACAAGAGATTCAGTTCATCCTACAGAACCTCAAGAAGCTCAAGCTCGGCACCACAGACTGTGGGAAGCAGACAGAGGAGGTCGATCCAAAAGAGGGTAGTTGGTTGTCTTTGCAGTATGCAACTGTCCCCCCACCTACCACCACCAGCTCCTCTCTGCCACCCCACACAGCCACAAACAAGCTCCACCTATCTTCCTTCTACAGAAAATGGACTGCTTAGTATGTGGAGAAATGTATACAGAAACCTACAAGCTCGGGGACATCAGAAGGAAATTCCAGGAGGCACAGAGATAAAAGAGTAAGACAAGTCAAGGTCTGCCTTCTGAACCCTGGAATTCCCAGCCTACCTCCCAAACTCTGCTCCTAGGACCCTAAAGCAAGATATACACTCCCTAAGCCAGAGATGAGCATGTACATTTAGGAAAACACTGTGAAAAGACTGTAACATACCAAATATTCTGAGTTGCCCTGGGGATAGCAGGCTGGCTGATCACCCACACTGGAACCTATCAATTAATCAGCCCTTTGCCCTCAATCTAAGGCAGAGATCCACGTGAGTGTTTTTAGAGCTTATCATTTAATAAAGGTGGGAAAATAGCAATTTAAGGAAAATGGAAGATGAAAGAAAGTAATCTGAGGAAAATAAAGGTGGAAGGAAAACAGGATGAAGCAGAAACAGAAGTGTTTTTTAATTGTTATAGTTGATTTAGAAACTATTTTTTTTAAGTACAGTTATTACTTTATGGTCCTTGGGGGAGATGAAGAAGCCATTCTACCCATAAAACAAGAACAAAATGCTTTTAGAAAATAACAATGGAAAATAAGATATAACTCTTAAAAATACAAATCTGTTGTTGTTTAGTGGCTAAGTCATGTCCTACTCTTTTGCAGCCCCATGTACTCTAGCCTGCCAAGCTCCTCTGTCCATAGGATTTCCCAGGCAAGACTATTAGAGTGGGTTACCGTTTCCTTCTCCAGGAGATCTACCAGACCCAGGGGTCGAACCTGCATCTCCAGCATTGCAGGTAAATTCTTTACCACTGAGCCACCACGGAAGCCTAAATTTTTTAAAAATCTGAGAGGTGTTTAAAGATAGTTTTAAAGAGTAACCCAGAAATCACCCAGGAAAATAAAACCAAAATATGAATAACAGAAGAGAGGAGAAATGCAATGAGAGAATATACCTGCGAGAGTCCTAGCAATAGGAGTTCTAAAGTGTGAGGTCAGAGAAACAGATAGGAAGAAATTGTTAAGAAAATAATGCAAGAAAATTTCTCAGAACTAAATTTGGATCTCTTGACTGAAAAGGTTTGTTGGGTGTACAGCAAAACATCCATAACAAACCTCAACATGATAATATTTCTGAATACTAGAATGAAAAGAAAACCACACACTTCCAGGGAGCAAAAACAACAGGCTACATACAAAGTAGCAGGAATCAGAAAGTTATCAGTCTTCTCTGTAGCAACACTGGATGCTAGACAATGGTGAGAAAGTCCTTTAAAATAAGATGAGGGAAGGTTATTTTCAACCTAGAATTCTACACTGCCTGAAGGGTGAGAGTAGAATAAAGACCTTTTTTGAAGTGTAAGGACTCGAAGCTTTACCTAAAAGGCACATTTCTATAGAAAGCAACTGAAAAATGTGCGTTCACAACATGAGAGAGCAAACCAAAGAAGACATTGGAAACAGAAATTCAATCCAGGAGATGGTGAAGAGCGGTCTAAGATCCACTGGACAGAGTCCTAGAGAACAATCCATGGACACTAGGACCAGAACGTAGAGGGTAGTGGGAGAAAGGTCCCCAGCTAAAATTGGGACTGGTAGGTTTTTGTTATGGACTGAATGTTTGTGTCCCCTCCCCCAAATTTCGTCTGTTGACATGTGGACTGTAATGTGTTGGCATTAGGAGGTGGGGGCCTTTGGGAGGTATTTGGGTCATGAGGATGGAGCCCTCATGAACTGGATTAGTGCCCTTATAAAAGGGACCCCAGAGGAGTTCTTTCACCTTCTTTCTGCCATTTGAGGACACCATGGAAGTCCGCAGGCTGGAACTTGAAAGAAGACCCTCACCAGAACTGGGTCATCCTGGAACCTATCGCAGACTTCCAGGCTCCAGAACTATGAGAAATAAATCTCTGTTGTTTATAAGTCACCAGTCTCTGGAACTTTGTTATGGCAGCTCAGACGAAGATAATTATCCAGTGTGTATGGGTATTTTCTTTATATATGGCAAAAATTTTAGGTGAATTTAAGAGGGAATTGAGAATAGAACAATAGGAAATTATGCAAATTATCAACTATAAGGTAGACAGAACTATATATGAGAGAAAATGGTCATTATGTAATTACTTGGTACAATAGTAAGTAATGTAGATGATAGCAATATAAGCATTTTAATATATATGATATTTACCAGGAATTGTGATACAATTCTATTGGTTAACTGGTAGTGATGGTAAGAGTTAATAGTCAATTATACTACAGTAAAAATTCAGTAAGCAGTATCGTCTAACACTGATAACTGAGAAAACAGTACTGTAAATACATTAGAAAAATAAAATTCCCAAATATTATATCATCTAAATGCATTATAGCCTTAAGTATTTGATAAATGTCATCACCTGACAAAGATAGCTGATATTGAGTTTATATTCAATATCTTTAAGCAGTAATTTCAAGATGTCAAATCACACTTTATTACCATCCCAACTTACAAGAGCCAGAAAATATTGACTACCATTGCTTTCCTGTGTTCAAGTGGTGAAATCTAATTTCGTTAGCATTATGGAACAATTTACCAAGTGCATGATAACTATGAAATGGAGATTTTATATTGTCCCCCAAACCAATTTCATTTTTCTCTATTCATGCTTCCGGGTATAATTTAAAAGGTCTTAAAAACTGAATCACCCTGTACTATTTTCAGGCCCTATAATGTTAAGAAACACAAATATATACTTGACTTCTATTTTCCATTTGTTAATTTTTTTTGTCATGAGAAAGTCATACAAACAGAATGAGGACAGATTGAACATTAAGATTCAATAGACTCATTTTAATGAGAAAGGTTATAAAAGGAAGAGGAAATAGAATAAAATTCACCCCGAGACAGCAAATGATCCGATGCTAGCTCCTTCTTCTGGCTGTTTTATGCTTGCAGTCATCATTCTAGATGCCTTGGCCTGAAGGATCTTTTAGGTAATTTAAATATATCCTCTGTTCTCAGAACTGAGATAACCAATTTCGTATTTTCCGTTTCACTAGCAAAGTGGAAGAGGCTCTGGGAGGAAATGAGAGGAATGCTTAGTCTAGGCAAATACATAATTGCTCTGTTAGAAACACCTTCATCCAGAAAGATAAATTAATGTACCTCATTTTGGTGGCATCTTCTTGAGCCAAATACATTTCAAAGTGGGGACAGGATAGGATGTAAGCTCTAAAATTAAAATGCAGAGATACATTTATATCAAAATAATTTTCTCTCCATCCCTGTAAAACTGCCCAGAATGACCAGAGAGCACTTACCCACAGAGGTGATGCAAATAGAAAAATTCAACACTTCACATTGCTATTCTGATGCCAACCCTCACAAGGGGAGAAAAATCCACACTATATCTTAGGCCTATCTCTACCAGGACTGTTCCAGGCTATTATCACATCTTTGGAGCCTTAATTATAATTTTCAACTTTTTTCCCCCAGTGGGGAAAGGACTCAGTTGACTAAATGTTCTAATGAACTAAATGAAAAATTTTCATGAAACTAAAATAAAACAATTTTTATTTAAGACTACTTTACTTAATGAAAATAAAATAAAACTAAAGTTAAACTAAAAGTTTTAATGAAAATAATAACTGAAAAACATTTGGGGTGGGGGGATTATTTCTCAAAGGCAGGTAAGACCCATGGATGAAGAAAATACTTTTGGCAAAGTTTGAGTGGTCTCATTTGAACTCAGTGAAAATGAAAATAGTAATTATTTTACTGTTATTATTGTATTTTTGATTGAGAAAAAACGAACTGCAGAATTTGTGTTTGTGTAATTCAAGAGATGGTTGCCAGCTGTCAAGTATTAAGTCCACAGGTAGAAATCTCAGTTTTGCTAAATTTTGTTTGATATTCGCTACTGAAAATACTGACTTAAATGTGCTCAGTTGCTCAGTCATGTCCAACTCTGTGTGATCTCAAGGACTGTAGCCTGCCAGGTTCCTCTGTCCATGGAATTTCCCAGGTAGGAATACTGGAGTGGGTTACCATTTCCTTCTCCAGGGGATCTTCCCAACTCAGGGATCAAACCCCGGTCTCTTGCATCGCATGCACTGGCAAGTAAGTTCTTTACCACTAGCGCCACCTGGGAAGAGCAGCTTTAAAATATACTACATCAAAGGTGGATAAAAACATTCATCAGTATTTCAGACGGGCATGTTATTGACAGGTTTCCTTCTGGAAAGACCTCGCCCCGAAACCCCAGGAGAAACACTGCCTCCTATGAAAAACCATGGGATTACTTGATGACACCACATTGCCTCCCAGTGTCCCAAAGAGCCAGGTGCCCAGAGACCAAATGCCATGTGATTGTCTGCCTTGACTTAAGCTGGGGAAGGCATGGAGCACATGTGGGACACCCAGGCCCTGGAGTGCTGGGATAAGGAGCCAGTTTCCAGAGGGGCCCGAGAGGCGGGCTGAGGACGATTCCAGCATATGCCTGGTGATGGGACCGCTCCTCCTGCCCACTGCGCCCCCCAGAGGTGACCTCTAACTTGGCTGAAGGAAGGACGTCCCCTCCCCATCCAGCCCCAGGGCATTGCCTCTTCACCTGCTCTCTCCACAGCCTTTGGTCAAGAGCTTTGTACTCAGGGGCCTGGACTCCACTCCGGTTGTGCCAAATGTAGCTGCTACGTTCCCAGCAGGGGACTTCAGCGCTCTTTCCCCCTCTTTTCTCATCTAACAAGGAAGGTGATTCCAATACCTTCGGCCTGGGGTTAATAGGCGCATTGAGGTGATGATGTGTTCAGTCCTGATCCTGTGTACAGTGTGTGAGGAGTGGCAGTTACTCATTGTTTTTTGATCTACTGATGCTTTTAACATCTGTTGGCCCCCTATGAGGGATTACCTAGTGGTGCTAGTGGTAAAGAATCCACCTGCCAAGGCAGGAGATGCGAGAGACATGGATTCAGTCCCTGGGTTGGGATGATCCCCTGGAGAAGGTGTGGTAACCCACTCCAGTATTCCTGTCTGAAGAATCCCATGGACAGAAGAGCCTGGTGGGCTACCATCCCTGAGGTCACAAAGAGTTGGACATGACTGAGCAGCAGAGCACACACAGGTCCCTACTGCGTGGCCATGCCCAGGGATACAGAGATGAATCAGACACAGTCATCCCCCAGAGAGACCACAGTTCCCACGTGGCTCCATGCCTAATATAAGCCCTCTGACTGTTAGGGACAGAGACTTCAGACTCCGTTTCAGGGCACACCTGTGATCCTCTGCCCCAGGCCTCCACCCAGCGTGTGTGTCCCACCCAAGATGGCACGGCTGCATGTCCCTCTCTGTAATTGCTATCTGCTCTCCTAGCTTCAGAAAATCTTTTATCAAGGGCTTTCTGCCCTCTCCGAGTCCTGTGGGGACGATGGTAAACAGGTTTTGGAATTCATAAAGTGGGAGAGGTACAATTTCACAAAGAGAAGGGATGAGAGAGAGACCAAATAGCAGGGATCCACTTTCCTAAGTGCTTGGCCAGAGCTCGTTGATTGGATTTAACAAACAGCTCACAGAGAGGAAGTTTTGTTCCTGACTAATGGCATTCACCCCACGCCCCAAATAACCAGGAACCATGAATACAGTCAGCAATCAAAGAGCAAGCAGGTAGCCAGTCCCCACCTACCCCGTTGTGCTAAAGGCATAAAAGGCCACTAGCCAAGCATGCCTTGAGCATTTGGCTGAATGGAAGTGGACAGCAATCACACCCCCCGGGAATTTTGCTGCCTGGTGACAAGCCTTCAGAATCGATCCCAGCTTTTAGAGCTCCAAGTCCTCAGGGTCCTCATTATTTTATGCCGCAAAAGCATAAGTGCCCACAGAATAAGAAACGAGCAAAGGAGGCAGAATGGGAATGAGGAAGACGTGTGCTTGCAGGCGAATGCACAAGTGGTTATAATCATTTAACTCATGGGAGCCAAATGCATTTGGAAGCTGGATCTCTTTTCAGAATTCAGGGAGTAGATGGGTGTGCCGAATCCACAGAAGCATCCTTTAGCGTTTGGGAGGCACTCGGGCCCAGAAGATAAGACTGGTTTTCCCTACGGATCTTCATCCTCAGTGGCCCCACCAAGAGTCATCTCACAGAAGGGGGTCATCGAAGGCTTTCAACAAGCTTGCAGGAAGTCGGCTCTCCCTCCCCACTTGGCATGCTGAGATTTGCCTGATTACAATTTCCTTCCTTTCTTTTTAAAGAACTATATCCAATATATTAACATCCCAGAGAGAAAATGATCATATTAAAGGTTTAAAAGTTATAAAGATGTCTTCTAACTTTACTTAGTACAGTGTTTTTCCAAACTTATTTGAACATTTGAATATAGACTTGTGTGTATGCGAAACTCCCACTAACACCCCAACTCTAGAGCCCTATGATAGCCTGCCTAGGAGCAAGAGCCAGGAGAGGGGGCTGTCCATGGCCTCACCCCAAGGAGTCTGCGCTCACTGTCAGTCACTGTTACATCCACCTCTCTGATCAACCCATTGCCTGCTCCCCAAGTACCATCTTGAGAATCACTAACAATAGCTTGCTGAGCAGAGAATCCCATACAGTGTACAATTCTAGCCCTGAAGTGATCCTTTGCATTTATCTGATACAAACCAGTAATCATTCGGATGAGAAAACACCTAGAAAGGGGAAGCAAGTTGATAGCTAAGGTGGAAATCAAATTCGGATTCTCCAGCTCTTTTTCCAGTGTTACTTTATTCGTTCTGTTCTTTCCCCCACCAGTTACCCACCTCTGGTTCACCTTGTCTAGGAGTCTAGCAGTCCTGGTTACACAACCCAGATCATCTGACAACACTCCCCATTCCAATCCTGAACTCTACTTCCCACTGAACATGACCACCATTCTTGTAATTACTTGCACTTGGAACACAAGAACCATCTGGGATCCCTCTTATTCCTAAACATAATCAAAGATACAAACTTACATAAAAGTAGAAACATGAGGAGGTTTGCACATTAGAACAACCACTCAGGCTGCAGTAACAAAATGGATGGGCCTGAGGCTGGTCTCTCTGCCAGGAAAGCCTTTCTCCCAAGTACCCACATGATTGACTCCCATCTCTGCTTAAATATCAACCTGTCATCTTCTCAGTGAGGCCTTCAGATGGCTACCTTAGACAAAGTAGCCATCTCTCCCCATTTTTTTTAACTTTGTTTTTCTAAATGTCATTTATTAGCCCCTCCCATTACACACTATTTTGTTCATTTGTCTTCTCTCTACTTGTGTGAGTGACCTTATAAGTACAAGGCTTTGCTTTAAAAAGAAATACATTGCCATGTATCTAATGCCTAGAACATAGTATCTGCTCATTAAATTTTTTGAACAATATTCTAAAAACATTTTTGTACTTAGCCTCTTTTTTAGGAACATCAGGCTTTTTCTCAGGTATATATCTAGAAATGGAATTGCTGGGTCAAAGAGCTTGTGCAAATCCAGCTTCTCTTATGATTTCCAAATTGTTTTTCAATGTGGTTGTATTAAGTTACATGCCTAAAGGCTGTGTTGCCAAATTCCTGCATCTTTATCAACCATTGATATTCTGTCTTTCTAAATTTCAGCAATAACGGTAATGATTTTTAGTTATATAGGAAGAATGATTCCCAAGTATAGAAAATATATAGTATGTAATACTGAAAGGACATGTATCAAAATATTAATGAAATAGTAATTGCTGGGTGATGGCTAGTGGGGCAGTGAAAGTGAAAGTCGCTTAGTCATGTCCGACTCTTTGCAATTCCATGGACTGTCCATGAATTCTCCAGGCCAGAATACTGGTGTGGGTAGCCTTTCCCTTCTCCGGGCGATCTTCCCAACCTAGGGATGGAACCTAGGTCTCCCGCATTATGGGTGGATTCTTTACCAGCTGAGCCACAAAAGAAACCCAATGGGGCAGAGTTATACCTTATTGTATAAATTTCCCTGTTTCTATGTGTCTTCCCCATCTCTCTTACCCCTTCGGACCACAAGGGCCATTTTTCCTTATGTTAAGCCATACTGAAAAGGAGCAAAGTCTCAAAATGGCCTCTTAATAAGATATGGAAATAATGCCAATGTCCATCAACAAATGAACGGATAAAGACATGTAATGCACATGTACAATGAAATATTATATTGTCATTTTTGAAAATATGGATGTATCTTGAGGACATCATACTAGGTGAAATAAACCAGATAGAGAAATGAAAAAACCCTGCATGATCTCGCTTATATGTGGAATCTAAAATCGTCAAATTCATAGAAGCAAAGAGTAGAATGCTGGTACCCAGGGGCTGAGGGAAGGTGAAATGGAAAGTTACTGTTCAATGGGTATAAAGCTTAAAGGAGAAGGGGGCGGCAGAGGATGAGAGGTTAGATAGTATCACCGACTCAATGGACAGAAATCTGAGCAAACTCCTGGAGAGAATTAAGGACAGGGTAGCCTGGCGTGCTACAGTCCAGGGGGTTGCAAAAAGTCAGACATGACTTAGTGATTGAACAATAACAACATGCAAGATGGGTTAGTTCTAGAGATCTGCTGTACAAGGTTATGTCAAGTCAACAAAACTATACTGTGCACTTAAAAAGAAGATGGGTCTCATATCAAGGGTTCTTACTATAGAAAACAAAAAACTAAAAAAGCCCCAAAGGAACACAAAGGAAACTTTTGGGGGTGATGGGTGTATCTTTTACTTTGCTTGTGGTGATGGTTTCACAAGTGTATGCATGCATCCAAACTCCTCAAATTGCTCACATTAATATATGCAGTGTGTTGCATATCAATTAAAACTCAGTAGAGCTGTTTCAAAGATAACAGAACATGGAACAAAGATGCAGTACCGACTTGCAAAGCCAGTTTCTCTCCCGCAAAGATGAGGCAAGGCTGAGGCAGAGGGAGGAGAGATGAGGATGGAGAGGGAGGACTAGGGACAGCAGAGTCTGAGAAGGGGGGCTGCCTCCTGTCCTGAAATCTAGGAGCCGAGTAGGAGAAGGAGGGAGTCAAGCTGTCAGAGCATATGGGCAGGTGACCTCCTCACCCAAACCCTTTTGTGACCGATTTACAAGCTAGCAGACCTCACGTGGTGATGGTTCCAAGTAATACCTGGTGATGCACCTACAAATAATATATCTGCATTTCTTCTGAGTTTTGTAAAACCTCCTTGGATCCCCCCTTCCCCCAGGAGGACCTTTCTCCTACATTTTGCTTGAACTAAGACACATGCCCCCACTAAGCAGTGATCACCCTGTTGTTCTTGTTTTAGTGACTGTCTCCTCACTGGATTGAAAGATCCCTGAGGCCAGGGATCATCTCTGTCCACCGCAGTATCCACAGACCCTTGTGCAAGCTTACACTTCAGGCTCTTGATAAGTTTGGGTGCGTGCTCAGTCGTATCTGACTCTTTCTGACCCTATGGACTGTAGCCCACCAGGCTTCCCTGTCCATGGGATTCTCCAGGCAAGAATATTGGCATGGACTGTCATACCCTCCTCCAGGGTAACTTCCTGACCCAGGGATTCAATTCGCATCTCCTGGATTGCACGTGGATCTTCACCATTGAGCCACTGGGGAAGCCCTTGATAAGTACATGTTGATATAATTATCGCCTCTGATCTCAGGAACCAGAAAACAGTGGTGCAGATGATTCTGAAGAAAGTCACTTT
Organism: Muntiacus reevesi; assembly: GCF_963930625.1. Taxonomy (NCBI): domain Eukaryota; kingdom Metazoa; phylum Chordata; class Mammalia; order Artiodactyla; family Cervidae; genus Muntiacus; species Muntiacus reevesi. The sequence goes on along the minus strand of NC_089250.1, from coordinate 162,164,843 downwards.
TTGTCCCAGATTTCTTTTACTATCCTTTTTGGAAGAGGCATCCCATACTCTGTAGGTGCTACAAAGGAGTCTCCGGCAGCAGCTAGAGGGTGGGAACCAGGCAGCCCTGGATCAGACTCACGTTATGAGAGGACAGCTGTGACTCAGGAGTTGTGGACTCTGGAAGGATCAATGAAAATCTCTCCCTACTCCAGAGAGATAGCACAAAGCCTGTGCTTTTCAGGAACTTCCCCACAGGCTCAGCAGTAAAGAATCCACCTGCCAATGCAGGAGATGCAGTTCAATCCCTGGGTCAGGAAGATCCCCTGGAGAAGGAAATAGCAACCCACTGCAGTATCCTTGCCTGGGCAATGCCATGGACAGAGGAGCCTGGCAGCCTACAGTCCATGGGGTCACAAGAGTCAGACAGGACTTAAGCAACTAAGCAACAACAACTGTGCCTTCCTAGGGGGCGGTCCACAGGGCACGCCCAACCCTCACTAGTGAATTATTCCAGAGAGCCAAGGCAATCCGAAGGGGAATAATCACACTTTTTCCCTGACATCACTTTTAAAATATCTCCCCCTGCAAATAATCAAATGGAATGAAGCTGCCGCATTTTAAAGTCAGATCTTGCAAAAGATACTTCTGAGAGAAAAACAGCAATTTTCAGACTTTTTCACTTAAATATTGCTCGGATGAAGATTGTGTAAACCTGCCCCAGTAAGTAAGAAATAACTTTTGTGGCCAAGACCTAAGCCTCTGGGGCCTAAGCTTCCACTGTGCTTACCTCCTAATGGACTCAGAGGGGACTGTGTTCTAAGAACTCAAATGAGCACAGATTCACAGTTTGTTGTTGTCACCGTTGAGTTGTTCTAAAAGGATAATTTCTGCATGTTAAATCTGCATATGGATTTCGGTGATGCTACTATTAAGATTTATGTAGGTTTAGTTATGGAACCAGCTTAGAACAGAACATATGCCTGTTGTGAAGCAATAGTCATCATCTCCATATATCACATTATCAGGGCAGAGAGGACCTATCAGATTGCCATAATTTGTAAAAGCCTAAATATGTATTTGCATTCCCTCTGGGACTTGAACTGGGAAGGCCCGTTAGAGGGCTTCCCTGCAGGGATGAATTCACTCTATTATGGCCACACAAGCATATTCCAGAGCCTTTGGCCTCTTCATCCCTGCATAGGTATGGGTCTTTGACAAGTCAGAGGAAACTCTGATTGCTTTCAAACATTATCATCCTGACTGTCCCTAAATAGTATAATCATGTTTGTCAATAGAACCCCTAATTAATATTTTTTATAGCTCCTCAAACAGGTAGGTTTATTTTTTTTAATGTTGGGATATACAAAATAAAATGCAACTACAAGTATTGTATTTAGTTCAATGAGCTTTGAAAATCTTATAGATCTGTATAACTGCAATTCAAAACAAGAAGAAAGGTTGGTTTTAATTCTGCTTTCAAACTAGAGCTTGCCTTAGAATCACCAAGGAGACTTGTTACAAAAATATTGTTATACCCATCACCAGGGTCTCTCATTTTGTGGGTAAAGTAAGGTCTTGAGAACTGGCATTTCTGGTAAGTTCTCAGATGAGGGTAATGTGCTTCTTGCAACTTTCCAGGTGATCTTAAAGCTGTTGGTTCAATACTTGGAGAACCACGGTGTGCCTGATACTGCTCAGCCCTGACTCTGCATTAGAACACCCTGGGAAGTCTTTAAGACCTGGCAACCTTCTTCTCCTCCTCTCGTGTCTGATTTAGTTGGGGCTAAAGGAGACGGGGGCTTCCCAAGTGGCACTAGTGGTAAAGAACCTGCCTGCCAATGCAGGAGACATAAGAGATGAGGGTTCGATCGCTGGATCAGGAAGATCCCCTGGAGCAGGGTATGGCAACCCACTCTGGTATTCTTGCCTGGAGAATCCCACGGACGAGGAGCCTGGTGGGCTACAGTCCATGGGGTCACATAGAGTCGGACACAGCTAAGCGAGTAAATAACAGTAGCAGCAAAGGAGACAGAGTAACCTGCCCTGCCTCTCTGGATTAGATGCCAGCACCACCTTTAAAAAATAAAAATAGAGAAGCACACACAGCAAATGTATAGCTCAGTGGATTATTAAATGGTGAGTATCCGCATAACCACCAGAAAGGGCAAGAAATTCAACTTGGTCAGCCACCCAGAGCTGTCCCTTCTCCATTCTGACTTTCACAGCAATCACTTTGGTTTCTTTTTAGTTTTTTTCATGCTTATGAAAAAGTATGTATACTTGTATACCTACACACTAGTTTCATCTTGCTTCATTAAAAACGTTGACACATCTTTTAAATTTCTTTTAATTTTCAGAAGTACCTCCATCCCCTTCTTTTCCTCATGCGTACGTGTTGAAAAACCCAAGTGATTTAACCTGAGGCTTCCAACAGTGTGGATTTTGTTGGCTGTGTACTTGTCTTGCTGTTAGTATGTCCCTCTTTCTTACATGTTTCTTGAAAATTGCAGCCAGAGCCAAAGGCTTGAATGGACTCCAGTTTGATTGCAAGCATTCCATATTCTCTCTTTTTGTGAAGTTAGCTGTTATTATTCCATAATGCCTAGGTCTGCTCATTCCCTGGGGATTTCAAAATGGTGGTATTCTAATTCCATATTTCTTTTTATGTTTTTAATTGGAATGATTTTATAACAGAGAATGTTGTCCCTGATATACTATTTGGAGACCCAGTAGGACAGTTCATATAGGGAAAAGATGAATAAATGCATCCTTCTTTCTCAGTTTTTAAGAAAATGAAACCCCATGAAGTTAGCTAGTTAGTTTGGGTTAAAACTATTATTGATAATTCATGGACCTAAAACATATTTGATGGATTTAATTCCTTTCAATTGTTATCCTTATTGGAGCAAAACTGGGTCTTATATGTCAATTGTGAGCCTAGTCAAGTTGGTCACTGAGTTTTTTTGATATGACCTTAGTGGTCTTTGATAACTTTTTTGCCATATTCTAGACTTATTGGTTTTTTTTTTTTTTTTTTTCCTGTCTCAGACTTGGGATCAGCCATAATTTCTTTTAACAGGAAATGAAATCTGAAGATCACTTGTGGGTGGGTCATTGTTTCTAGGTTTTAAGTGAAAAGGGAATATATATATATATATATACACACACACACACAGATATACATAGTCCATGGAATTTTCCAGGCCAGAATACTGGAGTGGATAGCTTTTAAAAAGGGAGGGAGTAAGAAGAGCATACAGAAGAAGGGGTAGCCTTCCCCTTCTCCAAGGGATCTCTCCAACCCAGGGATCGAACCCAGGTCTCCCACATTGCAGGCAGATTCTTTATGAGCTGAGCCACAAGGGAAGCCCAAGAATACTGGGGTGGGTAGCCTATCCCTTCACCAGCAGATCTTCCCGACCCAGGAATCGAACTGGGGTCTCCTGCATTGCAGGTGGATTCTTTACCAATTGAGCTATCAGGAAATTCCATATATATGTATATATTCCATATATATATATATATATATTTTCCTATTTATATGTATGTGCTGAAAAGATAAAATGCTTCATGAGATGATACAGCTATGTCTAATTTAAATGAAGGACTACAGGTCCCTTTTACATGTTAGACCTGTATTTCCATTGTTCCACCCTAAGAATCCTGATGAAATCCTCAGAACCAGAGGATTACTTATTTGTTCCATTTCACAATACACATCCACCAACTTCAGAATACCAACATCAAAACAACAAATACCAATATGATTATGAAAAATAACTAAAGGACTTCTTACGTATGCTCTTCTTACTCCCTCCCTTTTTAAAATTGCTGTACCATATCTACATTGTCACAGCAGATACATACCTCTTAATACTTTCTCTTTTTTACCTTTATTTAGAATTCATTCTATAAATAGCTGTATATGCAATGTTCACTGCCAGGCTTTATGTAAATATCTCTCTAGTTCCTTTGAGGATCTGAAGCTCATTCTCTGGTATATTTTCTGGGAAGGAGCCTGTAAACAATATTCACTGAGATCTTGTTTGTTGATAATACATTATACCCTTTATACTTATTTTATTCCTAAATCTTTCCTGAGTTGGTGTTTCCTTTTGAGTTTTTCCAATTTTAATGGATATTGTTATTTCATGTCATGTATCATTTTCCAAATGTCATTTTGCTCATTTTGAAATAGTGGATTATAGTTTTCTGGGCTTGTATTTCTGGCATGCATTCATCATCTTTAAGGATATTATCCTGCTCCTTATTCTCAGTTTTTCTACTATTAACTCTGAATGAACATGACTTTGAATCATACTTGCTGCTCATTTTTGTATGAATTTATTTTCTCCTGAACTTTTAGTAGGAGGCAAGGTTCAGAATAGCTTTTCTCATTTCTCAGAGTTCCTGCTTCTGTTGTTTTTGTTTGTTTTAGGAAGTGTGCAAAAGTCGGATAGCTGACTTCCTGAATTTTCTTGGTGTTTCCCCCCTCCTCCTTCTTTTTTAAAATTTTTATTTATATTTAGTTTTGGCTGTGCCGAGTCTTTGTTGCTGCAAGGGCTTTTCTCTAGTTGCGGTGAGCAGAGGGTACTCACTAGTTGTGGTGCCCAGGTTTCCCATTGCTGTGACTTCTCTTGTTTGGAAGTACGGACCCTTGGACACGTGGGCCCAGTAGTTGCAGCTCCGGGGCTCTGAGCACAGCTCAGTATCTGTGGTGCATGGGCTCTGCAGTATGTGAGATCTTCTTGGATCAGGAATCGAACCCGTGACTCTTGCACTGGCAGGCGGATTCTTTACCCCTGAGCCACCAGGGAAGCCCTTCCCTCTGCTCCTTCTCTCTGGACTTTCTCTTTCCTTTTTCTCTGTTGTACACATCCTGCTCAATTCTGTTTCCACTCCCAGATGTTTCTCTTCCATTTGAGTTTCTGTCCTGGAAAGCAGTTCTGATAAGTCAATTTCAAGTTCATTCAAACTGCCTGAACTCCTTTCAAAACTTGCCAAGGAAAGCCTCCATTTACTCACTAACAGTTTTATCCCCTGTTCACAAATTGATCGAATTTCATTTTCCAGGGAATACCCCCTGGGTATTTGGAGTTCTCCTCCTTCACAACGTTCAGATGCCCCATTGCGGCCTTCCACTTCCTTCCATAGAAAGTGCTTTTAGACAACCTTCTTAGAACATTGGCATACTTTTCTTTCCTCTGCTGTTTCAATCAAGAAAATTCACCATGACAGTGTGAATTTTACAATCTATGCCTCCCTTGGAAAATATTTTAAAATATAATTAAGAAGGTGGTTACACTATAGGATTACAACAACACTGTGGGACACTCATAGAATCTACCTGAATCTCCACCAGAAAAATACATGAAAGAAATTAGACACTAAACTAAAAACTCATGGACAATATATATTTACACAATCATTAAGTGATAAGATATACCACCTGCCATGCACCCTGTAATAAAAGGAGAGGGAGACAAACCTGAAGTGGTCAATACATGCCCCTTGTTTTTCCAAGAGAAGCTTGTTTGTGTTTCACATTTTAGAAGAAATGAAACGTTTCAAGACGCTTCCTTTTAGCTGTGACTAAAGAAAATTACATTCCACACCCAAATATACACAGCTGGGTATGGGGGAGGCAGGAGTAAGAGCTTTAATGGAGTTATTAAAGCTGCAGCATAAGAAATAAAATTCTCAATGGAAATTCTTTTAAGCTCATGAAATTTGAGAGAAACAAAAAATTTAAGACCCAGTTTATTATTTGATTTCACAAAAATGCCTGGTGTGAAAGCAATTACCCATTTTAAATGCTTCAGCAGAGAAAATATACACTTCCTCATCTGGGATTTGGGGGGAAGAAGGCAGACAGTAGCTGGTAGCATCGTAAATCTTTGAAGGATCTGAACAAGCATCTTCTGCACACTTTAAGAGTTTAACGAGTGCTAAACTTCAGCCCTGAAGAAACAAACCAGAGAGCAGTTTCATCTTTAGTAAATCTCAGCTTCCATCTGGAGCCTTTCTTGCAGGGGGGAAGTAAACATCATCCTTTTTAAGAAGAGATAAGATCTTAATTGCCTGTTTGACCCTCACACAGCTTTTCCCCATGAGCAAAATTTAATGTAGCCTGTTTGGATATTGATAGCTTATCATGAATATTCCTAGTGATATAAAATCAAGACAGATCTGTGAACACTTCCAAAAAACGGCAGTCTATCTTTGGAGAGAGGGAGAAAGTTGCACTATCATCAAATACAAGCTATGTTCCCAAATGACACTAGAATTTTTTAAGTTATATTAATAAAGATGATGGCAAATAATCATACAAATCCAGTTACGACACAAATCAAGATAGTAAAGGAATCTCTGGCGTTGATATTTTTTAAAAAAGACTATAGTCTACGAAGGGCAGTATAATCTAATTTTCTGAGTCGGCTGCACCAGAGAATTGCTTGAAACAGGATCCACTTAGAATTCACATTTCCTGCCACAGATTATTGTCAGGGTGTTGAAGAGTAGTTTTCAGTATGTTCTTTCATTTTTGCTCCTTGAAACCTTGGACAAGGACTATCACATGATTAACAAAATCTTTCTAGAAGCAGAATGATGGCCCAGGGACAAACTATGCTTAAAGACAGAGGAGCACGAGCTAGAGAAGTCAGTAAAAGCCACACGTGATAAATTTGCAAATGATTGTCACTGCCAGATGGAAAACGACAGTTGGCTTATTAGGATTCGACGGATACATAGAGGAGTCATCAGAAAATTATGAGAGGTGCCGCAGCATGATGCTTCAAAGCCTGTGCTTTAGATAGATGCACTGGGGTAGAATTTTTGTCTACCAGTTGTGTGATCCTGGGCAAGTAACTTAACCTGATCCATCATATTGCGCTAATGAGAGTATCAGTCTTGTAGTGTGTGTGAGAATGAAAAGAGATGATGCTCATAGATGCTTAGCACTGGGATAATTTCATAAAATTTTTACACATCACTCAAACATTGAGGAGGGATAAGGCTGACAGTACAAGTTGACATCTTAAGCTAGCACTAGATGCAATTTGGTAGGTGAGCTAGACTTATTTGGAAAGTAGTGAAGTTGCTCAGTCATGTCCGACTCTTTGTGACCCCATGGAATGCAGCCTACCAGGCTCCTCCGTCCACGGGATTTTCCAGGCAAGAGTACTGGAGTGGGATGCCATTGCCTTCTCCCTTGGAAAGTAGAGACCACCCCAAATGCCAAAAACATTGCAGCTGAAGAACTAAAAAGGAGATTAGGAGAATAAATTGTCTTATGTATAACAAAGCTGATTTTCAGACAAGAGCATAAGAGAGTGGAGAGTTTGTTTCATTAACTTCCTAAGAATCTGGGGTCTATTTGACTTTCCCTAGGTGAAGTAGACATGTTTGGGGTGTCCACTACTTTTTCCTTCCCTTTCTTCAAGGACACACAAAGGTGAGCCCTTGTGGTTTTTGTGTCACATCTCCCTGCTCCTTCCTGGAACAGTCATTGAGACCAGCAATGGACCCAACCAAGCCCAATGGGGCCAATCTGATCCTCTTTCCAGGAGAAACTTGTCTCATGTCTGGATGCCACATTATCTCAAGCCATTTTGCAAAATTCATCAACAATCTCCAAATAAAATTAATTTAGATTTATAACTTTAACAATACATACTTACAGTGTGTGTGTGTGTGTGTGTGTGTGTGTGTGTGTACGTGCATGTGCGCTTAGTTGCTCAGTTGTGTCCAACTCTGTGACCCTTTGGACAGTAGCCACCAGCTACTCTATCCATGAGATTTTTCAGGCAAGAATACTGAAGTGGGTTGCCATTTCCTCCTCCAGGGGATCTTCCTGACCCAGGGATCGAACCTGTGTCTCTTGCATTGCAGGCGGATTCTTTACCTGCTGAGCCATTGGGGAAGCCAACTTGTAGTAGAACAGTCTTTGGAATAAGAAAGAAATTGTAATATTAGATCAGAGATGAGGAGTTCTAAACCTAGGAAGCCAATAAACTCAGTGCTGTCAGAGGCATTCTGTGGGTACAAGGAGTAAGAGTCTGGCTGGGAAGAGCAGAGAAGGCACAAAGCGATGCAATGCCAAGAGTTAAATTGACGCACAAAGAAGTGAGAGATGGAAGCTCTGCTGAGAAGTGTTCTAATTCTCCTGGTTCCAAAGCCCTTTGCTTATTGAGATGAGTAGCTGGAAATGGCTACTGGGAACACCCAACGTCTTCTACTCCTGCAGTAATTTCCAAAAGACATTTGCTTATTTTTGTTCTTGGTTCTCTATTTTTTAAAATCTCCATCAGCAAAGTAGAGAAATATTTTTAAAATTTGAAGAACTGAGAAATGGAATTTTCACTTTGACCGAGGAATAACAAATAATAAAGGTTAAATAAAAACTCTAAACACCATTGAAGGCCAGTCTTCTCCTTTACTGCCTTTTATATTTTTCCTTTCTTCTTCCTAGACAGCTACAGGAAACTCACTTCAGGAACCAGGGAGGACTGTGTATGCTAAGCAATCTGGCTCCTTCATCTCTCAGACTGACAGAACCAACCCATTGTATCCTGTTCCCTCTTAGAAAGCTGGCGAGGTCCTTCACCATGGGTGAGCAGAACCATTTTGCAATGCAGTAGCGCAGCCTGAAGGCAGCTGGCAGAGTAAACTATCTCTTCCTTTCTTTCTTTTGGCTGAGTTATGACTCATGTTTTCTATTCCTTGCTCCCCTTTAGCTATAGCTTTGGGCCAGTGATCTTGTTATGATATCAGCATTATGACACAATGTCAAGGTTTCACCGTGGCACTTGGGTTCACTTAAGAAGAAAGCTCTGAGCATATCTTCTCTGGGAAAGTTTGACACAGTAGAATATGAGGAGCATGAATGAGGACAGGAAAGCCTACTTATTTATTAAATATCTGTAAACTCACTGAGCTGGGGATGGCCCAGTCCGTGGGGTCGCAAAGAGTTGGACACAACTGAGTAACTGCACTGATTGACTCTTCCTTCTTTGTCGGGGATGAATGTCTGTGTCCCTCCCACAAAATCATATGTTAAAGCCTAATGCCCAAGTTGATGAAATAAGCAAGTGAGGCACACCAGGCCACCCTGTCCATCACCAACTCCCGGAGTTCACCCAAACTCATGTGCATCAAGTCGGTGACACCATCCAACCATTTCAGCCTCTGTCGTCCCCTTTACCTCCTGCCCCCAATCCCTCCCAGCATCAGAGTCTTTTCCAGTGAGTCAGCTCTTCACATCAGGTGGCCAAAGTATTGGAGTTTCAGCCTCAGCATCAGTCCTTCGAATGAACACCCAGGACTGATCTCCTTTAGGACGGACTGGTTGGATCTCCTTGCAGTCCAAAGGACTCTCAAGTGTCTTCTCCAACACCACAGTTCAAAAGCATCAATTCTTCTGTGCTCAGCTTTCTTCACAGTTCAACTCTCACATCTATACATGACTACTGGAAAAACCATAGCCTTGACTAGACGGACCTTTGTTGGCAAAGTAATATCTCTGCTTTTTAATATGCTATCTAGGTTGGTCATAGCTTTCCTTCCAAGGAGTAAGTGTCTATTAATTTCATGACTGCAATCACCATCCGCAGTAATTTTGGAGCCCAAAAAAATAAAGTCATCCACTGTTTCCACTGTTTCCCCATCTATTTCCAATGAAGTGATGGGACCAGATACCCTGATCTTAGTTTTCTGAATGTTGAGCTTTAAGCCAACTTTTTCACTCTCCTCTTTCACTTTCATCAAGAGGCTTTTTAGTTCCTCTTCACTTTCTGCCATAAGGGTGGTGTCATCTGCATATCTGAGGTTATTGATTTTCAGGCTTATTCATGCCCAAATGGAGATCACTAGGCTGTATAAAGCGGTTTCCCTTGTAGTTCAGTTGGTAAAGAATCTGCCTGCAACGCAGAAGACCTGGGTTCGATTCCTCGATTGGGAAGATCCTCTGGAGAGGGAAATGTCAACCCACTCCAGTATTCTTGCCTGGAGAATCCCATGGACAGAGGAACCTGGAGGGCTATAGTCCATAGGGTCACAAAGAGTCAGACACGACTTAGCTACTAAACCACCAACACCGGGCTGTATAAAAGAGACTGAGAATAGCCAAATATCAAATTATTCCTGACGGTCAGATTTGTGCAAAGACTATATCTATTGAAAAGATATGTGGGGCTTTGAGAATTATTGGAAAGAAAGAGCATTTAAATAGCTAAGGTTTGTTCCCCACTTAACACAAATTCATAAAACGTGCAGTTTTCCCCTCAATTAAATAGTGATTTTTGTCCACAACGAGACATCACGACACACTGATTAGAATGGCTAATAGTTTTAAAAACTGGTCATACCTGATGTTGACAAGGATGAGGAGAAACTGAAACTCATACATTCCTCGTGTGTATGTGCTTAGTCACGTAAAACTTTCTTCAACCACATGGACTGTAGACTGCTGGGCTCCTCTGTCCATGGGATTCGCCAGGCAAGAATCCTGGAGTGGGTTGCCATTTTCTACTCCAGGAGATAATACTGACCTAGGGATCGAACCCACGTCTCTTGTATTTCCTGCATTTCCTGCATTGGCAGGCAGTTTCTTTACCACTATGCACTTCCTGGTAGAGGTGTCAAAAGAATATAACTAGTTTGAAAAACAGACAATTTCTTAAAAAGTTAACCATATAGCTGTCATGTGATTCAGCCATTCTTATTCTAGATATTTACCTAAGAGAAATGAAAGTACACTTCTATATAAAGATTTGTGCATGAATGTTCACAGCTGCTTTAGTTGGAATAGCCAAAAACTGGAAGCAATCCAAATGTCTATCAAAGAAGAAAGAATCAATAAGCTATAGTTTGTCCATACAATGGAGTACTACTCAGCAATAAAGAGGAATGAGTTATTGAAAAATTCAACGTTGAAGAAGCTCAAAATAATGATCCTGAATGAAAGAAGTCAGAAAGAATAGAGCACATGCCATCTGATTTCATTTACATAAAGTCCTAGGAAATGTAAATTAATCTGTCATGACAAAATATACATCAGTGGTTGTGAGGGATGTGAAGGAGAAGAGGGGCAGCAGAAGAGATTACCAAGGGGCAAGGAGAAACCTTTGGAGGTGATAATATTTTCAATGCCTTGACTGTGGTGATGGTGTCACAAGTATATACATGAGTAAAACTTTATCCAACTGAACACTTTAACTATGTGCAATTTATTGCCTGTCAATTTTGTCTCAATTATTCAATTTTTTAATTAAAAAATCATGGCATTATGTTTAACATCGGTCTCTCCTAGAGACATAAGCTCTTTGTGGATCAAGCCTGGGATGATCTGGCTCACTACTGTATCTGCAGTAACTAAAACAGTGCCTGGCACACAGTAGGTATATAATAATTATTTATTACATGAATTAATGGATGAACTATTCCCTACTTAGGCAAGAATTTGATATTATTACGTCTTCCATTATCCAGTTGAAGTTTACATTCCTAATGATTTTTTAAAGAACCTAATTGGCTATTCTTAGTTTGGCATTGAAAGATATGCAACCTTACAGATTATGACAAATATACCTTTGAAATCAGGGATCCTGATTTTAAAATAATTCTTGCTTCTACTTATAACATGCTTATCATAGAAACTTTGGGAACATAGAATAAAATGGAAACTTTTTCTAAAGGCTATGTCCTTGTTTCTTACCCTGAAATGTGACTAATTGTGAAGATAACATGTTTCAAAGAATGAATATAATGAACTTGAATAAACTTTTTAAAAAATGGTTCACCAGACTCTGTATGATTTCAGTACCTGTAGACCATGAAATTTTTGCACCTTGCTTTATGTCCCTGGATATGCTCCAATGTCTCCTGGTTTGTAGTCTACAGGAACCTAATAGAATCTGTATCCTCCTATGTGTGAAAACTGTATAAATCTTAATTATGTTGAATTAGTTCATAGTGCTTTTTAGCCTTACTGTATATCCTTATACTTTTCTGTCTATTCATTCTATTAATTTTTGAGAGCTTGATATTGAAATTCCAACTAAAAATCTTAATTTATCTACTTAAAAATAGTTATACTATATAGTAGAACTATATGTAACTTTGTTCTATATTTAAGTTACTGTAAATGTGTTATCATACTTTCATGTTTTAAAGAATAAAGAAGAAAGAAAAATAACGGTTCTTGTCTCTAAGTTACATTACCAAAACCTGAGTGGAGTGAGCAAAACATACCTAATTTTCCTTTTTATATCAGATCAAGTCAGAAGGTTGACATGACTTTGATAATCAGATATTATTACAGTTTATTCCTTAAAATACGTGAAAACAGGATGTAGGGCTTTCATTCATACTGGAAAATAAAGTCAAACAAACCACAATGAATATGAGCCAGAAGACAAGACCAACGAAATAGCAAAGATACAAATAAAACCTCCCCCCATCCAAGAACATTCTCCAAAGAGTAGAGAAAAAGATTAGAGAATTAAGACCAAACATACAGAAATTACTTAAGTAATTCTAAACAGTTTAACTTCGGCTGTTAAAAAACATATGGAACCTAAAATAAACCAAACAACCAAGCTCAGAGTTACAGAGAACAGACTGGTGGTTGCTTGGAAATGGGGTTTGGGGAGTGGAAGAAACAATGGATTTTGCTTTTTTTTTTTAGTTTAAATAAATTGATTCTTTTTTTGTAGAAAATGAATTAGTTAAAAATAATTGGACACTAGACTCAAACAGAGTTGGGCACTAAGGAAAGAAGGAGAATGTGTAAGGATGCTCACACACAAACTTTTTTTTTCCTTTTTTGTTTTCCGTCACACCCTGAAGCATGTGGGGTCTTAGGTCCCCAACCAGGAATCTAACCCGTGTCCCCTGCATTGGAAACACAGAGTCTTAACCACTGGACTGCCAGGAAAGTTCCACATACACATTTCTACCCTCAATTTATCTTTCTTCTGCATTTTAAAATTTGACTCTCTTCTACGTGAGCAACATTCCAGAAAACTTCTACAAAAAAAAGCTAGGGTCTAGGAACCTAAATTAGAGCTTTTCAGTCAAAGCTGTATGACCTACAACTGCAGGAAGAGGATTCCAAGCTCATTTGGAATGAGGTGGATTTCTCTACCCTCTGAGCTTTAGGTGAACTTTGGATTCAATGACTGGTGGTTAAACCAATTTTTTTCTTTTCTTACTGCTGAAATTCTACAAGCAGGGAAAAAAAATAAGGAAAAGGGACGTCCATTAAAAACCTGGTCCTGGACTCAGCACATTTTGCAAACTCTTGCATTGACGAGACTAGTCTCATGACCACAGCTCCACAAAAGGATGGCTGGCCACAGCAGACTGGGGCGGGCTTTTACCTCCCAGAAGTAACATCATCCTGGAGTGTGTTTGGGGGATGCTTTTTGAATGGACAGCCAGTTGTCCAGCCTCAGTGCCAAGTCGCCTAGCTTGGGGCCTGTCACACAGTAGGAGCTCAACAACTGAGCAAAAAGTCTCCCCATTAGCTGGCTTGATCATCGTAGACAAATTATTTGTTTAAAGTGAGGTTTCAAGCTGTGTCCTGGTAGGAACTGCATATTTAAATATAACGGGTTTGATTACAAGTGCTTCTTAATGATTTAAGTATTTAAGCTTTGTATTAGTTGTAAATCTCTTGTTTTGTAAAAGGAAAAGTAAAAAATAACAGGCTTCTGAAAGCATGATGGGGAATGTCTCATAGTTTTGAGTTGGGTTGGAGGGATATTTGAGTCACCATCTGGGGTCTGACCCCAGATAGACAACATCCCTCTGGTGCAAATGACCCCAGCTGGGCTGGTGGTCAGTAGTGTGTTCTTTATAGACTCAAAACCTTTGGCGTTTCACCATGTGTTCATTTCCTATGCCATGTCATGAAGCAGAGGTAGAGAGTCAAACAGAGGTAGTCCCTGTGAAAGAATGCCTAGTAACCAGGGTCCACGTTTGATTTCAGGTGCCCAGAATCCCTAAATTATCCCCAGGGAGCTTGGCCAAGAGGGCAAGATAGGGAGGAGACCTGCCTGGGTGGTGAATTCCTCCTGTAGTGAAAACATTGAGCCCCAGCAGGACCCTCGCCACATGCAAAGCCCCACAGTACTTGAGCACAGGCAGGAGGACTTGGTTTTGCTTTATTCCTCTTCTCTCCCTCCCAAAAGGAGTTTCCATGGAGCTGGGGCTCCCAGGCAGTGCTGGGTGGAGACAAGCCAGCACCATCTCCTCTTTGAACCAGGACAGATACTGGCTAGAGCTGTCCTTCCATGCTGCCTGATGAGCCCACACACCAGCCCAGAAGAAAAAGACCATGTCTCTGCTAGGATGGCCAGGATCCCAGCATACACCAAGTTAACTCTCAGCCCAGTGCTTTGCTAAATAGTCTTAAACTCAGGTATCTAAAAACATCTGACTGGGATTCAAAAGCAGGTAGAAAATGCTTGGTGGAGAGTTAAAAAACTGTGGCTGAAGTCACCTTCATCCCATGCTGCTTTTTGGGGGAGGGCATTACAAAACCAGCCTTCATAATCTAGGCTTGTCAGCTAACCTGTTGTAATTTATAACTCAGGTCTAATTTTATAGCTCGGTCCTCTGTCCCATGCCTTCCCTCCACTGTTCCACTGTTTGTCATCTCTGGCTCTTTGTCACTGTTTGTTTGTAAAATGACACCTGGGATAATAAAAGAGCATTCCTGCAATCTCCCAAGCAGACCCAGTGAGGTGTAAATGGTTCTGGATGGATGTCAGTTCAGTTCAGTTGCTCAGTCGTGTCCGACCCTTTGTGACCCCATGGACTGCAGCACACCAGGCTTCCCTGTCCATCACCAACTCCTGCAGCTTACTCAAACTCATGTCCATTGAGTTGGTGATGCCATCCAACCATCTCATCCTCTGTTGTCCCCTTCTCCTCCCGCCTTCAATCTTTCCCAGCATCAAGGTCTTTTCCAATGAGCCAGTTCCTCACATCAGGTGGCAAAAGTATTGGAGCTTCTGCTTCAGCATGTGCTTCCAATGAGTATTCAGGGTTGATTTCCTTTAGGATTGACTGATTTGATCTCCTTGCAGTCCAAGGGACTCTCAAGAGTCTTTTCCAACACCACAGGTTAAAAGCATCATTTCTTCGGTTCTCAGCTTTCTTTATGGTCCAACTCACATCCATACATGGCTACTGGAAAAATCATAGCTTTGACTAGACAGACCTTTGTCATAAAGTAATGTCTCTGCTTTTTAATATGCTATCTAGGTTGGTCATAGCTTTTCCTCCAAGGAGCAAATGTCTTTTAATTTCATGGCTGCAATCACCATCTGCAGTGAATTTGGAGCCCAAGAAAATAAAGTCTGCCACTGTTTCCTTGTTTCCCCATCTGTTTGCCATGAAGTGATGGGACTGGATGCCATGATCTTAGTTTTCTGAATGTTGAGTTTTAAGTCAACTTTTTCACTCTCCCCTTTCACTTTCATCAAGAGGCTCTTTAGTTCCTCTTCGCTTTCTGCCATAGGTTCGTGTCATCTGCATATATGAGGTTATTGCTATTTCTCCCGGCAATCTTGATTCCAGCTTGTGCTTCCTCCAGCCCAGCGTTTCTCATGATGTACTCTGCATAGAAGTTAAATAAGCAGAGTGACAATATACAGCCTTGACGTACTCCTTTCCCAATTTGGAACCAGTGTGTTGTTCCATGTCTGGTTCTAATTGTTGCTTCTTGACCTGCATACAGATTTCTCAGGAGGCAGGCAAGGTGGTCTGGTATTTCCATCTCTTTAAGAATTTTCCACAGTTTTGAGATGGGTGTCAGGAAACAGGAACTCTGAGCCCTGTGACCTTCAACAATGCACTTCACCTCTTGGGAATTCAATTAACATTAATAAAAGTCAGCCAATGCAGGAAACACAGGTTCAATCTCTGGGTCAGGAAGATCCCCTGGAGAAGGAAATGTCCACCCACTCCAGTGTTCTTGCCTAGGAAATCCCATGGACAGAGGAGCCTGGCAGGGTACAGTCCATGGAACTGCAAAAGAATCAAACACAACTTAGTGACTAAAGAACATCAAATCTCTAAGGCCCCTTGTGGCCCCTAAATATATAACCCTAAGTAGGGGAATAGGAAATGTCTGCAAAGAATAATGGGAGGGAAAATGGGAAATCCATTACTGTGGAAGAATTCAATGGATTTGGGTATCCAGGGTTGCATGTGCATGCTTGCTAAGTCACTTCAGTTGTGTCCAACTCTTTGGGACCCCATGAGCTATAGTCTGCCGGTTCCTCTGTCCATGGGATTCTCCTGGAAAGAATACTGGAGTGGGTTGCCATGCCCTCCTCAGGGGATCTTCGAGACCCAGGGATGGAACCCGCATTGGCCGGCAGCTTCTTTATCACTAGCACCATCTGGGAAGCCCATCCAAGGCTGCTAAGGAGGAAATATTTGCCCACCGAGGCGTTCCATGAGCTGTATGAGTTACACACTGATAGTCTCCAAGGGCAAGTTCATACTGCCATTCGCCACCGGTACCATGAACTCAAATCAGTAATGCACAAAGCTCCAAGGGTAAATTTAATTTTGATAGAGAACAGGAAATTAATGCTCTGCCTTTGTTCTCTAGAAAAAGAAACAGATCCTGTCGTGAACGAACCTCTTACTACATTTTACGAGAGGGAAGCTGAAGAGTCTTGCTCCAGAGCTTTTACAGCGTGCCTCTTTCCTGGTGAGGGTGTGCGCGGAAAGCTACCTAGTTCAGACCGGTTTCCCCAGGACTGAGTCATGCTCGGCTTCTTCCTGCCTTGGTTACTTTTCCATGAGATTGTGATGAGGCTGTCATGTCTGCAGGTTTATAGTGAAGGATGACACTAACCCACATGTTCCCAGACTGTGAGAACAGCAAGACACTGGCTCTTCTTATCAATAAATGATGAGTTGTAGAGGTTTAAATGAAGTTGACACGGGTGGCTAAGTGTTACACCTGAAGAACCAAATGTCCTGATAGATGTCAAAGAACTTCTCATCCTGAAAAGAGGGTTGAGAGGTTAGTCATTATTTGGGGCTGTTCTATTCAACCCCCTTCTTACAGATGAAGAAAACACAGGCCAGAGAGGGGACTGCCAGCCAGAAGTCACCAGCAGGAGAATGGCAGAGCCACGCCTGGAAAGCAGGGCTCCAGGGAGAGGCCAGAGACCCAGACCAAGCTCTGTGTAAACCACATGTGATACTGAGGACAAATTTTTTTCCGCAGCTTAAAAGTTTTGACTTCAAAGAATCTTAAACGCTTTCTTTGTGATCCCGTGTGCAGTTTGCAATTAAATTCTAGGAATTAAGACAACTTAAGAAAGTAAAGCCCTGGTTTGCCAGAAATCCTACAGAATGGGGAGTTTAGTCTAATTGAAAGGTACAGCACTTTTATGTCACAATTAAAAGCCACAGTTTTGGAGTACTTTCATGTCACTGACTTGTGTGCAGGGTGCATGGTCCTGATTGGCCCAGCATCCTCTGCGCACTGCTAAGCCCATCCACTTCCCTGACTTCATACCCTTTGCCCAGCAGGACTTAAGAAGTTGAGTTCTCCCAGGATTAGATGGCATCTGCGATTCTTCTGCACAAGTGCATACTCTCTCACCTACCCCTCCAAGTGGGCTGGAAGGTAACTTTTGAATCTGAAGAGATGGACTGGTTCCTTATGCTCCAAGATGACTTTGGTGGATTTGACTGCTCAGTGGTAACTGTAGCTGCTCCACACACCTCTCCTCCGCCAGGAGAGGCACCCAGCCTTGTTCACATGTGTTTCAGATGTATCCTGAGCACCCATCCTGAATGCCAGGCACTGAACTAAGTACTGAGGATGCCGGAGTTGATAAAAACACAGACCCTGACTTCAAGAACTCCAAGACCAGCAGATATTCCTCCTGGTCCAGTGGTTAAGACTTTGCTTTCCAATGCAAGGGGGTGCAGGTTCAATCCCTGGCTGGGGAGCTGTGATCTCACATGCTTCAAGCGGAAAAGCCCAAACATAAAACAGAAGCAGTACTGTAACAAATTCAATAAAGACGTAAAAAAGAAAAAAAAAAAGAACTTCAAGACCCGGAGGCAAGAGAGGCAAGGAAGGATTCATTACACGACTGTGGGCCACGTGTGTTGGAGATTCTGACACGTGGGCTGCAAAATGGCCAAGGGGATTCTGGAATTCTGGAGAAATTTTCCTCTTCTGCCTTCTGGCCTTACGTGTGACCCACCCACCTGCTGAGGGCCAGTTGTGCTAAGGAGAGAGCTGCCACCCATCACTGATTTCTATCACTGTTACCGGTTCATGCAAAATTCAGGTGAGGATCTCAGCTCTCTGCCGTGAATGATTGATCAGTGGATGCATATGAATCAGTCACATCAACATGCCTCACTCTCCCTCCGAGAGGAACCATGGATGAGAGGCCTCATTTAGCTGATGGGACCATAAGCCCAGCTTTCATCAGGAAGCATCCCGAGCTGCTCTGAAGGAAGCATTGGACCTCGTGAGGAGTTGATGTGGGCAACATCATTAAGTGATTCATTTTCCAACTGCTTCATCATGAGTTCCTTTTAAACACATGAGGCTAATAAAGAGAGCTTGCCGTTTGGTGATTTTTCTCGTGGTCCCTTTAGGCAGCCTACGTGAAGAAACTGGTTATGCAGCTTCCTCACTTAACTATGGCCTAAGGGAGAGAGGTGGGCTGGCGCTGCCTCTGTGACTGCCGGGCCTGTGTCTGAAAACACACACAGGTGGGACAACCAGGCAGGACTCCAGAGAGGCCCTGGGCAGAGGACAGAGTTCCCACTCTCTCTGACTCTGCTCCTCTGAGTGAAAGTTCAGAATAAACCTAGTTTCCACAATGTTCCTGCTTTCTTTTCTCATCCCCGAAAAATGGAATGCTCTCTGCTTGCTCTCTCTCTCACCTTCCTTCCTCCAGCTCTTTGGTTTAAAGTCAGCTTCCTACAATCAAAAATGTGTTCCAAAAGTATCTCCTTTGCCATCCGCTGTATCCCAGCAGGTCCCAAAGTGCCCGACACCTAATAGGTAAGACCAAATAGTTGTTGAATGAATGAGTGACTCTTCTTCACTCTTCAATTTCAGCACTCTTCTGTTGGGGACAACTCCAGCCACAAACTGTCTCCTAAACAAAGTCCCGCATCTCCAGCTGTTTGTCTGCATTTCTTTCTGCAGCCTGCTCACATTCAACATGCTTGCAACAGAAATCTTTTTCTTTTTCTCCAAACCAGCACCCCCATTTGACCTTCCTCTTTCTGCCAGCAACACCATCATTCACTCAACAACTGCAGGACCAAATTTCCGAGTGGGGCTGCCTCCCCTGCTCCTTCTGTCCTAAAGCCACAGCTTGTCCTAAAGCCTGCTTACCTGTCCACTGCCCAGTTTCCAGCCACCTTTCCTTTCCTACCAATCTGAGTCCAAGGTCTACCTCGGAATCTCATCCCCTTAGATTTACCCTCTTACAACAGCCTCCTAACTGGTTTCATTGTTTTCTTCATTCATTGGAAAATTCTTCTCCAATCAGTGTTCTCCAAGTTCTTTGTTCACCTTCCACTTCTCTATCCTAATCAAAATTCATTAGCCACTCTCTCATGCCTGCTGCATTGAATTTGGCATTCAAAATTCTCCACGGTCACTCTCCAAATATTGCCCAATCACACCTCCAGTGATTCCCAAGACAGAACCTTCCTTTGATCAAGTATTATTTCTGAACTTGATAAATCTTCCCCCATCTGGATTCAAGTCCTCTCCTGTCCCTCCCCCAGCATTCTCTCTCCTCAACTCTTTCCAGGGAACTCTGACCCAGCCTTCAAGACCAACTCAGATCACACCTCCTCCAGGAAGCCTTCCCTAACCCGTTGAGCCCGCAGTTGTTTCTACTTCCTCTGAGTTCCTATAGATCATGTCCTCGGTATCCTCACTTGATCTTAGCATCAGAGCTATGTGGATATAGTGAGTCATTAGTAATTTTGTCATGTGTATTAGTCTTATCTCCCCAGCCAGCTTGTGAACTCCTTTTGAACAAAGCTCATGGCTCATGTTCTCTTATATTCCTACAGCAGTTAATCTCCTTGTTTTCCAAATCAAGACTTTGCACAGAGTAGGAACTCAGCTGATACTAGTTGATTTTTAAGTAAGATTAAGACTGAAATAAATGAACATCAGGATAGGAATCAAACTATGAACATTTAGGAAATGGCTTTCCTGGGGGTATTTTAACACATTTTCCCCTCAATAAAACTGAATATTTTAAACAATATTAACATCACATATTAGAGGTGAAATACACTAGCTTATGTTAGAGTTTATTTCACTGTTATTCATTTACAGAAGAAAGAAAAGTAGAGAATGTTTTAAATTCCAGTAACAAAAGTAGGTCATCTGCAAATTGATCTTAATTTTCCATATTTAAATCATCTAATTTCAACAATAACATGGTAGATTTAGTAATGATGAAGGGCTCACAAAGTAACTCTTTTGTAGTGTTTGTGTTTTAAATCAACACAAAAGTGTTACTCATGCTGTTCTGATTCAAATTGGTTAAACTACATTGACTTTGGATTTTAGGAAAAGTCTACAATATGGTTCTTGACTCTAAAGCCCAGATTTGGCTCTCCCCCTTTTCCTCCCTGTGGTGTTGAAGAAGACTCTTGAGAGTCCCTTGGACTGTAAGGAGATCCAACCAGTCAATCCTAAATGAAATCAGTCCTAAATATTCACTGGAAGGACTGATGCTGAAGTTGAAGCTCCAATACTTTGGCCACCTGATGTGAAGGACTGATTCATTGGAAAAGACCCTGATGCTGGGAAAGGTTGAAGGCAGGAGGAGAAGGGGATGACAGAGGATGAGATGGTTGGATGGCATCACCAACTTGATGGACATGAGTTTGAATAAGCTCCAGGAGTTGGTGATGGACAGGGAAGCCTGGCGTGCTGCAGTCCGTGGGGTCGCAAAGAGTTGGACACGACTGAGTAACTGCACTGACTGACTCTTCCTTCTTTGTAGGGGATGAACGTCTGTGTCCCTCCCACAAAATCATATGTTAAAGCCTAATCCCCAAACTGATGAAATAAGGAAGTGAGGCATTTGGGTGGTGACTAAGTCATGAGGGTGGAACCCTTATAAATGAGATTAGCACCCTTATAATAAGGGACAGGAGAGAGCTTCCCCTCCCCACTCTGTTCTCCACCACCTATGGATAGAGGACAGCTGTGTGCAAACCAGGAAGCAGGTTCTCACGAGATACAGGATCTAGCAGCACCCGGCTACCTTCATCTTAGGCTTCCCAGTCTCTGAAACTGACAAATAAGTGGTTTTTGCTTAAACCAGTTTGTGGTATACTTGTTATATATACCAGCTTGAAGAGTCCACTTTTCTACAAAGAAAGTCTGACCCCCACATTTGACCAAATGCTGCTCTCTCCTGTTCTTTCTATGTGAGGGCCATTAAAACGTGAAAAATCTCATCCTCAGTTTTCTGATTAATTTCCCTGGTTAGACTCTGACCTGATTGATCCCAGAGGCGACATCCTATTTAGCTGTGTATCCACAGCTCCTTTACAGTGTCTGTCCCACTGTTGCTCTTTGAATGCATACATGAATAAACGATGACCGCCCAGAGAGGTGTACATGGGCAGCAGTGGTACAGAGGAGCAAGGGCTCTGAGCCGCTAGAGGGCTTTCCAAAGACTCTACAAAGGAAGTAATGTTTCCCTGGCTGGCTCTTCCCCTGGCCCCTCTCCCCAAGTCTGTCCCCAGTCTGTGCCACCTGGGCATTTTCTGACAAATAGTTTCCTGGCTCCAATCTCAGAGCTATGGCTAATACTCTCTTGGGTGGGGCTAGGGACACACATGCCAAAATGTTCCACTGGTGATTCTGATGAGAAATCAGCTTTGGGAATCTCTGACCTTCAGGCATGGGGGCTTCCCTGTTGGCTCAATGCTAAAGAAATCTGCCTGCAATGCAGGAGATATGGGTTCAATCCCTGGGTCAGGAAAATCCCCTGAAGGAGGGCATGGCAGTCTGTTCCAGCATCCTTGCCGGGAAAACCCCATGGACAGTGGAGCCTGGTGGGCTCCATTCCCCTGGGTCTCAAAGAGTCAGATATGACTGAAGCGACTAAACACAGCACAGTACAGACTGACTGAGCACAGATCTCAAGCACGAAAAATCTAAGTGGCTTCTACAAGCAAGAGTGGCCTACAGTCAGTTCAGTCGCTGAGTCATGTCCGACTCTTTGAGACCCCATGAATCACAGCACGCCAGGCCTCCCTGTCCATCACCAACTCCCGGAGTTCACCCAAACTCATGTGCATCAAGTTGGTGATGCCATCCAGCCATCTCATCCTCTGTTGCCCCCTTCTCCTCCAGCCCCCAATTCCTCCCAGCATCAGGGTCTTTTCCAATGAGTCAGCTCTTCACATCAGGTAGCCAAAGTATTGGAGTTTCAGCTTCAGCATCAGTCCTTCCAATGAACACCCAGGGCTGATCTCCTTTAGGATGGACTGGTTGGATCTCCTTGCAGTCCAAGGGAATCTCAAGAGTCTTCTCCAACACCACAGTTCAAAAGCATCAGTTCTTCGGTGCTCAACTTTCTTCACCGTCCAATTCTCACATCCATGCATGACTACTGGAAAAACCATAGCCTTGACTAGATGGACCTTTGTTGGCAAAGTAATGTCTCTGCTTTTAAATATGCTATCCAGGTTGGTCATAACTTTCCTTCCAAGGAGTAAGCGTCTTTTAATTTCATGGCTGCAATCACCATCCGCAGTGATTTTGGAGCCCCCCAAAATAGTCTGACACTGTTTCCACTGTTTCCCCATCTATTTCCCATGAAGTGATGGGACCATTTGCCATGATCTTAGTTTTCTGAATGTTGAACTTTAAGCCAACTTTTTCACTCTCCTTTTTCACTTTCATCAAGAGGCTTTTTAGTTCCTCTTCACTTCCTGCCATAAGGGTGGTGTCATCTGCATATCTGAAGTTATTGATATTTCTCCCGGCAATCTTGATTCCAGCTTGTGCTTCTTCCAGCCCAGCATTTCTCATTATGTACTCTGCATAGAAGTTAAATAAGCAGGGTGACAATATACAGCCTTAACGTACCACTAGGACAGCCTCATTTTGAACCACTCCACTCTCTCTAAGAGTGTGTGTACACAACACACATCTATCTGTCTACTCACACCTCTGTGCCTCTGCTCAGCTCTCCACTTGTCTGGGTTACCCTTTTCTACCTTGCCTATTCATCCAACCCCTCCAGAGGAAATATTACTTCATTTGTAAGGTCCTTTGGAAAGCCCTGTAAAGCAGCTCAGAGCCCTTGCTCCTCTGTGTCACCGCTGCCCTTCCGCACCTCTTTGGGAGATCATCATTTATTCTTGTGTGCATTCAAAGAGCATCAGTGTAGCTCCAGTTGTGTACCAGGCACTCTATGGGGGCTGTGAATACACAGCTAAATAGGCATCACCTCTGGGATCAAGCAGGTCAGAGCTTAACCCAGGAGATTAACCAGAAAACCCAGGATGAGATTTTCAGGCTTTAATGTCCCTGACATAGAAAGGACAGAAGAGAGCAGCATTTGGTCAGATTTTGGGGTCAGAGTTTTCTTGTTGAAAAGCTGGCTCTTCAGCTGAAGTTTTCTACAATATTAGGTGGCCCTAGTGGTAAAGAATCATTCTGCCAATAATACACCATGTTATCATCATTAATTTAAGATCAAACAATTGTCTAAATATCCTTTCTAGAAGTCCAGATGCATTCAGTACTTTTTCAAGTCCATCTTCCTAAGGAAACTCTCTCCCAGGGCCTTCAGCCGGGCTCCAGGCTGGCTGGTGGCCCTGTGTGCCCAGCACTCAATGGCGGTCCTGGATCTTCTTATGTCAGCATCCTTGGGACTCCCTCCCCTCTGCCCTGTGTACCAGGGCAGTAACCAGACTGCTTTCTGCATCCCATGTCTTCCTCTTATTTGGTTTATGGCCCTGTTTTGGAAAAGCACATTCTCTGATATCTTCCTAAAAAGTGCCTAGAAGGTACATTTTTTGAGGCTTTGCATGTCTGAAAAAATGTTTTTCTTGTAACATGACACTTGGTTAATTGCTTAGCAGTTGGGTCTCCAGCTCTACTTTAAATGGCTCTACTCACACCAGTTTTCACAGTTTAAATGCTTCAATTCTTGGGGAAATGTGTGTAGGAAGTGATTCATAGTATAGTGACAACCACAAAATCTTGGGATAACCCAAATGTCTTCTTAACAGGCAACTGTTAAAAATAATCAAAGATTCATTAATTAATCCATTTAGTCATTTCCCCAGCTAACACTTATTGAGCAGCTGCCATATGTTGGGCCAGGTTCTAAGTGCTAAAGACATAACAGAAGTTCCTGTCAGCAGGTACTTTATACTATCTGCCTTTTTCTCACAGTTAGGTGTATCTTTCTACATTCTAAGTGGAATCTGATTCTTGAATCTCTTTCAAGTCAAGGCCAACTGGGACAACACAAGAGTCAACCCTATTTTTTTTTTACAATTGAAAGATCTACTTAATCCACATTTCTGTTTATGTAAGCATATAAGAGTCAGATATGACTAAGCAATTGAGCACACACACAAAACATAACTTCAGTAGTTCAGTTCGGTTCAGTTACTCCGTCGTGTCCGACTCTTTGGAACCCCATGGACTGCAGCACACTAGGCTTCCCTGTTCATTATCACACACTTACTCAAACTCATGTCCATTGAGTCGGTGATGCCATCCAACCATCTCATCCTCTGTTGTCCCCTTCTCCTCCCACCTTCAATCTTTCCCAGCATCAGGCTCTTTTCCAATGAGTCAGTTTTTCACATGAGGTGGCCAAAGTATCAGAGTTTCAGCTTCAGCATCAGTCCTTCCAATGAATACCCAGGACTGATTTCCTTTAGGATGAACTGGTTGGATCTCCTTGCAGAATACTCTCAAGAGTCTTCTCCAACACCACCGTTCAAAAGCATCAATTCTTCGGCACTCAGCTTTGTTTAAAGTCCAGCTTTCACATCCATACATGACTACTGGAAAAATCATAGCTTTGACTACATGTACCTTTGTTGGCAAAGTAATGTCAGTAGTAAAATACCAAATACTGCCATTCTTTGGTGTGTTTTCAAGGTCAAGTACCTTTCAATTACTGTTGAAGCTAAAGACTTAATAAAGATTTAAGATAATTTACCTAGTGTTTTTGTGTAGAGTGAATTTTTAAATCATAGACTCAAATTGCTAATTTATGATTTATAAATTATACATATTATAAATATATACTTGTAACATATAAATGTACAATTCATACCATAAATTTATAAATTAATTTATAATTAAAATTAAATGATAATTAATTAATTTAATATTAAACAATATAATTTAATATTAATTAATTTAGGTTAATTTATAGCTGAATTCACTGCATAAAATCTAAGTATCAATTTTAAAATTATCTTTGCAATTTTAACCTGAAATTTACTAAGGGGTTATTATAAGTTTGGAAAGTCACAAGAAAGAAAGAACTGAAGCCCCAGGTCCTTAGAGGCCCCAGGTTTCAGGCTTTTCTCTGGAATACCTGGAGACAGTTTTGGCTGTCGAAGTCAGCCAAATAGAAGAACAGGATGAGAGAGTGGTAGGGGTTCTAGTGGCATCTAGTGTGGAGGGGCCGGCCTTCTAAACATCTTGCAATGCACAGGACAGCCCCAGAGCAAAGGACTTCCCAGTCCCAAATATCAGGAGTGCTAAGCCTGAGAAACCCTGGCTCAAAATATTAGCTATAATAATAATAATAATAATAATCAGGTAAAACAAAATAAGTATTTATTCAGGAAGTGGTAGCAAAAGTTTAAATCATGGTAATTTTAAGAGATATTTTTGAACATTAGATTTGAACCCCTGACTCTTTCTGTGCCTCTTTGAATTGTGTGTCTGCTACTGTAGGACTTTCACCTTTGGCTAGGAGACTACACTTTCATTCTTTCTAACCCTAACCCTAACCCTAACCCTGGAATATTTGGAATATTCCAAATGCCCTCTGAGGGAAGAGGACAAGCTGGTTGAGTAACACTGTTCTGAATAAAGACTTTGACTGTCATCTACTTGTTCTCTGCAATTGCATGTCCTGCTGGTGCTTAGAAAATAAGACTGCCATGTACAGTTGGCCAGGTTACTCACTGTGTAAGGGCAGCTGGCCAAAGATGTAAGGAAAAGCCAAAATCCAGCCCTTGTTCTGCTTTCCACATCATGGTCCCTGTAATGGGTCTCTGTCCTGGAGGGAGAGACTTCTTTAGAACTCACATATTAGGTGCCTTGTGGGCTATCTTCTGGTAGCAACATTAAAAAGTAATAGGAAGACTAGAATGTCAGATGGAAAACTCATCTAGCCTAACTCCTTCACTCTTAAATATAGGAAAACTGAGGCCCAAGAAATTATGGAAGGATAACTTTGAAAAATGTATTCTGGTTCTAATTGAAAACTTGGGAAGAAAAGGGAGAGGCTGATTATACTCTAGGGAGCTTGAGTATCAAACAGGAAAATCTAACATATATCTTGGAGAAGGGCCCTTGCGTGGGTGGTGGGGAGGAAGCACAATCCAGTTTACAGGCAGACACAAGACAAAGAGATAACCTTTCATATGAAAGGTAGTGTAGACAGGAGGAATGGGATGTAATGAGCCACACAGAAAAATGTCCCTGGAGAAGAACATGATCATAGTCACTGCTGCCGGGGGATCAGCTCAAAACCAAGACCAGAGTCTGATTCATCTTTGTGGCCTTCGGGTCCATTCCTGGCCCATATTGGTGCAGAGCAGAAGCACAGCAAACGCCAGCCTGGGTGAAACTACTGACTGTGGAGACCACGGAGGCAGAAACAGGAAGCCCTCCTGGTGGAAAGCACGGGCGGTCCAGGAGGAGAATGTGCCAAGAAGCCACTGCCTCAGTCTCCCTGACCCTCAGAGAGTTCTCCTCTCTGCCTCTACGAAAGCATGGCTAAATATGACACCCTCCCTTCTCCAGATGGCCCACTCACTGAGGGTGACACAGCAAGTTGTATTTTACCACCGTCTGCCCTGGTGAGTCCAGCTGCACCCACATACCCACCCACATACTCACCCGTTGAACCCACCCTCCCCAGGACAAGCTGGGCTCTGGGGCTCTGAGCCCACTGACCTCCTGGAACTCCAGCGTGTGGGGATCTGGCCCAAGCACATGCTGTTCCCCTTGCTCTTGTAGATCGGCTTAACCTTGGCCAAGAGCTCCGTCCCTCTCACAGTCCCAGGGAGAAACCTGACAAATCCATGACAGAGTTAACAGAAGCTGCAGCAAACTGCACAGATGCTCAGAAGCCACCAGTAACGCATCTCTCCTCCCTGGGCTTCTGGCTGCAACCCCGCAGTGGGTCTCCTCCTTTCTTACAGTTCGGTGAACTCACGACTTCACTGGTTCCTGTCTTTCCTGTTCCTCAGGGGCAGTAGTTGAACATTGAGGAAGCAACTATAACGCATCAACTAGGAGCTTCCCCAGTGGCTCAATGGTTAAAGAATCTGCCTGCAATGCAGGAGACGTAGGAGATGCGAATCCAATTCCTGGATCAGGACGATCCCCCAGAGGAGGAAATGTCAACCCACTGAGTATTCTTGCCAGGAAAATCCCATGGACAGAGGAGCCTGGCAAACTACAGTCCATGGTGTCGTAAAGCGTCGGATGCAGCTGAAGTGACTGAGCATGCACTTAGGCATAATGCACCAATTAACCAGGAGAGATGCCCAGAGGCCCCCTGTTGGGTCAGATGTTAATTACTAGGGACTGCATCACCTGGAGGTGTTGGGTGTTGGGGACCGTCTCCACTGGCACAGGAGTATTTCAAGGTTTTTACCCCTGGTGGGGTCTTCCCAGTGGCTATCAGACCCAGTATCTCTCACCTTCTTGGAAGTACAGTTTGACTCTGCTGGGCTCTTGCAAACACAGAGAAGCATCTGTGGCTTTTAACAGGTCCCCCGAGGGCAGTTCAGATTAGCAATCCACACGCCTTCGGAGGTGATGGGGTCCGGCAATAACCCGGTCTCCCCTTGCAGGTCTCCTTTCCACTGAGCACCTACTGTGGCACTTTTTCAGGAGGAGCCTAATAATAAAGTCCAGGCCACTAACTCCTCTACTTTGCTGCCAAACTTTACAGATGTTTCTGCAGGGTCTGACTCTGTAACAATCCATAAAGCACCAACTACAGCTATAATTAAATTGTAAAAATCAATCCAGCCACGGCACGCAGCTGGGGAGGAATTCATCTCCTGCGATGTCCCCAGTGGGCCATAACCCTCCTCTGGCTGCCATGGCAGGTGGCAGAGGGCACTAAGTCAGCAGCACAGGAGCCCAGAGTGCACCTGTGGCTCTTGTTTCCATGGCAGGGTTTTGGGAACCATCAGAGACTCATCAGAGCTGCAGCGACAATGACATGGAAGAATAGTCCATAGGATATGTGTTATCAGGTTGAGAGACACTCCGACTGGAGCTCATAGAACTCAGAAATGATGATGTAAAATCTGGTGCCTGGAAGGGACCAGCCAGGGTTGGATGTGCGACTGGGCAGAGAGGGTGGGAGACCCAGAACCAGGAGGATGAAGGAAGAATGTGATCCAGGCTAAAGCAGGGGCAAAACCCCTAGCGCTTCAGACAAGGGTTGTCATTGGTAGAGATTGCCAGCCAGACTAATTAATTTAATTTGTATGGTATTTAAAATTTGCTATGTATCTGCTTAAGTTGTGTGTGTGTGTGTGTGTGTGTGCATGTGTGGCTTATTCTACAATGTAAATTTTATTTTCAATGAGTCCATCTGTTATCTTTATGAAATGCTGGAATTAAAAGGAATCTCCTTGGATATTGTCAAGATGAAGTACTAAACTGAATTTGCATTTGGAACAAGTCTTTGGCAGCCTGGACTGGAAACAGCTGGTGACCACTTGCCTCACGTCCACTTTCTCTTTTATGTGGGTTGAATGCTGCCCCATCTCCCAATCCTCCCCTTTCAGGATATGTCCTTCCTATTCAGGAAAAGTCTTTCAGAAGTAATTAACGATCTCAGTTAAGGATCTCAACTAAGGATTAGGATGGATCCTAAATTCGATGACAAGTATCTAGAAGAAATAAGAAGGGAGGGACTTCTCTGGCAGTCTAGGGCTTAAGACTTCACCTTCCACTGCAGGGGGTGCCGGTTCAATCTCTGGTTGAGCTAAGACTCCCACATGCCTCACAGTCAAAAAACCACAACATAAACTGAAGCAATATTGTAACAAATTCAATGAAGACTTTAAAACAGTCCACATTAAAAAAAAAAAAAAACACCTTAAAAAGAAAGCAAAGGAGAAACTACAAGTCTACAGAGTGGCACAGTGGTAAAGAATTCACCTGCCAATGCAGAAGACTCGGGTTTGATCCCTGGGTCAGGAAGATCCCCCGGAGGAGGAAATGGCAACCCATTCCAGTATTCTTGCCTGGGAAATCCCATAGACAGAGGAGCCTGGTGGGCTACAGTCCATGGGGTCCGAAAGAGTCAGACAATTAGGGACTGAGCATGCGCTCATGCATATATGCACACATGAGTCTACAGGCCAAGGAACCCCAGCAATTGCCAGCAGCCACCGGAAGTTTAGAGGAGAAGCATGGGACGAACTCTCCCTCAGAGCCAACTCTGCCAGTACCTTGATTTCAGATATCTGACTTGCAGACTGTGAGAGAATAGATATGCTGTTTTAAGCCCCCCAGGTTATGGAAGTTTGATATGGCAACCACAGGAAACTATTGTAATATACATGGTCACTCATGACACGGTGACATGGGGAGGAGCATCTAATACTAGTTTTGGAGTCACAATTACCTGAATTTGGATTTTATTTGTGTCTCTGCCATTTTCTACTTATATGATATTAGTTAGTTAAGTATTTTAGACAGGTGACTTCTCAATGCTCCCCTCTGTGCAGTGGGCTGGTAATATTTATTTTACAAAGTTGGAAGAATGAAATGAGATGCAGCCACATAGCATCTGGCACATAATAACAACTGGACAAATGTTAGGATAAACCTGCCCATCATGTCTTTACTATTAGAAGTTGGTTGGACACCCAAGTTACTGACTAGTTAAGGGGAAGACAGAAAGTTTTGTTTTTTTTTTTTTTTTAAGGAAGTTGCTTTTGAAATAGGCGTTCCAGAAAGAGATGATGGCTCCTCTTTGGGAAGAAGTAGGGAGAGAGGACATTTGGGAGAAAAACTAAGGAAGGGATTTCATTGTCTGTATCTGAAAAGAAAAGAGAAAAGAGAAGACAGAGGAATAACTGGGAAAGACATGGGGGGAGGACTGGTTTTAAAATAAAACAACTATCGCTATTATGGAAGATGAATGGAGGGTGTTGCTCTATGTTTAGGAGGAGGACGGAAATAGAGAAATTACTCTTTTAGAGGACAGAAGGAGAGAGGCTGTAATTATAAAGGGAATATATGTATCTCTCATGCTGAGTGGTTAAATAAACAGGTCTTTATGGAGGCTTCTCTTATTATGGAGAAGCCAAGGAAGAGTGAACTTCCTTTTCAGGATGCCACTAGGTATCAGAAGGGGTACCTGCCCATCTCCTGGGCTGTGGGTGATAACAGGAAACAGACATTTCCAGGCAACTGCCCAAGATAGGGGAAGTGCACTGCCTAGGAACTCATGTTGGGCAGAAATTTAGATCCTCTCCCCTTTCCTGCTATACCTCCAAAAGGATACAGAATACGTTCATCAGTTCTCATCAAGATTGAGCTAGTCCTGTGACCCCATGGGCTGTAGCCCGCCAGGCTCCTCTGAATCCGTCTTACCAGGAATTCTCCAGGCAAGAATACTGGAGTGGGTTGCCATGCCCTCCTGCAGGGGATATTCCTGACCCAGGGATTGAACCCAGGTCTCCTGCATCATAGGAATATTCTTTACCATCAGAGCCACGAGGGATGCCCTGAGCTAGTCCTAAAGGGGTATTTCTGACAGCTGAGAGGGTGGAGTATGTTCTGGGAGGAAAAACAGGTTCAACAAAGACAGAAAGTGAATAAAAAATGAAGGTGGTACAGGAGGAGGCCACAAGCCTGCAGGATACATACAGGGGAGGAGTAGGAAAGAGAAGAGACACGGGGCACCCATCACCCCGAGCAAGGGGGTACCGCGAGCACTGCTTGGGAAGGCCAATTAGGGAGCTCCATGTAGAAATGGGAGGGGAAGGAGCGCTCAGAGTGTTCTATTAACAAGTTTAAATTAGCCAACATTTAAGAATCGAGAGTTTTTCCTTGAAAAGCCAGATTACTAGTATCAAGAGAAAACAGAAGGTCTGGCAGTTCTGGCTCCTTACTGTGATGTAGTCGAGGGGAGGCTGAGGCAAGAGGCTGCTTATGGAAGGCTCAAGCTCTCTTTGCCACGGCCCCACCTTACCCAGCACTTCACACATTCACATGACCTGCCCAGGCCCTGGTGGCCAGAGGCAGCAAATGTAGATGACTCCAAGGGAGAGACTTCACACCCTCTCTCCCTCCAGGTCCTAGTGCTAAAATGCATCTCTGATGTTGGCAGTTGATTGACAGCATTAATCAGACTTTCTTTATCCTTAACTATTTTTTATTTTGTCTATTGGTTCTATGAATTCTTGAGAAAGCAGTGTGTGTGTGTGTGTGTGTGTGTGTGTGTGTGTGTGTGTGTGTGTGTGTGTGTGTGTGTGTGTGTGTGTATGCATTTTAACCAGCTTCTTAGGAAGGAAAAACTAGTCAGAAATTAGAGCTGTCACACATAACCTGGCACATAAGTAGTCTATTGACCTGCATCTAGTTCTCCTTCCAGAGTGCAGGTTCAGACGTTCTCCTGGCAACTTCATGATGTCTTTAGCCAAGTGTGAAGATACAGTCTCCGGATGGATCCTCTTAGGCTTAATAAATCAATATTCTGAAAGTCAGAGTTGCTTAAACCAGGCTAACTGCTACAGATACTGTCTAATAAGGCTTCTTTTTTTTTCTTGAGTAGAATACAGGATGTGAAGAAAAAGTATGGCTCTTTTCTGTTTTTTTCTGTGGTTTCAAACTCAGGGCAGGTATATCTACAGGCCACATTAACTGGATACCAGACTTTGTGTCAATACAGGCATCACCTCCAGGGTGATTTTCCCCAGGGAATTTCTTTGGAAAGCTTTCTTAATGTGAAGATGCTGCAACACTCTTCAGTCAGGCTTGGGAGTTGCAAATGCAACCCAGAGATGGAACTAGCACTGACTTTCTTTAAATAGACAGAATCCTAATGCTTATAGGTTAAACTGCAAAAAACTAACAGTCATCATGCAATTCCATTTGATGGTAATTAATATCTATTATTTCTACCAATTCATGAAATTTCCTCAGATTTATTTTCATCCTTTGAGCTAAATTTTGTTTATTCTCCATGAAAGTTGCTGATCCAATTAATGCAAGTCAAACAGTGACACTCCAGTGGTCCATGCTTTGACTTGACTAGGAATCAGTTCCAGGAGCAAAATAGATGCTGGCAAGAAACACTACATCCCAGCAAGGATCCTGGAACATATGATAAAACGAGATTACAATAAAGATGGGCTGGAGTTGAGCTTGAAGTCTAGAATGTAGGTAGGCAGAGAGGACAGATGGGGTCTTCCTGATGGGGGTTGGGGAAGGAGTATAGCCAAAGAAAAACCACCTCTAATGACAATCTCCCCCACTGACCTTGACCTTCCTTGCTGCATGATGGCATCATCTTTCACGTACATTCTGTTTAGGCTAAGTGCCCAGGATAAGACAATAATACACAGTCCTAATTAGCACCTGTTGTCACTGCTCAGAAAATAATGACGAGGATGGGATGGGTCAATATTGACCACAGGAAAGGGGAAGAATTTTTTTAAGCCAGGCTTAGATGGTACCAGAGTAGAAATCTCTGTTCTAAACAGAGAAGATCAGGGCATGGTCAGCCTGTGCATCTCTACTGTTCTACCCCTTGGTGGAGTTACTTATATGACTGTCTTCCCATTGAGTTATGATCTCCCACCACAGGGTCCTACTTTCCATTCAGTTGCTTATTTTCTGATAAACTGTTGGTTGCAGAAACGGTGCAAAAATGCACCAGAGACTAGGAAACTGAGAATGTCTATTTCTGGTCGTGACAAGTGAACTGGTAGCAGACTTATCTTCCCACCATGAACTACTAGAAAACCAACTGTTTTCAGGTATTGGATAGCAGGCAGCATAAGAATATGATCCCTAGAGACAAGAGATAAAGAAGGTGAAAAAGATAAGCTCTACAATGAGTTTAGTTTTCTGCCTGAGGGCACTTTGCAGATCTCAGTGTGAGGAGAGAGATGCCAAGCAGAACACGATGTGCTTGTTAAATTGAGAAGTGAAAGGGCAAGTTTTAGTTACTCAGTCGTGTCTGACTCTTTGCAACCCCTTGGACGGTAGCCAACCACGCTCCTCTGTCCGTGGAATTCTCCAGGCAAAAATATTAGAGTGGGTTGCCATTCCCTTCTCCAGGAGACCTTCCAGACTCGGGGATTGAACCCACGTCTCCTGCATTGCAGGCAGATTCTTTACCATCTGAGCCACCAAGGATCACTCTAAAAAAGCTTAAACACCTAGGATCTTCCAAAGGAACAGTTTGCTCTCCAAATAAATTGACTGCCTGCCAGAGCAAAGGCCAACTCTCTTTAAAAGAAAGTGACAAAATCTATATGATCAACAAGGTAAAATTTACAGTGTCCAGCATACAATTAAAATGTTCTAAGCATGCCATGATGTAAGAATGGTGGGCTATAACCAGGAGAGGGAAAAAAATTAGTTTGTAGAAATAGAGAGTAAGAGCCTAAAGCTTTTAGGTATATTTGGGTCTCATATCCAAATTCTCCTCTTCATAATTAGCAACTTATTTTACTCCTGTCAGACTCTTTGAATAAAAAGCTACTCCTGTTTACCCACCATCTGAAGTGCTTGACATCTAATTAACTAAAAATTTATAACAAGTCCTCAGAGGCCAGATGATGGTTTCTGCCTTGGAAAAAACAAAGGCTGGGCTTGTTTGGGTGAGATAAAGAAAAGTTGCTCACCCCAGCACATGAGAATAAATACTAGATAAATTCTTTTCAGGGAAGTGATGTGCCAATTTGCTTCTCAGCTTCTCTGGGTTTTAATTGTCTCCGCTTCCTCCTTGCCCATCTCCACGCCTACAGTGATCTCAAAACCAACGAATGAGCACACACACATAGCAAATGTTGGCAAGATCCCCAAAGATGAGAGTAGAGAAATGAAAAATGAGACTCTATTTAGATGGTGCCTTGGTATTATTCTTAGGGGATCGTGCCACATTATTTCTTTTCTTTAACAAGTACATTAAAAAGCAAGCCAACGTTCAATCACTATGATTTTACAAATAGCTGCCTAGTACAGCCTGCAGAAGTGGCCATCACCGAGTATGTAGCATACAGAGTGCCAAGAACAGGTGGGAGCAGGGCAGGTTTTCCATCTCCACTTCTATGTGGTAGTTTAGGAACTTTGCTTCATTTAACCAAGTGATCAGTTCAAATTTAAGCATCTACTTTAAAGGTCAACCACCCCTACCACCACCACACACCACACAAAGCTCTTGATGTGTGGATTTGAGTGTGAAAGCAAATTTTTAAACATAGATGGATATTTGTCCACTCTTTGAGTGGCCTTCCCTGATAGCTCAGTTGGTAAAAATCCTCCTGCGATGCAGGTAGACCCCAGTTCGATTCCTGGGTCAGGAAGATCTGGAGAAGGGATAGGCTACCCGTTCTGGTATTCTTGGGCTTTCCTTGTGGCTCAGCTGGTAAAGAAGCTGTGTGTGAGTAGTGAGGTCCTGGCCAACATTGACCACCCACGGTTTGGGACTGAGTGACTTTTATAACCATCTCACTAGGTTCTGAGCGCTCCCCAGAGCTGACAGCACAGGGCTAATTAGACAGGCAACTCAAGTAATTGACTAGGTAATGAGGGGAAATGCCTGTGATTTAACTTGTACCTACTATTGCTCCCTGTGGGGTTTTTGAAGGGAAGTAATCACCTCCTCATTATCACAAGTGTTACTTGATGTGTGTTTTGCGGTTGCTGCCATATTTGTTTCTTCTTCTGAACTCTCCAGGCGCCTGAGGTACTGGCAGACCTCGTTTAGCATGCCTCACCTTAAAGTGTTTTTCACAGATGGGAGCTTTGTGACAATATTGCATCAAGCAAGTCTATTGGTACCATTTTTTCCAACAGCATTGGCTCACTTCCTGTCTCTGCGTCACGTTTTACCAATTCTCACAATATTTCAAACTTTTTCTTGATTATCTTTCCTATGGTGATCTCTGATGTTATTGCAAAAGACTCTGACTCACTGAAGGCTCAGATGATAGTTAGCAGTTTTAGCAAAAAATTGTTTTTAAATTAAGGTACGCACATTGTTTTTCTTAGACATCAAGCATACTTAATAGACTACAGAATTGTGTAAACAATATTTATATGCATTGGGAAACCAAAGAGTTTATGGATTGTGATATTCACTTTATTGCAGTGGTCTGGAACTGAGCTCACAGCCTGTCTGAGGTGTGTCTGTATTTACTTCCAAGAGGCTTGAGCTTCTCTTAGGGATCCTATTAAGATCACTTCAATTTTCAAGCATCAAACGTGAAACATAGACTCTAAGCAGTGAGTTAGTCTTACTTTTCCCCCAGTGAATGAATTCCTTCCTTGACCTCCTGTAGGTGTCTGGTCTTTGTTTGCATATTCCCTGAGAGAGAACTCACTACCGCACTTGGAAACCCATTTCTCTACTAAGCAAGTTCTTAAAATTGAACTGAAGTCTCTCTCCTACTATTGCTTCTAATTCTTCCTTCTGTCATGTAAGAAACAGACTCAGGTTTCCAAATGATGGTTCTTATGTCTACTCTGCTCCAACCCTTCAACTGCTTCCCATACCCCATCACCTCCCAAGTGTCCTCTCCTCAAATGACACTACAATAGAATTGACCCTTTCAGTTTCCTTTTCTTTTCCCTGTTTTTCTGTTTTTCTTCTGTCTTCCTTCCTTCTTCCCCTCTTTTTTCCTTCCTTCCTTCCTTGTTAAAAAAAATCAGACAAAGACAAATATATATGATATCACCCATACAAGGAATCTAAAAAATACAATAAACTAGTGAATATAACAAAACAGGAGCAGACTCAAAGAAGCAGAGAACAAACTAGTGGTTATGGTGAGGAGAGGGGAGGGTGGAGGGGTAACAGAGGGGTAGAGGATAAAGAGGAGAAACTATTAGGTATAAAATAAGCTACAAGGACACATTGTACAACACAGGGAATATAGCCAATATTTTAAAATAACTACAAGCAGAGTATAACCCTTAAAAATTATGAACCACTATATTGTACACATGTAACTTCTATAATATTGTACATCAACTATACTTAAATAAAAAATACACACACACATATATATCAAAAATATATGCACAGTTTGAAACATTGTTCAGAAACACCAATCACATGCCTCCAGTATTCCCCAAGTCTCTTTGGAAGTACTAGACTCAAATCTGCTCAATCTAGTAGCTTTTTGCTCCATGAAAAGAGACTCACGGATCCTATTTACTCAAAGGATCATGGTGAAAATTTTGCTTTGGGATCTTACTTTTTCTAGAGTGCCTATATCTACCAGCCTCAGACCCCCCAGTTTTCATTTCACTACACATCTCCTAAGCACAAAATAACTGAGGGTTAAGACAATAACTTGGTTCAATTCAGATGACAAATTTTTGGTCCCATGTAGCAGCTGAGAGAAGAAAAGGAATTTCATGAACATGAGGCCTTTGGTGAGTGTCCTAAGCCTGCACACCATCACACAATGTAAAGACACTGTCTCTTGGGTACATTAAGCATAGGGACTCCTCTTTTCATAACCATAATCTGAGACTCTCGAAACTCCCAGCCTGCCTGCAGGGAGACAAGTCATTCACAAATCAAGGCAACTGTCCCAATGCTTGATGGAAGATGAAGATCATAATTGTAAAAATAATTCTCAAATAGTATTTAATGTGTTTCATTATTCCTTGTGATATTGATGGTATATTAACCTACTTTCTTCTTGTTTCTTTGGGAAACAAACCATGGGGACTGCCTTTTCTCTTCATGTCACATCAAAGTAAGGGTGGATTTAAATGTGGAGTTATTGATTTATATACACATATTTGGAAAAATTGGACAGCTATTTTCCTACATTTTCTAAAATGACATAGCAGGTATCAATAACAGGGTGAAGCCGTGACTCTGAGTTGTCAGAAATGGAAGTCTCAGCCCAGCTGCATGTACACACTCAGGCTGATGAAGTAAGGCCCCGGAATTCTAACCAGCACACTGAGACGCTCTGCATTCAGCCTGCATCACCCGAGGCAGAAAGCCGTGTGCTGATGAGGGAGAAGGGCGAATAACACAAAGTTCCACTGGACAGGCTCCAGGCATCAGCCAGAAAACGGAGTGCAACAGCTGACTCAAGGACTGAAGGTGAGCCAGAGAAAGGACCAGGAGCAAATGAAACATAAAAGGAATGCAAGTCTCAGAAAGACTCCCACTCAAAAGAAAGGAGACCAGTGAACAGGGAGGAAGTGGGCACTGCTTGGGTTTTCGGGCTTGTATTGGCACTTGCTGAAAGCAGTGTCTATTTTATTTGGTCACCTGGGATGCAGAATGAAACTAAACCTGGCTAAAGCAGAAAAGGGAATTCATTGGTTCAAGTAACTTAAAAGTCAGGGGTAGGGTTGGTTTCTGGAACAGATGGTGGAGAGGCCCAGACAATATCTTCCACTTCACTTTCTCTATCTTTTGGTTCTGAATTCCTCTGTGTGGGCCCCACTTACAAGCAGATGCCTTCTGGTAAGATGGCTGCAGCTGTTTGGAGCTTCCATTCCTGACAGCAATCTCAAGCAACAGAGAACTTCTCTTTTTCTACGGGTCCCACAGAAGTTCTGAAACTGAGTCTCAACAGCTCTGAGTGGTCTGCTTTGGGTCACATGCTTGCCCCTTTACCAATCATTAAGCTCAGAAGCATGCAGCACACTGATTGGCCAGGCTCGGTCACATGCTTCACCCCCGAAGCTAAGATGGGGCCAGCCTCTTACTTACCACTTGGACAGAGAAAAGAATGGGTAGTTTTCCCCCAAAGTTGAAAGCTACCAAGGAGAAAGGCTGCAGGACAGGACACAAAATTATATAACCACTTCAAGGTAACAAAAGTGATTGAAGGGGCTGGGGCAGAGTCTATGGATTACATGAAACTGCTAAATACAAGACTAAATGGTGACTTCATCTGCTATCATCCCAGACGAGCCTACACCTTCTGGGGATTCTGTTACCCATTAGGAGTCTGATCTTTCCAGCCACCATTTTGACCATGGCCATTACTGAAGAACCATGGTACCCATCATGGTCTTGTCTGTGGAAAAAAGCATGAGATTATCCAGGACAGTTAGAAATGAATTTGTTCACATCAACAGTCAGTCAGACATTTTGAGGGCTGATAATGTTTAAAATATATAGGGAT
Source organism: Muntiacus reevesi (assembly GCF_963930625.1). Taxonomy (NCBI): domain Eukaryota; kingdom Metazoa; phylum Chordata; class Mammalia; order Artiodactyla; family Cervidae; genus Muntiacus; species Muntiacus reevesi. Next base: position 162,126,218 of record NC_089250.1, on the reverse strand, counting down.
TGCCTTTAATTATTCTTGACAAACTTATTCTTGTAAGTTTCCATGTTTCCTCTTGTTGTTCAGTCACTCAGTTGCATCTGACTCCTTGTGACCCCATGGACTGCAGCATGCCAGACTTCTCTGACCTTCACCATCTTCCGGAATTTGCCCAAACTCATGTCCTTTGAGTTAGTGATGCCATCCAACCATTTCATCCTTTGTTGTCCTCTTCTCCTCCTGCCTTCAATCTTTCCCTATCAGGGTCTTTTCTAATGACTTGGCTCTTCACATCAAGTGGTCAAAGTATTGGAGCTTTGGCGTCAACTACAGTCCTTCCAATGAATATTCAGATTTGATTTCCTTTAGGATTGACTGGTTGGATCTTGTTGTAGTCCAAAGGACTCTCAAGAGTCTTCTCCAACACCACAGTTCAAAAGCATTGTTCTTCAGTGCTAAGCCTTCTTTATCATCCAACTCTCACATCCATACATGACTACTGGAAAAACCATAGCTGTGACTATACTGACCTTTATTGGCAAAGTAATGCCTCTGCTTTTTAATATGCCATTTAGATTTGCCATAGCTTGTCTTCCAAGGAGCAAGCATCTTTTAATTTCATGGCTGCAGTCACCATCTTCAGTGATTTTGGAGCCCAAGAAAATAGTCTGTCACTGTTTCCTATGTTTCCCCATCTATTTGCCATGAAGTGACAGGACCAGATGTTTTCTTCACTCACTCTTAATAGTGAAATGCTGACTCTTAATAGTTATGACTCACTATTTATAAGGTAGGTTTCCAATGTAAATTTGTGAAGTCATAGATGTTTCTGTTAAAAAAAAAATTCAACCAAGTAAATTTGAAGTTTCAATTGATTGTGTTCATGAATTCATGAGCCAGGCAGCATCCAACTCTTTTCAGAGGAGTTGTACAAAATGAAAAGTTTTAGAGGATAAGGAAAGAAGTTATTAGCAAAATAAAAGAAAGAATTGTTTCAGGCCAGGCCACCTTCCTTTGGGGGAAAAGAACAGGAGGGGTCTTTACTGTGCAGTTAGCTCACCAGTATTAGTGTTGATCCTTGATCAGGAAATTTTAGATTAACTGTTTTAAAGGTCATTTCTGGGAGGGACTGAAACTGCAGTGAAGTCTTGGTTTGCTCTCAGGGGGCGGGAGATGATATTATTTTGACGTGTTATTTCTTTCTAACATTTCCCTGTTATTTTCTGTCTTATTAGAAGTGCAGGGATCATCATTTCTAAGTTTGTTCATTATGTTGATGTCTCTCCCAAGTGTTCTATTACTCTTAGTGATAAACAACTGGGAGAGATCATTCTGAAAGTCATAGTGAGCAGTCTTCTGAGTGATGAATTCATTATGAGACCATGACACATCAAGGGCTTCCCTCTAGAATCTCTCTTAGTCACTCCTACTGACTCAGAGCAATTCCTTCTCGGAGTAGAAGTTTCCCTGAGGCAAGTCCCCACCATTTGGCTGTTTTGACTAGTGGAAGAATTCAAAGTGATGCTCACAAAGCAAAGAGGTCTTGTGACTCCCAGGCAGCAGATCATTGTCAAGCAGAAGGGAGCAAGCTTGACTACTGAGCTAGCACTGCCAAGGGTGCCATTTTAACTTCCACACTCTGCTTCATGACAACCCACAGATGCTTGACTACAGATGGAAGGACATAAGTGAATAAAAGAGAGAACATGAAATATTGTCCAGTCATATTGTAAGCTTCCAAACTCATTGTCTCAGATGAGCTGGAAGGAAATAAAAATATGTAACCCCAAAATATGAACACTTTGGCAAAAAGACTGTTTTTGAATTGAAAGCAATGAAGACAAAGCAGTTACCAAAAAAAAAAAAAATGTGTTCTGCCTTCTCACTATTTGCCTAGAAGCAGGACTTTCTATCTAGAAGGACAAAAGTTTGTCACTGGACACAATTTTGTGTTGTCTAGACACTACTTTAGACAACTTCATATCCATCTGGAGACAAATTTACATAATAAACTTTACTGACTAGCTTTGATCTGCCAGTGGTTTCCAATAGATTTACCGTCTTACAGTTTGCCATCCTTGGAAGCCTAAAATCACCTTCTATGTTCTGTTATTTCTCTACAAGTTTATTGTCAGCTGAAGATGTTACTTCAGCCTGAGTCCCAAGCCACCTCTCTTAGTTACTCACCTGTTGATGTTCCCGTGTGCTACATGTGTAGTACTCATGTTAATCAACTTGTTTTTCTCCTCTTAATCTGTGCTTTGTTTCAGGGCTCCAGCTGAGAATATAGAAAAGTAAAAGGGAAAGATTTTCCCCTCTGCTTTATTCTTGGTCATCATCTCCTTGAGGTTACTAGGGCAAGTATTGCCACATTATAGATAAGAAGACTGAGGCTTGTACTATGTAGCCATCTTGGATCCACTACCTAATGGTACTTGAGGAATCCATCTCAAAGGGATTGAAGACATGGAAGGTCTGGACTGCAGACACTTAACAGTCAAGATCATCTGCATATTGAGGACAGTTACCACCCTTGCTCTCCTGTCACTTCATATAGCTCATTCTCAAGCTCTAGGCCTATTTGAAGCCACTGTCCTTCATCCCTCCCAAGAGACCAAAAGGTAAGGTTAACCAAAGGGCCCTTGAATAAGCCCATTCCAATAAAGACCCAGAGTTTATGCAAGTGAAAAGCCTTGTTAAAGTTCCAGCCCCCTTCTAGCAAATTATTTTCTGGGAGTGAGATGAGCCAACTTATTTGTTTCAATGTCTTCTCCACTCTTCTTTTTCTTTTTCATTTATTTTTCAAATTAGCCACTCACTCTTTGGGGCAATTTTCATCACCTACTGGAAAGCCCAATGTTGCAAAGTAGGGAAGATGTGTTTATGAACCAGGCTGAGGATGCTGCAGTATACACAACCCAAACACTGCCTTATCTTCTTCCTGAATGATTCAGATGGTTGCTTGGTCTTTTGTGATCCCCAGATCTTCCTCAATAAAGCATTGAGCCACTGTATTCTTAGTATTCTTAGTCTAATTTGCAATCATACCTTTAACCCAGTGTTAGTTAAAGGAAGAGAGGAGACTAAACCATATGAGAGGCCATTGTCCCTGAGAATTAGAGAAGGGCAGAACTTTAGATGTCATCTAGTTCAAAACTTCATGATGGGTGATCTCTAATGGTCCCTTTCTCCAAGATTAGTCAGTAAGAAAAAGTAAAAATTAGAGTCAGTACTTCTCAGCTACTTGTCAGATGCCAAGCACTTTTACCTCCATGCTTTACATGTATTGATTTCTTAATTCTCATATAACATCTCAGATAAATACTACCATGATCACCATTTTACAGATGCAACAAACTGAAGGTAAGAGAATCTATATAACTTGCCCAAGGTCACATGATACAAGTGAGATATAAATCTATGGGTGTGAATCTGTGTTTGAGCTAAGATCTGAAAAATTCTAGAACTGTCACTCTTATCCACTCAACTATGCTTTTTTTTTAACCAAAACATAAGACTGAATTAACAGATATAAAGGGAATAAGGGACAATATTCTGAAGAGCAAAAAATTCACATATCTGTACAATGCCGTGGCGGACACACTTTCCACTGAAGCCTGAGTCAGACTTGGAAGTTATTTACTTAAGATGGGCAACACAGGTCAAATTATTTTCTTTAAGTCAAATTAATTTTGATTTTGAGTCCCCAACTCAATCCTTCTGGCCTGGCAAGGAACCCAGGCTGAGTGAACAGGAGGCTGTTCTAACCCAGCTCTGGGAAGGGCTCTGGGGGTCTCAGAGGAGAACATTTGGGGGCAGAGGAGCCCATGGTTTCCAGTCCTTGCCAAGTCACTCTGCCCAAGCCCGTGCAGTCCCTCAGGTGCAGTGATTCTGCTCCTTCTTGTGGCTCTGGTGTCTGTCGATCTGGGTTGAGGTTCAGAGTCTTGGTTAAGGTTGAGGGCTCCAAGGTGTAGGCGGGGTACCCCCTCTTCAGGAAGGTCACACAGCCAAACCTCCACTTCTCTCCCACGTTACTCAGGAAGCCCTTTTCCCTCATTGAGACCATCATTCTCGGTCTCTACCCAGTGTGGGCTCCACACGTGCAGGAATATCTGTCTCTTTTGTGTACTGATGTCTCCTCAATGCCTAAGTGACAGCTTGACACGTGGACTTGTGCTGCTTCTGCTCCCCCTCCCTCCCTCCACCCCTGTAGGAAGCCCTTCCTGCCTCTCTGCTCCCCTGGAACACCCAGCACCATCCCCATAGTAACCCCAGCAGGTTCTCGGGATCTGGAGGAGTGAGAAACCCAGAGAACAGGACAAAAAAGCCTCTCATCATGTTGATTTCCCCTGCCGCAAAGACAGAACCCAAACTAATATCTCAATAAATCGCTCTCCCCTTCATGGATCAGCCAGTGGGCATTCAGCACTGTTCACCCGCATTTTAACTGTTGGGTAAAAGTAGACAGGAATGTGCAGATAATTATAAAGATTTCAAAGGTCTTTCTTACTGAAATGACAAAGTTTGAGACATTCCTCTCTCCAGCCCCCGGATAATGAGATAGCATTCCTACACTTAAAAGGATTTCTCTGTCTCCTGGGTGGAACAAAAGAGCTCGGCTTTCAGTGTGAGGAGGGCTGATGAAGTTTTACACAGAGTGTCAGGCTCTGCACCACCAGAGCAGTGGCCAGAGAAAGTGAGAGGGATTGGGGGGACAGAGATACACTGGCAGAAGGAAAGATAAGTGTAGAAGTCACAGACACACATCAATGTACAGAAACCCAGAAAAGACACTCTGCCATATGACCCAGCAATCCCACTTCTGGGCATACACACCGAGGAAACCAGATCTGAAAGAGACACGTGCACCCCAATGTTCATCACAGCACTGTTTATAATAGCCAGGACATGGAAGCAACCTAGATGCCCATCAGCAGACGAATGGATAAGGAAGCTGTGGTACATATACACCATGGAATATTACTCAGCTGTTAAAAAGAATTCATTTGAATCAGTTCTAATGATATGGATGAAACTGGAGCCCATTATACAGAGTGAAGTAAGCCAGAAAGATAAAGAACATTACAGTATACTAACACATATATATGGAATTTAGATAGATGGTAGCGATAACCCTATATGCAAAACAGAAAAAGAGACACAGAAGTACAGAACAGACTTTTGAACTCTGGGGGAGAACGTGAGGGTGGGATGTTTTGAAAGAACAGCATGTATATTATCTATGGTGAAACAGACCACCAGCCCAGGTGGGATGCATGAGTCAAGTGCTCAGACCTGGTGCACTGGGAGGACCCTGAGGAGGTGGAGAGGGAGGTGGGAGGGGGGATCGGGATGGGGAATACGTGTAACTCTATGGCTGATTCATGTCAGTGCATGACAAAACCCACTGAAATGTTGTGAAGTGATTGGCTTCCAACTAATAAAATAATATTAAAAAAAAAAAAAAAAAGACACTCTGAAGGACACAGAGACAGAGAAGGAACCACTAAAAAGAAAAGAGCAAGAGTTAGAACACACCATTGCCGAACTGCAAATTAAATGCTCTGTCATTCCCCAAACTTAACTAATTTCCCATTAAAGCGATAGCTATATCACTTAGGCACCACGAGAAAAAAAGACTTCCCTTAATGAGCTGTCTCATTGCAAACCTGCTTCAGGGTTCAGCCACTTAAAGAAATAATATATTTGCTCTCCTTTGCCTGCCCTCATTTCCCAGACACTTTTCCACGTGTGCAAGCAGACTTCAGAGATAATGTGGGTTGGCTCCAGACCGTTGCAATAAAGCAAATATCGAAATACAGTGAACTGCTCCAGTTTTTTTGGTTTCCCAGTGCCTATAAAAGTTATGTTTATACTATCCTGCAGTCTACCAAGGTGCTTCCCAGGTGGCTCCGTGGTAAAGAATCCATCTGTCAAGCAGGAGACACAGGTTTGATCCCTGGGCTAGGAAGAACCCCTGGAGAAGGAAATGGCAACACACTCCAGTATTCTTGCCTGGGAAATCCCATGGACAGAGGAATTTGGAGGGCTACAGTCCACAGGGTCACAAAGAGTCAGACATGACTTACTGACTCTTCAGCAGCAGCCGAAGTGTGCAACAGCCCCGTGTCTAAACAAATACACATATCTTACTTTAAAAATGCTTTACTGCTAAAACACACTAACCATCGTTTGAGTCTCAAGAGTCACAGTACTAGCATCCAAGATCACTGATCACAGATCACCATAACAAATATAATAATAATAGTAAAGTTTGAAATGTTGCAAGAATACTAACATGTGACACAGTGATATAATGTGAGAAAACGCTGCTGGGAAAACGGTGCTGACAGACTTGCTTGATGCACGGTGGCCACAGACCTTCAACTGGTAAAAAGTACAATATCTGCAAAGCATGATAAAGCAGAGCTCCATAAACTTGGTGCTTTGAATTTGCTCTCTCGCAGTTCTTCAGGTGTCAAATTAAGAGCTACCTGTCCTCTTCTTTTCTAGTCTTTTTGGCAAATACCTCTTGGTTTTGTAAAAAAAGTTAACAAAGAGATGTCAAGTAGCTTCAGTCGCGTTCCACTCTTTGCGACCCTATGGACTATAGCGTGCCAGGCTCCTCTCTCCGTGGGGATTCTCCAGGCAAGAATCCTGGAGTGGGTTGCCATGCCCTCCTCAATAAACAGAAGCTTCAATTAAATTCAGTTGGGAGACCAGAAGGGGGCGCTCTCACGCCCTGTGAGGACAGCAGAGCCCGACAGGAAGGAGAATCTCCTTTCCTGACAAGGACTCGGCCAGTGGAAAGCCTAGGCTCTGTTTACTGTAGCCGGCCCAGCTTCCTTTTCCCTCTATACCGGTGTTCTCTTTCTCTTGCCTTGGGGCGACTTGCTTGCTGTGATTGCAGACCCTGAATGGAATTTTCTGCTGATACCAAATAAACCCATCTTTGTTCGAGAAATATCTGGTGGCCTATTTATCTCAGGTCAACAGCTTATAGGTATGTTTTAATCAACAGGCAAGTGTGCAATAGATAGGTTCTTGAAAGATCTTTGTAAATCAAATTGTAATATAGCGGTACTATTTACAACAGCCAAGGCATGGAAGCAACTAGTGTCGGTTGACAGATGAATAGATAAAATACATACAATAGAAAATGACTCAGCCATATAAAGAATGAAACTGCCATTTGCAGCAACATAGACATAGAGATTATCATAATAAATGAAGTCAGAGAAAGACAAATGTCATATGATATCACTTACATGTGGAATCTTAAAAAAGGATACGAATAAACTTATTTCTAAAATAGAAATAGAATCATAGACCCAGAGAACAAATGGATGGTTCCCAACAGGGGGAATTAGGAGATTGGAATTAAAATACACACACTACTAAACATAAAATAGGCAACCAAAAGGACCTACTGTGCGGCATAGGGAACTAGACTCAGTATCTTGTAATCACCTCTAATGGAAGAGAATGTAAAAAAAAAAAATAGAGTCTATAGATAGATAAATAGAGATATATATATAGATAGATATATAGAAAGAGAGTGAGTCTTTTTTTTTTTTAACATTCTCTGGAGTGGGTAGCTATTCCCTTCTCCAGGGAATCTCCCAAACCCAGGGATCAAACCCAGGTCTCCCACATTGCAGGTGGATTCTTTACCAGTTGAGCTATCGGAGAAGCCCTTATATATATGTATAACTGAATCATTTTACACCAGAAACTGACAAAGCATTATAAATCAACTATATTTCAATAAAAATTTAAAAATAAAATTGTAATAAATTAGATCATATGAGGATGGGTTGGGATAATAGTGTGATGTTCAATACTTAGGTTAAGGAAAGAAGTCTTTTGTTAAGTTGGTTGGTTTGCTTCGTTTAATGTAAACAACTTCCTTCAAGGTATCTAGTTTTGGTTGATACGCTGTTTTGTTGTTATTTTTGCTTCTTCCTCCACAGCCCAGGGGCTTCCTCAGTGGCTCAGTGATAAAGAATCTGCCTGCAGTGTAGGAGACCTGGGTTCAATCCCCGGCTCAGGAAGATTCCCTGCAGGAAGAAATGGCAATCCACCCTAGTATTCTTGCTTAGAAAGTTCTCTAGACAGAGGAGCCTGCTGGACTACAGTCCATGGGGTCACAAATAGTTGGACAAGATTGAGCAAGCATGCAGGCAGGCCACAGCCCAAATGTGAACCTTCTGAAGCACTTCAAGGAGAACAACCATTCCATATTCTGTGAGAAGGGAAGGCTGGTAGATTTTCTTTTTTTTCAAGCTGGCCCTCAGGGAACTGTGGAATAATTGGAATGATGCAGGACCAGGAATCGAAAATTCTCTTGGTTTTAGCTGTGTCACCTTGAGCAGGTAACTTAAACTTCATGAGCCAACCTTAGAAGGATAACCATGAGAAAAAAATAGAGGATGTTTCCATTCACTAATTCAGCAACGTATCGAGGGCCTCCTCTGTGCCGGGCCCTGGGAAAAGAACTGTGCACGAGACAGATGGGTCCTTCACCCACCAGACCTATACTCTGGTGAGGACAGAATGGAAAAAAATCTATTTGTTTGCTCAGGCTGCAGCAACAAAGTACCACAAGCTGGTGCCCTAAACAACAGAAACCTATCATCTCACAGTTGTGGAGCTAAAAGTCCAAGGCTAAGGTGTCAGTGGGGTGGGATCCTCTGAGGGTTGTGAGTGAAGGGTCTGTCGAGGCTTCTCTCCCTAGCGTGTCCAAGGTGGTTTTCACTCGGTCTTCCCTCTGTGTAGGCTTATCTCTAAGCTTCCCCTTTCTATAAAGACATTGATCATATTGGATTAGTACTACCCTAATGCCAACTCATTGGAAAAGACCCTGATGCTGGGAAAGATTGAAGGCAGGAAGAGAAAGGGGCGACAGAGGATGAGGTGGTTGGAGGACCTCACCAATCCAATGGACATGAGTTTCAGCAAACTTCGGGAGACAGTGAAGGGCAGCAAAGCCCGGCATGCTGCAGTCCATGGGGGTAGCAAAGAGTCGGACACGACTGAGAGAATGAAAAACAACGATGACCTCATTTTAACTTTGGTTACCTCTGCAAAGACCCTCTCTCCCTATAAGGTCACATCCTAGGATACTGGGAGTTTGGACTTCAATAGATGAATTTTAAGGGAGGCAATTCAACCTGTAAGAATACATGAATAATGTAATTGTGACATGAAGGAACTTAATAGGAGAACCTGAGGGAAAAATAATTGTGTGTGTGTGCATGTGAGTGAAGAGTAGAAGACTGACCTGGTGAATGATGCTCAGAGGAGAAGGCATCTGAGTTGAGACCAGGAAAAGGAGAAAGAGGAAGAGCCAGGCAGAGCTGCTGGGTGCAGAGGGCCCAGAGATGCAGAGGCGATAAACCACTCAGCTGATTTATGAATCAAGAGGAGGCAGCCAGAGCAGATGCGAGGGAGGAGGCTAGATGGCAAAACCAGACAGAAGTCAGAAACAAAAGGCCACATATTATGTGCTTGTATTTATACGACATTCTAGAAAAGGTACAGAGCTTCTCAGGTGGTGGTAGTGGTAAAGAATCCGCTTGCCAATGCAGGAGATGTAAGAGACGGAAGTTCGATCCCTGGGTCGAGAAGATCACCTGGAGAAGGGCATGGCAACCCAGTCCAGTATTCTTGCCTGGAGAATCCCAAGGACAGAGGTGCCTGGCAGGCTACAATCCATAGGGTCACAAAGAGTTGGATATAACTAAAGCTACTTAGCATGCAAGCATGCAGAAAATGTATAACCTTATAACAGAAAGCAGATCCACAGTCACCTGGGGCTAGAGATGGAGAAGGGCGTGGAAAACAGAGGCAAAAAGGAAACTTCCAGGAGGAGGGAGCACTTCTAATCAGTGGTGGTGGTCACATAACTGTGTACAGTGATCAAAATTCAAAACACTGGACATTCAAAAAAGGTTGAGTTTATTCTATATAAATAGTATTGTGGTTCAGTCGTGTCTGACTCTTCGTGACCCCGTGGACTGTGGCCTGCCAGGCTCCTCTGTCCATGAGATTTCCCAGGCAAGAATACTGGAATGGGTTGCCATTTCCTCCTCCAGGGAATCTTCCCTACTCAGGGACTGAACCCACATCTCTTGAGTCTCCTGCATTGGCAGGCGGATTCTTTACCACTGAGCTACCTGGGAAGCCCTATATAAATAATACCTGAATAAAAAAATAACACAGTTATGATGTGATTTGCTTTCTGTGAAACTTATAAGGTTTAAGCCATGTTTTTAGGACATGTTAAGTAGCCCAAAACAGAGTCAGAGTGGTCGATGTGAACGTCCATGTGAGTTGTTTTGAAAGACCTGCCGTAGGACTGTGGGTGTCCATGAGAGATAAACTAAGGGGGGAACCTGAGATAGGAAGTTTGATGGGCCATGTACATCACGGACACAGAAGGGACAACTGTTAGAGCCAAAAAGGAGGACTTTTTTTAGTCCTCCTTAAAAAAAAGGACCCCAAAGTCATGTGGCTACAAGGCTCTTCTGCTGAAAGGACCCGACTCCAGGCTGCTGGCAGCTGTTCTGGACAAAGTCGCCCTGCGCCCTATTGTCTGACTGCTTGTGCAGAGTCATCTCCTTCTTGGACTTCTCCTGGGAGGGCTCACCACCCCCTTGTTCTATTTTCCCTACTCTGTCTAACCTGTGTCGTGTGCTAATTGGGTGCAACAAACCGTGTGAGTTGTGAATTACATATTGACTATATTTCATACATCTCCTGCCCCAGGATATTCACCTGGTCTCAGGGCTGGGCCCTGCAACACACACACACATACACACACATGGACACTTTGGCTCCTGAGTAGATCGTGGATTAGGCGGCAGAAGTGGACGTGGTGAGGTAGGTAGGAGGCATCACAGCCGTTCACGTGAGACAGGGTGACCCCCTGGACTAGGGTGGCCACAGCTAAGGTCGGGGACGGGGGGCGGGACGTGGGTGAGTGAGGCATGGGCAAGTGTGGGGAGTATTTTGAAGGTAAAACCAAGAAGTTTTGCTTATGCATTGGACGAAGGGAATCAGGGAAAAGAAACCATCAAGGGAGACACTGGGGATTTGGACTTCAGAGGATGAACTAACCGTGGCTCCATGGGACACAGCACGCAGCACAGATGGAAATACCAACAGAAAATAAAACAACATGATCATCTCCGAGACCCTTCCCTCCCAGAGAAGAAGACACCCTGAGAACAGCTCCATAGACTAGCACCCTGCCCCTCCAGCCTGTCCCTCTAGGAGAAAGGGAGGCAGGAGAAAGCCTTTCAGGCATGGGGTCTGAGAACTGCTTGTGAGTCCTCACTACAGATTCAGGGTTGTCTTTCCCCAGTGTCTCTGGGGAAAGGATTCAGGAGCTCTGGGGTGGCACCTGGGAATCAGTAACCAGATGAACAAGAAAACTACCACGCCCCCATGTGCAAGTAACCTGAGGACCTGGAGAAAGGGAGCGGAGGAAAATGATGCGGACTCTCCCCTGCAAGCCCCCTGACTTCTGGTTGGCCACAGGACAGAGTTCTAGCCAGTGCAGATGGACTCTGAGCACGCTCTCTCGGGGAGGGAAGAGTCTCACGGATTACAGCTTTTGGCTGGGCTCTGTGTGAACCGTCTACAACCTGCTTTGCCAGAAACTGAATTAGTAACCCCTCACATCCAAAAAAGACCAGGGGCTGGGGAACACATGACTTCATTCTCAGCCATTTTATTAGTGCTTTGTGATGCTACATTTCCTTCATCTTAATAGAGCATGAAATTAAAACACATGCACCCACAGAAACACCTGCCTTTTGTGAACTGGCTCATCCTGTTAATTATGTCTCCTAAGGATCCTGCCATACACTTCATGTTATTACATCCTTAGTGATTTTAATTACAATTTAATGAAAGCTTTTACATGACCTGTCTTAGGACTTTCAATTTAATAATCATCAGCAGTAACAATGCTCTGGGCTTTGTTACTTTTCAGTGTCCTTCTATTTATCGTTAAATGCAAGCTTTTGTATTAAATTTACATTTCATGGTTCAGAATGTTAAGTCATCATCATAAACTGAAGTATGGTTCTTTTACTTTCCTCCTGTTTGCTGTGCAGAGTGGGGGGAAAACCAGAATCAAAGAAATATACGGGTGGCATTGGGTGGATTGTTTTTAACAGCAGGTAGCAAAAGGAATCTTTTCCTGTACTTTTATACTTGACTTTAGTTTCAAAATTACAGAATTTTTAGTAAGATCAGAATACTGTTTCAATTTTTATATTTTATATGAATTTTGGCTCTGGATTTAAAATCGCTGCATGCTTTGTCTCTTTCATCATGTCCAACTCTTTGTGACCCCATGGACTGTAGCTTGCCAGTTTCCTCTGTCCATGGGATATTTTTCAGGCGAGGATACTGGAGTGGGTAGCCATTTCTACTCCAGGGAATCTTCCTGACCCAAGGTTCAAACCCTCATCTCCTCTGTCTCCTGCATTGCGTGTGGGTTCTTTACCACTGAGCCACCAGGGAAGTCAGATTTAAAATTGTCTTATGAATTGCTATGATTTAGCTTTTAAAGTATCTCATACATGTTTTCAAAGTTACTGGTGAATGTAACTGCTGCAATTTAAAAATATCTGACTTTGGAAGGACTTCAAGACGTCCCCTCCCTTACCCCACAGTAGGATAGTTGCTCCCTGTCGGGTGTGGACACAGGGTTGAAATGATCATAGCTCTAGAGAGCTGCACTGGAGCTCACCTGATAAGATCTTTACAAGTGGCACAGGCACTCCTAGGCTTAGCCCACAGCCGAGGTGGCTGATCAAAGACACCCTGATGGTTCTAACTGGCATCCCCAGGGCAGAGCTATAAGGGCGACCGCTTCGACAGCCACTCGAGTCCCTACAGATGCAGTCTGTTACAGGGACTGCTGGAAAGTGACAGTCTTCAGACATCAGAAATGCATCCCGGGGTTGGAGGATCTGGAGAACCACTTGGCATGTCTGATCAGAACCGAACGGAAGGTTGCTCGCTGCTTTGAAAAGAACAAGCTGGCCGAGGAGTGGCGGGCTGTGTACTCAGACCGCACACAGTTCTCCTCTGGCCACCTTTAAACAGTGAGAAGAGCTGAGCCAGAGACAGCATATTTCCGTTTCTGTTCTGGCACCTTCTGCAGGAGGCCCATCATGCTGAAACGCCACCAGCCAGACAGGACTGGGGACCCGCTGCTGCCACGTGAAGAACCCTTCGAGCACCAGGATCCTAAAGGGGAAAACCTCCTACCCTGGGGCAGCTTCTACTCCAGCATCACCCAGCCGTACCCTTGAAAGTTTACGGAACCTTCTGCCCTCAGAACACTGCCTTGACCCTCTCCTCATACTCTCGATCTTTATTTTCCTCCTGTTTGGCAGAAACCTATGTGTGAGATGATTCATCTCACTTCCTTCTAGATTTGTAACAGGGAAGAACAAAATCTGACTCCGCTTTGTTTCTTTTACTTTAACCTTTGCTTTCTGTTGCTTTTGTTACTGTAATCACTGAAAGGATGCTATCTGTAATTATAAGCACACATAATGGCCTGCCTCAGGGAACCCCGCCCCTCAGCCTGAATGTTAAACTAAAGTGTCTTTGTTCAGCTCACAGGGAAACTTCCTGCCCTGCCCATGTGTGAATGGTTGTGGGAAAGAAGAAATTAATACATCCCCTCCCCGAGGATGACCAAACCAGGAGATATTCTGCAAGACTTATGGCCTTTATACATTGTTCCCTGACCTCCTCCCTCTCTGTTCCATAAAAAGAACTAGAATCCAGACCCCATCAGACAGTGCTGTAGGGCATCAGTCCACCATCTCCTTGGATGCCTGACTTTTCCAGATAAAGTCAATATTCCTTGCCTCAAAATCTTGTCTCCCAATTATTGGCTCAGTGGGATGACCAGATTGAGCTTGGACTTGGTAACAGATTCAGTGATTCAAAGAGCCCTAGAGATATCAACGGAGAAGGTAATGGTAACCCACTCTAGTGTTCTTGCCTGGAGAATCCCAGGGACGGTGGAGCCTGGTGGGCTGCTGTCTATGGGGTCACACAGAGTTGGACATGACTGAAGTGACTTAGCAGCAGCAGCAGCAGAGATATCAAGGCTGCAACTCCACTCTGCAACTCCATTTCAGAGTTGTGATCAGCTGACAGTTCTCAAAGGTTGTCAGCCTCCACCCGCAGCTCAGTACCTAGAACAACCACAGCTAGAGTTGGGCTGATTCTCCACCCTGGGGGTGGATGTGAAACTCACCACGGCCCGGAATGATCTGTGCACTGAACTGCCAACACCATGTCTTCCAGGTGGGACGTTTTATTATGTTTTACAACCATGAAAACATAGGACGGTGGCCATGACGGCAAACATTTCGGAAGGAGGAATCAACAAGGCTGCACCCACCCACCCTGGCAGCCTCCTTCCACGTGTCTCTCGCAAAATGTTCCTGGGCCCTTCTCTTGACCAGTTCAGGAGAGTTGAAAGTAGACATGGAATGTAGCAGGATCATCATCGGCAAAATGGGAGCAGAAGGAGAACTTGGAGAAACAACGGATGAGAAACATATTACAGAAAACTCTTCTACTGTGTGATGAGGTCAGGGTGGAAGAGCGTGGTCTGAGCTCAGAGTCCATCCCCCGAGGTCTGGGTCATAGGGGGCCCTCGGTGATCCCCTCCAGGGGCAGGCTGGGCGCACTGTCGGCCGTGGGCCTCTCATCTTTCTTCAGCGAGGGCGGGACTCGGAGACTGACGTAGGGTTTGTGACAGGCTGTGTTGGCCAGAGGTGGGTAATGCTGTCTGTAGCAAATGTAGGCAAAAATGAGGCCAATGACTCCGCCAACAAATGAATCTAGGACAGAAGAGCAGAACCGGGAGAAATGCATTATGACTCATTCAAATGAGGCCAGTTGTGATTTCCAGAAAACACTTTCCTACTGATTTTGGTGACTGGTTTGCTGACGAGACCCCTCAAAAGACTATAAGGGGAGAGAAATGACCCTGGAGGTGTACATCTTGGTGGCCTCCGCAAACCCTGACCATTTCTAGAACTTAAACATTCCCTTTTCAGGGTGTACTTGACTCTTCTCTTTATTGATGGAATATGCAGCAGAGCACAGCACAAACTCAGAATTGCATTCTTGATTTTGAAAATCAATTCTGAATTCTGGAAGAAGAGCTCCAGCCATCTCCATGGGATGTGAATACCCTCGGGGGCTGTCATTTTTCTTTAGCAAGTTTCTGCTGGAGTCCTGCAATGTTGCTGGTTCACCACGGAAAGCCAGCAGGCATGCTGGTCTCCTCCTCAAAGTTAAGTGATTTCCCAGGGATGGAATGAGACTTCTGAGTCACAGAGTGAATACAACATTTTATGCTGCACCAGGGTGGGCAAAGTCGACATTCCCAGTGGGAGAGGGCTAAACCCTCCAACAAGCTGCAGGTTTTATCAAGTCAGAGGACGTGGTGGGGGCCCCCGCAGACAAGGTAGGAGACAGAACCTGTGGGCAAAACAGGCCCTTCCACCACCTCTGGCAACCCCGTGCTAAAGAGGGCGTTCAGCTAGTGTCCACCAGAGACCCCATGAAAGTGACCCACCCCAACAACCCTCACTGTGTGTGTGTGTGTGTGTGTGTGTGTGTGTGTGTGTGTGTATGTGCATGCCCTTTAAACTGTGTCTATGGGTTTACTCTTGCCAAAAAGATCCTAACACAATGGAGAAACCTCCCCTGCCAAGAGAAACTTTGATTTCTCGTGAAGGGTGCTGCCAGGCTGAAGTGTCATCCTCCAGTAGGGGGTTTCCACTTTCACCATCATTATCTTGTTGAATCGCCCACACCTGCTCTGGGCAGGGATACACTTTCTCATCTCCCGGGGATGAGAATGGCAAGTGGTGTGTCGAGCTGTGTGATGATGTAACATTAACACTGGAATCTCTGCTCCACCAGGGTAGGGGCTCTGTGGGGCTTGCTGGCTGTTGATTCCTCAACAGCTGGAACAGCACTTTGTTCATCTACTGCAGAATTAAGTTGGTGAAGGGAAGTGGCTGAATGAATGTTGTTGCTTAGTTGCTAAAGTCGTATCCGACTCTTTTGCGACCCCATGGGCTGTTACCCGCCAGGCTCCTCCGTTTGTGGGATTGCCCAGGCAAGAATACTGGAGTGGGTTGCCACTTCCTTCTCTGGGGATCTTCCTGTCTCAGGGATCAAACCCATGTCTCCTGCATTGGCAGGCGGATTCTTTACCACTGAGCCATCAGGAAGGCCCGGATGAATGAATATGTGCACAGTACTTGGGAGTTAGACACTGGTTACTGTCCTGTGTTGTCCCTATTCCCCTCTCTGAACCTAAGTTCCCTCACCAGGAATAAGTGTTTGGCAGCTGAGACTCTTTCTCATGTGAATGTTCTAGGAATTTGGTCCCCAGGGTCAACCTACTGAGACCAGCCTGCAGATCATTACGAAACTCTGCTGAGCATCTTCAGAAAATAGGTCATATCCTTCATTGGGATAAAATATCACTTGCAAACAAAAGTCATTCTAACAGGTCAAAGAGACTGAATAATTGTGGCTGCTTCCTCTGCATAGGAGTGCAAACACGGTGCAACTTTGGCCACCACCTGGCAGAAAGGGGAGGGAAAGAGATTAGTGGCCACTCAGCCCTGATGAGTAGCCACCAAGGTGAGAGTGGTGGAGAGGACCACTCGTGAGATACGGTGAAATCCAGGTGCCCAGCTCTGCTCCCAGAGCAGATGCCTGGGGCCGCGGTAAGTTATCCAGCCTCTATTCTCACCCCGGACCTGAGAATCCTCTTGGCTGAGAAATCCATCACAAAGACTGTAGACCCCACCAGGGCAAGTCACTGCACCTCTGAACCTCAGTTTCCCCAATTCTCAAGTGGAAATCTCAATATCCAAGTCATTTAATCGTGACAATGATTTGATGAGATCTGCTTCTGAACAGTGCATGCCACAAAATAAGACCTTGAAATGCAATATCTAAAACAGTAGTCTTAGACTTCTGTGGCAGTCCAGTGGTTAAGATGCTGTGTTTCCAATGTAGGGGACAAGGGTTTGATCCATGGTCAGGGAATTAAGACCTCACATGCTGTGTTATGTAGCCAAAAATTTTTTTTAATGAAAAAAAAATAGCGTGCATTACTGTTACTATGTTCCTCTCCAACACTGCGTGCTGTCGCTTCAGATGTGGTTGACTCTTTCTGACCCTACAGACCGCAGCCGACCAGACTTCTCTGTCCATGGGATTCTCGAGGCAAGAATACTGGAGTGGGTTGCCATTTCCTCCTCCAGCGGATCTTCCCAGAACAACTGGGGACTTTCTAATCCTTCCCCATCCTTCCCTTCACACAGTAACTCAATAGTCTATAGTTGTCATCTCTTTAGCATGGTCACACTTTCACAGCATTTTAAATAAACTCATGAACTTAAAAAAAATTTCACCCAAGAAATTAGAAAGTAACGCCTACTATGAATTCCTCCGTGGGGTCATGAGGCATAACTAATGTGATTAAATCAAGTTCCTCATATTGAGAAACTTTATACCTCCTGTGGGCAGCAGCCTGTGCCAGGAAATGTGCCAGGCTTTTTCATGTCAAAGGCTTAGCGACACACCATTGTTTTGTTTTTTCAATAACCCCAGAGAACAGACCCACGGGGTATTACTTTTATGAGTATCTGAAATGACCCAGGACAACTGTGTTTGAGCCATTGACTATTGAACAGACCACACAGAGAAACCTATAAATAATGCCACTTGACTTTTATTTTCTGTGACAAGGCATTTGTCACACGCACGAGGTGTATCATGGACCAAAAGATATCAAATCATTCTGAATGTACGTTCCCCAAGCTTACCGATGTGGCAGCAAGCCAGAGCATGTGACTGCTGTCAATGCTGTTTTCCCATTTAATGGAGTGAGCAAAAAGTGATATCGTAGGTGCCACCATAGTTAGTAGAAGCAGCTAGGGCAATGGAAGGTCTAGCGAAGGCGCCTGCTCAGCAGTTATTCAGGGCTTTGTTTATCACAAAGATGGTGAATCAGATTTAAAAAATGACTTAAAGAGAGAGACTCTCATTAAGTGCTACTTAATGAAATCCCATTCCCTCCCCGTAGAGCATGTGCTTAGAGAAAAGCAGGCAGGAGACAGGCGGCCCTTGTTAGGGAAAAAACTGCTTGGGATTGACTTCACCCCAAATATGGTCGCATGGGACTGGAGGAATCCAAGGTGGGGTGTGAGGATCTCCATGTCCCCCGAGTACACAAGTTGGGTTCTCCTCACTCAGCATCGATGTCATTCATCCATCACGTATTTCGCAAGGGGATCAGGTGTCAGGAGTGACGCCCAGTACCAGAACACAAGGCTGAACCAAAGAGATGTGTTCCCAATCTTAGGGGCTAAGAGGGACACTGAGGAGCGACAGTCTTATCAGTGAGCGGCAGCTGTGGTGAGCTCCAAGAAGGAGAAGGCGGGTCTGTGAGATCAGCCAGCAGGGTGGTCTGGCTTGTCTGGATCAGGGGAGTTTTGCTGAGGACAAGACCCACGGGTCAGCCTGCAGGATGAGCAGGTGCAAACCAGCAGTGTGGGAAGTGGAGGCAGGGATGGCAGCGCAGTCTTCCGGGCAGAGGAAGGAAGGGGCGTGGCAAGTTTGAGAAATTGAAAGGAGTGGCCCATCTTCTCCCAGAGAGGTGTGTCTTTATAGTTCTATAGGACATAAGTTGACCAGGCTTCTGGTGTGGGCTGGAGAAGATGGTTTTCCAAGTCCTCTTGGGATTTTGTTGAAGACCAGGGGCTCCACTAGCTTTCTAGCCTGTTGTCTGTGCACCTCTCAGCTCACATCTACCTGTCAGTGTTAACTGCCCCTTGAGTGCCTCATCTTCATTTCCCCAGAGCCCAGCAGTTGTGTGCACTACAAACAAAGCTAGTGGCGGTGATGGAATTCCAGTTGAGCTATCTCAAATCCTGAAAGATGATGCTGTGAAAGTGCTGCACTCAATATGCCAGCAAATTTGGAAAACTCAGCAGTGGCCACAGGACTGGAAAAGGTCAGTTTTCATTCCAATCCCAAAGAAAGGCAATGCCAAAGAATGCTCAAACTACTGCACAATTGCACTCATCTCACACGCTAGTAAAGTAACGCTCAAAATTCTCCAAGCCAGGCTTCAGCAATACGTGAACCATGAACTTCCAGATGTTCAAGCTGGTTTTAGGAAAGGCAGAGGAACCAGAGATCAAGTTGCCAACATCTGCTGGATCATCGAAAAAGCAAGAGAGTTCCAGAAAAACATCTATTTTTGCTTTATTGACTATGCCAAAGCCTTTGACTGTGTGGATCACAATAAACTGTGGAAAATTCTGAAAGAGATGGGAATACCAGACCACCTCTTGAGAAACCTATATGCAGGTCAGGAAGCAACAGTTAGAACTGGACATAGAGCAACAGACTGGTTGCAAATAGGAAAAGGAGGATGTCAAGGCTGTATATTGTCACCCTGCTTATTTAACTTATATGCAGAGTACATCATGAGAAATGCTGGGGTGGAAGAAGCACAAGCTGGAATTAAGATTGTTGGGAGAAATCTCAATAACCTCAGATATGCAGATGACACCACCCTTACGGCAGAAAGTGAAGAGGAACTAAAAAACCTCTTGATGAAAGTGAAAGAGGAGAGTGAAAAAGTTGGCTTAAAGCTCAACATTCAGAAAACTAAGATCATGGCATCTGGTCCTATCACTTCATGGGAGATAGATGGGTAAACAGTGGAAACAGTGTCAGACTTTATTTTTTGGGCTCCAAAATCACTGCAGATGGTGATTGCAGCCATAAAATTAAAAGATGCTTACCCCTTGGAAGGAAAGTTATGGCCGACCTAGATAGCATATTAAAAAGCAGAGACATTACCTTGCCAACAAAGGTCTATCTGGTCAAGGCTATATTTTTTCCAGTGGTCATGTATGGATGTGAGAGTTGGACGGTGAAGAAAGCTGAGTGCTGAAAAATTGATGCTTTTGACCTGTGGTGTTGGAGAAGACTCTTGAGAGTCCTTTGGACTGCAAGGAGATCCAACCAGTCCATCCTAAAGGAGATCAGTCCTGGGTGTTCATTGGAAGGGCTGATGCTGAAGTTGAAACTCAAATACTTTGGCCACCTCATACGAAGAATTGACTCATTGCAAAAGACCCTGATGTTGGGAGGGATTGGGGGCATGAGGAGAAGGGGACAACAGAGGATGAGATGGCTGGATGGCATCACCGACTCGATGGGCATGAGTTTGAGTAAACTCCGGGAGTTGGTGATGGACAGGGAGGCCTGGCGTGCTGCGATTCACGGGGTCACAAAGAGTTGGACAGAACTGAGCGACTGAACTGAATTGTGTATGTGCAGTCACTAAGTTGCCTCTGACTCTTAGTGACTACATGGACTGTAGCCTGCCAGGCTCCTCTGTCCATGGCAAGAATACTGGAGTTGGTTGCCATTTCCTCCTTCAGGGGATCTTCCCAACCCAGGGATCAAACTCGGTCTCCTGCTTGGCAGGCTGACTCTTTACCACTGAGCCACTTGAAAGCCCAACCCAGCAGTTATTACTCAGTAAATGTTGAGAGGCCCTGAACAACGTTTACAAGATGCAATAAAGAATAGATACCACAAGACACAAAAGGCCACATATTATGTGATGCCAGGAATATGCAATGTCCAGAAGATGGAAATCCATAGAGAAAGAAAGTAGATTTCTGGTTGCAAGGGGCTGTGGTGGCCGATATGAACATTTTCTAGAATTAGACAGTGGTGATGGCTACACAGTTCTGAATATACTAGAAACCATTTAATTGTATATTTTAAAGGGAGACCTTATGCATTATGAGTTATGAATTACACCTCAACAAAACTATTTGAAAGGGGAGGTTAGAATCAGTACCTAGTGGGCTCCAATGGTGTAGAAAGAGGGCTAGACTTCGAATCAGGTGACCTGTATTTCAATCCTTACCTGGAAAATGAGATGACCTCAACCCCTTCTCGTGAGGTTGAAGGGCAGGAAAGGATCTCGTGGAGTCTGGCCTATTGAGGTGCCAGTACTCAGCTCTGGCACCAACAAGCAGAAAGTGTTCTGACGATGTGCTATCAGGTCCCCAGGAGGAACACATCCCTCCCTGTTGCCATGGCAACATCCAACATCACTAAGCTGGCTTACTTGGGACCTTGTATGCCTTGGGCTTTATGACCCAAGACCCTAGGGTAAAGACCATTTCTGGAAAACTCAACAACCTCACATGATTGTTTCTGTTCTTTTTATTCTACTACTAATAACACATCTCATTTTTGTGACTTTGAGCTTTTATAAAAGCACAGAGAATGCACAATCTACCCGCTACACTGTAAGCTGGTAGGGCAGCACCAAGTCTGTCTGTGTCAATACTGTGCCTCCATCAGAGAATATGCCTGACACACAGGTACAAGAGATATAATGAATGAGTGAGCGGATGGTTTTTGAAGTTTACTATTTGGTTCATTTTTGAAGAGAAAGAACTTGCAAAGAGTAAGAATAGTTTTAGTAAAACCAGTGCATAGAGAAGATAAAATTAGAAAGGAATATGATTTAACAAAAATGATTAATTCCTGCGTTACACACTTAGGTACTGAGCACTGTGAAACATTAAGAATTGCTCCTCCAAAAGATACGCTTAAGTCCTAAACCTCAGTACCTCAGAATGCAACCGTATTTGGATATAGAATCTGTACAGAGATAATCAAGCCCAAATGAGATCAGTAGAATGGGCTCTAATCTAACTGGTGTGCTTACAGAAAGGGGAAATTTGAACACAGAGACAGATACACACAGAGGGAAGGTGACGTGAAGAAACTCAAGGGAAAGGCCATGTGAAAATAGTGGCAGAGATTGGAATTATGTTTGCAGAAGCCGAGAACTATCTGGGGCTGATCAGCTGCAAGACGCAAGGAAAGCTCTTTCCAGTGCAGGTGTCAGAGGGAGAGGGGCCGCCAACACCTTGACCTTGCACTTCTGGCCTCCAGAACCATGAGACAACTTCTATTCTTCTATTCAGTTTGTAGAACCTGGGAAACTAACACAAGCACCTACTATGTGCCATACCAGCAAAAGAGACACAAATCCTTCCCCACAGGGAGAATATATTCTAGTTCAGAGAGCAGCAAACTATGTGAACCATTTATTTATAGGCTGGTGTTCACACCACCATCACCAGCTCGAGCAGTTACAATAGAGACTGTATGGTCCACATAAAGCCCTAGGTAGTGACTATCTGACCCTTTACAGAGGAACTGTGCAAACTCCTGTTCAAGTGGATAAGAACAGACAACAATCAATACCTAAGAAATGACTAGGATTTCCCCAGTGGCTCAGTGGTAAAGAATTTGCCTGCAATGCAGGGGACATGTGTTCGAACCCTGGGTCAGGAAGATCACCTGGAGGAGGTCATGGCAACCCACTCCAGTATTTTCGCTTGGAGAATCCCATAGACAGAGGAGCCTGGCAGGTTACAGTCCATAGAGTTGCAAAGAGCTGGACGTGACTGAAGTGACTGAGCAAGAAATGACTGGGTTTGTCAGAAGGTGGTAGATGAGCGAGGTGAGCACCACAGAGTGTGGGGACTGGGCTGCAATTTCAACAGAGTGGTCACTCTAAGACAGCCTCACTTGAGCTAAGATCAGGCGGAGGGAAGGGAAGGAGCCATACATACATCTGAAAGAAGTGCATTCTGGGCATAGGAGACAGCCAGTGCAAAGGCCCTGGGGCGGGTAAGCACTGGCATGAACAAGGAAGGGCAGCGCAGAACACCGTCAGAGAAGCAAGAACTGCGGGACCAGGCCTCATAGTCGCTGTAGGACCTGGGCTTTGATGCTGATGGACACAAGGAGAACCCAGGGACAGAGGAGCAGGCACCACATGTGACAGGGTTTAAAGGTTCTTCCTGGCTGCAGCATAAGCGGCAGAGGAGAAAGGAAGGGAGACGGTAGCAGAGCTTCAGCAATAACCCAGGCAGCGGTGATGGTGGTCTGGACTACAGCGGGAAGAAGAAGGTGGCTTCTGGAATTATTTTGAACATAAAGCCAACAGCAGAAAGCACAGTTAAATGAAGCCAGGTTGTCAAGAGACTTGGGAGCTGCCAACACCTGTCTTCCCTGGGAACTAAGCAATGAGGGAGGTCAGGGCAGAGGGCAGGGGCCTGGCTGAGAAAGCCTCTCAAGGCCTAATGCTCTCTGCCCAGTGGATTTTTTTTTTTAAATACTTACTTATTTGGCCGCACCGGGTCCTAGTTGCAGCATGCGGGATATTCGTGCGGCGGCTGGGCTTCTCTCTGGCTGAGGCGCATGGGCTCAGCAGCTGTGGCATTCGGGCTTAGTTGCCTGTGGCAAGTGGGATCTTAGTCTCTGACCAGGATCGAACCCGCATCCTCCGCACTGGAAAGCGGATTCTTCCACTGGCGCTTCCAGGGAAGTCCCTGGTTGGTGCATTCTGACCCCAGAAAGGGAGTGGCCTGGGCCTGCTCAAGCCCTCCTGCAGGGATGTCCCTGGTATGGTGGCAGAGACGGGTGGATTCACGGGCGGTCAAGGCCAGAGGTCCCAGACCCCAAGCAGCATCTGGCAGCTGATGATAAATGTGAATGCAGACACACCACACGGGCAGCCAATTGTGGAAGGAGGAAGAGATGAGATCGGTTCACCTGGGAAGGAGGATCTTGGAGGGAGGAATTGAGCGCTCCTGTCCTATGTAAGGTTTTGGTGGGAACCCTGATATCATTCCAAAGTCTTCTTTTCAAGTCACTTCATTTAGAGAATCTAGAGGTTGTTTCCGACTTCCCAGGGAGGACTGGTGAGCAGTGTGTGTCCCTCACTGCGTGTGTGTGTTGGGGGGTGAATGGGACTGCGCGAGGAAGTTGCAGACTCCGTCTGGCTTTTTAGTGTGGTTCAGGTACTTAGGTGCAGAGCGTTCACCACGCTGCTCAGTCATGTCTGACTCTGTGACCCCACGGACTTAGCCTGCCAGGCTCCTTAGTCCATGGGATTTTCCAGATAAGAATACTGGAGTGGGTTGCCATTTCCTTCTCCATGTAGGTGCAGCGCCCTCATCCTCAAACACCCCATCTGCAGGGACCAGAAACTACACCTGAACTCATTGCACATCACAGACCCTTCACAGCCAAGTCAGGAAACCCGGCAAAAGCAGTGGCGCCATCGTGAAATTTTCAGGCCAGTCAAGCATGGTGCCTGTGACCGACATGGACGCGTCCCGGCCTCAGGCTGGGTGGGAACAAACGACTGCTTCCTCCCTTGAGGCTTGTTTCTCTGGATTACATCCAGACCTAGGTGCCCTTTCTTATGATGAAACACTACCTGAGGCACCCAGGGCTGCTTAAAATGGGCTATGGTTAGAGAATCAGTGTTGGTTAGAAGGTTACTTGCAAGCTGGAGTCACGTAAGGGAACACTGGAATCAGATACAAGGATCTGAGGGCAGAAGGAGCTCGTTATGTCCGTTCACGAAGAAAACAACACACTCCTGCCACTTCCGGCTCTAACTGCCCCCTGACAGGAAGCATAAACCCACGAGACTATGAACTGAGGCGGAAGACGGTTCAGGGAGGTACTCTCTTCTTCCTGTGCATTTTTCTCCACAGATGTTCCCCCTGGCATGGGAGTTCTACAAGTCTTAATGCTAAAAACACACATTTAATCACAAAGCTAGGCTTCTTTGTGAAGCGTTGACAACACCAGGGATTCTCGAGTTTCCAGCTGGTCCAAAAGCCAGCATGTCGCCGAGACAAGGAGAACTTCAGCCACAGAAAGATTTATAATCTATCCAGCGGTTTTATCTGTGAAGAAGCCCTGTTACGTGTCTTACTGCCCCTCCAGACCATGGCCTGTGCCCTCCAATGTTCCTCACTTAATAAAACAACAGACTTGAGTGTTTGGAGTGGAGCTGGGAAGGCAGAGAAGACAGAAAGGGCGTCGATAACCATGATAATGAACAGAGCAAAGCATTTGAGATTATGGGTTATTTACTGGATATGAATATGTAATCGAGTAATTGGATATACTTCCACATTAGACACAGTTGCTTAAATCAAAATTGCAATGGAGTCATAAAAATCTCATAATATTAATGTTGTTAACTAAAGTCTATAATGAGAGGTTCTCAGGTTGTACTGCTGCCTAGGGGTCTCCCCATGAATTTTCATCATGACCGATGGCCCCCGCCCACGGTCACTGGGCAGCTCAGCCCACCAACAAAAACACCTCGTTAATCTCAGCCAAGCATCCTGCCTCCAACACCCTCCCACACGGCAGCCAAGGGCCTCACCGTCTATCCTTTCTCCAAGCCGCAAACCTCTCCAGCCTCCTTGATTACTTCCTTAAAGAGTGAGTGTTGGACAAATAAAATTTTCCACTCATTGAACACTGCTGCTCTTAACATGTAATAAGCGAAAGAAAGATGGAGCTGAGATATGGTGTGTGTGCATATGCACTTAGTCACTTCAGTTGTGTCCGATTCTGTCCAATCCTACGAACTGTAGCCCACCAGGATCCTCTGTCCATGGGATTCTCCAGGCAAGAATACTGGAGTTTGGGTTGCCATGCCCTCCTCCAGAGTATCTTCCCAACCCAGGGATCGAACCTGTGTCTCTTATGTCTCCTGCATTGGCAGGTGGTTGCTTTACCACTAGCACCACCTGGGAGGCCCGAGAGGTGGTGCAGGTCAGTCTCTCTCAACCTCAGCTGTAGATGTTTGGGGCTGAGGAGTCTTCCCTGTGGAGGAGGTGCTATCTTGTACGCTGTAGGATGTTGAGGAGCATCCCTGGCCTCTAGCCACTAGATGCCAGTAGGCACCACCACTCCCACCACCCCATCTGTGAAGATGTCCCCAGACATTGCTAAATGTCCCCTAGGAGGTTCAGTTGCTCCCCATTGAGACCACTGGTATAGACAGTGGCAGATGACCCCCTAAAGGGGAATTCAGATAAAATGAGCCCAACCCAAGGCCCATTAGAGGATCCAAGGAAAGGCACACTCTGCTCCTGGCTACCTCCGGGGTACAAGCTGAACAGGTGATGGTGCAGCTGAACGGGTAGCTGCACCACATCCATGACCTGTAACCCACTCAGGCACATTCGGTTTGGGCTGCAGGATGGGTCTACCATGATGTAACTTTGGCTTGCCCCTCCTGCCCCCAAAGTAGGGCCCTGCATATCACTGATCATAAATTCTCTTGCTTTGCTTTCCCATCAGCTCACAGAGCATTAGTATTCTCCCTCTACTGCTCCAAGTTCCCTTCTGTGCCAGTTGGATAGGATGGGCATGAAGCTCTGCTGCCAGCAGGGCTTGGGGGCACCAGCTGCATCAAGTCCAGCATCTCCCCAAAGCCAAGAACTGTGATTCTTCATCCTTTCATGATGCACCAACCACAGATCAATAGTAACAAAAGAGCATTTAAGACAGGCCAACCTCTCTTCCTAGGTTTTCAGGACAAGATCACTACACAAAGGTTCTTACTATCTTCCAAGATGAAGCCAAAATGTCAACTCTGAAATCCTTCATCATTTCTCAGATCCAATGTGGAGGAATAAAAGTGAAAACTAGGCATTCAGAGGTTACAAACGGACCATGTGCCAAAAGCATGTCTACCTCAAAATCAGTGGCTTGGGAGACACAACACATCCTTCTTTAGAAATAATGCGCTAAGCAATTTCAGTATCGATTCACAGTTGTGCAACATGCTTTCATTTACAAGTACACTCAGATCCATTATTTCATTTAGTCTACGAAATGGCTCTGGGAAATGTTGGGGGATTATCTTTCCCATGTTCAGAAGAAGAAACTACAGTTTACAAGGGATAAATGAGAAGCAGTTCAAGAAATGCCATCCAACCCATAACAGTCCTCATGGGGACATGCTCTAATCATATGCGTCACCATGATTCTGTTGGAAAATATTCCTAGTTCCAAGGGTGTGATGGGTCTGCCCTTGTGCTATTGGCTCAGCGATTCTCTTCCTGCCTGCCCTGTACCCCCCCCCCCCATTGTGTGGCCTCATTATCCAGAACTTCATCCAAGTCACTGATAAAAGCAGAGAACAAGGGGAAGGCTCAGGGTGCAGCTCAATGGGCCTCTATTGACCACCCCCATCATCAGGGCCTCAAACCTCCTTGATGCCTCCACCTGTCTAGACCATGCATCAGCCTCCTTTTCTCCCAGACCCTTCACCCCCAGGTTGAAGCTGCTGCTGGAAACTCATGACACCCAACGTGTGAGTTCCAGGAGGGTAGAAAGTGGAGCCGAAGCCAGAGAAGAAGCAAAAGGCCCCTGGAGAAGATGGGGCAAAGGCACCCGGCAGGAGTTCCCCTCATCTCTGGCCTCAACTGCTGCCTCACTACCACTGGGACAAACACCTGGGAAGAGGTGAGAAGAGGGTGGTCAGAAAAGGGAGCAGAGGGGAATGAGCCCGGGGGACAGCAGGAGGACAGGGAAGGAAGAGGAGGGGCCGGCTACAGACAGATCATGGAAGGCCATTCATCCGGGGAAGCCGGATTAGGATCAGGCACAATTCATTCAGTGTGTTTGCCGAAAGCCGACACAGTGGACCTCTCCATGGTGCTTCTCAGACTTCATCGGAATTAATGGACTGCCTTGCTAACAATGCACACTTCTGGCGGTCACTCCGAACCCACTTCCAAGAGTCCAATCCCTAGCTCGGAGTGGCCTGATCAAGGTGACCGGAGTATCGGATTCTGGGAAACACAGCCCTAAGCCCTGCACTCCTGGAGGGCACACCTTCTACGGACACTGCGTCTGTCTCTGCTCCCTTTCTTGCCGTGGCAGATGCTGCTGTGGTTCAGGCAAGCTGAGAGCTGCAGCTGATCTGCAGAGGGGCATGGCACGGTTTTGCTTTATTCCAGGAACAAGCACCTCACTTGTCCTGTGTTATTCTGACTTGGCACAGACACCCCCAGGGCTGAAACATACAGGTGAGCCTCACCCAGCCCTGCAGTGGCTGCTGGCATCCATCCCTGGGCAGGAAACCTCTTCTGGAAGAGTATCGCTGGTGAGAAACATGCCTTTGTAGGGTGGATGTGATAGGAGCCAACTACCACTTGGCACCAAATCTGAGAACAGAGGCAAGGGATCCAGCAGGAAAGTCACATCTAAGTCTGGGACTGAGGTCCTGACTTCCTGGTAAGAATCGAGCCACCTAATTGAGCATGAAGGAATGGAAGGAGCTCTGATTCTGTCCCCTGCAAGGCCAGAGCTCACCTGAACACGTGCATTTTCTTTAAAACTGTGCCTGCTCTGTCATTTCAGCTAGCTCTAGTTTCTCGCAGCAGGCACTTACTTCTCCCCGCAGGAGGTGCAAGCATCCCCCCATCCCTGCAGGAGAGTGGCAGACGGCGTGTGGACCGGGCGGGCCCGGGGCAGGGACTCACCTTGCCAGTGATGCTTGTAGTCACACATGCGGGACAGGGCGATCATCATGGCGCAGTACAGGGGCAGGATGGCAGCACAGAGCCGCCAGCTCTTCCCCCGCCCACTCTCCGTGAAGCAGTGCAGCTTGCCAGCCAAGTAGAACGTTGTGAAGCCAAGGCCTGAAAAGGCAACTGCCAAAGAGAAACAGCAGGTGTTACCCCAGCAGGTGGGAAGCGGCAGGGATACAGGGACCCTGAGCATCCTGTCTGCCATCCTGCAACACCCCCAGGGTCAAGACCATGTTGGCACCAGACACCAGCTCGGCAATCTGTGCTCTTGCTGGAATCATGCTGGTGTGAAGCTTTCAACAATGAGAACAACCTTTCAGGCTTGCATGTGATCAAAATCTACTCAATCTCATTCATTCATTCATTCAACAATGATTTGAGGGGTGGCTACTGTGTGCTAGACAGGCACTGTTCAAGGTGGGGGAAATAAAAAGTTGATTCAGAGGCTGTCTCTGCTTTCAAGGGGCTCATGAACTGATTGAGGGTCACGGCTGTGCTAACAGAGAGTTTTAATACTGTGTTTGGAGTTCTATATGAAAAAAGTGCCTGCAGAATAAATGACTGATGACAGCTTAGCTTTGAAAAGCGAGGGGAAGAAAGGGAGTTTTAGCTTGGTAAGTTTTAGCTCAGGAAGATGGGACCAGCAAATGCTATGGAAAAGTGGGTTTGACGGAGAAGCCAGTGGTGACAAATTTCTTATTTTCTCTCAGAAATTATGGTTATTAGTTTTTAGAACTGCAAAAACAACTCATAGCTTCACAGGATCCATTGTCAAAAGTGTGGAGTCAGGTGGAGTAGGTAAGCCCTGAGCTTTTCGTCTAGTCAGGTTTAATACACAGTTGAAGTCAGTGAGATTTAAGGTGAGTTTTCTGTGAACTTACAACAACAGTCAACCATGGGCTATACTTGGGCCACCTTTAAGACCTGGAAAGTTTTCAAAATACTGGTAGTCAAACCTCATTATAGAACCTTCTACTTGCACTAGTCTGGAGTGAACCCTAATGGTGCACATGCGCATGCATGTGTGTGTGCGCATGCATGTTTGTGTGTGTGTGTGTGTGTGTGTGTGTGTGTGTGTGTGTCTGTGTCTGTGTGTGTGTACTCCCCAGGTGATTCTAATGGCAGCCAGGAGTGAGTTTAGATGCTTCTCTTGAGGACAAGGGCTACAGCTCTCACCTCCTCTGGACACCAGCCTACTCAAAACTTTCCTCTTGATCAGAAAATACTCCTGAGGGGCAAGGCTCCTAGGCAATCACCCTGCACAGTGATTTGACAGAGTCGGAAGGATGGGGCTAAAGCTAGGGCATCAAGGACTTTAACAGACTGTCTGAAGCCTAAGCAGCAGCCTCGGCGCCAGTGAGTTAGTCTCAAATACAGAATCTCAGACCTGCCCCGGATGTACTAAGTTAGAATCCCCTTTCACAAGATCCACAAGTGAGCCATGTGCACCCGGAAGTCTGAGAAGGCCTGGCCTTTAGAACATCCATCCTCTTGATATGATGGGTCTGAGAGTGCATCTTCAGGAAATAATAAAAAACCATGGGGAGATCTAGAAGATATTCTGCTTAAAATTATTTGCAATCATGGGGGGGGGGAAGTAAAGATAAAGAACTAGATTACTTCCATTCAATGAATTATGATGCAGCCGTGGAAATTATTCTGACTATGTGAAGGAGATCACACCAGTCAGTCCTAAAGGAAGTCAAATCTGAATGTTCATTGGAAGGACCGATGCTGAAGCTGAAGCTCCAATACTTTGGCCACCTGATATGAAGGGTCCACTCACTGGAAAAGGGTCCACTCACCATCTCACTGATGGTGAGAAAGATTGAAGGCAGAAGGAGAAGGGGATGACAGAGGATGAGATGGTTGGATGGCATCACCGACTCAATGGACATGAATTTGAGCAAATTCTGGAAGACGGTGATGGACAGGAAAGCCTGGTGGGCTGCAGCCCATGGAGTCACAAAAAGTCAGACACGACTGAGCAACTGAACAACAACAAATGTAGCACTACAGACAATATTTAGGATACAACGTTAAGTGAAAGAAGCAGGACTCTAAGTTGTAAGTTCATGATAATCATGGTTATAGTACACAAAGATGAATAACCTGCAGTTTTAATGAATTATCTCTGATAATAATGTGTCTTCTTAAATAAGGTTCCCCAAGTATGAGCATAAGCTTATGCCAAAGCAGAACTTTTTCAGCAATCAAACTAAACAAAGTAACAGAGGATTGCTTGTTTTTGTTTTTTTATTAATAAAACAATATTAAGCCAGGTTTATCTTAGGAATAAAAATGAAGCACTTAAATATTTTGAATAATGATTTGTACTCAAACAGTAAAGCAGTGCCAACATATATTGAATATTCTGTGTAAAGTAAAACTCTGTGCAAAACTGCATTGCCCAGGCCAGTTCTAAATTGTTTGCTATGATGAGGGTATTATTAATAAATGGTTTACAGAGTGTTCCAAAGAGGCCCCATTTGGCCACCATCCTAGCAAGTGCGATGGGCTCTTAATTCCCCATCCTCATCCATTTCACTCTGTTTCGTCTCTCTATTCACACTCTGCCCTGAGGTATCAGAGTGGGCAGAAGAGGCTGGACACTCGGCTTTGGTGGGTACTGACCTCATTCTGAGCTCTTACGGGAGGAGTAATAGACTTTGTTCAGACCTGACAGCCTAGCTGTCTACCCACCTAACTATTACTACTCCGTTTATATAAGGATCTTGAGCATCAATGGATTTTGGTGTCCACAGGAGCCCTGGAACCAATCCCCTAAAGAATACTGAGGGGCGACTGTACATTGAATGTGAGGAGCATAAAAGATCTGCCCTGAGGCTTTGTAGGGTTATGGATGGAAGTTTTCATGATTTGAATCAGAAGAGAGGCAGTCCTGAGTGTTGCCAAGTTGTCAATATTAAAAACAAGGTCAGTAGATATAGGGTGGATGTTGAGCAGGAATTTCTATGTGTCCCCATAATCAATGGTTTGGAGACTTTAAGATAGATGAGTCCAGACTCAACAGCCAACAGCCTTTGGGCAGATTCACAAGATGGACAAGAGAAGGGGCTGCTGAAAACCCACCAAAGTCAAGTCCTGGGGCAAGTGGTCCAAGGCCAGACCGTTGACCTCCACCCGGTCACCTCCCTGCCCCCAGGAACTCACGGGGCCGTGGCTCAAAGGAGAGCAGGCAAAGCACATTCTCTCCTTCACAGTGGGGCCCATGCTGCAGATGCTCCGAAATGGAGAGTTATCTGCTTCTTGGAAAAGAAGTGAAGTGAAGTGAAAGTCACTCAGTCGTGTCCGACTCTTTGCAACCCCATGGACTATATAGTCCATGGAATTCTCTAGGCCAGAATACTGGAGCAGGTAGACTTTCCCTCCTCCAGGGGATCATCCCAACCCAGGGATCGAACCCAGGTGTCCTGCATTGCAGGCAGATTATCAGCTGAACCACAGGGAAACCCTCTTGGAAAAGAAAGAGGGGTTCAAAGGAATTTTAAAGGCTGAGTTCAACAGCCTAGATCCTGTGGGCATCCCGCAGCAGCTGATCTCCTCCAACACATCCTATTGGTTGTGGGACACACCTAAACCAACACGGCGTGTCCTCACTTGTCTAGCTGACACAGCAGACTCTGATTCCATGTTAAACCTGATGCTTGTCACTTTCTCACTGATACTCCTACAGTTATTGAACTGGCAAGCGGTCCTTTGACAAAGGGCTTCTGAGGCACCTCCTTCTGGCCCAGCCATGGGCAGCTCAGGTGCTTTGCCAAAACTCCTGTTTCCCCAAATACCAACTGAATGCGAATTAGGCTCGACTAAACTATAGGATCCTATGAACTCATAGGATCCCACAGTTTTCTGCCCCCTCCTCCTTTGAGGCTGGCAGTTTGGGACCGGGATGCTACTATGAGCCTTTCAGCTCTGAGATCCTGGGACTCAGAGGTAATACCAAGGCTTAAATTCAAGTTCAAGTGGGAGAAAAAAAAAAGCAAAAAGGTTTTTAAAGAAATGCTTTCCAACTCGAGCCAAACAACACCCTCTTCTCTTCTCAAAGAAACAAGCATGTGAGATACTGAAGGGCCACAGAAGCTTGTATGCTAGTGAGGAGCAGGGAGATGACATTTATTCTAAGGGTGTGCCTTCCCCCTGAAACATGGTCCCTGCTTCCAACATGATTAGGAGATAAAACTGAGCATTCAAAGATACAGGCAGAGTACCGGACATTTAGGAAGATGGAGATGATAAAGTATGATAAACGCCTTCATATTTTGCTAACATTATTAGCAACAGAAATACAATTACAACAATGGCATGAGAGAAAAGAGTCGACCTCTCCTGGGGGCTCTGAATGTGTTTATTTGCTCTCCAGAGTTTAGAACACATACACACACACACACAAGCCACAAGCACTCACATGGATCAAGGTAAGAGCATATGCCCCTTGTTTTCAAAGTCTGTAGCAGGTTTTCTTGGCAGGAAGCAGCTGATTGTAAATATTTCTCTGTTGGACTGGCTGTGAGAAGTAAAAATACTCTTGAAACTTCTAAACTAGGAAGCAGATGAAGAAGGGTGGTTTCCCCATTTGTTTCTGGCACTTTCGAGGCTCACTTGGCTGTCATCAGTGAGAGTCGATAAGCAAAACCTCACAATATAAGTTGCTGGTCCAGGTGGTGATGCTAGGCATGTGGTCTGAACAGGGCTATCTGCCTGCCCGGTGATTCTGAAAGGGAGTTACTGATTCATCTCTCCGACTACGCAGATGAACTGTCACATGTTTACAACATTCCCTTTGCAAGAAAGGTCTATTTACTGAGTCAGCTTAGGTGGCAACCGACTAGTATCCTTGCCTGGAGAATCCCATGGACAGAGGAGCCTGGTGGGCTATAGTCCAGGGGGTCACAAAGAGTCGAACATGACTGAGCTACTAACACACACACACACACTTAGGTGAAATAAAGTCATTTTGCCTTTTCCTCCCCAGTTGACTTTTAAACCAAGTGAAAGAGGTTTGGACCCCAACGACCACAAGAAATGAGAAAACTGGCACCAAAGAAAAGGCTTTATACACAAATGAGATAAGAATCAGGGGGACAGACTCAGCTTTGGAGGTTGTATTTTTCACTCTAATTATAATGAATTTCCCCAAACTGATTAGACCTGACACCACAAATGGAATTGTGTTATAATGAGGTAATTGTACAAATTTTTCACGTGATGCTCAAAGAGTACGTATTTTCTTCTCCAAGAGAGAGAAAGGCGATACTGGGTAGTGGAATAAATTTTTTTTTAATTAATTAATTTATTTTTGGCTGTGCCGTGTCTTCATTCTGCACGCAGGCTTTCTCTAGTTGCGGTGAGTGGGGGCTACTCTCTAGCTGCAACGCTCTCCTTCTCACTGCGGTGGCTTCTCCTGCAGCAGAGTGCAAGCTGTAGGGTGCGTGGGCTTCAGTAGTTGTGGCTCACAGGCTTAGCTGCTCTGCAGCATGTGGGATCTTCCTGGACCAGGGATCGAACCCATGTCCCCTGCATTGGCAGGCGGATCCTTAACCACTGGACCACCAGAGAAGTCTCTGAATAAATCTTAATGTTGAAGGGTGTTTTGAGGAGTTTGCCAGTACATCTCCACAAGATCACCCAAAACCAAGGATGCAGAACACACATGCCTGGTCAGTCCCTGCAGACTCCTAACAAGCAGTGGGGGTGCTGTTGGGAGCATCTGGGTAGAATCCCCAGATTCCCATTCTGGCTCTGCCATTGACTGAATGCATGATCCTAGGCAAGTCTCTTTCCCACTCTGGGCCTCAGTTTGCTCTGTAAAATAAGAGGCTGATCCACAAGGGGCTACCACAATGTGCCTGGAGGAGCCAGGTAGATAGGGAGCATGAGTTAAGTAGCTGGATGTTGAGTCAACATTTTTGCAACAGAAAGCCTTCTTGGTCTGTCTTCTATTATTCCTCTATTGCTAGACACTCAGAAACTAAGAGAGATTTTAAGAAAAAATCTCAACAGTTCATTTGTGATGATAAATGGCCACTAATACCTAGCCTCGCCATTGAGAGACATTTGAGAGTGGTGAGGACTGGGGAAAATAGGAACATTCGCCTCTTTAAAGATGCAGCCCCTTCCCTCTGCTGAAGGTGGTATCTGCCACATGGGTTCAGGGTTCCCAGAAGTTTTGATCTTCTAACAGAAGAGGGAAACCCTGATATTTATGAGAAATGTCTCCATTTAATGTGAACAATTTATCAAAAATGAATACAGTACAGACCACATGAAACTCATCTGTGTACTAAGAGGGTTGGGTCAGTGGGCTGACAACTTGAGATCACTTAAATCTTGCTTCCAAGTGCTAGTGGTCCACTGTCAAACTGTGCTAAACGTGATGGACATCAACTTATCCCTTCTCTCCAAACTAGAGCAAAGAAGCACTTGAAAAGTTTTAGAGCTGGTGCTGCTTAAACCAATAACAACAACAAATTAAGTGACACAGGAGATTCAGGGATTGAATACTCAATTCAACAGGAGGGAGTACTGTGTGCTGTTGAGAAAGGCAGACCTTTCAGGACTCAGCTCTGCCACTTTCTCCTGTGTGAGCTCATCTCTGGGGGCCTCAGTTTCCTCATCTGTACAATGGGGTTAGTACACAAAGATGACTTACAAAGCCATCTTGAGGATGAGCCCTCATCTCTGGGGGCCTCAGTTTCCTCATCTGTACAATGGGGTTAGTACACAAGATGACTCACAAAGCCATCTTGAGGATGAGCTCAAAAGAAATTTTAACAGACTTTTAACAGGCGTTGAGTGACTGCTCTCCTAACTCTGTCAGCTCTGCAGCTGCTGTTGAGTCCTGCCTGGTTCTGGAAAGTTTCATCCTCAAAGAAAAGCCTTCCTAAGCTCTAATCTTGCAATCTGCAGTTCCTCAGTTATATAACTGCATGCATGCTTACAGAGAATTCTGGAGCTGGGTTCCTAGGCTCTTAGCATTTTGTAGCCCCTGCAGCTCTCAGCAGATGTAAAACGATCTCAGCTGGTAAAATGAACAAACTTACAGACCCGGTGAGAGGAGCCAGCAGAGATTCTGTTCCCACTCCACTCGGGAGATGCCTGAAGCTCTCTGATGAGAGGGTCAGACAGCCAGGAGGCATTCTAACGGCAAATGACCCATCATGTAGCTTGTCTCCTATGAATCTGAGTTTCACCATTTTGACACCTACTTTGACATCCCTTTGGCCCCAAATTTCTTAAAAGGACTAGTTTCTCATTATAGTTTCAGTTTCACAGTTTCTTAATTCATAGTTCATTCTAGCTAAGATGCTCACTCTGTTTTCTTTATATGACAAACTATATTTACTAACATTCTAAATTATTAAGAAATTTCACTTTCACTTTCAAAAAAAGGATGAGAGAACACTGCTACAAATCTTAGAGAGACTGTGGATCCACAGGGCATCTATTGTCTAAACCATTCAAGTGAACAAGAAAGACAGTTATTTATTCCTCATGAAATGACTGACAGAAGATCATTAGCCTCTGATGTAGCTATCAAACCAGAATCATAATTTCAAGGGGAAATTTTGATAAAAAAATAGAACAAACTCAGTAGCACAGTGATTTTTTTTTTTAATTTCTCCTTTCTAATCCAGCAGTAAAGAGGTTTTTTTGCTATGATGTAGGAGACGTGTCTAGCTTTGCTGGAATGAAGAGAATTCTCAAAATCTAGGAAATTTTCTAAATCTCACACCAATGATACCTCTTGATACAATTACAAAGAAATTGTAATAAAATTTCTTTCATTATAATTGATATAATCCAAGGGTGTTGGGGAGGCGGGGTTAAAAGTATTCATCCATGCAGTAAAGTTGCCTGTGATTCCAGAAACAGTCAGAATGCCGAACGGCCTCAGGTAGAATTACTTTTTCCAGTACCATCAGTCATAAGAGTTAATAAGAACTGCTCTGCTGGTGAGGAGCTGAAAGCCACCTGCTGAGACAAAGGAGACTGGATGGGTCCTAAGCACCTTGGGGAAGGCAGGCGGAATTTGAGCTGTTGAACCAAAGCCATTCAACCACCCGATCCAGAGGGATGGAGAGAGCTCTTTTAACCCACCGGACGGGGCCAGGTAGCCAAGAAGACCCATGGCTGCAACACCAGAGATGCCACATGAATTGAGACTCCACAGCAAGGCAAGGGTGATGTGGGGATTGGGCACAGGGGAGATGCTCTTGTGCACAGCTGGAGGGATCCGGGTAGGCACACTGACCCCCCACCTCCTCCCTGTGTGACCTAGGGTCAGGTGCTTAACTTCTGAAGCTCAGGCTTGTCATCTCTAAAATGGACATGCCAACAGTTGTCCACAGAGCCACTGAAAGAACCAATGATGGAGTGTCCAGGGCACAGTGGACAAAGTGTCTGGCACGCTGTAAGCCCTAAGTTAAAATCTGATCTCTTTCCCCTCCATTTGCTTTTTCTACTTATTCTCTTCCTCTCTATTTATTCTCATCCCTGCAGGGAATCTGAGAACATGAAGAGGAAATAAAGCAAATGCGCATAGAAAGCTAAAAGGATGTGAGTTCCGGGTTGGCTCCATGACCAGGCCACCAAGATGGCATCTGTGTCTGTTGCCATTATATGCCCCACATCAAAAACTGGTGCTCGAGATGAGTGAATGAACAAATTAGTGACAGGAAGGATAATACTGAAACTGGAGCAGATGGTGTGTACTCTTGGGGCTCCAAGGAAACACAGTGATGAGCCTCCCTTTCCTGCCCAACGAACTTCTACTCCGCCCTGCAAGTCTTGGTTTACCTGACACTGCCTCGGAGGTCTTCCCCAGCTCCACCAGCAGGTGTAATGGGCTCTGATTGCCCTCTGCACCTGCCTTCATAACACTTACCACCACTCCTCTCATGTATGTGACTGTCCAGCATCTCTCTCCCTTCCACTAGATTCTCAGCTCTGGGGGCAGAGGCTGTGTCCCCTGGGTCTGCACTCACCAGGGGCTCCACCAACACACACATTGAATGAATGGCTGAAGACCTGATAGTCAGGGAAGGTTTCACAAAAGAAGATAGGGATGTACCTAGGGGAGGAGAAGGGCTAGAGCCAGGCTTGAACTGCACTGGGTTAGGATAACGTGTGGGAGGAAGGTGAGCTGGGCCTCCATTTAATTCTTCCTAATCACACCCCACCCTTCAGACATACACAGAGAGTGGGTGCGTCTCTTTTAAATACACTCACACACTTCCCTGCCCTCCTCCTACAAGAATGACCCCAGAGCTCTCCTGGAGCCTTCAGAGCACGGGTTTCTCTATTTTTCAGAGACTGGTGGCCACCTCCCAGATATCTGGGCTAGTTTCCGAGGAACAATGTAAAAAATTCTACAAAAGGAAGCCACGAAATTCTCAGAGTCTGAAGGATGGGTGGGTGGAGCAGCAATTTCAGTGAATGAGTAAAGAAGGAAAGCAGAAACTGTCTATTCGAGCAGGTACCAGGAGTGTTCTGTCAGAAGGAGGACAAGGCCATCTCATATAGAGAGCCTCCCTCTGTCAGACTCTGTGCTAGAAGCTTCCGCAACTTGGCTTCGCTGCATCCCCAGAAAAACACAATGACAGAGCTATTGGGCCATTACATGGATGAGGAATGGAGGTTCAGGGTCGAATTATCTACTGAAGGTTAATGCAGTCCTTAACAAGCTGTGAATGAAGTAACTAGCCTCCAATTAAAATAAATTAATTTACAAAAATAAAATAAGAAAAAAAAAAGAAACTGAATTATTTCTAAACAGAGCAAAAAAAAAATCACATATTTTCTTGGCATGGTTGTACTTACAGCACTTCTAGCTGCCTATTTGTTTTATACTCCCTGTAGGCATGTGACGATCAGGGTCACCGTTCAAGCCTTAGAACCCAGCACACTGCCTGGGAGGAGAAGTCAGCGACACATGGTGACTGAATGAATATATAAATGGCAGAGGTGATTTAGTCCTTTCACAAACATAACTTCACTCGAACAAGTACTCTGGCAAGAGGCCAAGCTCCTTAGAGAAAGAAAGACATACATGGCCATGAAAGGTCGTGTCCAGCACCCACTGTTTCAGGCAGCGTGATTCTGCAGCCACCTGAGCCAGAAGATGATTCCCACCTCATGATGGAAAGGATCACACCGCCTTGTTTGAGAAAGAGCCATGGGGAAAAGGAACTGGAAAGCTCGTAATTAGTCTGAATGCAAATGTCAGAGTCAGGAAGTGCAAACAGAGAAAAGCAGACTGTAAACTCCTTGCATAACCTTAGTTTGCATCCCCAAAGAGGACGTTGTTCTGGAAAAAAAAAAAAAAGAATCAACTCAGGCACAATGCACAAAAAATGCAGAGGAAGCACGAGAAGTAGGGAAGAAACTGACTTTGGGAGAAGAAGGTGGGCGGTCCTTTTGTCAAGCCCCAGAGGTACCAATCCTGGGAAGGGAAGCAGCTCAACAGAGGAGGATTAAGGATTTCTAAATGACAGAAGTCACTTTATCTCTCCCCCATCCACCCTCTACAGCTTGATGAAAAATTATCATTAGGAATCATAAATGTTACTCCTCGCTCCAGAGAGAGCTAAGTAAGAACAGGCACCAAGATGGGATGTGGTTTTGCATATCACACTGTCCTAATCTATCGGAGGTCTAAATCCCCAGGACAACTTTTGTTCTTTTCAGTCTTGATTATACACCACAATGACTTGAAACATGAATATAAGAATAAACCCTCAAAAGGGAGAGATTACCTTTTTCCATAACACTATTAGAGGAGCCGATAAAAGCATGGGCGGGATTCAGATAAAGATAACATTTTAATGGAAAATCATGTTATTTTACCTCCAAGGGATGGCCTTAGCAGAACATAAATTTGATGGAGAGATTTGAATAGTAATGTACATATTTGAAAAACAACTAAAAAGAAACAACTAAAGGTAGCCATTAACTGACCCCAGGTACTCATCTGATTGGACTTCTCAGGTGGCGCTAGTGGTAAAGAACCCGCCTGCCAATGCAGGAGACATAAGAGACCTGGGTTCAGTCCCTGGGTTGGGAAGATCCCCTGGAGGAGGGCATGGCAACGCACTCCAGTATTCTTGCCTAGGAAATCTCCATGGACAGAGGAGCCTGGTGGGCTACTGTTCATCAGGTCGCAAAGAGCCAGACATGACAGAAGCGACACAGCACACACGTGCTCATCTGATTAGCCTCTTCCCAGGGTGTATGGTCTTCAGGAGAAACCCTGGAAGTCTCACTGACTGATACTGCTCAGCTATCTTCTCAAGATGTGGCCTCAACAGCATCTGCCTTTTGTGAAATGTTGTACCACCTGTAGTATGATTTGTCAGTGAGAATACCCTTAGAACATGCCCCTGGCAGCCTTGATTGGGGCTCTCAGCCCAAACAGGAAGGGCATGTGTGAAATAATAGAAATATAGCTCATGACACAGAGCTCCTAAAATCCTTGAAAAGCCCAAGGAATGACAAGAGCATATTGTTCCTGTTAAGTCGCTAAGTCGTGTCTGACTCTTCTGCAACCCCATGGATATAGCCCGCCAGGTTCCCCTGTCCATGAGATTCTCCAAGCCAGAATACTAGAGTGGGTTGCCATTTCCTTCTCCAGGGGATCTTCCCAACCCAGGGATCGAACCTGGTACTCCTGCATTGGC
This sequence comes from Muntiacus reevesi, assembly GCF_963930625.1. Classification (NCBI taxonomy): domain Eukaryota; kingdom Metazoa; phylum Chordata; class Mammalia; order Artiodactyla; family Cervidae; genus Muntiacus; species Muntiacus reevesi. Next base: position 162,085,990 of record NC_089250.1, on the reverse strand, counting down.
AGACGGGTTCTTTACCACTGAGCTACCAGGGAAGCCTGATAAAGAGTATGAGGAGCATCTTTTGTTCTATTGTGGTGACTCTGGGTGGACTCCTGGAGCGGGGCTGGTCCAGAAAGATCAAGCCATGATGAGAAGCTTAGAATTTTCATCTCCCATTCTCCAGAGTGGGGAGAGGGACTGTAAACAGAGTTCATGATAGATCAGGCCTACATGATGAAGCCTCCACAAAAATCCCAAAGGTACAAGATTCAGAGAGCTAATAGGCTGGTGAACATAGTCATATCCCAGGAAGGTGGTCTTGACTCCATGGGGACAGAATTTCCTGTGCCCAGGACCCTCCCAGACTTCACCTTATTATCTTTCTTATCTGGCTATTTATCTGCAATGTTTATCACAGCCCTTAATAGACTGGTAAATGTCAGGAAGTTTCCCTGAGTTCTGTGGCTGCTCTAGCAAATGAATCAAACCGGAGGAGGGGGTCACGAGAACCTCAGATCTGCAGCTGATTAATGAGAAATACAAATGACAACCTGGACCTGTGAAGGGCATCTGAAATAGGGGAAGTTTTGTGGGGATGAACCCTTTACCATGGGATCTGAGACTCTTCAGGTAGAGATGTTGGAAATGAGTGAAATTATAGGACGCCCAGCAGAGAGCAGCTTGGTGGGGAAACCCCTGCACCTCTGGTGTCAGAGGCACCGTAAGTGTGATAGGCATGTGAGATGAGAGGAAAAACACAGGAGGAAGACTGGGTTGTAGCCACAGGCTATAAACGGGCTGGCATTAAGAGGTGTTCGGCTCAAATGCTGACCTCCAGGGCAGGTGATGAGTGCTGACCACACAGCCCAACGAAACCTTCCCAATACTGTGTAACTGGGAAAGGGGAAGGAGAATGGACTTTACCTTTCTGTCCTAAGCTAGGCTAGACCAGTGTTTTGGTAACTGAAGAAAACCACAGCATCTGCCAGTTTTAGGACCAAAGTCTTAGGTGACTGGGTAGCTGGTGAGGCGGCTTCCCAGCTTTCTCCGACATCCCTGTCTCTCTGACAACAAACTCCCATCAACAAAGACCAGCTCGGTTCATCTCTCACTTAACACCTCTAATGAAACTGATTGTAAACACGACAAGAGCTTCATTTATTTGATGTATGCAAAGACTCTCTCTCTCTGTTACTTCAAAAGAGATTTGTTTGATGTTCATATGAATCGTGGATTTTTTTTTTTTTAAGTTAGGATGGCCATTTAAATTTTGGAAAGCAAATATATGGCAATTCATCTCCTGTGGTCTTGGCAGCAAAGGACTTTATGCAGAAGCCAGTTTTGGACTCACAAACTTCCTTAAGGCAGAGTCCATGTAGTGACTTTCCCCACAAACAAGGTGAAATCCACCTTGGCTTCTTTTAAAGCCAAGTCCTTCACCGAGGACTGCACAAAACAGAACAAAAATAGGGCACTTCTGGGTGTTAGAAGATCTGGTTCTAGCACAGCGTGGGGTCGCCCTCGGTGGTCTCAACTGTTCACCAAATGGGGAACATCGTCCAGCTCTCAAAAGACATGGTATTGGTGAAAATACTTAGGAAACGGAAATTCAACATACAAATGGAAGGCGTTAGTAAAGTTGAGGAACGGGTAACTAGAAGTGCTGAAGCTGGATTCAAGCCCAGACCTGACTGCTTCTAGACCCAAGTTTAATCCTCTTTCTCAATACAGAAATAGCTGTAATTCTCAAACCCAGGACTTTATTTCCAGCTATGTGACAGACTATATATCCTGATGGAAATAATTACATGTTCGATGAAATATAAATCAAACAAAAAGCTTTTAAACCTATCACTGAGTTGACACCAAGAGAAGAATTAAGGAAATTAATCCTTAATTAAAGAATTAGTGGAAACAAGATTTCACCAAATGACAGGAAAAAGAGGGTCTTAGATGCAAGGAAACGGCATAGCCAGATTGAGGCCTGAGTGTTTACGGAAATCTGCAGATCCTGGGCTTTGCAGGGTTGATGTCTCCCTGGGGCACAGGAGTGAAGAGACAGAGTCTCAGGCCCACCCAAGGTGAAGAATGTAACACAAGACCCCTGAATAAACATGAAATCCTAAAGCTTCAGAGCGAGTAAGAAAGGAAGCCTGATTTTCAGAAGAAAAGGCAAGGGAACTTATCTGTCTATATTTTCCTACTGGGTACAGAGATTCCATAAATATGACTTGTGTATATTTTTGCTGTCCCATTCATGCTTCTCATATGGTCCCCCAAAAACCTAAGGGGAGAATTAATTTCGGATGGTCCTGGAGTTGGTAGAGGTCTCTGGAGGAATTCATTTCAACTCAGACATCAAAATACTCCCCAAAATAAAGTTCTAGGGGAAGTTAAAAGCCCAGTGTAAGAAAACTCAAAACACAAAATATTTCAGGGCATATATACAAAAAGCAGATTCACAACAACTTCAGATGCTGTTAAGGCACAGAATATAAAATAGTTATTTGCAATATGTTTAAGGAAATTACAGGGAAGTATGAAAATGAGGACAAAGAAGAAGCATTAAAAAACAATGAAGCAGATTTTTTTAAAGCCCAAATAAAATTTCTATAAATAAAAAATGAGTCTGGAACTTAAACTAGGGTTAAATAATAACCTGACAGATAAAATGGTAGGTGAGGCAAAGCTGTATAGAGAATTAGTACATTGGAAGGTAGATTCAGTATTTTTCTAGAGTCTGGTAGAAGAAGAAGGAGGAAGAGAAGAAAGGAGAGAGAGCGAGAGAGAGAGATGAAAAATATGAAGAGAGGTTATGGTGAAAAATTCAAATAACTGTCTAACTGGAATTCCAAATTAGAGGAAAAGATAATTGAGAAAAGGGGGAAGAAGCAATGTTCAAATAGCTAATGACAGAGGATATCTCACCATGTAGAAAGATGCAAACCTGAGAATTAAAAAGCCCAGTAAATCTCACACAAGATGCAGAAAGGAAACCCACACCGAGACACAGAGTAATAAAACTTAATCACACACAAAAGCCAAGATGCTAAAAGCATCTCGAAAGGAATAACAGAACACCAACAAGGGGCAGCAGGGACACAACTGGCTTCAAACAGAAAGTGATAGAACACGGCAAAATAATACCTTCAAAATTCAGACACACAGTAACTGCCAAATCAGAATTCCATATTTAGTAAAGCTATCTTTCAAGAATGGGGTCAAAGAAAATGTAGAAAAATGAAAAACAGCATTTTCCACAAAAGATGTGTCAAAGAAGGAAATTTAAAAGATATATTTTTGGCAGAAAGTAGAACAACTGAGACGGAAAAGAGAATGGTATGCATGTGACTAAACTATGCACAGGTTAGTGGTTTTGTTGGTGGGAGAGAAGAATCAGGCTAGAATTAAAACACTAAAGAAAACTACCAGATGTGTTAGAATGCATTTATCAGAGCTAAAATATTCAAAGTCTTTACATTGCTCAGAAGAAGAAAAACAAAAAATTAATTAATTAATTTGAGATTTCATTAACTACATATGTTAACCAAGAGTCTTAGTACAACTTGCAAACAAAAAGAGTAAAGTAATGGAATAAGAGGATGAAAATGGTACAAGAAGTAAGGAGAACACAGTACATAATGAATGATGTAAATAAGTGCTAATATATGAGCATTAACAACTATAATTGAAATTAGCTCCCTAGGTAAATGTTTAAAAAAATACATAGCTAAAACATAGAACATAATCAGTATAGGACAGAAAAAGATATAAGAAGCAGAATTTAATCAATAGAAAGTTTGTCTCAAGAATAAAGTCAAATTGTAAAAAACAACACCAGAAATAAAGATGGACATGAACTTCATTATAAAGGTAAAAGAAGCAGTAGAAGGTATAATAAGATGTAGGACAATTCTAAACTATATTTACACATCACTTCAAAATATATATATCAAAAATGGGCAAAAGAATGAAAACCACAGAACTACAAGATCTACTGTAAGAATGGAATTTTTAAAGTACATTAAAAAATTAAGCATAAATTAATGCTTTGATTAATTGTATGAACTAAGCATTAGGTAATCAGAGACAGAATTTAGAGAGTATATGTTAAGATTTAAACAACACAATTAACAAGTTTAGTCCAATGGACATATATACAGCTTTATTTCTAGCTGTGAAGAAATTTATATTCTTTTTAACCATATGAAACATTTATGAAAACTAAACATATGCTAAGCCACAAAACTAGCCTCAAGATCAAGAATGATAATTTTTGTAGATTATATTATCTAACCACAAGTAATTAAACTATAAACCATTTAAAAAATAGAACAAGAAAAAAATCATGCTTAGGATTTTTTTTAAAGCTCTTCTAAACAACTTATGAGTCATAGAAGAAAAATTAAAATTAGAAAATTTTCAAAAGTAAATTTAATGAAAACAATATGGGGACTTCCCTGGCGGTCCAGTGGTTAAAAATCTGCCTTGCAATGCAGGGGACATGGGTTCAATTCCTGGTTGGGGAACAAAGATCCCCCCTGTCACGGAGCAACTAAGCCAAGTGCCTGCAACTACTGAAGCCCGCAAACCACAACTAGAGAGCAACACTACAGAAGACCCCGCATGCCAAACTAAGACCCAATGCAAGCAAATAAATAATAAGACAATTTTAAAAAAACATGTATTAAAATTTATAGAATGTAGCTAAAGAAAGATTTATAGGAAAATTTATAGCCCAAATTGCTTAAGTTTAGAAAAGAAGAAAGGCTAGCATTATCAAGCAATGCATTTAAGTTAACTTGGTAAGTTCAAAACAGAACAGAGTATACTTAAAGTTGATAGAGGGAAATAATAAAGATAACAGCAGAAATAATGAAAAATAAAACAAGCACATGGTAAAGAGGTTCATAGCAAAAGTTGGCTCATTGAGGAGACTAACAGACTAGCTCAGTCAAGACTAGCAAGAAAAAAATTTAGGAGAGAAGGAGAAGATACATATATACAATACAGAAATGAACAATGCAGATAAAACCTGAAAACAAATGATATTTTAAAATACTATGTCAATACATTTGAAGGTTCATGTGAAAGAACTAAGTTCTAGAAATAAATTGAAGTTGTCAAAAACTTCTCAAGAAAAAAATTTTAAAACATAAAGAGTTTTATAACTTTAAGTAAATTGATTCAGTGTTTTAAATCTAGGACCAAATACTTCATAGGCATATCCGCCAGATAACCCAAAAGGAAATAAATTATCTTACACAGACTCTTTACAGAGAATTAAAAATAAGGGAGCACTCATTTTGATGAAGCTTGTTAACTGTGCTTTTCAAATCTTATATATTTTCCTATTTATATTTGATTTGTTAGTCACTGAAATGAATATTTAAAATTTCCAATCATTTTGGGGAATTTTGTAAGTCTTGTACTTCCTTTTTGTGCTTCCATCTGGTTTGATAACACTGATTATCAGAGAACTGTGGCACAAGAAATGAGAATTATTGACCAACATCACTCAAATATATATATACATATATACATAAACATTAAGCAGAATGTTATCAACCAAAGCTAGTAGTAAATTAAAAGGAGAATATATCTTCATCAAAGGGTGTTAATTACAGAAATTAATACTGGTTTAATATTTTTTTTTTTACTGGAGAAGGCAATGGCACCCCACTCTGGTACTCTTGCCTGGAAAATACCATGGACGGAGGATTGTGGTAGGTTACAGTCCATTGGGTCGCAAAGGGTCGGACACAGCTGAGCGACTTCACTTTCACTTTCACTTTTCTAATATTTTTAAAGTTACTCACCACATTAACACATTAAAGGGAAAGCAAATAACTTGTTGGAGGCACCAAACTTAACATTCATTCTTAGCAGACTAGAAATAAAAGGACCTTTATTAAGAATGTCTACTCAAAAAAAATGTCTACCATTACTTAATGGTAAAATGTTTAAAGCATTCCTTTTGTATCAGTAATAAGACATGGATGCTTGCTATCCCCACTTCTAGAACCTTTACAGGGAGGTCCTCACTAATAAAGTGATACAAAAACTAGATTAAAAGCTTAAGAACTGGAAAGGAAAAACTAAAACTGTCATTTGTAGGTAACATGATTTTCTTTGTAGAAAATCCCAAATCATTTATGAATAAGAAATGAGAATTACTAGGAGAGTTCAGCAAAATTTCTGCACTAAAAATCAATATACCAAACTCAACTGTATTTTTGGACACTAAGAAAAAATCAGACAGAAAATGTAACAAAGTATTGACAATATAAACAATAATATAAAGTACCTATGAATTACTGTAATAAGTAATAGGTAAGACCTTTAAGGAAGAAGTAGAAAATGATTAAAAGATACTATCACCTAAAGTGACAAATATACCATACACTTAGATAGTAAGATGCCATTTCTCCCCAAATTAAAATCTCAATAAGGATTTTCATGAAACTTCACCAGATGATTCCAAAATACCAATATAAGAGCATAGGGCTGAGAATAACCAAAATACTACTGAAAAAGAACAAAGTCACAAAGGGCAAACGATTCTCTAGTTCCAACTATAGAAGAATTGAATTGCCTTACACCTTTGAAATCAGGGTGGTCACGTGACTAGTTTTGTCAATGCAACAGAAGCAGAACCTACGCGGGTCACTTCCAGGAGGAGGTGTTAGCAGCTGACTCTCCACACTCTCTTCTCCCCTCTGGAAGCACATGTTGAGATGGTAACAGAGCTTCAGTTTGTCTGGGTCCCGAGTGACTACAATTCTATGTGTAACATAAGTAAGAACAACTTTTTTTGGTTTTAAGCCACTGAGATGTATATTCAAAGGTAGCCCACCTATGCTGACTAACAGGGAGATTTTCCCTATTAAATCTCAAGTCCTTATAAAGCTGTAACAATAAAAACACTGCAGCATTGGTACAAAAATAAGCAAACTGACACATGGATTAGAATAGAGAGAGCCAATTAAAAGACCCATCCTTGAGTGGACACAAGACAGGCCAGAGGTTGTGTTATAGGTCAATAAATAGTGTTGGGAAAGATAAGTCCACAGGGACAATAAAACTGGACCAGTATTGGACACTGTTCACCATCAACAGCTCCAGACAGATTACAGACCTAAAAGAGACCAATGAAATGGAAGAGCAATTAGAAGAGAACAGAGTCTGAGGAGTGGGAGATAAGTCTCAAAAGCCACAAAAAGTACTGACCATAAAGGAAAAAACAGATGAAGCTGACTACACTTAATACTGAACATTTGTTTTTTCCAAATATGCAATAAATTCCAGATTGGATATTGGTTTGACCACATCTACAAAGGATATTGGTAATAGATGGAGGAAATCTGAAGATGGTTTGCATATGCCATGTGATGAAAATTTACTGAAAGGCAAAGATGGAAACTGTTGACTGAACTTGCATTTTGATCACATACACACACACACACATACACACATACACAAATGCAACTCAGAATATTCACTGAGATGTTTAGGCTGATGACTTCTAGGCTGTAGAAATACAAAGTTCTTTAAAAAAATTGTTTGCATCTCTGTATATCCTAATTTGCTACAGTATGCATGTACTGCTTCTATGATAATAAACAATTATTAAAATAAATGAATGAATAAGTAAATGAAACAATGAATAGACAAACTGTGGGAGGCTAAAACCAACACATAAAGATAATGAAAAAAGCAGAGAGAGGGAAAGATGTTTGCCTCACAAATAACCAACAAATACCTAATATGGAGAATTTCATTAACCCTTTAAGTCAGTGATATAAAGGCAGACAACCTATTTGAAAAATCAGCAAAATACATGAGGAGTAAAGTCATATAAAGAAAAAATCTAAATTGCATTAAATTTATGAGAAGATGGTCCAGCTCATTAGTCATCTATAAGAAACATATCACAACCCGTGGGAGCTACTATCACACCCTCCAGATCGGCAAAAATTAAATTCTGATGATGCCAAGTCCTGGCAAGACTGTGGGTGATGGGCACCCTCATAACTTGCTGGCAAGAATATATATAAAGTATGACATTATTTGTTAAAGTCGCAGATGAGCAAATGCCCCAGAAATCTCATTGCCAGGAATACATCTGAGAATTATTTTTGCAGAGGAGAGTTCATAGCAACACTGGTCATAACTGGTTCCAACTGGAGATGAGCCAAATTTTCATTAACATTAAAATGATTTTTTAAAAATTGTGGTATTATCATGTCTTGGAATACCATAAAGCAGTGAACATGAACAAATTCCTGTTACATATATCAATAAACAGAAGAACCTCAAAAAGAGTGGTGAGCAAAAGTAAGAAATCACAAAAATACATTCTGTATGACTCCATTTAACTTCAAAACCAGGCAAAACCAAGTAATACATTATTTAGGAATATGTGTGTGCATGTGTGTGTTTGTGTGTGTGTGTGTGTAAAACTATCTAGAAAAGCAAATAAATTAGTTTTAAAATGTCAAGACAGTAGCTAAAGTGTGAGTAAAAACAATAAGCCAGGGGGTGGCGGCAAGGGTGGCAGGAGGTTAGACAGGATTTCTGAGACTATAGTTAGATTCTATATTTTAATTCCCAGTGGTGGGTATATCAGGGTCTGTTTTTCATTATTACTTAACATTTATTGATATTATTTAATAATAACAATAATATCTTTCTCTGTGTTTGTGTGTGTGTGTGCTCAGTCATGTCCAACTCTGTGTGATCCCACAGACTGTAGTCTGCCAGGCTCCTTTGACCATGGAATTTTCCAGGCAAGAATACTGGAGTGGGTTGCCATTTCCTTCTCCAGGGGATCTTCCTCATCCAGGGATTGAACCCGCATCTCCTGCATTGGCAAGCGGATTCTATACCAGTGCGCCACCTGGGAAGCCTTAATAATATTACATAATATTATACAGATATCAATTATTGCAGATTATGTTTCATGTGTTTCATGATTTGTACATGTCTTTCATGATTAAGTTATCCCTATAAAACAACAGCAGGATATCAAGAAATGTATACAGTCCAGGAGGAAATGCAAAATTAAAACCAGTCACAAAACTGTACTAGTCGCTGTAACAGAGACTATACAGCTATTCATTTGGTCATCAAGCAAGTCAGGCCGTTAAAAGAGGAACAAGTTCAGGCACCCAACCCTGGTCTCCTTTCTCTGTGACGCTTAACTGTAAAAGCCCCATGTTCCCAGGCAAGCACTCTGCATTCCAAGGCTACATGCGCTGGCTCTAGCAGCTTACTAGTGAACCTGAAGTCCTGGATTTGGTTTTAGGAGACGCTGAGTGTCATGATCACGCAGGCTATAAATTGCATTTTTATGATGACAGTGATTGTTTAACCAGAAAAACAGAAGCAATGCGCCTGAAGAAAAAATAACAAAGGAAGCCTACCCAAACATCACCTCATTATTCAAGTGCAATGAACTCCGACTAATACTTAATTACAAGAGGCGCATGGAGGCTCTGAGCAGAATAAGACATGGCACTCTCCCGAGGCACTTGATTGATTTCTCAGATTACAAAATTCAAGCCACTGAGAATTCTGAAAACATTGATTTAGCAAGAGTGAGCCCAGGGAACACTCAAGGCTTCTAACGGGAATAAATACAGAATAAATGAAACTGGCCAGGCTGCCTGTTATAGATCTTATACCAGGATGGATTTCAAACTTTGCTGATATTTTATTGTTCTAATGTAGCTATTTCTTAAAGAGGAAAAGACAGACCTCATCCCTTTTACACCTGTTCACAAACGCCTGTAGCTCTGTGCCATCTGTTGTGATGTTCTGCATGGTTTGCATAGCTCAGAAATATACTAAGCCAGGACTTGGATTATTTGTTTTTTTTTGAAAATTATTACCAAGGAAGCATGCCCTACACATATGAACATAAAATACTTTGGTTACCAAGTTTTCAAGGAAAGAAATAGCTTCTTCCTGCATGAATCATCAATGGGAGATTTCTTCACTAATATCTTGAATTAAATATCAGATAGAGTGATAGTTGGGCAAAAGCATTAGTCGCTCAGTTGTGTCCGACTCTTGGCGACCCCATGGACTGTAGCCCGCCAGGCTCTTCTGTCCTTGGAATTCTCCAGGCAAGAATGCCAGAGTGGGTTGCCATGCCGTTCTTCAGATGGTTATGCAAAGTCACATCAAAATGCCTGGGTTTGAATCCTAGCTTCACTGCTTACTAGCTGTGACCTGGAGCAAGACACTTAACCCTCTGGGTCTCACCTGCAAAATGGGATTAATAAGAATATCTACCTCCTGAGTTTTTCCTGAGGACTAAATAAAATAATGCATGTAAAACATTTGGTGCTTGTCCAGAATACAGTAAAAGCTCAACAAACAGATGTATAAAGTCAGTAGAAAGACTCAATGCTTAGTTCAGGATGCTCTACAGGAGACTGAACTTTCTCTGAGTCCCCACTATTGCAAATGGCAAGCTTAAATTTTATCCTCATGTCCATACCATTTGACATTCTGCTCATGCCATGTGAACACATCCTGCATCTACAAACAGAAGCTTGGGCCAGAAATAGTTGAACAGTTCCCGTGTCCTCGGTGGTTACCCTCATGAGAAAGAGAATAATTTCTCCCCAGGACAAAAGAGCCCTTCCCCAAGTGATCAAAAATTACTTCTAGGGAACTTTGTAAAAGCAGGGGTAGTAAGAAAGGTGCTGGAAGCCTGATGGCAGGGGAATATCCTCATTTGTCTTTTAATAAAGGCTTGGGGCTTCCCTGGGGGCTGTGGTTAAGACTCTGCCTGCTAATGAAGGAGACATGGGTTTGATCCCTGGTCCGGGAGGACCCCACATGATGTGGAGCAATTAGGTCCACACATCACAACTACTGAATCTGAATGCCTAGAGCCTGGGCTTTGCAACAGGAGAAGCCACTACAATGAGAAGACTGCGCCCTGCAACTGGAGAGCAGCTCCTGCTTGATACAACTCGAGAAAAGCCCATGCAGCAATGAAGACCCAGCACAGCCAAAATAAATAAATTTTAAAATATATATATATTTTTAAAATCCTTAAGAAAGCAATGAGATTCTGGAAGTTAAAGACTGAAGTATCTTCTATCAGTCTCTGGAAATAGTCACAGAAGGGGGTGTTATTTCCTCACAGGGCTCACCACTTTCCTAAGGCAAGGACGGGGAAGGGTGCCAGCCTGCAGAAGCAACAGATCAGGGATAACTGCACCTCTAACCTGGTCTCCTGGTACACTGGGCCAGTGAGTCTCCTGCAAGAATCCCTCCCTTACTGTCTTTACCATCTTACAAGACCTTGAGGAGAGATGCTGTCTTATTCACCTTTGTAGCCTCAACACTTAATTGAGTGTCTGGAACCCAGGAGGCAATCAATAAATGTCTCCTGTGTGAATTAAGAAGTCAATAACCTGCTGAGGGTCACTGCTGGAAGTGATAGGTATAGGACTCAAGATTCCATCCATCCATCTATCCAACTATCCATCCATTCAGGCAAATAGGTGCTAAGTTAGTCAGACCTCTCAAGTCCCGTGCTTTCTCCGCCTGCCACAGTGACACTCAGTGGGTCTTAATTTTAGTGAGGCATTTGCCAAAGTCACACCTGAGAACTTTACCAGAGTGCTGTTTTGGAGCTTTGGTAGCTGTCTGAAAAAGCAACTAAAAAAGTACGGATGCCAACCTAACCAGCAGCCCTTGGTCTTATTTCTATCTAAATTCTTCCCGGATGATTTGGATAAGAGATTGAAAAGGGAGGTGCCAAATAAAGTCCCTGTGATGCAGACAAGAAGTCAAAGTGCTTTCTACCCAAGCAGCTCCACCTGCCCTAGGTACAACGCAAGGACAATATAAAATCTGATTCAAACACTAAGGAAAAAGTCAATTGGGGCCAGCTCACCATTTGGAAGTTTCTGTATTATTCAAACCAGTCAATTCTAAATCAACCCTGAATATTCATTAGAAGGACTAATGCCGAAGCTCCAATACTTTGGGCACCTGATGAGAAAAGCCAACTCACTGGAAAAGACCCTGATGCTGGGAAAGATTGAGGGCAGGAGGAGAAGAGGGTGACAGAGGATGAGATGGTTGGATGGCATCATCGACTCAATGGACATGGGTTTGAGCAAACTCTGGGAGATGGTGAAGGACTGGGAAACCTGGTGTGCTGCAGTCTATGGGGTCGCAAAGAGTCAGACATGACTGAGCAACTGCATAGCAACAACATTTTACTCAGGTCAACTACAGTACAGAGTCAAATTTTTTTTTTTCAATCTAACTATGAGAGTAAAGGTTGGATTTGGGTTTCCCCTTTTCTTCTCTAGAGGCAAAGATCAATGCTTTGCTATTTGGGTTCTACTTGGTTTTGGTGTCCTGGATTTGTTTTTGCCTTTCTAGAACTAATCTCATTCCCTTCAGTCCCTCAGATTTGGCACTCAGTGTAACTACCAGCCTCTGGAAAGTTATCAACATTCCCAGAACTTCCAGAATATAGGTTTGAGGGTCCTATGCTGCCCAGAGGGGGCAGGCAGAGCTGTCTGCTATGGATCTAGGGGTGTGTAGGTGCTAGGGACAGCAAGGGGAATGGTCAAGTCTGGGTCACAGTTCAGTCCACCACACTGGTCTCTCTCTCTCCACCTCTGTGATTCTCAAGGAGTCTCACATACTCATAGGCATCAGGAGGCCCCAGGTACACAGCATCCAGGTTACTGTCAGGGACAGGCACCCTTGATAGCAGAAAGTTACTTAAAGCAAGTCCACTCAAAACCAAGAGCAAGCTTTCATATTAAAGACTGCAAAAAAGCTTTTATTAAGATTCAACTCAAAAAAATTAAAATTCATAAAAATAAATTAATTTTATCTTATAGTTAATAAAATGTGAGTTATAATTGCAATTAAGCTAAATTTTAGAACAAGAGAAATAAAATTTACATGGTTTTTTATATGTGTGTGTTAGTTGCTCAGTCGTGTCTGACTCTTTGCAACCCCACAGACTGTAGCCTGCCAGGCTCCTCTCTCTATGGGATTCTCCAGGCAGGAATGCTGGAGTGGCTTGCCATTTCCTTCTCCAGAGGATCTTCCCGACCCAGGGAATGAACCCTGCTCTCCTGCATTGCAGGCAGACTCTTTACCATTTGAGCTACAGGGAAGTCCCGGTTTTTTATATAATTAAAATAAAAATTGGTCTTCAGTTGCTAAGTCGTGTCCAGTGCTTTGCAACCCCACAGACTGCAGGACGGGACTGCAGGACACCAGGTTTCCCTGTCCTGCAGCCATAAAATACAACATGCACCCCAAAAAATCACTGGGAAGATCTTTTTTGAGCAAAAATAGTAGCAGTATTCATTACTTTTTTCTCAATTACATCTCATAATTTGCTGACATTCATACCAATCTCTTCTGAAGCAACTCTACTGGCCTCATTCTACTGCATTTGCCTCTTCCAGTTGTTAACTGGTCTCACTGTCTGAACTGGCAGCTCTGCAGCACCACTTTCACTGACTTCATGAAAGCCTGAATCTTTCTCAAGATGAGCAGTTTGACTTCATCACCACCTTGCAAAGTGTTTGTGTTGTACTGTCACATTAAAACACCCAATAATCAGTGAGAACTGAGCGAGAAGGAGGAAAGAAAAGGGAGAGATGTTTGACAGCAGGTTATTTGAGAGATGGTCAGTTCACTACTCTGCATTTCCTTTCAAGGCATATTGACTTCACCTTTCCTGTACAACTTCATAAACTTGGTAAAGAATCAGATAATAATGTAAATGCTGAGAACCCCAATGTCTGCACCCTTCTCAAATGCAGTGGAGCTTTGTCTACACCATATAAACAACCAGAAGAGGATTTTGTAGGTGGGAGCCACTTCCTATACTGCAGCATTCAAAGACTTTTTCCTGTAACAATTCCATCAGCTCCAGCTTTTGTCACTCAGCTCCTTGAAGAGATCTGGAAATCAACACAGTCGATTCCTTTCCAACATGCCTTTGCAATCACTGATGCAAATCTACAGCTTTGAGGAAATGAAGCTCAGAGGTGAAAGCTGGTTTGTGTTTTGCAGTGCTGATATGGGTCATGGAGTTAGTCAGTTGACTAACTTTCTTCTTAAAAAAAAGAAAAAGGGAAAAGAAGCGGCAGCAGTCACTTATTAATTCAGTCAAGAAAAAAAAAACCCAGGCCAGACTACTTTCCTGAGAATGAACACAGAAGTTTGTGCATTTGGAATGCAGGAAATGATAAAATTCCTAGACTTCCCAAGATACTCTTTGATAGTTAATAGTGATAGAATGCAGATAGAAAATGTCGAAGACCTACAATTAAACCAGATTTCAATTTTCTACTCAGAGAAGGGATGATGATGTATTGCCCTGATTTTGGCTTCATTGTTTCATCCATTAGATAAAGAAGCTGAAAGGTCACCTAACTTCTGTTATTTTTGTTCAGTTGCTATGTCAAGTCTGACTCTTTTGTGACCCCATGAACTGTAGTGTGCAAGGCTCCTTCTGTCTATGGGATTTCCCAGGCAAGAATACTGGAGTGGGTTGCCATTTCCTTCTCCAGGGGATCTTCCCAACCCAGGGATTTGAACTCACATCTCCTGCATTGGCAGGCAAGTTCTTTACCACTGAACCACGAGGGAAGCCCATCTAACTAGAGGCAGCCAAATAATCCAAGTTTAGAGAAAGGTGATTTTATTCCCTATGATAAAGTAAGTTTTTGTTGATAAATAAGAATTTAGTCTGCCAGGATTTTGAAAAAATATGTAGGCTTCATGAGACACACACACACACACAAAACACCACCACCTGGCATGATAAGGTTGAGAGTTTTATAATGAAGCCATTATTTCAACAAATATTTATTCAGTTCCTCCTATGTACCAGGTCAAGTGTTAATGTTCAGGTCTGAGATAATGAGACAAATTTGGTTCTTGGCCTTATGGAACCTAGAAACAGAAATAATGACAAACTGCAAAAAGTGTTAGGAAAGGAATAAGCAGGCTTTTGGGAGAGTGTGGCTGATAAGGCCAGGGAGGGGGGCACCGCCTTATGTAAATCAGAAAGATGAGAAGAAGCTAGATATGCAGGGCATTAGAGAGTATCCAAGGTGGAAAATGGGCTTCCCTGGTGCCTCAGACAGTAAAGAATCTGCCTGCATTGCAGGAGACCCAGGTTCAATCCCTGAGTCAGAAAGATCCCCTGGAGAAGGGAATGGCAACCCACTCCAGTATTCTTACCTGGAAAATTTCATGAACAGGGGAGCCTGGCGGGCTACAGTCCCTGGAGTTGCAAAACAGTTGGACACAACTGAGCAACTAACACTCACAAGGCAGAAAACAGCAAAGGCGGCCTCAGAGAGGGAGAGATGGATACAAGCAAGGAACTGTCAAGTCAGTAGGTTGGCATGGAGCACAGCTGAGATGAAGCTAGAGGATTAGGCAGGGGCTAGATTTTTACAAGGCTTTGTGGAACACGAAAATTCACTTGACTTTTATTCCAAGAGTTGAAATTTTATGCTAAGACTTCTAAAGAGAAGAGTAGCAGAAAATCAGTTCGTTGCTATGTGAAAGATCAAGAAGTGAAATAAAAGAAGGAAGACAGAATAGGAGCCCACTGGTCTGGACAGCCATATCAGTGGACAACAACTGACCTCTGGTTATCTTGCTTTGTCACAGTGTCATTTCAAATGCCACTGAAATGGAATCACAATCTACAATTTCTTATCTTTCAAGTTAAGATAAATGCTATGTGAAAATCCTCATCAACTACTAAGTTGTTCTTAAATATCCTTGAGATTCACTAATAAATACGTAGACAGCATGTTGAAAATTTTTCTTTTTGGTTCAGTTTTTTTTTTTTTAATTGAGCTTAAATTTATACACAGTGAAATGTGCAGATCACAAGTCCTGAAAAACCCAGACATTCTTGGAAGCACTCCCTCCACCCCTGCAAAAGATAATGTTACAGCCTTTCTTAGTCAGTCCTACCCCTATCTACAACCCCTCCCCTGATCAGAACAATCACTCTGATTTCTACTCCATGGACTAGTTTTGCCAGTTCTTGAACCTCATATAAACAGAATGCTACAGTATATATTCTTTGGTGTCTGGCCTTCTCCTCTTATATGCTTTTGAGATTCATCTCTATTGCGACATGTATTTGTAATTTGTTCTATTTTGCTATCTATTCTCCTATTGATAAACATTTGAATTGATTCCAGTTTAGGTCTCTTGGAGGAGAAGGGGGTGACAGAGGGTGAGATAGTTTGATGGCATCACTGACTCAATGGACATGAGTTTGTGCAAACTCTGTGAGACAGTAGAGGATAAGGAAGCCTGGCATGCTGCAGTCCATGGGGTCCCAAAGGGTAGGAAACGATTGAGCGACTGAACAACAACAAAAGAAATAAAACTGCTAAAAACATCTGTACAAATCCTCTTATGAATATGTGTTCTTCTGTTGGGTAAATACCTAGGAATGGACCTGCTGAATCATAGGGTAAGTATACGATTGACTTCATTAAAAAGACTCCCGACTTACAAAGTCATTATATCAATTTTTACTTCCATAAACAGCATATGAGAGTCCCACTCGAATCTACATGTATCAACATTTGATGTTGTCCGTCTTTTTCAATTTAGCCATTAGTAAATGGCTGCGAAGTGGTATCTTAATAGGGCTTTAATTTGTATTTCCCTAATGAACAATCATCTAACATCTTTTCATATGCTTACCAGCCATTCATATTATCTTGCTTTATGCAGTCTCTGTTTAGGTCTTTTGCCTACATTCTTATTAGATTGTCTTTCTGTTGCTTACCTGTAGGAGCTCTTTATATACTCTGGATGTGAATACATAAGTCTTTTGTGAGATATATGAATTACAAGTATTTCCTTTCAATAGGTGGCTTGCCCTGTTACTTTCATAATGATACCTTTTGCAAAGCAAAACTTTTAAACTTTGGTGAAGTTCCATTTATCTTTTTTTGTAATTGTTGGTGCTTTTATATTCCTTTTAAGAAGTCTCTGGGGCTTCCCCGGTGGCTCAGTAGTAAAGAATCTACCTGCCAATGCAGGAGACACGGGTTCAATCCCTGGTCCAGGAAGATTCCTGGAGAAGGAAATGGCAACCCACTCTGGTATTCTTGCCTTGAAATCCCCATGGACAGAAGAGCCTGGCAGGCTTCAGTCCATGGGGTCACAAAGGAGTCAGACACAACTTTGTACTGAACAACAACAAGAAGCAGCCTCTGACTATCTCAAAGTACCAAAGACATCCTTCTACATCATCATCTTGATTTAAGTCTCAGTAAACAATTTGTTTTGAGTTATTACATATAGTGTGAGGTAGCTGTCAAGGTTAAATTTTTTTATAATTTTATTCAGGTTTTCTGGTCTATTGACTTTATTTTATTTTTTCATTTATTTTTATTAGTTGGAGGCTAATTACTTCACAACATTGCAGTGGGTTTTGTCATACATTGACATGAATCACCCATGAATTTACATGTGTTCCCCATCCCAATCCCCCCTCCCACCTCCCTCTCCACCCGATCCCTCTGGGTCTTCCCAGTGCACCAGACCCGAGCACTTGTCTCATGCATCCCACCTGGGCTGGTGATCTGTTTCACTATAGATAATACACATGCTGTTCTCTCGAAACATCCCACCCTCACCTTCTCCCACAGAGTTCAAAAGTCTGTTCTGTACTTCTGTGTCTCTTTTTCTGTTTTGCATATAGGGTTATTGTTATCATCTTTCTAAATTCCATATATATGTGTTAGTATGCTGTAATGTTCTTTATCTTTCTGGCTTACTTCACTCTGTATAATGGGCTCCATTTTCATCCATCTCATTAGAACTGATTCAAATGAATTCTTTTTAACGGCTGAGTAATATTCCATGGTGTATATGTATCACAGCTTCCTTATCCATTCGTCTGCTGATGGGCATGGTCTATTGATTTTAAACTTTTACTTTTGCCACTGAAATGCCTTGGCACCTTTGTCAAAAAGTTTATTCCTAGGTATTCACAAATTGATGCTACTGTAAATAGGACTTTTAAAATATGCATTTTCTATTATAATTGTTTCCTATTATACAGAAATAAAACTGATTTTTATATTAACCTTTTATCCTATAACCTTCCAAAATTCAATTGTTGATTCTAATACATTGTGTAGATTTCTTAGGATTTTCTAAATAAATAATCAAGTTATTTAAATAAAATAAAAATTACTTCTTCTTTGCCTATTACATTTTTTCTGCCTAATTGTACTGACCAGACAATGATCACAATTTTTAATAGATACAGTTTTATATTTTTACATAGATAAAATAATTAAATGAAAAATTATAGTAAATGGACATCCCTTTATGATGTTACCAATCATAAAAGGAAAGCTTTTGACCATTAAGTATGAAGTTAGTAGTAGATTTTTCACAGACACCTTTCATCAAACTGAAGAAGTTCCATTTTATTTCTACTTTAATGAAAGAAGAATTTTTGAAAATTATGGATGGCTGTTGTTTTTTCTATGTCTATTGATAATATGATTTTTTCCTACATTTTGATAATTTAGTCAATAACAATGATTGATTTTTATTTTTAAATCAACTTTGCATCCTAGGATAAATTCCAATTCCTTCTTATTTATTACTGGACTTGACTTGAAATTTTATTAAAGAATTTTGTGTCTATGTTCATGAGAGATATTTGGCTTATAATTTTTCTTCCTTGCAATGTCTTTGTCAGATATTATCAGAATTAGTCTATAACTTTATCTGTATAGTCTTACAGAACCAGTTGGGACATGTTCCCTTCTTTTCTACTTTTTTTTTTTTTAAGTTTTGTGTAAGATTGCTTCTCCTTAAATGTTTGATGAAAGATACCTGTGAAACCATCTGAGCCTGGAGATTTCTTTCTACAGAAGCATTCAATTACAAATGCGATTCCTATTTCATCTTTAAATCAGTCTTGGTGAGCAGTGGTTTGCAAAGAATTTGACCATTCTACATACATTGTTGAATTTATTGGCATAAACCTGTCCACAATATCCCCTTAATGTCCTTTTAATGTATTTAGAATCTATAGGAGTCTTTTTTTCCTGATATTGATAATGTGTGTGTTCTCTCTTTTTCCCTTGATTAGTCTTGCTGGAAGCTTATCAATTTTATTAACCTTAAAAATAACAATAAGGGCAAGTCCAATATCAGTTGGTATTGGACTCCCTCATGGCTAGAACTAGAAATTCATTATCCAAAAATTTTGGCATTCCAAACAACACTTGGCATCTAAATCAATCCCCCAAGTATAATACCAACCATCTTGGACCATATGTACTTATTATCCTTAAATTTAATAGAATGTGGCTAAAGCAAATTTTAAAATTAGCATATTTTAAAAGTTCAATGATACAATCCTCACAGTAACATTATGAAATATTATTGCATCCATTTGAAAGATGAGAAAACCAAAGCTTAGAAAAATTAAGCAATTACCAAGGTCATAAAAACTAGTTTGGATTCACAGTCATGTCCTTCTGATTCTAACAGTCATGAACTTTCCAACAGTCATGAACTTTCCACTCAACCATGAAGTTTTCATGAACAAATGATTCAGGATCATATTATCAGCACTTGAGCAGCCTGCCTTTAGTAAGGTATTGTCCTCATGAAACTGGCCTAAATGCAGCAGGAAAAACGAAAGTAACAGGAAAAAATGTCCCTTGGTTTTTTTGCACATGGCCAAGAAGCATCACATAGCACTGAATAAAATGTTACTGCTGATGAAAATTACAGAAAGCAATATTTTGGCCAAATCTACATGAATGTAGTTTTTTTTTTTTAACTTATTGATGATCAATCATTTTCCTACTAGGTTTCTTCTCTAAATTGCCAATTGTTTATTTTTTAATAAAATTTTTAACCTTCACTTTAAAAATTATGATTGATGAGGCTGGAAAATGTCACTTACAAGATTATGCCATGCTATATTTAATAAAAAATCATGCCATTTCTGTTTATCTAATAATGGGTCCTCACAGAGCTATGCTCTCTCCTCTAATTCCTTGACATTTATTTCCTTATTCAAGAAATACTAGAGTTCACAGAGATGTACTGTAGTCATGAAATTAAAAGACGCTTGCTCCTTGGGAGAAAGGTTATGACCAATGTAGACAACATACTAAAAAGCAGACACGCTACTTTGCCAACAAATGTCCTTTCTTCAAAGCTATGGTTTTTCCAGTAGTTATGTATGGATTGGACCATAAAGAAAGCTGAATGCCAAAGAATTGATGCTTTTGAACTCTGATGTTGGCGAAGACTCTTGAGAGTCCCTTGGACAGCAAGGAGATCCAACCAGTCCATCCTAAAGGAAATCAGTCCTGAATATTCATTGGAAGGACTGATGTTGAAGCTGAAACTCCAATACTTTGGCCACCTGATGTGAAGAACTGACTCATTGCAAAAGACCCTAATGCTAGGAAAGATTGAAGGCAGGAGGAGAAGGGGATGACGGAGGAGGAGATGGTTAGATGGCATCACCAACTTGATGGACATGAGTTTGAGTAAACTCCAGGAGTTGGTGACAGACAGGGAGGGCTGGTGTGCTGCAGTCTATGGGGTCTCAAAGAGTTGGACACGACTGAGCGACTGAACTGAACAGAACAGAGATGTAGAGAACAGGCTTGTGGTGGTTGGAAAGGGCTGGAGCCTGCTAAGCACACTGGCATCCACCCAGGCAGGAGACTCTGTGCCAGGCAGCAGTGAGGGTGCCAAGGTCACCTGAGCTCCACCCCTCCTCTGCCTCCACCATCTACAGGCAAGGATCAGTTCAATTCAGTTCAGTCCCTCAGTCATGTCCGACTCTTTGCGACCCCATGGACTGCAGCATGCCAGGCTTCCCTGTTCATCACCAACTCCCGGAGTTTACTCAAACTCATGTCCATCAAGCCGGTGATGCCAACAGGTAAGGACAGTGCTGTCTGAACAGGAAAGACATACAGACTGCCTCTAGGGGAAGAAAAATTCAAGCCAAGTGAGTGTTACAGATGCATGGAAGGATTTTTGAAGACTCTAGGACATGAAGACATCATTTACCAACAATCATGGTAGTCTGGCAGTGGTGGTTAGTTTAGTCGCTAAGTCATGTCCATCCGACTTTTGCGACCCCAGGGACTGTAGCCCATCAGGCTCCTCTGTCCACAGGATTTCTCAGGCAAGAGTACTGGAGTGGGTTGCCATTTCCTTCTCCAGGGGATCTTCCCAACTCAGGGATCAAACCCATTTCTCTTGAACTGCAGATTTATTCTTTACTGACTGAGCCACCAGGGAACCCAGTCAGGGGTCTAACTGTAATGTCGGGGACGAGATAAAGCATTGAGGACAGCCACATGGCAGTGAGTTTTGTGGTTATTGTTACCACATGAAAAGCTTTTACCAGTTAATTTCTCAGCAGCAATTGAGAATAAAAGGGCACATATGGGCTGGACGCATGAAAGGAACTAAATATACTTTTACAAAGTCACAAGGCTTATACATTCCTGTATTGGGCCGAAGGCCTCCAAAGGCACCTCTTCTCTCCTTGGGGAGGTGGCCAGTTCCTCTGCAATGAACTTACACTGCTAGCCTGTGCTATTGCAAATCCCATGTCATAAAGAGATTGAAGGAGGCTGAGTACCAACCAGCGGCTCTGAGGTTGACTCTGACTGGTTAGGACAACCATCCCAGCCCTACCCAGAGGCTTCCTTGCATCTCAAGCGACTGCCTCCTTAAATCACGTTATTAACTTCGAGAAGTGAGTGGTACTTCTGTGCTTCCACTTTAGCCACCATCCAATGAGGAAAACAAGGGATGGCTTAGCAGATGATGGCTTCCGATCCCGTGGTCTAAGGTCAGGCTATGTCTCTGATGGTTTGTATTTGGGCCCATGCTGGCTGACATTCTGGCTGACTGCACTCCAATATCCCTGCCACTGTGAACTTTGTAGATGTGGGTGCAACTGTTCACCAACCTTCTAGGAAATGAATCTCCAGCAGGCCTCCCACTTCTCAGTCTGCAGCCATCAGGCAAGCGTGCTGTGGTCATTGATTTGGCCTGTCCATAAGCTTGGCTCAACGGAGGCTCTTTGAAACACACACTGGTTTTTAAGAAGGATCTAAGTGGCATGCCATAATTCTTAAATACACAGGAGGCCTTGATCAGAGAAATCTTTTTTTAACTTTTTACTTTTGTTTTAAAAAATTGCAAGACAGTGAGTTTCTGAAGTGTATAGATCTGTTGTTAAGTCACTCAGTCATGCCTGACTCTTTGTGACCCCACGGACTGTAGCCTGCCAGGCTCCTCTGGCCATGAAATTTCCAGGCAAGAATACTGGAGTGGGTTGCCATTTCCCTTTCTGGGGGATCTTCCTGACTCCAGGATCGAATTCGTGTACCCTGTATTGCAGGCGGATTCTTTACCACTGAGTCACCTGGGAACCCCAGATAGATCTGTACATAGAATCAAATTAATACCACAGGTGTAGACAGGAGAACCACTGCAAGAAGAGTGTGTTGACTGAATATACTACATGAATCTCACAGCAAAACACATGCCATGAAGGACATTATTAAGGACGCGATAATCACTCACCTTTCAGTAGGGAACTCAACTTGATGCGTCTATAGTCTGCTGTCATACAATGTAAGAAACAAACACATTTGAATCAACACATGTTGGCCAGATTCTGTTTTGTTTCGCTCTTGCTTTTCCATTGCTGCCAAAGGGGACAGAGACCAGCGTCCTCTGACCTTTCCCAGAGTCAGAGCTCAAGGGGGAATGGGCACTAAATCATCACATTTAATTTTCCCCACACCTTAAAAGGTAGGGATTAGAAATCCCATTTTACAGATGAGTAAACTGAGGCAGAAACTCATGCAGCAACTTGCCCAAGATCATGCCATTACAAAGTAATGGAGCCAGGCCAAACTCAGGTCTGCCTGAATCTGAAAATAATTCTTCTGTTTCTATCATAACTAATACTAAAGTGTTCTTAAGTATGAAATTTTTTATGTAGAGAAATCGAATGATTACAAAAGCAAATTTATCATTTTTCACCCCATGAGAGGTCTTAAAATGGCATTCTTTTGACACCTAGCAATGGGTAGTTACGGACATATAAAAAAAAATAAATGAATGCTCTAATCGAATAAGTGGTTAGACCAGAAATCCACAGGTCTTAACTTATTTAAGTGTCATGGCTCTCTTCTCCACAGGCACCAAGATGACGAGTGGGGATGCTTGGGGTTCTTCTGGTGAGAAATGTTCTCAAGCACTTCTCCTTTGGAATTGTCCCAGACATCTCTGATTATGTAAGAGACACTACTTAATAATTACATATTAGGTCCTCTCTTTAATTGTATATGTCAGGCTTGTAATTAAATGTCTATTTGAGTAGTAATTTGTTTAATGTCCACTGCTGTCCATCAGGGATGCCAAGAATGTTTGTTCAGAATACTCACTGCCCAAGGGCTCCCACCTGATAAAGGACACCTGCTTTCTGCGGATGATGCTTCGTACCCAGGACTGCATCTGCTGGGAGCAAGAGATACCTTATCCTAATGGGCTTAAGACATCATATGTCTCGCTGAGGCCATGCACTGTAAAGGCTGCTAGGACAGGATTGGTGTCTGCCTCCTCTCACACAGACCTGGCACATAGAAGGTCTCCATGAAACACGGGTTGAATAAATGGCTGAATCACTAAAGAAATGCGCAAATGAATACTTTCTGCAATACTTACAGGGTATTTGGAGTTCTACCTAAGCTATTGTGACAAAGGCCAGATCATGAAATATGTGGCAGCGTCTCACTTGTTTTTCTTTTTTGGTTTGGTCACATCATACAGCATGTGGAATCTTAGTTCCCTGACCAGAGATCGAACTGGCACCCACTGCATCCCTGCATTGCAAGCATGGAATCTTAACCACTAAACCTCCAGGGAAGTCCCTCTGAATTTTATAGCTAAATCGTAACAACAGGAGGAGACAACCCTCTGAACATAAGACCAAGTAATGAGGAGACATGGGCAGTTTTTCACTGGGCTCCCTGGCACTATGAAGTCAGTAAATGCCAGTCACTTTTCTTCTTTTCCAGAAAGGAGTAATTTTGAAAGAAAATAAATGGATTTTTGCCTTATTTGTAAGGTGTGGTAAAGAATACCCAGGCCATACCATGTTCATGAATTGGAAGAATCAATATTGTCAAAATGACTATACTACCCAAAGCAATCTATAGATTCAATGCAATCCCTATCAAGCTACCAACAGTATTGCTCACAGAACAAGAACAAAAAATTTCACAATTTGTATGGAAATACAAAAAACCTCGAATAGCCAAAGCAATCTTGAGAAAGAAGAATGGAACTGGAGGAATCAACCTGCCTGACTTCAGACTCTACTACAAAGCCACAGTCATCAAGACAGTATGGTACTGGCACAAAGACAGAAATATAGATCAATGGAACAGAAAAGAAAGCCCAGAGATAAATCCATGAACCTATGGACACCTTATCTTTGACAAAGGAGGCAAGGATATACAATGGAAAAAAGACAACCTCTTTAACAAGTGGTGCTGGGAAAACTGGTCAACCACTTGTAAAAGAATGAACCTAGAACACTTTCTAACACTATACACAAAAATAAACTCAAAATGGATTAAAGATCTAAATGTAAGACCAGAATCTATAAAACTTCTAGAAGAGAACATAGGCAAAACACTCTCCGACATAAATCACAGCAGGATCCTCTATGACCCACCTCCCAGAATATTGGAAATAAAAGCAAAAATACACAAATGGGACCTAGTTAAACTTAAAAGCTTTTGCACAACAAAGGAAACTATAAGTAAGGTGAAAAGACAGCCCTCAGAATGGGAGAAAATAATAGCAAATGAAGCAACAGACAAAAGATTAATCTCAAAAATATACAAGCAACTCCTGCAGCTCAATTCTGGAAAAATAAATGACCCAATCAAAAAATGGGCCAAAGAACTAAACAGACATTTCTCCAAAGAAGACATACAGATAGCTAACAAACACATGAAAAGATGCTCAACATCACTCATTATCAGAGAAATGCAAATCAAAACCACAATGAGATACCATTACACGCCAGTCAGGATGGCTGCTATCCAAAAGTCTACAAGCAATAAATGTTGGAGAGGGTGTGGAGAAAACGGAACCCTCTTACACTGTTGGTGGGAATGCAAACTAGTACAGCCACTATGGAGAACAGTGTGGAGATTTCTTAAAAAAGCTGGAAATAGAACTGCCATATGACCCAGCAATACCACTTCTGGGCATACACACCGAGGAAACCAGATCTGAAAGAGACACGTGCACCCCAATGTTCATCGCAGCACTGTTTATAATAGAAAGGACATGGAAGCAACCTAGATGCCCATCAGCAGACGAATGGATAAGCAAGCTGTGGTACATATACACCATGGAATATTACTCAGCTGTTAAAAAGAATTCATTTGAATCAGTTCTAATGAGATGGATGAAAATGGAGCCCATTATACAGAGTGAAGTAAGCCAGAAAGATAAAGAACATTACAGCATACTAACACATATATATGGAATTTAGAAAGATGGTAACGATAACCCTATATGCAGGGCAGAAGAAGAGACACAGATGTACAGAACAGACTTTTGGACTCTGTGGGAGAAGGCGAGGGTGGGATGTTTCGAGAGAACAGCATTGAAACATGTATATTATCTATGGTGAAACAGATCACCAGCCCAGGTGGGATGCATGAGACAAGTGCTCGGGCCTGGTGCACTAGGATGACCCAGAGGAATCGGGTAGAGAGGGAGGTGGAAGGGGGGATTGGGATGGGGAATACATGTAAATTCATGGGTGATTCGTGTCAATGTATGACAAAAACCACTAAAATATTGTAAAGTAATTAGCCTCCAACTAATAAAAATAAATAGAAAAAAAAAAAAAAAGAATACCCAGGCCAGAAACCTGAACATTTGATCAAAAGGCCATATTAGTGAAGGACAAAAATATGAGCCATATCTATTATATGTGTGTGTGTGTGTGTGTGTGTGTGTGTGTGTGTGTATTTAGTTTTTAACATATTTACTAATCACCATGGGATCTGAAGACTGTCGAGTTTCCCCTAGCCTCTAGCTAGTAAATGAACCATAAAGAAAGCAATGTGTTTTTCATCCCTTCCTCCCCTTCCTTCCTTACTTTTGATGAAAAACTGTAGAGATTCTTATGGCCCGGAAAACTGAGGGAGATAATCCTATGAGAGAAAACCAACTGAAATTGAATTCATTTATTGGCAGAAATAAGCACAAAGACACTCCCAAATAAATTTTAACTTCTGAATATGTTTGCTTACAAAAATAAGCAAAGACTCAGGAAGGCCAAAGCTCTGGAGTAAAGAAACTCATTGGTCTCTCCTCCCAGGAGTCCCCAGTTCCCAGCCCCCAGGCCCCACTCCAGGCTTCCGGGCAGAAAGGACCCTCACCCACAGTGTCATCTGGGTCTCTGCAGGCATTAGCAGAATTAACCAGCTCGGCTGGAGGAGTCAGAGAGAGGATCTAGTCACAAAGCACCCACTGGGTGCTCAGCAGAGTACAAGTGGCTTCACAATATCCCTTTCAATATTCATCACATCTTTGGGAGGGTTTTTTTTTTTTTTTTTTCCTTTTTCACTTTAAGCAAAGCCTTGATTTTCAAGGCAAAAGTACATTTTTTTTTTCACTTTCTGTTCTTGGCATAAATTTTAATTATTTCCAGTAGAACCAAAACCTCCTGAACCCCTTTCAGTGTCATCTAAAGCTTGAACTTCCTCAATTTCTGGGTAAAATATCCATTCACAAATAAGTTGTGCAATTCAATCACCCTTTTTGACTTCAAATTTTTCTTTGACAAAATTAAACAGAACAACACTAATATCTCTATAATCTTCTTCATCTATGACACTCCTACTTCTTATGAAATGCTTTGCCAAGTCAGAATGTGGAGCTTCTCTCCCATAGCACCCAGAAGGAAGAGCTATCTGAATGTTGGTTTTCACAAGGACTTTCTCCATCGGTGGTACTGTGTAATCATGGACCTTGTACAGGTCATACCCCGAGGCACACACGGATCCCATGGTTGGGGCAGTGGTGTGCTCCCAGAGCTGGGCAACGCAGAGCCTCATGCCTTCCTCCTCCACAACCAGGGGTCACCTGCTGGGGGAGATGACTTGAGTCTCTTCTGGGCAAGGGGGGCAGAACATGAGCACAAGAGGGAGCAGGGGAAACAAGAGCCTTTGGGAGGTATTTTTAGACCCTCTTTCAAAACTGATGACAGAGGCTGAAAAAGTATTCCATCATTCAAAATGAGTTCTGAAACCTCATCTCAACTATATCCCTTCATCTCTTAAAAGTAAAAGGGAAGACTGAAAAGCCAAGTGTTTGCCGTGAAATGACATTGCTGATTAGAAGGAGAGCTGACCACATTATTCTAACAGCTCGGGTCCCTTTCTTACTCTAGACAAAGGAAGGCAGGGGAGCTCTGAAAACTCAGTGCTGGTGGTGAATTTGGGGTCCTGAACACACTTTTGGAGCATAAATGTAGCTTCAGCTGAGTCTTTATTCAATTAAGTTACCAAATCAATTAGTTCAATAAATATTTGAGGGCACCTATAGTGAGCTATTCACTGTGCAGGCCCTAGGAACATCTCAATTTTGGGGATAATCAAGTCTCTGTTCTCATGGAGTAGATGCAGATTAAAAAAAACAAACAGGTAAACAACCAGGATAATTACAGACTCAACCATGTGCTATGACAAGAATGATAAGAGTGTCAGAGTATTCAGGGTGGTTTTCCTGAACAAAGCCACCTTCAGGCTGAAACTCAAGAATAAGCAGGAGCTAGCCATGGTGATACCTTGGTCTGGGTGCCCTCAGGATGAGACCCTGAGATGGATTCGAGTGCAAGTAGCTGCCTAGGAAGATGATCCCAGTTAACACTGGTGGAGAGTGAGACAGGGATGGGCAGGAAGTCGAGAAAGCATACGACATCAAACAAGTTATTCTGTGGGCAGCAAGAGCTCGATCCCACTGGGGAACTCTGGGAGACAGTGTAAAATACACAACAGACCTATCCCACCTAAGGGACAAGGGAGCTGGGGTATTTATACACTGTCCCCCGGAAATCACTGGCCGAGGGCTACTCCAGAGAACAGGGTAAGCATTCACCTCCTATGTGCCCAGTCTGTCCTGAGCACAGACAGAGAGGGTTCTGGCAGCCAGCAGAAGCTTCAGAGAGAGAAGCAGGTGTCTGTAGTTGGAAATCAATGTGCAGGACATAGTAAGTGCTAAAGAAATATGAGTGGGTTCTGATAGCATTTGAGAGCTGTGGGAGAAGGGTAAGTTCAAAGCCAAGGAAGAAACAAACAAGAATGTCTCATGTTGAGGGGGCTGTCAAGAGTTGGGCTCTGAGATCAAGAGTCTGGGTTAAAGCCAAATGATTTGGGTACAAATGCCAGTTTTGGGACACACTGGCTGTGTGACATTGGGAAAAATGATTATCTTCTCTCAACCTCAGTTTCCTCATCTGGATAAGAAAACTAATAAGAGTTCTGACCTCACAGGTATGTTGTGAAGATTCAAGGGGACAAGTCCTTTACAGCCACTAGCACAATCCCTGACATGCTTGACATGATTGATAAATGATATCCTTTCACATTATCATCAAAAGGATAGAGTTGCTGGAATGTAGGAAGTAGGGGTTTGGGGGAGGGGAGCAGGACATGAAGGAAAGAGGCAACAGAGGTCAGATGATGCAAGGTCTGAAGACTCTGGATTATTCCTGAGATGTGCTGGAAGTCACTGCAGAGTTTGAAGCTGTAGAGTCACCTGATATCATCATTCTAAGAATGTCCTACTTGTCAAAGGACCTCCCTGGTGGCTCAGTGGTAAAGAATCTGCCTACCGAGCAGGAGACAAGGATTCAATCCCTGAGTCGGAAAGACTCCCTAAAGAAGGAAATGGCAACCCACTCCATATTCTTGCCTCGGAAATCCCATGGACAGAGGAGCCTGATGGACTACAGTCCATGGAGTTGCAAAGAGCTGGACACAACTTAGCGACTAAACAACAACTCTTTAAAGACTTGAAATGCTTTTTCTACTTCTGTATTCCAGTGCTAACTCTACTGCTGGCACAAAAGGAAGGTGCTATTTAGCAGTAATTAGCAGACTCCAGAGGCAGATGGGTGGAAAGAAGCATTGGCTTGAAGCACCCAACAACTGCACACACTTGGCTGTGGAATGATCTGCTTCCTTTGCCTTCAGCAGACTTAACTTCCTAACTAAGTTGGCTCCAGCCAACATTCAAATGACTTTGCATTTTCCAAGTAGATGCCAAAAGAGGCCAGAGAGATGGCCCCCAAAGCCAGTGGGAGAAATGAGGAAGCAGGTCTGGAATGAAATACATGCTGTGGAGACCCTCATGGGAATAACATTACATACATACATGAGTTATACATACATGAGTTATACATACATGAGTTTTATCCAAAAGGGAAAAGAAACCACTCTGGTTCTAAGGATATGCACACTAGATACGAATCTGAGAAAACACAAAGAAAGGACTTGGTGTGGTTCTAAAGCCAAAAGATAATGCTTCCATGGCAGGTGCCCAGATGAGGCTGGGACTGGGACAGTTTCCAGAGAATGGGATTGTAGAACAGTATTATCTTAAATTTATCTACCTATGTCCCTTCCTTCTTTCCATCTATCTATATCCCAAAAGATATCCACTGCAGAAGACATGTGGTTATCTGAATTTTTATTTTTAGAACATATCTAACATCTTGAATGATCTCTGGGCCCAAATTTGGAAGACTGAGTTAAAAGTCAATGATTTGAAACAGTGATAAAAGAAACACCCACACAAACTAGCTGCCTATCCAATAATTCTTCCTTTATAATTCAAGACCATTCTACCATCATGGGCCAAGAACAAGATCTCTGATGAGCCCAGGGCCCTCACATCCACAAGAAGTCATTACATGCAATGGGAGAGAGAATAGAGAGCAGAGGACATTTCATAATGATTAAGGAAAGGGTCAGACAATAAAAATAAATAGCAATCATAAATGCGTGAGTGCCTATAGAAAGAGCTCCAAAACACATGAAGCAAAATCAGCAAAACAAAAAGGAGAAACAGGCAAAATTTATAATCATAGAGAACACTATCAAACTCTCACCTGATGACAATAGACAAAGAAAAAGAATGAGAAATCTCTGAACAACATCTTAATCGGCACATGTGGAATACCACACCCAACAAATTCAGAATATGTTTTTGGGCGTGAATGAAATAGCCACCAAGATATAGAATATGCTAGGCAATAAAACAAATCTCCATAAATTTCAAAAGATTGAAATTTTCATGAGCATGTTTTCCAGTCACAGTAAAACTAAGTTAACAATTCATTACATTAAAATAGCTGGGAAAGTCTCCAATATTTGGAAATTAAAAAATTCACTTCTGAATAACACATAGATCAAAGAAGAAAGCACAGGGATGTTAGAAAATATTTTAAATATAATAACAATAAAAATACAATATAACAAATTTTGTGGGGTAAAGCTAAAATAGAGACATTGATAGCTTTAAATGCCTATGTTAGAAAGGAAAAAAATCTTTAAACAATTGTTATTTAAATTTCCAACTTAAGCTAGAAAAGTATGAGCAAATTAAACACAAATTAAATGGAAGGAAATGGTGATAAGAACCAAAATTAACAAAGCAGAAAAGACATAAAAATAGACAAAATAAAGACAAAAGTAGGTCTTTTGAAAAGTTTAAAAAATTGATAAACTCCAAGTAAAGTTAATCAAGGAAAAAAAGGATAGAAAAAAATTACTATATCAGAAATGGAAGAGGGCCTAGCACTACCAATCTTAACAGACATCAAAAAGTCAATAAGGTAATATTATGAACGCCTTTAGTTAACAAACTCAACAGTCTAGATAAATGTACAAATTACTTTAAAATCACAATTTATCGAAAGTGAAATAAGGGAATTTCACTTCCACACTGGCATATGAGAAGCTCTGGGGACCCCACTCCCAAGCTCAACAGCAAAAAGTTACTAAAAATATAATCAAGTCTCTGAAAGTGACCATAAGAGCACATAGCAAATGAAGAAATATTCACTTAAGAAGATAGTAAAACTCAGTAGGGACAGTGAAAATCTCTGACATCTGAACCTCGATCCATTCTTGCTCCTTCCCTCCCAGCCTAGAGTGAAGGAAGGTCCATCCCAGATGGATAGGGCCCAGAACACAGGGCTCCCCTTCCCTCTTCTCACAGCTCCTAGTTGAGGGCAATGGTATCGTGCTGGGAGAGACAGGCTGTTGGTATTCATCACCTTGAAGGTCAGAAGCTACTGTGCTCCCCTCCTTCCAGTGGCCAAGTCCTAGGCATGAGCATCACTCAGAAGGAACCTGCCATTGTCCCTGCCTTCAGCTCCAGAGGCAAAGTTCAGGAAGACACATCTTAAAACAGAGAACTGGAGCTCTTCTCAAAGGAACTGACTTTATTTGAACATGGTAAAGTTCAAGCCTAAGGGCGCACTTAGAAACACTCGAGGTTGTGATAAAAAGCAATTAAGAGGAAAATGGGAGCTTCACTAGAGATGTGAACTAAATAATACATGTTAACTCTTCTTTTCAAATTCTGTTGATTGAGTGTAATCCCAATTATAATGCCAGAAGACTTTCTTATGAAAATTCATAAACTGATTCCACAGCATATATTTTGGAAAAGTAAAGAACCTATAATTGCCAAAGTAACCTTGGGGAAAAAAAAGAACAAAAATGAAAGACTCCAGCTGCCTGACTTCAACAGACCTATCGTAAAGCTACAGTAATCAGTACAGTGCAGTTCTAGAAAAAGGACAGGCAGACAGATTAATGCCCATTACAGAGAGCACAGAAATAGAACCACACTTGTATGGTCTATTAATTTCTGCAAAGGCACTAAAGCTACTTGATGGCGAAAGGAAAAATCTTTTCAATAAATGGTGCTAAAAATGGATATAGATGCAAAAAATATTAACTTTTAAACACTGTCTCACACAATGAACAAAAATCAACTTGGTTTTAAATATAAAACCAAAACCATAGCGCTTATGAAGAAAACATATGAAGACAGGTTTATAACTGGAAGGTGGGAAAGATTTCTTACATAGAAAGCAGAAAGCAATAACCACAAACGAAAAAAGTGACAAGTAAGATTTAACCAAAATTTAAAACTACTACTGATCAACAGATACCATTAAGAAAATGAATAGGCAAGCCACTGATGGGAGAACATATTCACAAAGCTTTAATTTGACACAAGGTTTCTAAACAGAATAGGAAGAAACATTACTAGTTAATCATAAATAGACAAAAATAATTAATGGAAAAAGGATTTGAACAGACACTGCACCAAGGAAGATATGTGAACAGCCAATAGGCAAATGAAAATATCAGTGACATCATTAGTAATTAGAGAACTACAATGAGACACTGTACATACCCACCAAAATGACTAAACAAACAAAAAAGACCAGTAACAGCAAATGTTGGTGAAGACCCAGTGTGCCTGAAATTTTCATACATTGCCGGGGGGAATGTAAACTAGCACAAGCATTTTGTGAAAATAGCTGGCAGTTTCTTCTAATGTTAAACATATCCTAATGTTTCTACGCTAGCAATATCACTCACAGATATTTAGCCAAGATAAATGTCAGCACAGTTCATTAAAAGAACTGCACACAAATGTTCACAGCAGCTTAATTCACAATTGAAATAACCAGAAAGACAAAAAAACCTGTGGAGTATTCATCATAATGAAATACATTGTAGCAATAAAAAAGAACAGATTACGGATACTTATAACAATGTGGATGAACTTCAAGATCTTATACTGAGCAAAAATTGCCAGATTAGAAAAGAATTCACTGCATTATTCCATTTAGATGAAGTTCTAAAGTAGGCAAAGCTAATCTAAAGGTTAAAAAAAAAAAAAAAAAACAGTACAGCAGTTACTCCAAGGGAGTGAAGATTGGAAGTGAACCTAAAGAACTTTCCGAGGTGACAGAAATACTTTACATTGTGATAGGAATATGGGTTACATAAGGAGTCCATTTCTCAGGACGCAATGGCAATGATTTAAGCATTTAAATGTAAATTTTACCTTAAAATGCTAAAATAATTTTAAAATACATATACTACCATGTGTAAAATAGATAGCTAGTGGGAACCTGCTATGAAGCAAAAGGGGCTCAACTCAGTGCTCTGTGATGACCTAGACGGCAGGGGTGGGGCTGGGGGTGAGAGGGAGGGGATATATGTATACATGCAGCTGATTCAATTCATTGTACAGCAGAGAGTTACCATGTTGTAAAGCAGTTATTCTCCAATAAAAAGAAGCTGTCAGCATTCTTCAGTGGTGGTAGGAAATGGGCAGAGAAAAACAGGAAGGAAGAAGGGCAGATTCTTGTACTTGGAGCATGTGGGGATTCATTAGTTCTGTTTTCTTTCACATGTCTGAATTTCTTTATAATAAAAAATTTAAAAAGAAAGACAGAAATAAAAAGGCATTAGGCTTTAATTACAACCTTTAATCTGACCGTGATCTTTTTTTCATGGAAGTCAAATGGTGAGCCAAGTCTTTGAGGGAGAGTATTTTTAATTAATTAAACTAACCCTTTCTAAAAATATTCTGCTTATTCAGACCAAGAACCTGGAGAGTGGATGAATTTAACATATGAAAGATCAATTTCTTCCATTTATTTGCCTAATTATCTTAGAATGGGGTTCTCAGCCTGGACATCATTGACGTTTGGGGCTGGATCCTTTTTTGTAGTGAGGCCTGTTCTCTGCACTGTAGGATGTTTGGCGGCATCCCTAGCCTCCACGGAGAAGATGCCAGTAACACCCTCTACACATGCCCTTGTGACAACCACAAATGTTTCTGGACTTTGCTAATGTCCCCTGGGGGGCAAAATTGTCCAGTGGAGAACTACTGCCCAAGAATACTCATTCCCAACAAAGACCATATAGCCCTCGTTGCTCAGTCACCCAGTCGTGTCCGACTCTTTGAGGGCCCATGGACTGCAGCATGCTAGGCCTCCCCGCTCCTCACCATCTTCCAGAGTTTGCCCAAGTTCATGTCCATTGCATTGGTGACGCCATCCAGCCATCTCACCCTCCGATGTCCTCTTCCTTTTTTGCCCTCAAACTTTCCTAGCATCAGGGACTTCTCTAGTTAGTTGGTTGTTTGCATCAGGTGACCAAAATACTTGAGTTTTACCTTCAGCATCAGTCCTTCCAGTGAGTATTCAGGGTTGATTTCCCTTAAGATTGACTGGTTTGATCTCCCTGCTCTCCAACAGACTCTCAGGGATCTTCTCCAGCGCCACAGTTTGAAGGAATCAATTCTTTGTGGAGCTCTGCCTTCTTTATGGTCCAGCTCTCACAACTATATATGACCACTGGGAAGACCATAGCCTTAACTATAGGGACCTTTGTCAGTCGAGTAATATCTCTGTTTTTCAACACACTGTCTAGGTTTGTCATAGCTTTCCTGCCAAGAAACAAACTTCTTCTGATTTCATGGCTGCAGTCACTGTCCACAGTGATTTTGGAGCCCAAGAAGAAGAAATATGTCACTACTTCCACCTCTTCCCCCTTCTATTTTCCATGCAGTGATGGGGCCAGATGCCATGATCTGGTTTTTTTAAATATTTAGTTTTAAGCTGGCTCTTTCACTCTCTTCCTTCACCCTCATCAAGAGGCTCTTTAGTTCCTCTTCACTTTCTGCCACGAGAGTGGTGCCCCCCAAGGGGACAAAAATTGGTTATTGGGGAGATGAGAAAATTCTAGATATTACAATTTTTGTGGCCTTCCAAAGGGCCATAATATTAACACAATATATCCATGGAATTAATATTTCATGGTAGAGAAGAGCAGTTGAGGAGGAAGCCTACAAAAATGAGGATGGGTGATAATGAAAGAAGAAAAAAAGATTGAAAAACATCACCCCATAAAGAGGTCTGATTCTTTTTAATGCCAACTATTTCCTCCAAGGATCTGGCATCCCCAAAGCAAGGCTTTCCAGCATTCAGGGGAGCCTTCATTTCAATGATGAAAAAGTTGCAAAATAAATGCAGTTGCTTCCCAGAACCTCTGAAACTGTCTTGAAAGTTTGAGACGAAAGATAATACAAATTTAGGGGGAAAAAATAGGAGAGGCTCTTGCCAAGTGTGATGACATCCCATGACAGGACAGTGAATCTGGAAGCTCTCATTTGTCAGTTAGAAGGCAAACCACACAAATCGAACTGACCTCAGATAAGTGACCACCAGTTTGTCCTGGTTGAACATGACACATCAGTCCATGTCATTTTATACCACTTTTAAAAGAAGAAGATGGTCTTTTTCAAGCTTCCCATCTAGTAGCAAAAACCCTGGACAGCAATTTCATTTCATTAAAAGATGCAAAACAAACGAATCTTGCATTTTCTTCAGCTCTCCTATTTCCTGTATCTTTATGCAAAAGCCTGTCTAACCACTCCAAAAACCAGCTGGCTTACAACATTAAATATTCATGCTTGATGGAGTTAAACCTGGCTGCTTAGCATAGATGATATCTTATGATAATTTTTCAATCCATATTTACAAACCCTTTAGATTTGTTCCACAAAAGCAAACTCCCAGACACTCAGCCTACAAAGACCCTTTGGTGTATGCATTTCACTTTCTAGGACTCTATCATTGAAATAACACTGAGGTTATATGAGAATCTTCTAACATACAGTGCCCCCGCACTAAGGCATCAGAACATTACCAAGGTATTCCTGAATTTAAAATGATAAAGGAAGGAAGGAATAAGAGAGTGAGGACTAATTTTGTGCATCAGCTTGGCTAGGCCATAGCACCCTAGCACCACTGATGTTTGGTCAAACATCAGTCTGGAAGCTGCTTCAAAGACATTTTTTAGATGTAACGAGTATTTATAGTCAGTTGACTTTAAGTTTAAGGAGCTTACCCTCTATAATGTGGGTGCGCCTCATTCAATTAGTTAAAGGTCTTAGGAGCAAAGACTGAGGTTTCCCAAGTAAGAAATTCTACCTCAAGACTGCAACACAGGG
Organism: Muntiacus reevesi; assembly: GCF_963930625.1. Classification (NCBI taxonomy): domain Eukaryota; kingdom Metazoa; phylum Chordata; class Mammalia; order Artiodactyla; family Cervidae; genus Muntiacus; species Muntiacus reevesi. The sequence continues at coordinate 162,049,789 of NC_089250.1, read as the reverse complement.
ATTTCCCTGCTGGTCCAGTGGTTAAGAATCAGCCTTCCAATGCCGGAGAAGCAGGTTCGATCCCTGGTCGGAGAACTAAGCTCTCACATACTGCAGGGCAGCCACCGAGCCTGCGTGCTCTGGAGTCCACACACCACAACTAGAGAGCCTGCATGCCACAACTAAGACCCAACACAATCACAATAAATAAATAATAAGAAAAGAAACTGCAACCTTGTAATCCTACCCAAATTTCTAGCCTGCAGGCCTTTACAAATTTCTGACCTGCCAGTTCTCACAATCTCGTGAGCCAATTCCTTAAAATAACTGTTCCTCTCCCTCTGTATATACACACATCCTATTGGTTCTGTTTCTCCTGAGAACCCTGACTATGCAAACAGGGAGACAAATTCTATCTTCAGTGGAACGAAAAGCACCTCAACGCCACTCCACAATATATGAGGGTGGGAAGAAGCTGGCAGAGCAGATGCTGACTCAGAGAGGAAAGGTGCATTTCCACGTGGTTCTGTAGACAGTGATGCCCATGAGAAGCCCTAATTCACCAGGAGGGGCCCTGCAAGGGTTTGAACTGGAGGCAGAGGTACTGCAGAGGGTAGGGGTCAGATGCCGGCTGGACAGGAAAGTAGGTGGGAAGTCCCCAGACAGCAGCTGAACTCTCCAGGTCCCCACCTCATCCTGGAACCAGTTAACTGTCACCTCCTCAACTCTTGAAGAAGGTAGAAGGTTTAACCATCCAAGGCTGTGGGCTTGGAAAAAGCAGTCAAATGGAGAAAAAGGCTAAACAATCAGGCTGAAATCAGGGGGGCTTAGGGAAAGTCTGCAAGGTAACCTGTGAGAAAGCAAGTCCCTTGGCTTGGCTTCCAGAATGCCAGGTTCATATATACCTGGCCAGAGACTTGGGGGGGGGGTTCCTGCCAGTAAATAGAATAGCCTCTAAGTAAAGGCCAGATGCTAGCACTCAGGGTCAACCAGTGAAACCCCAGCTCGCTTCCCACCCACTCTTCAGTGAAGCCCACTTAATGGGCTCTGTCCGGTTAGCTTCAGCACTCCCACCTTTAATAAGAACATCCAGCCAAAGATCATCAGATATGCAAGGAAAGCTAGGTACCAAAAAACATGCAGATAAAGAGAAGGCGAGGAGCAGATGATGCCTGCAGTCAAAGAGAAAAAAGAGAGTGTACCCGTGAAAAAAAGAACCTGATGTTATTTTTTTGTTAAATCAGAGTTCAGGAAAGAGCTCTTGGAAATTAAAAATACAAAATTCATAATAAAATTCAATAGAAGGGTTGGTAAATAAAATTTTTAAACTCTCCTAGAGAGATGAACAAAAACACAAAGAGAAAGACAGTAGGAAATAAAATTAAAGGATAAACTCAACCCAGGAGATTCAACACCTGCCTAACACAGGATCCAGAGTAAAGAAATGGGAATACAGAGGGAGGGACACAGTTCCAGAGTAGAAGGACCTACTGAGAGACAAGAACAATAAATATAAAGAAAAAAATTCCAGGAAGGCACATCATTGTGAAACTTCAGACAACCAGAGATAAAGGCTCCTAAGAAGTTTCAGAGAGAGAAAGAGAAAAGCAAGACAGAAGCAGGGAATGTCATAGGGTCTCTCTGATACACACAGTAAACTAGAATCCTGCACAGAACTGACTTTCAACCAGGAATTCTACACTCAGCTGGAGAGTAGCATAAAGATACTTCAAACATAAATGACCCCAAACACCTGCTCATGTGTACTCTCCTGGGAAATGACAGAAGCGAGAGCTTTACTTCCAAAGGCTTTCCCTGTCCCTGCACTGGAATTCCCAGCTCCCCAAACCCAGAGCACTGTGTGACAGTACCTGGCATTTGCCCTGACCCCAGACAGGACATGGCCATTTCTGAGCATCCTATACCCTAAATGCAAGCCTGTACCTGTGAAACACTAAGTGCCCAAGAGAGTCTGTTAAATCACCATTAGTCAGCTTGATCTTGAAATTCTGTCATTTAAAGAATGCATCCCATAAGCACTGATTATCTTTCATGACTTAGTGACTGAACAACAACACCCTTTCCGTTCAGTTCAGTTTAGTCGCTCAATCGTGTCTGACTCTTTGCGATCCCGTGAACCGCGGCATGCCAAGCCTCCCTGTCCATCACCAACTCCCGGAGTTCACCCAAACCCATGTCCACTGAGTCGGTAATGCCATCCAACCATCTCATCCTCTGTCATCCCCTTCTCCTCCTGTCCTCAACCTTTCCCAACATCAGGGTCTTTTCAAATGAGTCAGCTTTTCGCATGAGGTGGCCAAAGTATTGGCGTTTCAGCTTCAATATCAGTCCCTCCAATGAACACCCAGGACTGATCTCCTTTAGGATGAACTGGTTGGATCTCCTTGTGGTCAAAGGGACTCTCAAGAGTCTTCTCCAACACCACAGTTCAAAAGCATCAATTATTCGATGCTCAGCTTTCTTCTCAGTCAAACTCTCACATCCATACATGACCACTGGAAAAACCATAGCCTTGACCAGATAGACCTTTGTTGACAAAGTAATATCTCTGCTTTTTAATATGCTGTCTAGGTTGGTCATAACTTTCCTTACAAGGAGTAAGCATCTTTTAATTTCATGGCTGCAATCACCATCTGCAGTAATTTTGGAGCCCAGAAAAATAAAGTCATCCACTGTTTCCACTGTTTCCCCATCTATTTTCCATGAAGTGATGGGACTGGATGCCATGATCTTAGTTTTCTGAATGCTGAGCTTTAAGTCAACTTTTTCACTCTCCACTTTCACTTTCATCAAGAGGCTCTTTAGTTCTTCACTTTCTGCCATAAGGGTGGTGTCATCTGCCTCCTTTTTCTTCCATAGTTGAGTTGTTTAAAAATGAAACACCTGTGTGCACAATTCAAGTGCACTGGTCTTGCTTTAGTAATGCCTTTTTCTTAGACTTTAGTTTCTGAGACCAGCATTAGGTATACAGCAAATTTTAAAAGGTACAGAGACTTCCTTTAGATGCCAAGTGCCGCCCCCCACCGCCCCTTCACAGCATCCCTCATTATCAACAACGTCTAACAGCTGTTACAATTGACGAGCCTACACTGACAAACACTTCAGAATCACCCAAAGTCCACAGTTTACAGTAGGGTTCACTCTTAATGCTGTGTAGTCTATGGGTTTCAACAAATGCATAATACAATGACAAGCATCCACCATTATAGTGGCACATAAAGCAGTTTCACTGTCCTAAAAACTCCTAAAAACGTGGCCTATTCTTCTGTCCCCCACCAGGAACCCTGAAGTAATGCTTTTTAATACTATCTGTTTGGACTATGGACAGTATGTTTGTGGGCCAGGTCTCTTCTGCAACTACCAACTCTGCCATTATAAAGTAAAAGCCTCCACACACAATATGTAAGTGACGGGCACCTCAGTGTTGCAATAAAACTTTATTTACAAAAACAGGCAACGCACATGCTGTCATTTGCTGACCACGGACTACAGTATCACTTTGTTCATTCCCACCATCTTATAGGAAAAAGTTTCTTAATACCTTGACTTGCTAATAATAAGGGTTTGGTTTTTTTTTCCAATTTTTCTCTCTGAAGTCTATCCTCTTTCTGCAAGTTGAAACAACACCCAATCAAAAGCTGAGATAATGTGATGAAAGACCATTCTCTTGACAGAATACCCTTGCTTTGAAGCCACATCGCCTTTCTCCACTTTAAACCCCAAGCTTCTCAGAACTCTGAGGGAAACCACTCGCTCTTTGAAGCTGTGCCTCGCAGAGCCAGTCGCCTAACATGGCTGCCACAGGACACGCTGTGCGCTGAGGGGCTGCCACACGAGCCCTTCAGGGCGGGGCTGCTTGACTGCGTGTGGTAAACTAAGAAAGAGATCTCTGGTTTCCAAAAGACATTAGTGTTTGTTCTTCCGTTCAAAGGAAACCAACTGTTGTGCAGGGTGACATGTACATGTGGACGTCAACTACCTTCCAGTCACCAATTATCTGTGAACAGAGCAGAAGGACACCCATGTTTACCCAGAATGGGGGATTCCTCTCCAGAGGTCCCTTGGTCCAGAATCCCTGGGTCCACTCACTCAAGTGGCAACCCACAAAAATGGATTTTTATTGAAGGGGGAAAGAGCCTGTGTATCAAAAGTCCACTGAGGTCACCCCTTCTGAGGCCCGCCACCTCCTCTAGGGAGCAACGAGTTGCACCAACCTCTAGGCTTCCTATCAGCTACAGTAAGAAATCCAGAAAGCAGCCCTGATGGTTTTCTAAGTGGATATGGCAGCTGCCTGCAAGGCAATCACTGATCTGTCATAAAAAAAGAGCAAAGGAAAATAGTCACCAAAAGCCTAGAGGCTAGGGAGGATTCTGTCAGCCAAATAGTAAAATCTTAACATTTTAAGCACATCTGAAGCAAAAGATAGTAATAGCCTCTGTCAGAAAGCTTGTGGAGCACAGAAGAGACATCAGCCTCCCAAGGGACAAGACAGCTGGTGGGCAGACCCACCAGGAAATGCATTTGACAAGGACAGTGTGCCTCTAAAAGAAACTTCTGTGGACCTTGATTGCTACTCTTTGCAACCCAGCAGTCTCCTAGCGTGAGTCATTCACATGAGAGCTACTTCCTTCCCAGTTCAGATGCAATGGTAGATACAAAACTGTGCTGCAGTCCTCAGTTAACCATCTGAAAACTAGGATGAAGTTCCCCCCAAAGGGTTTCACTTCTTACTGCTAATAACTTTTGATGCCCCTTAAAGCTCAACACCAAATCTTTGGGAGACCAGAAACTGCAGAGAACTTGAGTGACCCCGCAAGGATACAGATGAAGAGCAGATGGGAGCTGGCCCCAGGTGAATACTATCCCAGGTATACCTAAAAAAGGTCAGCCAAGGAATTCCTGATAACAAGGAGACAGGAAATCAATATAGCAGAACTTCCTCCAACTAGCACCTACACAACCTCCAAAACAGACTGACTTAAAACATGACTTCAGAGAGGAAGAAGAAGCTCAGAGAGGACGTGATTATTCCATTATGCTTGACCATAAATAACAGGAATGACTAGAGCCTAAAAACACCGCGATCCCTAAGCCTTCATGCATGCCGTGCCCCTGGCCACATTAACCTCAGGAACGCACGTTCTGTCAATCTCCCCTCCCCACCTCCAAGGCTCTAAAGCCAGACCCCTCTGTTAACCAGAAAGGGTTCAGTCTGTCTCCTCGTTCTTTACTCAGGGCTGCTGTTGAGAGGCCTGGGACCTGGGACCTTCCCTGCAGCACTGTGATGCCTGCCCCTGGACACACCTCTCCTTGAGCAACAAAATACAAAGAAACTGTAGGGTCTAAAAATAGCTGTGTGCACTTGCAGGTGGGGCAAATTCTGGACAAAAGATACAAAGAGACCAAGAAATCCAGCGGCCACTTTTGAGGAGCCTGGAGCACAGAGTGTTGGGAGCAGAAGCAGGGTATTGCACACGTCTCCACCTGAGGGGTGGGCAAATCACCTAGGCCACCCCCCGGCCTGATCCCTGGACACAGCCCGACCCTCATCCCATACAAGGAGCAAGCTTGCCCCTGCTCAGGGCTTAAGGGAAACCTGTTGCTTGTTCTCCGGAGAAGGCAATGGCACCCCACTCCAGTACTCTTGCCTGGAAAATCCCATGGACGGAGGAGCCTGGTAGGCTGCAGTCCATGGGGTCGCAAAGAGTTGGACACGACTGAATGACTTCACTTTCGCTTTTCACTTTCGTGCATTGGAGAAGGAAATGGCGACCCACTTCAGTGTTCTTGCCTGGAGAATCCCAGGGACGGGAGTCTGGTGGGCTGCCGTCTGTGGGGTCGCACAGAATCGGACACGACTGAAGCGACTTAGCAGCAGCAGCTGCTTGTTCTCGCTCTCCCATGCTGCAGTAGGGCCGCCAATAAAACTTTGCCTGAGTTTCTCGTCTGGCCTCTGGTCAATTCCTATTGACTGGGAAAGGCCAGGAAGCCTGATGGATAACACTGTGACAAATCATCACAAACCTGGAGGCTGAAAATGAAAGAAATTGATTCCCTCCCAGTTCTGGAGATCAGAAGTCCCATACTAAGGTGTTGGCCAGTCCATAGTCCCTCTGAAGGCTTCAGGGGAGACTCCTTCCTGCCTCGTCCAGCTTCTAGTGGCTCCAGGGCTCCTTGGCTTGTGACTATATCACCTCAATTCCTGTCTCCATCTTCACATGACCTCCTTCCCCATGTCTCTAAGTCTCAATATTCCTCTGCTTTTCTCTTAAAAGGACATCTGTCATTGGATTTACAGCCCACCCTAAAGCCAGGATGAACTCATCTTGAGATTCTTAACTTAATGACATCTACAAAGACTTTTGTTTTTCCCCAAATAAAGTCACATTCACAGGTCCTATGGGCTAGGATCTAGACAAAATGTTTTTTTGGTGCCATTATTCAGCCCACTAAAGTCTCCAATAAACTAGGGGAGAAAAAGTTATTTATTTAAATGAACGCGGACTGTGTATCAATTCGGTCACTCAGCCAAGTCTGACTCTTTGCAAGCCCATGAACTGCACCATGCCAGGCTTCCCTGTCCATCACCAACTCTCGAAGCTTGCTCAAATTCATGTCCATCGAGGTGGTGATGCCATCCAACCATCTCATCCTCTATCTTCCCCTTTTCCTTCTGCCTTCAATCTTTCCCAGCACCAGGGTCTTTTCCAATGAGCCAGTTCTTCATCATCAGGCAGCATCAGGTGGCCAAGTGTGAATACCTTGTTGTATTGTTTAACCATCAAAAGCCCAAGACACTATCACCTTAGAGGCTGGCATGAAGGTCAGCTAGTGTCCTTGAACAATTTGCTGAGTCTGTCTAAGCCTCCCTGTCCCTATGCACACAGTGGGGCCAGCCGGACCTGGCAGGGCTATGGCACAAGCCGACGGAGAGTCATTCAGAGTGCCGGGCACCCTGATATTGCTGACAGGCCCTATTCTCTAGTGACTCTGAGCAAAATGGCCAACAACCACTCTGCAGGAAAGGCCATCCAGTTACTCCGTGGTCCAGCCACCATCAGGGTGTGTATTAGCCACTTAGAAATAAGAAAAAGGATGAGGGTAACAGGCTTGACCAAGGTAAACAACGGTCCGACCTGCGGGGAACCAAGGACTTCAAGTCATAAGAGCAGCTGGTCCTCTCCCAAGTGGTCACCTGGGGGCCTGGTTCCTCTCCAAGGATTTCAGAATCACCAACCTAAATACACAGCCTGCCACTGCCGAGGGACTCCCCAGGACACGAGCTGTGGCTCATTTATCTCCGTGTCCCCAGCATCTGTCACAATGTCTAGCACCTGAGTCACTTGGTAAACACTGATGGAATGAAAGGAGATGTGACCAGGACACTCTGACATGGATAACTTGGTTTATACACCTATACGCTATATGTTGGTACAGTACACACACACACACAGACACATAAAACTTTCACTGAAGGAGTAAACTAGAGGGAACACTGAGCTGAAAGGCATGAGGTCCCAGGGGACACAGTTAATTCCCTTGCACTGTCAGGATCCTGAAGGATACTGCCAAAGGGTAGTGTTGCAAGTTTCACTCTGCTGAGTTGACAAAAGCCACACATACAATGTTTTATAAACTCCAGAGTCTTGGTCTCAGGCTTATTTCTTCCTGGGGAATGTCTTGTTTCTAAGACAACCACCCTACAGTGAAGAAAAGCGAACTACACTTGACATTCAGGTATCGACTCTTTTCCCTCCACCTGAATTCCCAAAAAGAGTGATCAGGAGACATGACCTAGGAATCAGAGTCTCCCAACCAGGGAACTTACAAGAGGAATGGATGCTGGGGAAGCTTTTGCGGCCCTCGGACACCAGATCGGGGTCACCGGTGCAGTGCATTTCCGAGTTCATCACTCCATCTGGAAAGCAGCGGTAAAAGAAATCGGGGCGAGGTCTACAAAAGACACCATGGACAGTTTCAATATAAAACGCTGCCATCACAAACAGACCCCAACTGACCCCGCCGACCCCTGCTGCTGACCCAGTTCCTTCTTCTGCCGTCACCACTGCAGCCCCCCAGGAAGACTGTGGGCTTGGGCAAAGCCTTCAGGGTCAGAAAGATCTGGGCTGCAATTCCCCACTCTGCCGCTTACTAGTTTTATGACTTAGGTAGTTGCATCGCCACCCTCAGTCTCCACATACGTAAAAAAGGGATATCAGTACCTACTCAAAAGTGAGGTACGGAAGGTCAAGTGAGATGACTTCCGGGAGCCACCTGAGCATAGCGCTGGTGAAATAAAGATGGAGCCATAGCTCCATCTATGGCTGCACTAGTCAGAGGCTGCTACCGGGATCCAAGCCTCCAGGCTCCTCATGGCCTTACATATTGAATCTGATGGCCAACTGCCTACACTTCCTTAAAGAGCAGGTCTCACTTAACCTCACTGAGAAGACCTGAAAACTCAGTTCCAAGCCTTGGCACACAGTCACCAGGCCAGCTCTCGGTCCAGGTTGTGGGGGAAGTAGGTAGGGGACAGCTGGTTGAGTCGGCTGCCACAATCACGGCTAACATGTACTGAGTACTTACTGCATACCAGACCCAGCATTAAGTACTACCCATGGGTCATATCGTACGATTCTTACGACAACCCTGGGGCAGGTCCTGGAACTTCCTTCATGTCACACATGTGAAAATGAAGGCTTAGAAAGATCACACTCCTGCCCAAGGTCACACACAGCCAGTAAGTGCAAAGACAAGCTCTGACCGCTGGCAATGGGATTCCTGCACCTACACCCCACACCCCACATGTGCCTACTTCACTCAAGTGCGGATTCTCACGCTGATGAGTGATGGTGGATGCTTCACATGAATTCAACTAACTTTGCCAGATGCCTGCCATGGACAAGGTTTTTCTAGCACGGCAAACACAGTCCCCCCTTTCTGCACATACTGGGTTACAGCTCATATGGTTCTCACTGTGAACTATAAGGGCTGAGTGGTCCTCCAGCTCTGGGATCTGGGCCCAATAACAATCTATCAGTATCTATAACGTATCGATTATCAATAATCTATCAGCACTGTTGGTGTGCTGTCTCTCCCCTACGTGTTTCTCCAAGTGTGGCTATTCACCTACTGAACCAGAGCCTCAGAGAGGACCTGGGAGTCAGCATTTCACTGGGCCCTCAGCAGCTCTAAGCACAGAGAGTTGGAAGGACAACGCAGCCCAAGGTCACTCGCTAACCAATCTATATCCATCTTCTACCCCCTCAGTGCCTGACCAGCACTGCACACCAAGTACCTGACCACTAAATACTGAGGTTCCAAGAGGGAAACCAACCTGTCCAAGGCCAACAGCTAGTCAGGGCCTAAGTCAGGTCTCGAACTCAGATCTTGTGACTGTTTTTCTCTACAGAGACTAGCTCACTTCCAGAGCACTTGGGGGAGAAGGCAAGATAAACAGAAAATAGAAATCATCTCGCAGGAGGGTAAGAGAAATTTGTCATGAGTCACAGCTCAAATACTAATCCATATTGCTTATCCCAGAGAGAGTGATAAATAAGCAAGATTATCTATTTTTCGGATGCCAAAACTGACAAGTGAGTGGGTGTCTGGTGAGGCCCTGGAATAGCAGTGGGCTGGAAATGGAAATGGCTTTCTTGACTTTGGTCCCCAAAAAAGTATAGTCACTAGATACTTCTTTACTATTGATGTCCTGCTTACTGAAATAGTGAGTTCATCATTCAAAGGAGAGGAAAGATCTGAGTTAAGGACAGAAACCCCAGAAAGACAACAATTTAAAGGAAGACCAGATGAGCTCCAATCTGTCCCTCCTGAGGCCAAGGTTTCTATACGGCTGACCTTGAGACTCTAAGTCACTACTTGTTTCTTTTTGGAACTTACCTTCCCACTATCAATTTAATAGTGTTTGTGCAGACTCCATTCAAAGCAAGAGCCAAGGACACAGCTACAAAACAAAACCAACAAACAGAAAAATAACCAGCTGGCTCTCAAATCAAAATCATCATCATTACCATCATCATCATCATTACTTTTCAATCACACTATTTAATTTATGACCATAGAAATATGAACCAATGCTTTTAAAAAAGGAGGGAAGTTTGAGTGGCTAGAGTAAAACATAATTAGAACTGGATTTTGGAGAGGGAAAGTTCATAAAATTCCAAGCCCCTATGACATGAAATTCATCTCTCCTCCTAGACTGAAATTTTCAAAATCACAGAGAAGCCCATGTATCACATTCTGACCTGATAGAACAGATTTAATACTACAGCATGTAGAATTTCTTTTACTGGTAGCAAGAAACATAACATTTTATTTCCTTCTGGCAACCTTCTCAGACATAATTCTAATCAGAGCAGCTGCAGGAATCCCTCTGCAAACAGGCGTGCCCACTCAGCCATCACCCCCCTGTTGACCTGTCCCCTGCTGACGGCTGTCCACTTGTTATCAAACACATCACTATTTCTAAGAAGGTGAAGTGTCTCAATACCTCATTACTGGTGTTTGTAAAGGTTTGCCCAGGTGGTTCTTTCTGCCACCTAAAACAGTAGGCACTTCTAGATGACATTCTTCAAAAATAGACAGCCTGGGGAATTTCTCCAAGTAGCTTGGAAGGACTTTGCTAGATGAAGCACAGATTGTCCAAAGGAAGCAGGTGAAATGAGTCATGGAGTTTTCCCTGCAAGGCCCTTGCGTCCCTCTCTTGTGTTTATCAAGACTACACAAAAGGCAAGTCAATGCGATGAAAGGTCAAATGCTTTGCATAAGCAATAAAAACCTATCAATGCCCCATTCCATTGCTTTGTTGAATAATAAAGCTTGTGAGTTACCATTTCCCTTTGGCAAGTATTAACTGTTCAATACTAGCTGAGATTTATGTAAGGAAACAGCAGTGGAGGGCCACTTTCGGGAAGGAGCTGCCTGGAGCAGTTTGTGATCATCAGGGGAGACAAATGTGTTATTCTACAAATGGAAAGGAGAGTGAACAGTCAACACAGTCACTAAGGGCATGGGCCACTGATACAGAGACAAAAAACCCACCTGGTTGTATCAAGTCACGGGGAAGCAGAGAGAATGGGAGGGACCAGTTCAAATGAGCACCTTTGTCAAAGGGAAACTAGTCCCCAAAGTGGAGGATGGGCCACATTGCAAAAGCTGGAAAGGAGGGCGGGGCCCCCAGGGTGCAGAGCAGGGCATGAGTCAGCAGGACCGGACCACCATTAAAACACCCAGCGTGCAACGGGGTGTGTAACCTGGAAGCAAGCATGGAAGAACTTGGAGAGATCTGCTGATTACACTCTGCATGCACAGACCCTTCCTTCCTAAAACGCTGGCTTCCCTTCTCTCTCACAAGCTTGGAGTACTGCTGAGAGGTTTCCTATGCAGAAAGGAGGGAGAATTCCCTGGGCCATCATTGCTGCAGGATTCTCCCAAAACCATGACAATTACCAGGCTGTGAGATTGCCCTGAGATAACAGGGGTCTTTTCTTGTTAGGGTTGGTCCAGCAGGCTCAATGCTGTGTTTTCTCAGAGGGGCTGAACTCATTCTCCTCCTGGTCCTAGCAAGGCCTCTGCACAGAAAAGGTCTCCAGGAACAAGCATCACTAGGTGACCTCCCAGTGCCCTTGGGGAAGTTCAGAGACCACGACATCAATCCAGAACATCATACACATCCCCAACCTCTGCCCCGGCTGGGTTTACTATAGCGCAGAGCAATTCTCTGAAAAGCTTCAAGTGGCTGAGCTAGAAAAGGTGTGGCTGTGATGGAAGCACCAACAACTGGCAGCTTCCCTCTCTGATCCAAAACCCTGAAGGAGACAGAAGAGAGCAAGGATCTGAGTGGAAAGCGTCACAGCCTTCAGGAAGTAAGTAAACTGATTACTACGTTCATCTGCATAGCACAACCTCCAGGGGACCTGGACAGGGGACCTCTCACTGACACCACAGGGAAGACTGGGCTGAGAGAAGAGGCATGAAAGGCTGGCCGAGCAGGAAATGGATGACCCCAATCATGGGGGGCTGGCTTGTTGATTAACAAGAACCCAAGGCATCTGGTTCATAAGGGGTGTATCAACAGCATCCCACAGCACTGCTGGGTTGAGAGAAGAGTCAGAAAGACAAGCCAGACTGTGTTCTGATAAAGAAATGCAAAGCAATGTGTCATGTGAATTGGCCTGCAAGTGGTCTGTATTGAGGGTGCTCCTGCTTACAAGCACCCCCAGAGGATTAGAGGGGTTTTGTTGCTGTCACTTTTGCTGTTTGGGAATTCAACATTGCAGGCCTTCCAAACAAGGTTCACTATTAACACTGTCTTGGCCGTTCTACAGTCAAATCCCTGGGTGGGGCGAGCCTTACTTGCACATGAACAGATGCACAAAGGGGGCTTCTGCGGACATGCAGCTAAGGGGCATTCTTAGGGTCCAGGTCTGCTGAAGACGCCTGGGTAAAGAAGGGACCTCAGACCAAACCACCCTCACTGAGAAAGTCCTGAATTCCAGATAATGGAGAAAAAGCTATACCTAATTTTCTGTCCTCGGTTTTGAAAGATCACTCCTGCCAGCCCCTTCCAAGACTTCCTAAAAGTGGCAACTTTTAAAAAAAATTGTGTACAAAGGGAGGTTCTTCATCATTTTTACAAGGCAGCCTCTCATTTATCTGGGCAAACAGAACATCCAATTAACTCCACCTTCTCTGTTAACATATAGGAGGCCAGGTATGGTGTACAATTTTATAGTGTCATCCTAAGGGAGATTTGGCTGAGAATGAAAAGGTCTAGAGAAAGTAACTGTAAGCTCCTCAAGGCCATAACAATCTCCCAGCACCAAAAGCAGTCAGTAAATTATAACTGTAACCATGAAAGACAGTTCCTACCCACATCCACATGTCTCGGGACTCGGTGTCAGGGGAGCTGCTAGAATAACAAGTGAGGCAAAGAGATTTCCAGGTCAACTGAGAGAGGCTCCCAATAGGACAGTTGGGGACCACAGTGATATCTGCCCAAACGCTGTCCCAGCTGCTTAAGCCTCAAGAGGGAGGGCATCTACAACCCTTCCTGGAAAACATGACCTTTCCACCACCTCAGTTGAAGAAACACAGACCATGTGATGACCAGAGCCTCAAAGCACAGGTGAGCAGCCTGGGGAACACAGCTGTCTTCAAGCAGAGCATCCACTTTTCTTCAAGAAAAGTGAAGAAAATCTCACAAAGTTCCAAGTATGTAAACTATGTAATCAGTTGAAGGAAGGTTTGTGATTCCATGGGTGACATCATGGTCACGTAATGGTGTGTAGAAGCTCAAGAAGTTGAAAAAGTCTCATCCTAAAGTCTAAGGAACAGAAGATTGGCCAAACTGTCTTAATGAGAAGATAACTATTCATGAAGTCCAGGCAGAAATGGAGACTTGAGAACAGGCTAGCCAGAGATGCGGGACTTTAGCATCCAGGCTTGAGACTTGAGTCAAATCCAGAGTCTCTGCCTGGGAAGTCTGGACCACAGGATGCAGTGACGCTTGGAGCTGGCAGTGGGGCTGAGCAGACACACAGGCGTGGGCCAGGGGCACCCACCACTGCAAGCCCAAGCCTCACACAGACCAAGATGCAGGCAGCAGAGACGACGTCCTCACAGGAGACTGAGGCAGGGACTGAGCAGAGAGGAAGGAAGCATCACTGAGTGGGGGGCGGGGCATAAGGTGACAGGGCGTCTCCACCCTTCATGGCCTGGATCCCTATTTCATCTCCACGAGGGTTTCCCCTCTGATTCCTGAAGGTCTGTAAGATTGCTTGTTATAGTCCTATAACCAAACCTCTAACTTACCCGATCCAATTTGAGAGGAATTCTGTTCTTTTCAACTACACAGAGCCTAACCAAAGCCTGGCTATGTAAGAAACGGCCCTGGTCCTTCCACTGCTCTGCACACCCTAGAACTCACACCCACCCTCCTTCCCTTACAAAGAGCAGGGAAGATCGAAGTTTGCTACGTTTTTCATTTCCTCAAAGTCCAATAATTAATAAACATCATCTTTAGTGAAGAATCTCATATTTCCAGATTTACTACCTTACTGAATGGTGAGCCTACACAACACACCAACAACACAATGTGTGTGAGGGCTTGGATAACGTCAAGGCTTCATGTCAGAAAATAAACCCAACTCAGTATTCCTGATGATCAAAAAGCTAAAACCCTGGCTTCTGGGGAGTTTATTTTGCTAAACAAGCCAAATAGTTTTGCTTTCTCTTCATGCTGTCATTTGCTTTGTCTTTTGATTAATATGCAGATCAGGAAAAAAAATGGATTTAACCCTAAAAATATCAAACTCCTGTCACATGCAGATATGGCTCAGCTTAGGGAGAATTTATAAGCATTGTGTCATACTCAATGGCAAAGATTGTAGCATTCTTTATATAATAACAACTGATTAACTGCCAAAATATCTCCATAGTGGCAATGAGTTATGGAGCTTATTTCCAATTTATATTAAATTTTACATCTGCTTTTCCACATTTTTGCTTCCAGTCAATGGTGACTGGTCGAGGAGTCTGTGGTTGATGTCTGAATTGCCCCAAATGGGGGCTTATTAGTCACAAATGTGGGGTTGGACAGTCAGCGGTGTCAAAGTTTCAGATTCACTTCGCCTTACAGCCAAGAGCTGTCCTTCCAGTTTGCTTAGGAAGCACAGAGCTCTGGTTAGGAGCCTGACACTCATTTTCAGCACAAGGGACAGCGGCGATGGGCTGGCCGGCAGATGAGCTACTTACCACGCGCTGGCTCTTTAAAAGGGCTAAACGTTTACCTTGTCTTGTGTCTACCAAGCTTAATTTGGCCAAGAGAAAAATCAGTTGAGTGCAACTGAGATTTTTCGAATTCTGGTGATCTAATGAAGTTCAGCCCCATCCCCTAAAGCAGGAACTGGGAATACTCTACCTAGGAAGGCTTCCTTAATTTCAGTCTTGTCTGTCCGCCGGATAATTTTCACCACACAAATAACAGCCAGAGGGGTGAGGAAAGAAATTGCCTGGAAGAAATAACAAATAATCCCTTATGAAGGCAGTAGTTTGCTATCAGAGAGCCGAGTGATAATTAGTTCCAGTTAACTTCCTTTGGACTCACTAGTTGAATGATCTCACTGAACTCCTGACCTTATGCTAAGAAGGATTTATATCTATACTGAGAGATTCCACAGACTTGAAAAATCGGAGGTCTGATTATGGGTTATAATTGATTTGTAATTGCTGGGAGTCACATTTAAAGTGGTGGTTTTTTAAACAGAAACGAAGAGTCTATAATTACAGTGACATCTTTGCCAGTAACCCTCCTCCCATCCTCCCCTGGGGAGGGGTGGAAGAACCCTTGGCCTCCCATCCCCAGCGCTCTGGCAACATGGGGACACGTGAGGTTTGCTTGGAGTCTATTGATTCGTTCCCCTTCGGCATTCTTTGGTTGAATATTCATTTCCACTGCAAAGTAGAGGTTAGTCCCTTCACATGAAGTCTCTCCTCTTTTCTTCCTCCATCCCCTTTACTTCCCTAGACCAAAGCACTCAGGAGTGCAGTATGCACTGCACTTAGTGAATCAAGCTGGTGGGATTCAGATGCAAACAACTCTCATCACTGAACCTTCTATGAGGCAGGAGCCATGTTTGGATACCATCCAGTACTGGGGTCTCTTAAATCCTCACGCAGGCTTTGTGACAATCTTTGCTCGGTTCGGGGACTAGGTGATGTGGCCAAGGACACACATCTGGGAAACAGCAAGATGGGCTTCAGAGGTCAGGTTTTCTGCCTCCCATACCTAACTTTACTCAGCATTCTATAATTAGTATGCTGGTTGTGTTTTTTTCCCCCAATATTTCAATGACCAAGACAAAGGTATTAGATTGGCCAAAAAGTTCATTCATTCAGGGTGTTCATCCTATCTTACTAAAAAGCCTGAATGAACCTTTTGGCATACAATATTTGTGTTAACTTCCTTATGATGATAACATCTCAGGATAACAATCAAAAGGGATTAAATATCTCACAAATCTACAGCTGGGCTCACAGACGATGGTGGGAGGGGTGGGCGTGGGAGATGGTGACTATTAACCAACAGTGTTCACAATTTGGGAAGTCTCCACCTGGGCTCTGATCAATATTGTTTTTTGGAAAGGGGGCTTCCGAACAGGTCTAAGCCATGGCTGGAAGATACTTTACTTTAAAAAAAAAACAACAAAAACACCAGAATTCCTCCAAATGCACACAGTCTATCAAAACTGGTGATGTCCTACAGACATGCAAGAGCCAGACTGTGAGAGCTCAGAGCATCTTGGGGACTCCTCTTTGGGAGCAATATTCACAGACAGCTCATGAGACATGAGAAAACCCTTCTTACAGTCTGGTTTCTTTCTGACCACAGATGGTAGTAACCAGCTTGATGAGCCTCCTTATTGGCCATGGCCCTGAACGACTTAACATCAGTAAGTCCTGTCTCCATGGAGGGTGTTCAGAAGAGTGTGGCCCAGGTCTCAGGGAAGCTGCACAAAAGGAGATTCAGAACTGGAGCAGAGAAGCAGAGGATTTACCCAGGGTGACTGAAAAAGGCAACACTCACTCATGAGTGAGTTCCAGCAAGTCTGTGAGTCTCCACCAGTGCCTGGGTGGCTCTCACACCTGCAGTGTTTATTACAAGGCTGCATCCCTCAGACCCTCTTCTAGGACAGGTCTGGGATCTACGTTGTGTAACAAGCATCTCAAATGACTCTGGTGACAGAAACACTGCATCAGTTCTGATTCACACATTCAGCGTTTAGAGCGCGATGGCTGAAGCCCCAGCTTACCTAAGTCCAAAGTTAAGCTTAAGGTCAAAGAAGTCCTGGGCTTTTGGTTTCCTCTCACTTCAGGCACTACAGACCAGCCGCTGCCCTCAAAGAGGAGAGCAGCTCATTGAACAGTGAAGAGTATTGCAGCAACCCCAGCAACAGTCAAACCACAAATAAGAGAGCAATAGTGAACTAAAGACATGCTGTGTGCTGTGCTTAGCTGCTCAGTCATGTCTGACCCTTTGCAGCCCCATGGACTGTAGCCCTCCAGGCTCCTCTGTCCACGGGGGTTCTCCATTCTGGTGGAAGTGATGATAGCTTTCCTCTTCTTGGGCTCTAAAATCGCTGTGGATGGTGACTGCGGTCATGAAATCAGAAGAACTTTGCCTCTTGGCAGGAAAGCTATGACAAACCTAGAAAGTGTGTTGAAAAGCAGAGACATTACTCTGGCGACAAAGGTTCACATTGTCAAGGCAATGGTCTTCCCAGTGGCCATGTGCAGTTGTGAGAGCTGGTAAAGAAGGTAGAGCGCTGAAGAATTAAGGCTTTCAAACTGTCATGCTGGAGAAGACTCCTGAGAGTCTCTTGGACAGCAAGGACATCAAACCAGTCAATCTGAAGGGAAATCAACCCTGAATACTTGCTGGAAGGACTGATGCTGAAGCTGAAACTCCAGTATTTGGTCACCTGATGCAAACAGCTGACTCACTGAGAAAGTCCCTGATGCTGGGAAGGGTTGAGGGCAGAAGGAGAAGAGGGTGTCAGAGGATGAGATGGCTGGACGGCATCACCGAGGCAATGGACATGAACCTGGAAAACTCTGGGAGATGTGAGGGTCAGGGAGGCCTGGAGTGCTGCAGTCCATGGGGTCACAAAGAATTGGACAGGACTGGGTAACTGAACAACAACAACAACACACACACACACACACACACACACACATATGTATGCTATTGGTGGCTTCTCTGGTGGTTCATATGGTAAAGAATCTGCCTGCAATGCAGGCCATCTGGATTCAATCCCTAGGTCGGGAAGATTCCCTGGAGAAAAGAAAGGCTACCCATCACAGTATTTTTGCCTGGAGGATTCCATGGACAGATTAGCCTAGTGGGCTTGAGTCCCTGGGGTCGCAAAGAGTCAGATAAGACTGAGCAACTAAGTCTCTTAGCACATATATGCTATTAACATAAAAGGAAAGGAAAGTGAAGTCATTTAGTCGTGTCTGACTCTTTGTGACCCCATGAACTGTAGCCTACCAGGCTCCTCCATCCATGGGATTTTCCAGGCAAGGGTACAGGAGTGGATAGCCATTTATTTCTCCAGGGGATCTTCCCAACTCAGGGATTGAACCCGGGTCTCCCACATTGCAGGCAGACACTTTACCATCTGAACCACCAGAGAAGCTCGCTATTAATATAAGACAGTCCCAGAAGGCATAGTCTAAGGTTAGACAGAATTGGAACCCCAGAGAAAATATGATTTGGGAAGACTTCCCCTCCAAGGTTCCAGAGGCTGCCTGCAGGGGATGACCCTGAGCTGGACTGTTCTGACCGAACAGAGATGGGTTGCTGCGCAGGAGCCCCATGGCTCCAACCAGGAGCAGGAGCTGGAGGACGCAAGGGTCGTACCTTGTGCATCCACCAGTGAAACCAACACAGGACGTGCCGTCCGTCCCCAGTCCAGACGACGGGTAACCCCCGGATGCTGATACAAGGCACTGTGTTGCCAGGATACTTCTGGGAATCCACCAAGTATGACACCAGACACAAAGCTTGTCTGCAGGGAAGGGCATGAGTGGCCAAGGACTTTTAACCACCAAAGGGGTTGAAGCCCAGGCACCCGATGCTAGGATGTTCTAGCCACAGAAGAGCTTGTCACTGGGGGTTAGTCACATCAGACAAAACAGTGGGCCCAAAGCGACTGAATTTTCAGCATCCAACAAAAAGGCGTGTGTGGTCCACAGTGCTTCTAACAACTCAAGACACACAGCCACTTGGGAAGGGCCCTGCGGTGGGCAGACAGTCACAGCCTGGGAGCTGGGAGCAAAGACTTGTCAAAAGTGTCTAAAAAAAAAGTGTCTAAAAACTAAACTACCACGTACCAGTTTTGTCTCTTTTCCTTCCCTCCTCCCCGCAAACTGATTTTATTTTCGTCTTCCTTAGAAGCATCCTATTACAGAATAGAAGCTCCTGTTATTAAATCAACAAAACACCAGTAATACGCTACAGAAGTAAATCTTCTGGACACATCATGGCCAGAGGAGAAAGATTGATCTTGGGCAAAGGATAGGTCTTGGGCAGATTTTTTTTAAGTAAGTTAAGAAATTGCAAAACACCTCCTCTTCCTTCAGCTCCCTGAATCTTGCCTGTCCTTCGAGGGTTTTCCTGGGAAGCTGAATGGTCTGACTTGTGTTCATGTCTCTGCTCCCACTAGACTAGAGACCATACCTACTCAGCTCTGCACCTCCACTACCCACCACCATGCTTGGTTCTAGGAAGGTGCTTCATAACTTTCTGTTGAATTAAGCAATAATCAACTAACTTGAAGTTGTCCACACTCTGCCTGTACCCCTGCCTCCCGCTGCCCCCTCCACCATGCAGTACTCCAAGCAAACTCCCATTCATGGGGCCCCCACGGCCTGGCTCCACTGTGTCTGCTCCTTGACACCTGATCTTCTGTGTGTGACAGGCTGCACTCACCACCTGTCCACCTCCCTTCGACCCCCAAGGAGGCAACACGGCTGAATGGCTCCAAGAGTGTCTGTACTCTGATTGGCGGCATTCAGACCCTGGTCCAGCCACTGATGGTTGTAAACCTGGGATGAGCTGTTTAATCTCATGACAGTTTCATTTCCTCTACTGAAATGATGGGATCACAAAAGTGCCAACCTCAAAGGATTCTGAGAGAATTCACTGAGACGCTATTTGTAAAGTGATGAGCACCGTTACTATAGTCAAGAGATGCTAGCTGCTCTTGTGACTACCATGGTGATGAGAAGGAGGAGGACAATGGTAAGGATGGGGACGAACATCCCTAAAAGTGCCCCTGAGCCTCTGCTCCACTCTTTCTCAGATTCCACTTTGCTTCAGGGTACCATTGCCCTCAAGAGCCCGCAAGGGTCAAGTCTGATTTGACTTCACATCACCTGCAATTCCCATGGCTTTCCTCACCCCGGAAGTGTTCCCTGGACACACAAAGACACTACGGGCAACAACAGAGAGGGCACTGGAGAGCAATATGGAATACCAGCTGAGTGATCTTCCTACACCAAAAAGTAGGCTTTAAAAGATGCACTGATACACTCCACATGTTCAGAAAGGAAGCATGGCCTCTTCTGAATAAGGAAGCGGCTGATGGCCTGTTAATATTTAACAGCAAATGTTAAAGTCAAGACCCAGTATGTGAGAACAGAGTTTTCAGCCTTCCTCTCTGGTCCACAGGAGCCCAGGGGCATCATGGGAAACTCTCAGAATCCACGGTCCAACCACACCCAAGTGTCATGTTGACAGATACCCTCACCTTAGCTGATGGTGCCAAAGACAGAGAAAATGCCAGGCAGTGGCTTCCAGGTGATGTCATTACCATTTACTCCTTACTTAATTCCCTAACCTTCCGATAATATTTTTCTAACATTTGACCAAGTAGCTCTTTTAAAACAGACACCCACATAAATAAGCACAACTCTAGAGACACTGATTTCACAAAGAAATCTGGATTCACAGCAGCTGCCTTTAAAAAACACTTTGGTTATTAGAAAGTTAGCAAGTTTGCCTTTAGAGTAAAACATTCTAAACAAAAATAGAGGAGACCCCAGGATTATCTATGTGTTAAATAATGAAACTGGAGCTTTCTAAGGAAGTCAAGCGATTTTTAAAAAAACATTGAAAATATGTTCTCTTATAATTCTTTTAGAAACACCATAAGGTTTGTAAAGATCAAAAGCAGACAAATGATATCTTGTATTAAACTCTCAATAAAACCCAGGAGAACAAATCTAATTTATGTGGTGACAAAGCATTTTTCATCTTGCGTTGCACATATTCTAAATGTATCTACTGCTTTCCTTGTGTTATTATGGAATTGCACTAAATCTTGCAACCGAATGAATGAAATTCATCAACAACTATTAACAAAACAAAAGGTAGAACTTATTTCATTAGGAGATTAGAGGGTATGAATCAGTGTTTGTGGCTGAATACCCTTCTATTCTCTGAGAATCACAGCACTGAATAACTCCTTTACTGTCTCCTTTCCTCCACTGCCAACATGCAAATGTGCTCCATCCTATTTGTGTCTGCAGCCAGGATATTTGTGGCATTTGTATCTAGACTTCAAAACAATCCATTGTTCATAAATCTAGGACATAGCCACAGATTCATCACAACATCCCATATGAACAGTCATCTCCAAATTGGGTTTTACAGCACACAAAATGTGAAATCTTTGAAAATGGGGATAAGTGATAAACAGAAGCTCCTCCTACTAAAACCATGGAGTAAACTAGTGCGACACATGCTAGTTACTTTATTTCTAGGATTTATGGAAGATGTGAGTTGGAACAAAAATGGGGAAAAAAATCTGATTTTAATACAGAGATGTAAGGCAATGCCCAACTCACAAGAACCCTACATTATTCAATTTCCCTGATATTTACAAAAACCTGATTTATTTTCCAGCAGGAAGGAAATTATGAAAAAGCAATAAAAATAAGACTGCAATGTTCATGTAGTGTTCTGGACACTTGGGGATGTCTGCAGACACAAAGATCTTTCCATCATCTTTGAGTCAATCACTGGTGATCTTTCCAATCACTGATGAACTTTCCAATCACTGATGAACAAGATTTCCTCCCCAAATCAGAGGGATTTCTTTCAAAGTGCAAAAATATCCCTTGCGTGCTCTATAAAAGCTCTGGAACATACACTTGAGTTCCCAGAGACAGGACACGTGATGGCTGGTCAATAGGCAAAGTCTTCGAGTTACAGCGTTGCCCGTCCAAAAGCTACATTCTTGTTCTGTAACAAGATGGAGCTTCAATATTTCCTCTGCCACAGGAAGGCCTTAAAGCAATTCCCCGGGAGCTGGTGAGCCTTAGCAGAGTCCTGAACACTCAGCTCCAGACTGCAAGGCAACCTCCTGGCTGAGAGCAGGGCTCAGAGCTGGCTGCTTGGGTGCGAATCTGGGCTCACCCACTATCTAGCTTGTGTGGCTTTGGGCAAGCTCTCTCATCTCTCTGGGATGCAGGTCTGCACCTGAAAAATTCAGACAATAATGACATCTTCCTCACTGGGAAACAGTCAGTTCAGTTCAGTCGCTCAGTCGTGTCTGACTCTTGGTGACCTCATGGATTGCAGCACGCCAGGCCTCCCTGTCCATCCACCAACTCCTGGAGTTTACTCAAACTCATGTCCATTGAGTCGGTGATGCCATCCAACCATCTCATCCTCTGTCGTCCCCTTCTCCTCCCACCGTCAATCAGGGTGGGTCTAAGTGAGATAATCCTTCCTAAGCTTTCAGCAAGGGACCAGCACGTAGTAGTGTTAGCCACTCAGTCGTGTCCCACTCTTTATGACACCATGAACTATAGCCCGCCAGGCTCCTCCGTCCATAGGATTCTCCAGGCAAGAGTACTGGAGTTGCCATTCCCTTCTCCAGGGGATCTTCTTGACCCAGGGATCAAACCCGGGGCTCCTGCTTTGCAGTTGGATTCTTTACCACCCGAGCCACCAGAAAAGCCCATGGTAGGGGAAGTGTAAAAGACTGTAATCAACATGGGGCAGAATGAAGAGGTAAAAATAGTCCTAATATATCCACCAATTATTTGGGTGTTCGTCCATTTATCCTAGGATCAGAGATGCTACCCAGAGTTGAGTCATACACGGTGGTCTCCTCACTGGTTAACTGACCAGCCAAGCTCAGAAAAGTGGCTAACAGAGCAGCTTCATGGTGTCTGAGCATGGCTAAATTGAGGTCTACTTTAAAAGAAGATGAAGCAGGCAACTCTGTTCACTAGTTTCTCATCTTATTCTACTATGCTGCTGCTGCTAAGTCGCTTCAGTCGTGTCCAACTCTTTGCGACCCCATGGACTATAGCCCACCAGGCTCCTCTGTCCCTGGGATTCTCCAGACAAGAGTACTGGAGTGGGTTGCCATTGCCTTCTCCACTTATACTACTCTAAATATTTGGAAACAGTTTGGGTTTAGCTAAAGTAAACAGGGCCCTTCTTTTCCAAAGCCTCAGGCAATTGCTTCTCACATGACCAACCCGTGAACCATTCCGATCTGGAATTAAATTTTAATTTGTCTGGCCACTTGCCTTTGTTCTTCAGGCTGCTGGCCGCCATCAGCAGAGGGTGTAAAAACAGAAGTGAAAACCTATGTGGCTCACACTTGGGGGAGTGGTCCCATCAGCCATGAAATCAGCAGTACTTACAAACATGAGGCGGGTGGGGATGTTGTCTGACTGCACCAGAGGATTCTTATAGAGCCAGATCTCTTCTGGCTGGATGACTCTCTGGAAGGGGTCCAAAAATTCTGTAAAACTGAAAGAAAACAAAAGAGGCATGAGCATTGGGGAGAAGGCGGCTTACGCAAGAGCTCAGAGTGGACGAACTAGTCCCTGGGGCGGGGGGACAGGCTGCCCAACTGATGGATCTCAGGCAGCTCCAACGGGGGAAAGATGGAAGAATCACTAAGACTGTAGCATCTTTCATCACCACCAGCCTGCTAGGACCAGCGCGGGCATAAGAGAAGAGTGGAGAGGCAGACATACAAAGACCCTAAGAACTCGGGGATCCAAAGGGAACTGGGAGTTGAAGTCCAGAATGGTGGCTCGGACTGGGGCAAGGCCAGGCCAACAGCTGTCTCTGGGGACAAAATGGACTTGAGTTGGAGCGAAAGGGATGGAGCAGTGGGCAGGACTAGAGAAAAGAACCCGCAGTGTTCCTCCTCCACGTTACTCCAGATGGCGCCCCTCCACCATCACCACCACCAGGGGGCAGAGCGAGAAAAAGAAGCTTCCAGAAAACAGAAGGCTGGGACAGGAGAGACAGCAGAGGAGAGGAAAGAAGGAAGAAAGTGGGAAGAGGATGGGGGGCTGCTGTTAAGGAACCAGACAGCTCTAAGCCTCCACCTCCCGACCCCTCTCTTACCCTGGGAACCCACAACACCCAGGTGGATGAAAAGGATCACCACCAAGAGGAAACCTGCGGGGAAGAACCACAGAGATGGCAGGCTTCTTTAGCCAGCTTTCAGCCCTTGGGCCCCCTCCCAGCTCTCCCGCCCAGTTCTCCACCTGAATTCGGTTCAGAGTGGCCTCAGATGTGGCTGGGTGAGTCAGCGCTTGAGTGCCAGACTGAGGAATCTGCCTTTTGAACCAAGGAGGAATTTGGCAGGAAAGCATGGAATGAAATGTCCAACAGTGGTGAACATGGGGCATTGAAGCAGAGCAGAGGAGGGAGGCAGAGACAGTGAGCAGGTGAGGGCAGCTGTCCCAACAAGAGATGCCTGCAGAGAGAAGCAAAAGGCAGGACTGAAAATAGAAGAACAGGCACAGGCAGGGGTAGGGGTGGTGGTCAGAGCTGATGCCAAGGGCTCTGGCTTGGCCTCTCAGGAAACGGGTACCATTGCCAAGAAGAGGAGGAGGGCAGCTGGGGGATGGGAGTTGGAGGTCAGCAGTCATCTCATCTAGGAGACCAGCCAGGTGACCAACAGTCCCGGTTTGCCCGGGACTCTCCTGGTTTTAGCACTGAAATTCCTATGTACCAGGAAAAATCTCAGTCTTAGGAGAAACCTAGATGGTGGGTCATCTTGGAGCTCCAGGACATACTCCAGGCCCGGGACAGAGTCAGCGGTCTGAGAGTCTTGGTTTCTTCCCTAGACTTGGAACTTTGTATGATCATTAGTCTGTGCGCCCAGTTACACTGGGAGGGTGTGGAGTGTGGGGCCACTCTCCAGGGTTATGTCCTCAGAGTCCAGCAGGGTGGAACTCTCAGTTACTCTCCAGTGACTGCAGAATCTACTCCCTATTCTGGACTTTGAACAGCTGCTACAGGTAAAAAAATTACCCTGGGTCTGATCAGCCTCACACTGAATTCTATCATGTATATACATCTGTGTATATCTACATGTATATCTAAATGAGACCTAAAATTCAATCTGTCTTTTGTGTCTCTATATAACTGTCCCTCCGTCTCTCTGTCTCCCTCTGTTCCTCTCCTCCCCTCTCTCTCCCCACAAGTGAGAATTTTCAAGTCGTAAATCTCTGTCCTGTCCTTGTATTTATGAAATTTCAAGAAGAAAGTAGTGCTGGCTCCTGACTATTTCACTCAGCACTCAGCCCAGAACACATCTACTATAGGATCTTATTGCAATGCCCTGAGACCTCTGCATTAGTGTGTAAGGTAATTTCTGCTAACAGCCCTCCAAGCCTCCTCCAAGACACAAGGCTACATGCCATCTGGGTGCTGGGAAACCTGCTTTCCGCCCGAGCTCCACCATTAAGCTGCTCTGGGTCTCAGAACAACCCACTTCTCACTGGGCCTCAATGTCCTCACTGGCAACCTGGGTGCATGAGTGCATGCATGCTAAGTCGCTTCAGTCATGTCTGACTTTTTGTGACCCCATAGACTGCAGCCCACCAGGCTCCTCTGTCCATGGGATTTCCCAGGTAAGAATACTGGAGTGGGTTGCCATTCCCTTCTCCAGCAGATCTTCCCAATCCAGTGACTGAATCCTGTCTCTTCCGTCCCCTGCATTGACAGGTGGGTTCTTTATCACTAGCATCACTTGGGAAGCCCCCTGAAACATGGGAGGTTGGGTTAGGTCAGAGGTGACAAATAAAGAAGGGTTAGAACCTCTGGAGATACCCTATCCCACACCTACAGCCTTGGTATGGACTGAGCCTGGTATGTGAATTTTAAAATACTCCCCAGGTGATTCTGAAGGGCCCGGCATTAAAGAAAATTCTCCAAGATTCCAAGAACCCTTGTCCACAAGGAGAGAAGACTTAGAAATTTAGCTCTCAACATTAACAATTCTTATATCTGCTGCAAGACAGGCACTAGAGTCAGTTTCATCCATATTCAAGTCCCAGTCTCTGCTATGGGGCTCTCAGTGAGTTCATTAACATCTCTGAGCCTCAGTTCTCCCATCTGTAAAATGGGCACACCTTACACAGTGTAAATAAAACTTAAATGAACGAATATAAAGTACCTAACAGAGCACAAACAGAAACCAGCATTTTGTCATTCTATCATTTTACTCTAGCCTCCGATTGCAAGTTTTGACTAGATAGTTTTCTAGTAAAAAACTATTTTCTGGACAGTTTCCAGGCTTTTTTTTCGGGAGGGGGGTAGTGGATTTCATTTTGCAACAACCTACTCACTCCACTTGGGTATTTTAAAAAGCATTTTAAATATAACTAAGTAAAAAGAATTTTATTTGCAAGTTATTTTAAAGAATATGTTGGCTTCCCTGGTGGCTCAGATGGTAAGCATCTGCCTGCAATGTGGGAGACCTGAGTTCGATCCCTGGGCCGTGAAGATCCCCTGAAAGAAGGCATGGCGGCCCACTCCAGTTCTTGCCTGGAAAATTTCATGGACAGAGGAGCCTGGTGGGCTACAGTCCACAGGGTATCAGAAGAGTTAGACACGATGAAGTGACTAATACTTTAAGAATATACTTATGAAACCCAAAGCCTCCAGAACACTGCAATTACTCTGGATGCATAACAAATTACCCCAAAACCTAATGTCTTAAACCACTCATTTTCTTTTGCTTATGATTTTGTGGATCAGGAAATCGAGACAGGTCCAGCTAGGCAGAGCTCACTTAACGTGGTCACAGCAGTTAGACACCAGCTATGGCTGCATCACCTGAAGGCTTGGCCCAGGCTGGACATCAGGATGGCCTCTTGCATGGGTGCTGGCTGTCAACCAGGAGCTCGGCTGGCACAGCTACCTGGAGCGCTGCACACACCTCCCCAGCACGACAGACTCAGCATAGTCAGGATTTTTCATGTCTGCTGGCTTCCTCCGGGATGCAGGTCTCAGGAGGTCCAGGCAGAAGCTGGATGGGTTTTCTGACCCAGGCTCCGAAATCCTGTAGCATCACTGGGTGACAGAAGGTCAGCCCCGATTCAAAATAGGGGAACTGACTCCATCTCTTAGCAGTGGTATGGCAGAGTCCCATTATAGAAAAGCAGGTAAGATGAGAGATAGGGCTGCAGCCACCTTTCAAATAAAATCTGTCACCCATAGGCTGTCATCATGATAATGGTCTTGCAGCCCTTACTCTCAGAGACCCCAGAACTCTGATTCCCATTTCCTCTGCACACAGCTGGCCCAGGGCCAAGGAGCTGGCATGCTGCTGAGCACGTCCTTCCTCATCTCGTCTGTCCCCCAGGGGACACTGTCCTCATGGTGATTTTTTAAAGCCTCGAGCACCCAGCCTTTCACACAACTCCTCACCCTACCCTGAGTGGCTGCAGCCAGAACACATCTGTCAAGGAAATTGTATCCTCTGGGAGCAGCACACCAGGAAAGATAGATGTCCCTTCTCCCCACACACCAGCCACTGGCGTCTGCCTCCGAGAATCCAGACAGTGAGGCAGCTACACAGAGGACAGGATGTGAGTCTCCAAATGCAGATGGGAGCAGAAGTGGCATACAGTAGGATGGAAAGATCTGGAAACATGAACGGGTGCCCCCAAGAGAGGGCATGCCAGGCCTGGAAATATCCTTCCAGGAACTCTTTGTAAAGTGGTTTGGAAACCAGGAAATGGAAACCTTGCTTCCAGGGTAGGAATTCAGGCATGGGATCCAACTGCCTGCTCAGCACGGCTCACTACGCACTGAGGACCTCCCCTCGCCCCCCAGCAGCGTGAACGATCAGGGCTTTCCCAAATAAGAATGTGCCCAGAGACCTCCTGGGGACTGCTGATACAGCAGGTCTAGGGCTGGCACCTCCAGCAAGCTCCCCGAGGACGCTGATGCTGCTGGTCTGTGGACCAGACCTAGAGTCACAAGAGGCCAGCACAGCAGCGTCACCTCGGATGGAGCCGTTAAAAACACAGAAACTGGGCTTCCTTGGTGACTCGGTGGTAAGGAGCCCGCCTGTCAATGTAGGAGGCATGGGTTTGATCCCTGGTCCGGAAATATCCTACATGTCGCGGAGCAACTAAGCCCGTATGCTACAACTACCAAGCCAGCGCTCGACAGCCTGGGAACTGTTAACTACTGAAACCCACACGCCCTAGAGCCATGCTCTGCAAAAGGAGAAGTCAGCGCAGTGAGAAGCCCACGTGCCACGCACCACAACTAGAGAGTAGCCCCCGCTTCTCTCAACCACAGAAAAGCCCGTGTAGCAACTAACACCCAGCACAGCCAAAAAGAAATAAATTATTTTTAAAAATGCAGAAACTTGGGCCCCAGCCCAGATCTGCTGACTCAGAATCTTCATTTTTCACAAGATTGCTGTGAGCGCTATAGTGGTACAGACAGAGTACTTGGGGAAAGCCCATGCTTCCCAACTTCAGCCATTCAAGAACCAAGGGGGAAAAAAAAAAGAACCAAAGGGGCCAGTTTTGCTTGATCTGCCCTCCACCTGCACTGTGACTTTTCTTCAGACTTTGTAACCTTCAATGAGTTTATTCTAGAAGAAACCTGATGTCACTGCTGATTTACAGGACTGGCATTCCTTTTATAAACCATTGGTAAATGTTAAAAGCAGGCTATTAAATTCTACCTTGATGCTTTTGCCTCTGGGCAGAGGTCGGCCTTCTCTGTGAGGTCAACAAGACCATTCCGTGCAAGATGGGAGGACAGGAGAGAAAGTGGGGTGCACATGCCTTCTTCATGATATGGAGTCAGGTGGATCATGTCCATGGACAATGGAAATTCACTTTGCAAAGCCCCTACCATTATCTCCAGCATCACTTGTGCCACAGAAGAGACAGAAAAAAGATGAAAAGCAAAAATGACAACTCAAAAGCACAGCAATCAGGGGCCATTCATTTCAGAAGAAATAGCCCCACGGGTCTTAGGACCTCCTGCCAGCATCACCATGCTGATAACCCCAGCATGCCCCAGGCCAGTATAATGACCAATGTCCTTGCATTTTCAAGAAAATGCAACAAAGGAGCAACTCTTTGGCCACTGGGAGGTGTGTAAGCCCACTTCGCTTACTTTTATTTCCAATAAATATAATGCAGAGAAGAACATCTCAATGCCCAGAAAGGGTCTGACAGACCCACCGATGCAGAGTTCCTCATACTCCGAGGCTTAGAATCAAAACTATCCCCACTGTGAATGGCATTTCTGCATCACCGCAGAGATTCACGAAGAAAAAGAGTCTTGGTGTGACGATCAGTACCCCAATTCTGTGGCTAAATGCCCCACTTATCCATTTTAAATCCAGACAGGCTTAAGAGTGGAGGGGACTTCTAAGACTTCATCAGACTCGATGACCAAAATAAACAGAGAGGAAGAGTGGGTGCTATGAGAGAAGGATGAATGTAAATCTAACAAGTCAGAACTATCATGTATTAATCATTTCAAAGAAAAAAATGCGAGTTAATGAGATCCCATAGGTGTGAAAGCATTGGTACTGATCAACTCTGATTCAGTATCCAGGACCAGTCCAGTCTCAAAATAACTGACTTCTCCCCCCATCAAATGCGGTCACTGAATTTTAACTATTATCAAAAACATCATTGCCCTTAATCAAGATTTGAAACTAAAATGAAATGACTAAACTATATAGGTCAACACGTTCTGATGTGAAAAGCATGAAGTTACTGCTATAGGTGGTGATGACTGAGTCAGTAAGTTGTGTCCAGCTCTTGTGACCCATGGAGCCTGCCAGGCTCCTCTGTCCATAGGATTTTCCAGGCAAGAACACTGGACTGGGGAGCCATTTCCTTCTCCAGGGGATCTTTCTGACCCAGGGATCGAATCCAGGTCTCCTGGAGGCAGAGTCTTTACCAACTGAGCTACCAGGGAAATAGGAAATGACTAATTTTCTCTCCTGAAAATGAAAACTGTCCAAAGTCAGGTGACTTGCTGTGGGATTTTGATCCAAGACAAGCTCCTTCGAATTGGACAATTATCTTAGTCTAACCTTCTCTTAATTTCTCCCTGCAAAGTTTAGACAGTGTTACTCATCTTCTTCTTCAGTTCAGTTCAGTCGCTCAGTCGTGTCCGACCCTTTGCAACCCCATGAATCGCAGCACGCCAGGCCTCCCTATCCATCACCAACTCCCGGAGTTTACTCAAATTCAAGTCCATCGAGTCAGTAATGCCATTCAGCCATCTCATCCTCTGTCGTCCCCTTCTCCCCCTGCCCCCAATCCCTCCCAGTATCAGGGTCTTTTCCAATGAGTCAGTTCTTCACATGAGGTGGCCAAAGCATTGGAGTTTCAGCTTCAACATCAGTCCTTCCAATGAACACCCAGGACTGATCTCCTTTAGGATGGACTGGTTGGATCTCCTTGCAGTCCAAGGGACTCTCAAGAGTCTTCTCCAACACCACACTTCAAAAGCATCAATTCTTCAGTGCTCAGCCTTCTTCACAGTCCAACTCTCACATCCATACATGACCACTGGAAAAACCATATCCTTGACTAGGCTTGATTATACAGTGGAAGTGAAAAATAGATTTAAGGGACTAGATCTGATAGACAGAGTGCCTGATGAACTATGGACGGAGTTTCATGGCATTGTACAGGAGACAGGGATCAAGACCATCCCCGTGGAAAAGAAATGCAAAAAAGCAAAATGGTTGTCTGAGGAGGTCTTACAAATAGCTGTGAAAACAAGAGAAGCAAAAAGAAAAGGAGAAAAGGAAAGATATTCCCATTTGAATGCAGAGTTCCAAAGGATAGCAAGGAGAGATAAGAAAGCCTTCCTCAGTGATCAGTGCAAAGAAATAGAGGAAAACAACAAAAGGGGAAAGACTAGAGATCTCTTCAAGAAAATTAGAGATAGCAAGGGAACATTTCATGCAAAGATGGGCTTGATAAAGGACAGAAATGGTAGGGACCTAACAGAAGGAGAAGATATTAAGAGGTAGCAAGAACACACAGAAGAACTGTACAAAAAAAGATCTTCTTAGTTCTCTGATGATACAGAAGAATCTGGAAAACAGACAATAAGAAAATCCAAAGATGTTCTTCTAACTTTTCAGTGTCAGTGTTAGTTGCTCAGTCGTGTCCAATTCACTGCGACCCCATGGACTGTGCCCCGCCAGGCTCCTCTGCCCATGGATTCTCCAGGCAAGGATACTGGAGCGGGTAGCCATTCCCTTATCCAGGGGATCTTCCCAACCCAGGGATCAAACCTGGGTCTCCTGCATTGTAGGCAGATTCTTTACCATCTGAACCATGAGTCTATGCATAGCATAGATGCTTTAACCCTCCTTAGACCAGATCTTATCTACACTCATACACACACACACACCCTAAAACAGAACTTAAATGAGCAGAAGGCAAGCAGAAGCAAGCAAGTTTCTAAGACACAAGAAGACCTTACCAAAACTAACTGAAATAGAAAAGGGGCAGAAGGAGATTGGATGTTGACATAGAGTGAAAAGCAGGCAGAAAGCTAACGGAGAAATAAAGCCGAGCAGATAAAAACATCCTAGTGTTTTCCTTTTCCCCTCGGGTAGGTGACCAGTCACTGCTTCTCACCAAATCACAGACACATGGCCTGCCAGCCTTCCGTGGTCCCCTGAACCCTCGCCCAGGAGAAAAGAATGCAATTCCAGTGTCACACACTGTACCATGAGGGTCTCTCCAGGAAAATAAAAACATTTTTATGTTTTTTTTTAATTTATTTAATTGGAGGCGAATTACTTTTTAATATTGTAGTGGTCCATAGCAGACAAATGGATAAGAAAGCTGTGGTACATATACACAATGGAATGTTACTCAGTCATTAAAAAGAATACATTTGAATCTGGGGCGCAGCAGGGGACAATCAACTTCCGCCTTTGCCTGTTATTTATTCATTCAACAAACATTTAGTTGAAATGTGAGGTACCAGATACTGTCCTATGAACCCTGGTGTATGAAGCACATATGACCACACTCTTGTGGAGACTAGGGTCAAGGGATGCTAAGCTCCACCTGGCTGGGGAATGAGATGTCAAGGCCTTTAGCTACAGGTGTTAGAACTCTGACTACATAAAATCTCACCACCCCAGAGAGTGAATCTATTACCATCCACTTGCTGAACATGGCAAGAGATTCCGTCCAAAGCCGGAAACCCAGGAAAATGGCCAATCTTGACATCACAGTAGCAGGAACAGCAAGTTCCTAAACAAGGGACTATGATGCTACAGTCCTCTGTGCCTCTTCTGACTCAGTCAAGTTCTCAAAGCCCCAGGATCTCCCCATAATCTTCTAAGAGACTTCATAGATTTGTCAATGACATCTAACTCATGTTCCTTGATAATATGCTTTTTTCAAGATAGGTTAATATTTCTGCCACATACTTGACTCAGATTTCAACATCCTTTCCTCCAAACACGAGTAACACAAGATTATATGGAAATATGAACTTAGACCATTAAACTTGGCTCACATCACTGATTTAGCATTTGCCAGCTGGGGGACTTGAAAAGAGTCACTTAACCTCTCTGAGATTTCAGATCTCCTTCCTCCCTTCCCAGGATGGCCAGGGCAGGGCAGTAATAATACTGCTGTCATTAGCAAAAAGAAATATTAGAATCTGACACAGTGCCTGGGCCACCAAAGGGCTCAGTCAAAGCTGATTTGATTGGCTGCTCTTCTTGCAAATGTGGACAAGAATGATGCTGATGGCTGACGTGACCACTGGGTCTAAGAAGTCTTCCCCTCTCCGTTTCTGCCCCACCCGGGACAGTGAGGTTTCATGTTGTGGGGAGGAGATGAGACAGGACAGATGAGTGCCAGCAACTACCAACCACATCCTTTAGCCATTTTTTGAGTAAACAATGGCCCAGAAAGTCACTTTTGAACCTTGCGAGAGCCGAAGGAGGGAAAAACAAGGCACACGATAAAGCTTTCCAGGCGAGAGCAGAAAGCAGGGCATGTTTCTTTATTGTACTATTGACTTTTCCTCTCTAGTGAGCCTCGCTCAGGCAAGAGGGAAAACACTTACAAATGGTCAGCAGAACAGGCAGGCAGCTCCACTGGCAGGGAGGAGGTGTTTCAGATTTTCCATTAGTCCTGGGGACAGGCCATTGAGAGAACATATTGATGGATTATCTCTGTGAGGCAGTAAACCAGAGACCTGCCACCAGACAGGCTTTACCCTGGGTGGGGGAGCTTGGCCATCCCCACGACAAGTCCAACAAGTATAATAATAGTAACTAGTTATCACATTCGGAGCTGTCTTGTGCCAAGTGCTTTATTGGGTGTTTTCCAACATTACTTCATTTAACCTTCATAAGAATCCTATGAGGGTGAAATTACTGTTATTCCCATTTTAGAGATGGGAGCACTAAGGTTATAAGGCACAGGATGTCTTGCCTAAATCTGCACATTTCTATCTGTGCAGTCCACTGATGGAAGTTCACTTTTCCATGTCCTCCTTGGCACATATTCTGGAATTCTAAAGAGATCAAGGAACATGCATGCACGTGCGCGCGCGCGCACACACACACACACACACACACACACACACACACACACACACACTCACAATTCCCACCAATGTAATGGCATCTGCAATTATTTTAATAAGAGATAAAAATTTCCACAATTAGAAACACAGCCCCACCTGTTGGGAAATGCAGGATGTCGATCTCAATTTTCACTCAGTGTGAACAACTGAGATCAAATCCTTGTAAGGAGCAATTTGCTGTTTGTTGTGAAAGAGAAAAAGAGTAACACACCGTGAAGGAGGTACAAAGAGAAATGGAAGAAGCTGCTCCCACCACCTCCTTCCTCCCTGTCCTTCAAAAAAGCAGTTTCTCTCGCAGCAGTTGACTTAATCAAAGCTACTTGCCCTTCACCTGGATGGAGGAGAATTACATCCAGGAGACCAGCCATGGACCAGGCAAGAAACAGCTCCTGGAGTTACCACCACCCTTTGCGATGGTCCCCCTTGCTCCGTAATGAGCTCCCGATAAATGGAGGGCCTGGGGCTTCAGCAAGTGAACTGCCCCCTGAGGCAGAGCCTGGCTTCCTGTCCCCCTTTCTTCACTCTAGATCCCATGTCCTTTTCAATCAAGTGGACACAGACTCCGGAGGGCAGCCGGGTGAGCGTTCCCATCACCCCCTCTAGCTGCGGGACCTTGGTCAAGGCATTCCCCCTCCCGGGGCTGTTTCCTCATCTATAAAGTGGTGCTGCTGGCAGCACCCACCTCAGAGGGTTGGTATGACTGCTGAGGTCATCCTATAAGATGAAGTGCTGGGGGCGGAGTGCCCGCGTGGAGAGAGTACTGTGGGGTGGGC
This sequence comes from Muntiacus reevesi, assembly GCF_963930625.1. NCBI lineage: Eukaryota > Metazoa > Chordata > Mammalia > Artiodactyla > Cervidae > Muntiacus > Muntiacus reevesi. Next base: position 162,015,538 of record NC_089250.1, on the reverse strand, counting down.
TGTACTGCAGCGGAAAGCCAAAAACTGAGGCCCGATATCATGTCCTCCCTTGACATCTGAAACCACAAAGGCTTCAGATGAAAGCCTTTGTAGATGAAACTACAAAACTACAAAACTTCTCATGTCCTAACCACAAGTTCCCTTCCACTCAGCTCCTTCAGCCAAACAGTTCCCGTTATCCAGGAGACCAGGCACAGTACTTGCCCATCCCCAAAGAGCAGGTTTCAGTCCCATGGACTTATTCTAACACGTCAGTCACATCCTCCTGTGGGAACCAGGGGCTGCTGGAGCCCCTTGATAGGGGCTCAAAGCCTGCCTCCCATCGCCCCCGGGTGTGTGCTGTGCCCCTGGGCGGCCCGTGTGACGTTCAGTGTCCTGCCTCCCTGGGCTGTGAGTCTGTTACTAACAAACTGCTTCAGTCTCATCCGTCCAGTGTTGGCTGTCATGAACGGTTGGGATCCCTGTAACTCCAGGCCAGGAATCCCTCCCTGACCAAGGCGAAAAACCGGAGGTGATTAAAAGATGCACTCCTCCACTATGCTCTCCTAAATTATGACGGGAAGGGATGGGGTGAGTGGTGCTGTACTTAGCCGTTCAGTTGTGTCTGACCCTTTGTGACCCCAGGGACTACAGCCCGCCAGGCTCCTCTGTCCATGGGGAGTCTCCAGGCAAGAGTACTGGAGTGGGGTGCCATGCCCTCCTCCAGGGGATCTTCCCAACCCAGGGATCAAACCCAGGTCTCCTGCATTGTAGGTGGATTCTTTACCATCTGAGCCACAGGGAAGCCCAAGAACACTGGAGTGGATAGCCTATCCCTTCTCCAGGGGATCTTCAATTCCCAGGAATTGAACTGGGGTCTCCTGCATTGCAAGTGGATTCTTTACCAGCTGAGCTACCAGGAAAGCCCAGGGGTGAGTGCTGGGACAGTGGAAATATATGGGTCAAGTCTGGAGGTGTTCTCATCCATCCAGAGCTCAGGAAGGAAGACAGAGAACCAGGAACAGGCTGCACGGAAAAGGCAAAGCCAGGGACTCTAAGATGCTCTGCTCACACCGACTCTTCTTCAGCTTTTTTTTTTTTTTTTAGAAAAATGGCACAACCTGCACACCCAACCTGTGGTCACCAATGCTAGGACCACAGACCCCTGCAGATCCCTAACATACGGTTATATTAAGTGCATGGCATCCCCATGAAGCATTCTTCCAAATGTGTATACTCTGAACTTGATCAGGATTTTGGACTCAACTCCCAGCTTGTCAAAGTACAGGGCAGAGGAACAGACAAGTTCAGAAACAAAGTTGCAACATTCCACATTACAAGAATCTAAAGACATAAGACAACCAAATGTGACCACTGTGCACTGACTGGATCTTGGGTCAAAAAGAAAGTATTTTTTAAAACTATTAAAAAGAAACTTTGAGGATGACAGGAAATTTTGGAACGAGAGAATGAGCTGGATATTAGATGACTCTAAGGAATAATTATAGGAATTATAAGGAATAATTATATATTATAATTTCCCTCAATATAGAAGAAATGTAGAAGAATATTTTGGGGGAAGCAGCTTAAACATTTAGGGTGTTTAGGATCATGATATGTCAGCAGCTTGCTTTCAGATCAGAAAAGTGTATAAATAAACACAGATACAGAGATAAAGCAAATAGGATAAAACATCAACTGCTTAATCTAGGTGGAGTATATGGTGAATCATTTTGGCTCTTTCTGTTTTTCTGAATATTGAAATTTTCTGGATGAACACTGGCAGATGTCCCAGTGCAGGCCCCTGATTGGGGGAAATAGCATAGAAGGTAGTGTCACCGTGAAAGTGCAATGGGAATCCAGAGCTGTGGAGTGAAAACCTATTTTCTACCCTTGCCACTTTTTAGCTATGACCTTGGGCTAGTGGCATCTTCTCTCTGAGCCTTGCTGCCTCGTCTGGGAGTGGAGATAACCATACCACCTTCCTGGAGGGCTGTGATGAGGAATGGGTGTGTGGACTTAGCACAGACTCAGCATCAGATCAGGCTGTTCTCTGCTCAGTTGTCATCCCCCCCCCAGAAGTCATCTCCAATAGTAGAGGCATATTCAAAACCACTTCTGCTTCAGAGGGAAAGCAGAACATAGTCGGACACACCCATGATGGAGCACAAGCATAAACGTAAGCTTGTTTTGCAGAAGCACAATGTTCATAAACCACATGTATCACCCCAGAAGTCCAAACATCCAGAGCAATTATTTTCAAACATTTCTACAATGGGGGCCTTCCCTTTGGAAGGAGGCAACAGAAGACAGAAAATGCTTTCATTGCCTGCACCTAAACAGAAAATCCTGGCCTCCATAAACTCAAGCTGCAAAAACTAACACATCCGGTCCAGTCGGGGCTTCATGACCAGGGGCAAACTGCTATACTCCCTTCCGCATCTGTGAAATGGGTAGAACACCCTGCTGGACATAGTGAGAATCTGGGATCATCGGTCATCATCAGGGCCCACAGTAAGCACTCAACAACTAGCAAGGACACACTAATCACTGAAAAATTCTAAATTAAAAAGTCATTCCTAAAATATCTGCACACCAAGTAACCACGTGTGGACCTTCTTTGGATCCTGATATGAAGAAATTAATGTTAATTTTATTGGGTGTTAAAACGGTATTGTCACTTGTGAGGGAGGGGCAGTTAGAGAGCTTGTTTTTGTTTTCATTCTCACTAGGTAAAGTTACCTTTTGAAGTATTTAGATGTGATGTCATGCAATATTTGAAATTTGCTCTAAAATACTCCACAGAAAGACTAAACAAAGAGGACAGCGGCGGGAAACAATAAATAAAAGTGCTGATAACTGGAAGCAAGTGCTGTAAAATTCCACAACAAAAGGGGTTTTGTTTTTGGTTTTCCTAATGATTTCATTCACTGGCTATAAAGACACTTAACAAAATTAAGTATCTTATCAGCCAAAGCAGCTGATACTCTTGGAAAGTATTATTAGCTTTGATTGGATTTCAGTAAAGCATGACAATGGGAAGGGTAATGAAAAAAATCATAAAGAAGAAGACAGAGAAATGAAAAGAACTCATCAGGTCATTCACAAAATGAGCAGCCTTCAAAAACCCACACACCTGGAGCTACCTGGAAGCCCTCAGGTTAAATGTGCCCCAGAGCCTGGGGTGATGAGAAGCCCTCTTCCTGGCTCAGACACTGCCTTGACAAGTAGGTGCCTAATAAGTAATGAGGAGTCTGTGGAAGTGAGCCCTGCGGTGGCCGGTGACTAGGGGCAGAGCCAGGCCACTAAACTTGGGACTCAGGGAAACCTGGCTGCCAGGACTTCTTGGAGCCCAGACCCCACCCCAGCACAGGGCCCTCCTCTCCCAACAGCGCCAGCAACACTGAGCCCTCTAGGACTGAACACTCTCTGGGCGAGACATACTTCCCAGTGGGAAATGATGTTTGGTGCAGAGAACACTGTCCTGGATCTGAACCAGAAGCAAACAAAAACCACTCCAACAACAACACAAAACTAGTAAGAGAAGAGGGAGAAGAGTGTACATTTCTTTGCTAAGAGACCTCAGTCTCCAATTAATCTTTGACACTACAATGCCCAGTGAACTGTTCATTCTTAGATTAATTGGGAGCGTTTAGACACTTACCAGAGCTTAAAGTACTCTGGAACATTCTATATACCCATCCCCAGACCAGGTCACAGCAAGATCCTGGGACTCATCACTGAGCAAAGAACTGGGGCAGAAGAAATGCCCCTCAACACTCAGGGCAAAACACAGTGAAGACAGACCTGAACTTGAAGAGGCTTCTGAGCTATAATTTTAATTAACCACATCAACCAGAGAGCACTTATTCCTAAATGGGAGACTGCGATATGTCTTTGCGATCTTTCTCCACTCCCCACCCCCCCACCTTGCAGCCTCATCTGATTTTCCCTGGTGTCAGCAGTGGCAAAGGACAGTACTAGACCTTTCTTACCCCAGTCCTTTGCAGAAATCTGCCAACTTTTGACCTGGACTAAGCCCCTGACCTTTCTCTCCATGACCTATTTTCCCCAGTGGAGGTATCAGGTCACGTTCTCCTAAAATGATCTTCAGTGGGGCTGGCAGGTGAGGGAAGGCTGAGGACTGAGATGGAGAAGCCACTAATCTAAAGGCTCAGGGCTGGGAACAGCTGTGATCAGGTGAGAGGTTGAGAGCAGGGCCCAGGCCAGAAGTGAGAACAGAAATAGACAGGTCTATGGCTTTTAAGCAGATTGGTCCTTATTTGTGTCCCCAAAGTTTGTTGCTGATGGTAAGCATCACTAAATGTTTTTGTGGCCATGTGCCCTGCAAACCCCGAGCTCCTCAACACAGAGTCACATTGGGACACAGGCCTGTGGATGTGGGCTTGACCTTGAACAACTGGAGACATGCCTATGTGGGTGTCTGTGGCCCCAACAATGGCCAGTATTTAAATCAAGAACCAAGCCATGGTTGCCAGTTGGTATCACTGGGCTCTGTGGCTGGGATGTTGTTCAATCAAAATCTTCCTAAGGAGGGGATGAAGATAACCAGGTCATCATCACAGCTTCAAAGATACAGCAGCATGAGGCAGAACATAAAGGCCACAGTGGAACGGCAGCTCCAAGAGGCACCCAGGATCCCTGTCTATATTTAATGAGAGGTGCATTCACAGATCTTAGAACAACACCTGGTATATAGTAGATGCCCCCAAAATATTTGCTGAGTAAAGGAAACCATCAAAAAAAGAAAAAGACAGTCTACTGAATGAGAGAAAATATTTGCAAATGATATGAACAACGAGAGGTTAATATCCAAAATATACAAATAGCTCATTCAACCCAATATAAAAAAATGACTAAACATGGGTATAAGATCTGAGTAGATATTTTTGCAAAGAAGATATATCAACAGGAGGTGGTCAAAAGACATATGAAAAGATACTCAAAACTGCTAATCATCAGAGAAATGAGAATCAAAACCACAATGAGATATAACCTCAAACCTGTCATAAAGGCTATCATCAAAAAGTCTACAAATAACAAATGTTGGCAAGGATATGTGGAAAAGGGAGCCAGAGTATACTGTTGGTAGGATTGTAAATTGGTGAAGCCACCATGAAAAACAGGGCATCCTCAAAAACAAACAAACAAACAGAAAAACAGAACTACCATATGACCCAGCAATTCCACATCTGAATAACATCCAGAGAAAATGAAAGCGATCATTCAAAAAGATACATGAATCCCAATGTTCAGTTTTATTTACAATAGCCAAGATGTGGGAGCAACCTAAGTATCCATCAACAAATGAATAGATAAAAAGGATGTGGTCTACAATGGAATATCACTCGGCCATCAAAAAGAATGTGATCTTGCCATTTGCAACAATGTGGTTGGACCTAGAGGGTATTATGCTTAGTAAAACAAGTCATACAAAGACAAATATTGTATGTTATCACTAATATGTGGAATCTAAAAAAGAAAACAAAAGAATATATAAAACAAAACAGAAAGAGGCTGACAGATATAGAGAACAGACTAGTGGTTATCAATGGGAAGATGGAAGTGGGAGGGGCAGGATGGGGTAGAGAATTAAGAGGCACAAACTACTGACATTATGTATAAAATAAATAAGCTATAAGGACATATTGTACAGCACAGGAAATATAGCCTTTATTTTGCAATAACTTTAAATAGAAGACCATCTACAAAAATATTGAATCACTGTGCTATACACTGGAAACTAACATAATATTATAAATCAACTATACCTCAAGAAAAACAAATAAGTAAATATTTGCTGAATCAAGACTTAACAAATAAGTCCAGCTGTTTCGATATAGATCCAATCCTCCAACACATAGAATCTTAAGTCAGAAAAAAAAAAAAAAAGAATCTTAAGTCAGAGGCTGGTAGCTGGTTATCCTTAACACTGATTTTTTTTTTTTAATGTATGATTTGTAACCAATATTTAAAAGCCAGGAGGTATTGCAGCGAAGTTTGTATTTCTGGCTTCCACTGAGGAATTTGGTCTGGCAACCTGGGGCCCACATCCCTGCAGGGCAACAGGGAAATGGAGCTGAGAAGCGCCCTGACTTTCGGCAAGCAGAGTCCCGTCCAGGGTCCTGCCCACCCATCTGTTTGTGACCCCCCATTCTGGCTGTGCTGTGTGGCATCTGTGCTCCCCTCTTGTGGAGGGAGACCACCAGCAGATTGCTGGTCAGCCTGAGAGTGGGGGGCATTTAAGCAACCCTAGGACCTCTTGGACCCACTCTGTGAAGTCGGCTCCCCTGCAGGCGATGAGACCCTCTCTCTTCAGGAAGTGGGGCTTTTCAGAGTGCTCATCTACTGAGTGGTATGTTAGGACTAACCAATCCATAGCACTTGCATATTTATGTTTCCTACCAGCACCACCATCACCACCAATTCTGCGCTGAAAGGTCAGCATACAGACCTTGCACTCTTCCTCATCTGTCCCAAGTGGTAGAACCACCCTAGTACAGGACCACTGAGAACTGGATGGGAGATGTCACGGGCTGCCTGAATGGTTCCTTCTTCCCTTGCTAAATGAGATGCTGTCTGCAGAGACATCTGGAGGAAGGAAGGGAGGAAGAGGAGAAGGGAGAAAGCGAACTGAGGGAGGGAGGGAGGATCCACTGACCCCCTTCTCAGCGCTTCGTACCAGCCAGCTGCCTGCCAGGCGCATCTTACACCTTCTCTCGATCGCTCCTCACAACTAGAAAAAGCAGGCCCTGTTATCCCCATTTTCCAGAGAGAGAAACTGAAGCCAGAGAGGCTTCTTGACCTACCCAAGGTTATTCAGCCAACCTGGAACCCAAACCCAGATCTTCTAACCATAATAACCCTGGGCTCTTTCCACGGCCTCCACCTTGGAAACACAGGCAAGTACACTCTAAGGGGGGCGTGGGGCCACGGGTGGGCTGTAGATGACAACTCAGCTCAGTAGAGGGGGCGGTGGGAGGGCCCAGGGCCTGACTAGGTACAGAGCCACAGCCTGGAGCTAGTGAGCAGCTCGCTGGACTAGGAAGCAAAAGAGCTGCTAGCTCTGACTCCACCACTGATGAGTCTGTAATTGTAGGAAAGTTACTCGCCTTTAACGTCATTATTTCTCAACAGGTAAGATGGAAATGCCCTCACTTACTCATCCATTCATATGCAGCACAGCAAGGTAGTTAAATGAAAAGCACAGATTTTGAAAGGGGTCTGACCTTGGCCAAATCACTTTACTTTTCTGTGCCTCATCTGCAGAAGGACTACTATAAATGAGATGACTGGCACCTAGGAAGCAGGTTCAATACTCATCATCCACTCTTCCAACAAGCATTGATATCGCATCCATTGAGTGGGTACTGTGACCCTGGGTTCCTGGGGCAAATCCTCCTGTTCTTCCATCCGTCTCGCTGCTCACATGCTCTGTCCCAAGTGCCTCTCCTTCCTTCTAGGCCCTTCATGAATAATGTTGACCCTTCAAGACCAAGGCCATCAGGCAGTGGGGACCACACGGCTCCCACAACCAAGCTCACCCCTGACTTCTTGTCTTCCCAAATTGAGATCTCCATCCCTGAGTTCTCACTCTCCCTCCTGGACTGAATCTCTAGTTGCTTATGACCTGACAGCCATGGGTTTCCTTTTGGCTTTGGGAGCAAGTCCCAAGCAGGCCACCAACACAGGCAGCCAGAATACCTAATCTTGGCTTAGCTGTTAAATGAACTCCAGTAAAGGTTTTCCTCATTTTTTTCAGTAAGGAACTGGACCGTCAGAGTTTTCTGTCTCAGTTCAGTTCAGTTCAGTCGGTCATTCATGTCTGACTCTTTGCGACCCCATGGACTGCAGCACACCAGGCCTCCCTGTCCATCACCAACTCCTGGAGTTTACTCAAACTCATGTCCATTGAGTCAGTGATACCATCCAATCATCTCATCTCTGTCATCCCCTTCTCCTCACGCCTTCAATCTTTTCAAATGAGTCAGTTCTTCGCATCAGGTGGCCAAAGTATTGGAGTTTCAGCTTCAGCATCAGTCTTTCCAATGAATATTCAGGATTGGTTTCCCTTAGAAAGGACTGGTTGGATCTCTTTGCAGTTCCCAAGAGACACTCAAGAATTTTCTGTCTAAAATGTTGCAAATCCTCCCCCTTCCAAACAATGGGGAATTTAACAATTATGCAACACCTATCTTCCAGCTGTGGAATTATGCACTTATCATATTATTTCATTCTACCATACCCTACAAGATAATTTTTACCTATTAAGAAACTGAGTTTGGGAAATGCAAACTAAAACCACACTGAAGTATCACCTTACGCCTATCAGAATGGACATCATCAAAAAGATAAGAGAGAAAAGTGTTGGTGAGGATGTGACAAAAAGAAAATCCCTGGGAACTGTGGATGGGACCATAAATTGGTACAACTACCACAGATAACAGTATGGAAGTTCCTCAAAAAATTAACAATAGGACCACTATATGAACCTGCAATCTCACTTCTGGATATTTATCTAAAGGAAATGAAAACAGGATATCAAAAAGATATCTGTACTCTCATGTTTAGTGCAGGATGATAAAGGCAAGATACGGAAACAGCCCTCATCTGTCAGTGAATGGACAAAGAAGATTCGGTCTACACATACAATGGAATATTATTCAAACATAAGAAGACATCCTGCCATTTTCAACAACATGATGGACCTTGGGGACCTTAACCAAAATGAGAAGAGTCAGAGAAAGATAAATGGCTGAATGGTCTCACTTGCATGCGAAATCTAAAAAAGCCAAACACAAGAACAAAGACAAGAATGGTGGTTACCAGAGGCCAAGGAGGTGAGTGAAAGCAGGTGATGTTGGTCGAAGGGTGTGTTCAGCGTGTGTGCAAATTCAATCACCCAGCTATGTCTGACTCTTTGCAGCCCACCAGGTTTCTCTGTCCACGGAATTTTTCAGGCAAGAATATTGGAGTCGTTAGCCATTTCCTTCTCCAGGGGATCTTCCCAACCCAGGGATCAAACCTGCGTCTCCTGAGTCTGCTGCATTGGGCAGGTGGATTCTTTACTCCCAGTGGCTCAGTGGTAAAGAATCTGCTTGCCAAGCTGGAGACACAGGTTTGATCCCAGGGTCAGGAAGATCCCCTGGAGGTGGAAATGGCAACCCACTCCAGTATTCGTGCCTAGAGAATCCCATGGACAGAGGAACCTGGAGGCTACAGTCCATGGGGTTGTAAAGAGTCAGACACGACTGACTGACTGAGCATTAGCCACTTGGGAAGCCTGGTCAAAGGGCACAAACTTCCAACTGCTAAGATGAGTAAGTGCTGGGGGTCTAACATACGGCAGAGTGATGGCAGTTAGTAATGCTGTACTATACACTTGAAATTTGCTAAGAGAGTAGTCTGAAATGTTTTCACCACAAATAAATATTAATTATGGGATGTAAGGCAGGTATTAGCTAATGCTGATTACTTCCCAATATATAAGTGTATCAAATCAACACATTGTATACAATGTTACATGTCAACTGTCTGAGTCAATTGCCTGGTGGCTCAGATAGTAAAGAACCTGCCTGCAATGCAGGAGACCTGGGTTTGATTGCTGGGTCGGAAGATCCCCTGGAGAAGGGAATGGCTACCCATTCCAGTATTCTTGCCTGGAAAATCCCAAGACAGAGGAGTCTGGCGAGTTATAGTCCATGGAGTCACAGAGGCAAACACAACTGAGCAACTATCACTTTCATATATCAATTGTATCTCAATAAGCTGAAAACAGGAAACAACTTGAGTTTAAAGGTCAAGTAGTATTATGAAAAGGAAGCTAAAAGTATGTTACTAAACAAACCAACTGATGCTTCTGGCCTTAAATGACTTCCTAAACTTTCTTTAATTTTTTATTTTACCAACAGTATCATGTGTCTTCAAATGAATCATCATCCGGTGCAACTGGCAATATTACTAATCAGCATGACAACCTTGCAATATGCCAACAGTGAGTCTGTATCACTATACGCCCAATCAGCAGAAGAGTGGGTACCTTCCCACCTGCACATGTAACATGACAATACAACCCCCTGGCTATCAATGAAATATAAAAACATTCAAAGCAGAAGAATTGTCCTCATCATCCTCAACCTGTTGGCCAACTGGCTAGACTTACGAGAGCAACTTCCCTAGAATCTGCAATCATTATTGGAAGGTCTTAATTGGCTTTCGGGATTTTGTACAGCCTTGCAAATTTGGATAATCAAGTTTGGGAAAGTGTGTAATCAAGCTGATTTATCCACAATTATCTCCCCCATTATCCTCCTTGTTACCCCATACTGCAATTACTTGCATGGAAAATTTTTATGTACTGGAGACACACAGGAGAAGGCAGCAGGTCCCTTCTGGATACTAGAGTGAGTGAGGGGTTCAGCTCTGTCCATGGAGCCTGGGCCCCGACAGGAGATGGCCCTGAGCAGGCAGACCTCAAGATGGGGAGGATCAATTGGAGTAAACGCCCAGTGAGCCCTCACTTACACTTGCTTGGAAACTCACAATTACTTCCTCCAAGAGAAGACTCTCTCTCGTCCAGTCAAGGAGTGACCCACTGGGCACTTATTCACCAAAATAAGCTGAAAAGCAACAGTGAAAAATGATGCATCCATCGACACTTATTACTGGCTCTGATGCTTGAACTCCCATTCTCTTCCCTCTATTAATAGCAATTTCATACAATAATATGATTTATAACATCTGGCATTCACAAACCACACACTGTTCTGGGCACTCTGAATGCACTGTATGTCTTCTTTCAAACTTCACAACCCCCGCGTAGTATTATTACTACTATCCCCATTTTACAGATGGTCAAACTGAGGCTCTCAGAGACCATACAATCTTAGTGCTGCCAGATCTCAGAGCCTGTGCTCATACTCACCAAGTGGTCCTGCCTCATCAAGGGACGGATGGAGAGAGACAGGCCATGTTTGCATCAAAGCACCAGCTGATCTCTTTAAAAAATTACTAGCTTCTTATATTTTTTTATTTATTATTTTTAATTGGAGGATAACTGCTTTACAATATTGTGTTGGTTTCTGCCAGACATCAACACAAATCAGCCATAGGCAAACTTATGTCCCCTACCTCTTGAACCTCCTTCCCACCTCCCACCCCATCCCACCGCTCTAGGTTGTCACAGAGCACCAGTTTGAGCTCCCTGAGTCATACATCAAATTCCCACTGGCGATCTATTCCACATATGGTAATGTACATGTTTTCAACCTAGTCTTTCCATTTGTCCCACCCTTTCCTTCCCCTACTGTGTCCACAAATCTGTTCTCCATTGCTGCCCTGTAAATAGGTTCATCAGTACCATCTTTCTCGATTCCATACATATGTATTAGTATATGATATTTATTTTTCTCTTTCTGACTTACTTCACGCTGTATGATAGGTTCTAGGTCCATCCACCTCATTAAAACTGATGGACATCAAGGTTGCTTCCATGCCCTAGCTATTGCAAATAGTGCTGCAATGAACACAGGGGTACATATGTCTCTTTCAATTATGGTTTCCTCAAGGTATATGTCCAGTAGTCATATGGTAGTTTTATTTCTAGTTTTTTAAGGAATATCCTTACTGTTTTCCATAGTGGCTACATCAATTCCCATTCCCACCAATAGTGCAAGAGGGTTCCCTTTTCTCCACACCCTCCCCAGCATTTATTATGTGTAGATGTGTTGATGATGGCCATTCTGATCAGTGTCAGGTGATGCCTCATTGTAGTTTTGATCTTCATTTCTCTAACAATGAGCAATCTTGAGCATCTTTTCATGTGTTTATTAGCCATCTACGTATCTTCTGTCAGCTGACCTTTTAAAGGAGCATTTGGCACGGATATAGAAAACAGACTTATGGTTACCAGAGCGGAAGAGAGGGAGGGAAAAATTGGGACATACACACTACCACATATAAAATAGGAGACTAATAAGGACTCACTGCATAGCACAGGGAACTCTACCGAATACTCGGTAATGGCCTATCTGGAAAAGAAATCTGAAAAAAAAAAAGTGGACATATGCATATCTATTGCTGATTCACTTTGCTGCACAACAGCAAATAACACAGTTTAGTTTTACAACATAGCTGCAAATCAACTATATGCCAATAAATGTTGTTTTTTTTTTTTTTTAATAAAGGAGCATTTGGGAAGAAGTAAGAAAAAGTGTGAAAAACTGAAAGAAAGTCACTCACAGATGGAAGCTGGTGGGATCGTTCTGGTTTGAGGCCATCGATAGCACCAGCTGGATCTGTGGAGGGCATGCGCAGCCCGCAAGTGGAGGCCCTGGTCTTGGGACCCTGGTTTCTCCATTTGTAAATGCTTGAATGTAATACCAAGTAATAACGCTGAATAACTTTTAGGGTTTGGAGGCTTCTCACAGGAGAACAGAGCAAAGCAAGAATGCCCAGGGGCATTGATTCTCAACCCCCTCCAAGTTCACTCCAGGAACTTATAAAAATCTCCCTGCCCTTGCCCTGCCCCAGACCAATTAAATCAGACTCTCTGGGCATCCAGCGTGGGGCTTCCCTGCTCTGGGGCCTCTATACAAAGACAGGCAGGCAGGAGGCAGCTCGGAAGGTCAACGGCCACATCTCTTCATTCTTTCAGCTCTTTTAGTCCTTTATTCTTTTGTTTGACTTTTCTCTTCGATTTGTCTTTACCTCACTTATTTCCTTGCTGAATGAATCAATAATGGTCATTTAAAAAATGTTACAAGGAAGCCACAGTATCCAGCATCAAAAAAAAGGAACACGTGCATGTTTTGAGTTCTGCCCGTTAATTCTTCTCCTTTATAAGGATGTCCCTTTGGGAGGAGGCCCCATTAGCTAGGAGCTGAGCAAGCAGGCCGTGCTCTCTCTCCATCAGCATCACCTGTTCAGGGCTGAGAGTGGCCTGGCCTGGCAGCTGGTCCCTAAGCCTTGGAGCCCTTTCCCAGTGGGTAGCATCAAGACTAGAGTTTGGATTTAGGGAAGAGAATCAAGGAGGCCATTCCACCCTTAATTCCAAGGTATAGCTCTTGATCGGGTGCAGAGGTTAGCAAAAGTTTTTTCAGCCTGAAGGCAGTGCCCGGCACTGGGGTCCAGAGTGAATGAGGCACGGCCCCTGCCCTCAGGAGGCTCACAGTCCAGCGGGGAGGCCATGGGCTTAAAAATCAATCATAGGGAAGTCCCTGGCGGTCCAGGGGTTAGGGCTCTGTGCTTCCATGCCAGGGGGCCGTGGGCCTGGGTTCAGTCCCAGGTTGGGGAACTGAAATCCCACAAGCTATGAGGCACAGCCAAAACACAAAAAGTGACTAAATGACTATAGTATTAGGTTCCTTTCACCAATGTAACAAATAACCACAGGCTTATTAGTTTTAAACACATGTTCCAGAGGTCAAAAGTCTGATGCAGATCTCACTGAGTGAAGATCAAAATACTAGGCGGGACTGCATTCCTTTCGAGAAGCTCTAACTGAAAATTTACTTCCTTGCCTTTTCCAGCTTCTGGACACTGCCTGCCTTCCTTGCACAGGAGCCCTTCATCTTCAAAGCCAGCAATAGTAGGTCCAGTCCTGTCCACAGGAAATATTTCTGCCTGATCCTCTGATTCTCTTTCCATTTTTAAGGACTCATGGAATGAGATAGATCCTAGCTGGATCATCCAGGATAATCTCCCATCCTCAGGGCTGACTGATTAGCAACCTTAATTACGTCTGCACACTTCATTCCCTTTGGTGTGTAAAGTAACATACTCACAAGTTCCAGGAGTTGGGATGGGGACACCTCTGGGGGAATATACACTGCCACACACTGGTAGTGATAACACACTGGTAGGTGAAGGAGTTTCCTGGGCTCTCCCCTTTTTGTTGCTGATGGTGCTATTTACATGACATGCGAACACGCACAGCAGAGAGAGACGTGATGAAAATCCCCCACATGTTAACATATTTATATCTGCTCAGGCACTATTACATCATACTTTAAATTTCCAGCATGGCACTTACATGCAAATATTTGCTCACTGTTGCTGAGGCCTGCCAGGCTGGAAGCACCATGAGCGCACAGCATACTGTCTGTCTCTCTGTCTTCATCCTGGGACCAGGGCAGTGCCAGGCCCCTGCTAGTGACCACAGAGGATGGTGACCAAGGATCCATGCTGTGCCCAGCATGTTCTGAGTGCTTCTACATGCATTAACTCACCCAGGCCTCGTGAGACCCCTCAAAGCATGAGCTTATTAAGCGCCACTGTCTGCACAACAGCAAACCACTTCACCTGCCTCTCTCAAAGCCACCTCACGGCCCTGGAAAGGGTCACTTGGCACTCTTACCCGCCCCTGCTAATGGAGGCCAGGACCGACTCAGTGTCCTGTCCTCGAACAATAATTTCTAATGCATTCCAATTCTGACCTAGATAAATACAATTCCCACAGAGCTTCCACAGGGATGAGGCTGAAACCTGGACAGGGAGTGCCCCACAGGGCAGAGGAGGAAGCAGAGCTCTGTTCCTGGCTGGTGCTGTGAACACCTGCAGGGGTTAATAGTCAGCCACATGTTGCTCTGGCTAAGCCATGAGAAAATCACCATGGGAAAAGAATAAAAGCAAAATACAGCAATACAGCATAACCCAAATAAAGGTACATGGGGTTGATCAGTTGGGGTTGTCACGCCCTGCTCAGCTAAAGAAAATCATAGTTTGCACCTTGGAACGCCAGGTCAGCGCAAGTTCAGAACACTTCTTATACACACCATAAGATGTTTTCCCAAGGTATGTGCGGGTCTATGACCTCCAGCTAGGTGATAGCCCTTGTACAAGAAAATAGCAAAGATAAAGTAATCGATAAAATGGGAGATGTGACCGGGAACACAGGAAGCTGACTTCATCACAGCACAGCAGATGCTGTCTGCTTGCCGAGACACTAAATAAAAGTGATATGGCTTCAAGGAACAGGGCTCTTGACCCAAGAGGTCTTGAGTCCCCCGGTCCCATCTTGAAAACTTTAATTCTGTCTCTAGTTTCTTTTTCCCAAACTGTGCGTCGACCCCTTTCGATCCCCACCTACTGCGCTGGCTGCAGCGGACACCACTGCAGGGCTCAAGCCCCCTAAGCTGAGCGTGCACCCAGGGAACCAGAAGGGTGACTCTTCAGAGCAGAGGGAGAGTGGGGTCTCCACCAGCTCAGCCTGGTGCGAGCTGCAAGGACTTTAGAATCGTGTGGATCTAGGTGAGAATCTGGGTTCACTACCCAGAGCTAAGATTCTGGGTGTGTCACCGCCCCACACTACCTCTCAGCGGAGAAGCAGGACTTCTGGACAGTGGGGCCCAGCGCAGATGCACAAGGGCAGCTGGACCCAGGGCCTGGCATCTACTGCCCAGGCGATCCGTGCGCTGTCCTCTCTCTCCATTCTGACCACGCTGGCCTCCTGAGGGTCCTTGACCGTGCCAAGCAAGCCTGACTCTGGAATTTCGTCCAGGTTTTTCCCTCTACTGGGAATGCTCTTCCCCAGCACCTTCCTGGCTCCCTCCCCACTTCCTTCAGTTTCTGCTCAAGTAATATCTCTCCGTCAGATTTTCTCAAACATTTTTACTTGAAATAGCAACACTGCGTCGCAAGTCAGCTCTTTCCTCCTCACCCATATAGCTTTTTCTACTTTCTGTCACCCTCCAATTCACTACTTTTACCTGTGTACTTACTAATCTGGTACTTCTCACCCGATTAGGATTTAAGCTGCAGGAGGGCAAGATCTCTGTTTTGGTCACTGATACATCATCAGGGTCTGGAGTTCTGTCTGACATCTAACAAGGGTTCAGAAGAATTTGTTGAGGAATAAAAGATCCTTCTCTATAATTTCAGAGAAGAAAAACCACGCACCTATTTACTGATATTCCCTCAAACAAATGGTCTGTAATCATCTTCCTGGCTACAGAAGAGAGTTATAGAAAACACCTTGAGAAGATACACATACACACATCAGACAACTAACAAGGCCAAGGACAGTCAGGATGACAAAGGGCAGCAAGGCCTGGATACAGAGCATCCCCTGGGCTGCGTGAGGCCAGCAGAGTTCAACGATTTATTTCTGCCCTTTCCCTCTGCCCTGATACCTACTAGGCAGGAAAAGTTCTACACAAAAGTTCTACACATACACACAGTGTGGACATATTAAGTCCATTTTGTTTTCCTGGACATGCTCAGCTTATCTGGACAACAGATTTCTAACCACTTAATACATGAGCAATACAGCTGAGAATCTGAAGGCAGATGGGAACACAAGCCATCTTTTGCCAGGGGGCCCTCTGCATCAGGTGCTTTACAAAACTGGAGGCTAACTCTACATTTCACAGCTGAGGCTCAGAGAGGTTAAGTGACTGGACTGGAGACCCACAGCCAGCAAGTGGCAGTGGACACTCAAACCCAGGATTGTCTGGCCTCTGGATCTGTGAGGTCTTCCATCACCCTACTATGCCTCAAGGCCCACAGAAGTCAATGTCTGCACGCTAACAATGCAGCTGACTGAACCAGTGAAGGGTTGACACACGTGGATGGAGGAGGTGGGGAGGGGCTTTAGGAAGCCGGCCCAACTCTGAGGCCACGGAATTTCTACACTTCTCAGATCCTGGAGGAGATGCTGCTTCACCTTCAGACAGCAGATTCCCAGCATCAGAGGCCCTTAGCATGGGAACAGGCTTTGGTGATCTGCTGCTTACTAGCTGGGTGGCTTGACACAAGGTCTTGGAGTCTCATCTGCTCAGCGGAGACAGAGGACCACCAAACCCCACAGGGAGGCCGTGAGGACTCAGTTACACAAAGTGCCTGACACCCGGGGAGGCCCTGGAAGGGTTAGTTGTTGTGATGACTGTTACTATCATTAGCTTTCAGCTTCTACACTTGCAATCACACCAATTCAGTATTCACAGTTAATGAGTGGCTCCTAGCAAGTCAGCGGTCACATGTGCTCGGACAGCTTCAAGCTGTCTTCATGTTCTGGCATTCAAGGAACCGAGGCTTTCTCTCTGTCCTTCCCTGCACTGCCCTGGAACTCCTGAGATGGTCCACACCCTCCTTTCTCGGAGGCTTACACCTGGGCATGGTCTGCCTGAGCATCTGCAATTCTATTGTCTGTTCCTCAGGGGACAAAGTCTGCAAACCAGTCACTACCTGGTCCAGGACCCTACCCATATTCTGAGAATGGATATACCCCCAACCAGGGCATCCACTGGCCTCTGTTGTGCGCCGATCACAGTGTTACTGCTCAGTTCAGTTCAGTCGCTCATTTGTGTCCGACTCTTTGCGACCCCATGGACTGCAGCACGCCAGGCCTCCCTGTCCATCACCAACTCCCGGAGTTTACCCAAACTCATGTCCATTGAATCAGTGATGCCATCCAACCATCTCATCCTCTGTCATCCCCTTCTCCTCATGCCTTCAAATCTTTCCCAGCATCAGGGTCTTTTCCAATGAATCAGTTCTTCGCATCAGGTGGCCAAAGTATTGGAGTTTCAGCTTCATTTATCACTCTTTCCAATGAATATTCAGGACTGATTTCCTTTAGGATGGACTGGTTGGATCTCCTTGCAGTCCAAGGGACTCTTAAGAGTCTTCTCCAACACCACAGTTCAGAAGCACTGCTCAGAATGGGGCATCCAGGGAGCAGATACAGTTCCTGCCTTCCAGGAGCCCTGGGTCCAAAGAGGAAGATGGACAGTCAGACAGACAGCCACAGGTTTGGGGACACTGCAATAGGAAGCAGGGGTGCTGTCTGAGCACCCAGGAGAGCATAACTCACTCCATCTTACTGGCTCAGGGAAGGTTCCTCAGAGAAGGAGCCCAGCTGGGGTCTGAACACCGTGTGAGTTGGGTGAGGCTTTGGGGAGATGGGCAATGAAGAGAAGTTCTGTGGGAAGGAATTCCTATGAGGCAGTTTGCCATCCTTAGATCTGGAGGCCATACTGCTGTTAACAGTATATAAGGCATACTTAGCTTTTTTAAATGCTGCATCTAAGAAACCCATAGACCTTACGAGGTCTTTGCTACCCAAACAGCCTTCAAATCAGGCCCCTCCCATCGCTGGCAGCTGCAGCCGACTCTGTTGAAGTGAGATGCAGGACTTCATACGTAATCCTGTTAGGGCTTACCTTGTTAGTTTCAGACCCATCATTCCTGCCAAGATTTTTATGAATCTTGATTCTATTATCCTACGTATTAGCCTTCCATCTTGGTTTTGTGCTATTCACAAATTTGATAAGCCTGCTTTTTCTGTGTCCTTATCCAAGTTGCTGATAAAAACCTTGGACAGAGGCATGGCCCTTGAGAGCATCCCCCAACCACGTCCCAGATGCACAGACACTGACAATATTCTCTAGATACGCTCGTTGTCCAACATCTAACTACTATGTTAGCCATGCTTCCCCTTGTACTCGAGGGAGAGACAGCTTCAGTAAGAAGAATTGCAATGCTTTGCTCATTTAGAACTCAACTATCAACTCTATCCTCCTATAGTAGTATGCTAGTCGCTCAGTCGTGTCCGACTCTTTGCGACCCCACGGAGTGTGGCCCGCCAGGCTCCTCTGTCCATGGGGCTCTCCAGGCAAGATTACTGGACTGGATTGCCATTCCCTTCTCCAATTCTTCTATAAGAACCAAAAAAAAAAAACTCAAAAAAGCCTCTGGGCACACAGAATATTCAAGCACTTAAACACAGCAGAACTATTCAGACCTTCAAGCTAAACCTATTCATTCTTATTTTATACACAATGTTAATAAGGTGGCTTTCTCCTTTCAAAGCTTTAGCAGACTAGTAGCTGCAAATTAGAAGCGGAAACATAACTTGGATAACTGTCTATAACCTTTCAAGAAGAGACAAAAATTAAGCTAAAAGAAACAAACCACAATAATTATAAGCCCGAGTTAGGGCTTGGGAAAGGGGCCTTACCCCTCAGTACACCAGATGGAATCATGGCATCACCTGAGGGCCACTGGTTACCAGCAAGGGGTTAAGTGATGCTTGGCATCCTTTCTTTTAGAATAAAAGTAACAGTTTTAATGCATGATGATACAAGTGTCATTGACATTATGGGTAAACATATGTTCATTCAGCAAATTTATCCTGCACACCAAGATGCACAAGTGTAGTGGAAACAGCTGACTGGTTGAAAGGCGCTGCCAGACAGCAGTGAACCCCTGCTGCACTCACAGAGCTTACAACCTGCCAAGTGAGTTGCCATTAAACAGGGATGCCAATAAATAATGGACAGCATCATTACAGAGTAAAATAAGTGCTATTAAAAAGCAAAGGGGGTGATATGATACTGTGATAGGATGAGACATTGAAAAGAATGTTCAGTGAAGATTTCTCCATCAGGAGACAGTTGAGCAGGAATGGTAAGGAGAACCAACAGATGATACACTGCAAGCAGCAATGTTAATTGGTACAACCTTTCTGGATGGCAAGCTAATGAAAATAGATGGGAAAAAATGCTTTGACCCAGGAATCCCTCCTCCAAGAATTAAGCCTATGAATCTAATTAGAGATGTGTATGGCAAGGCATGAGCCATAAACACTGTTTAACCCAGGGGTGTCTCTAGTTCTAGTTCAATCGCTCAGTCGTGTCTGACTCTGCGACCCCATGGACTGCAGCATGCCAGGCTTCCCTGTCCATTGCCAACTCTCGGAGCTTGCTCAAACTCATGTCCATCGAGTCGTGATGCCATCCAACCATCTCATCCTCTTTTGTCCCCTTCTCCTCCTGCCTTCAAACTTTCCCAGCATCAGGGTCTTTTGCAATGAGTCAGTTCTTCACATCAAGTGGCCAAAGTATTAGAGTTTCAGTGTCAACATCAGTCCTTCCAATGAACATTCAGGACAGATTTCCTTTTGGATGAACTGGTTGGATCTCCTTGTAGTCCAAGGGACTCTCTTCAATACTACAGTTCAAAAGCATCAATTCTTTGGCACTCAGCTTTCTTTATAGTCCAACTCTCACATCCATACATAACTATTGGAAAAACCATACCCTTGACTAGACAGACCTTTGTTGGCAAAGTAATGTCTCTGCTTTTCAATATGCTGTCTGGGTTGGTTATAGTTTTTCTCCCAAGGAGCAAGCATCTTTTAATTTCATGGCTGCAGTCACCATCTGCAGTGAATTTGGAGCCCAAGAAAATAAAGTCTCTCACTGTTTCCATCGATTCCCCATCTATTTGCCATGAAGTGGTAGGACTGGGTGCCATGATCTTAGTTTTCTGAATGTTAAGTTTTAAGCCAGCTTTTTCACTCTCCTCTTTCATTGTCATCAAGAAGCTCTTCAGTTCCTCTTCACTTTCCACAATAAGGGTGGTGTCATCTGCATATCTGAGGTTATTGATACTTCTCGCAGCAATCTTGATTCCAGCTTATACTTCATCCAGTCCAGCATTTCTCATGATGTACTCTGCATGTAACTTAAACAAGCAAGGTGACAATATACATCCTTGATGTACTCCTTTCCCAATTTTGAACCAATCTGTTGTTCCATGTCTAACTGTTGCTTCTTGACCTGCATACAGATTTCTTAGGAGGCAGGTCAGGGGGTCTGGTATTCCCATCTTTTGAAGAATTTTCCACAGTTATTGTGGTCCACATAGTCAAAGGCTTTGGCATAATCAATAAAGCAGAAGTAGATGTTTTTCTGGAACTCTCTTGCTCTTTTGATGATCCAACAGATGTTGGCAATTTGATCTCTGGTTCCTGTGTCTACATCAGCTAAAAACCAGAGACAGACCACTAATGCCCAACTCCAGTCTGTTTACTATATTAGATTATTTGCCTGATTTAATGGATTGTCTTACAGCTGTAGGAGAGGAAAAAAACAACATTCCCTCTACCATCCTGAGTTCTTGCCTCTAACTCCTATAACAAAAGACAAAAAATTAACAAGAAAAAAAAAGAATCTGAAGTTTATTAACATGGATATCTCATGTATACAAGAGGGATATCCAGGGGAAAATGAGTAACTCTAAGCAGTGGCTTAGAACTCCAGTTTATATAGCACCCCCATGAAAGAACAATGATTTAGTGAAGAAATGACAGGACCAAGGAAAGATGTTTTAGGCTTCCAAGGGCAGCAAACTGTGGGGAGGTTAATATATAGAAGGAAATATAGCTCAGTTGGTAAAGAATCTGCCTGCAATGCAGGAGACCTCAGTTCGATTCCTGGGTCGGGAAGATCTCCTGAAGAAGGGATAGGCTACCCACTCCCATATTCTTGGGCTTCTCTTGTGGCTCAGACAGTAAAGAATCCACCCACAATGTGGGAGACCTGGGTTTGATCCCTGGGTTGGGAAGGTCCCCTGGAGCAGGGAAAGGCTACCCACTCCAGTATTCTGGCCTGGAGAATTCCATGGACTGTACAGTTCATGGGGTCACAAAGAGTGGGACACAATTGAGTGACCTTCACTTTCACTTTCAAAGGTCTCAGCCCTTCTTGGTATGGATGGGTAGAAGGACACCCTTGAAAGTTAATGCTCTGCTTTTCGGAAAATACGGGGAGGGCAGGAAGCCCTTCCTGCATCTGCTTCCTATCAACTGCCCTCAGCCCCAAATAACCTTTATGCCAGAGTGGCATATTTGGGGGCAGCATATTCTGCCCATCACTCCCCTGCAAGTTGGGGAAGAATATTTATTGGTATAGAAAGATGCTCAGGGTATAATGCCAAATGAAAAAGGCAGCCTACACAATTTTATTTCAGACAAGGCATACCTTCTCTGCAGAAAAAGTATCATGTATCATGGTATGAGTGGGGGTGGGGAAATGGAAGAAGGCTAAAAGAATGCAAAACCAAAATGTTAACTCTGGCTTTCTCTGGGTGGTAGGATGATAAATAATTCCATTTTCTTTCTTTCAATTTTTTTTCTTTCTATTGAGCTTTCTGCACGGAGCCTATATTTGTTTCATAATTTTAAAAAGTCATTAAAGTAAAATGAAAGAATTCTAACAAAGATGACTTGTTTAAAAGCTGAGGTCCCAGAAGAGGTAAACCTCAGGTCAGAGGTAATGCAAACAGACGAAGTAGCTAACTCCCAAGAAGGGATGGGAAGTAACTGACCTCGGAGCCTGCACCTGGGGAAATGAGCGTGACTCCACTAAAGACCCCTTACCAGAAGGCCGCCCGGACAGTTGTGGGTATGGGCCCTGTTTCGGGGGCGGGGGAGGTGGAGATGGAGACCTGGCAAAGCCTGGTGTGTGTCTGGACATTTAATCAAACACACACACGGCCACACTACCCCACTGCCACTTTGCCACCTCCCTGCTCACTCCCACCCTGCACGATCTCTAAATGATAGAGCCCAATGAGGGCAGGCCAGGGGTCTGCCAGGCTCCCCAGGAAGCTGAGAGAGCTGCACACCCACAGGACATCTCCATGCAGCTCCTGGCCCTCTGTGCCCTGCACTTCTCCCTGGGGGGGAAACGCTGTCTTCTTTTAGAGACACATGTCCTCCTACAACTGTTCCTCCCAGCTTCTCTGCACTTCTGAGGACAAGCCTTGACTTCTGACTTCCTGTCTGCTGGCCTGGGAGGCCCCGGCTGGAAGAACTCCCCCTCTAGTAGCTGATAAAGTGACCAGGAATCACCTCACCACAGTCATCATTCACTCTGCATTTCCTGAGCATCTACTATGTGCCAGGCACATATCAGGGGTGGAACAGAGAGTGGTAAACACAAAAGTCCAGACTCCTCTTCTTGAGAAGCTTGTTCTTGAGAAGCTTCCTCAAATGAGGAAATGCTTTCAAACCCAAGGCCACACGGGGAAGTTGTGCCAGGACTTGTTTATATCTGACATTGATTTGTACCTAGGACTTGACTCCGTTCAGTGTGAAATCAAACCCCACTTAGTCCAGGGCGAGCCCTGCTTCCTGGTTTCCTGACGTAAGCAAGGACTTGTGATTTCCAGCACAGCCAGCAGAAAAACACAGAGTGATTTTTGAAACATCTCAGACACAAGCGAACAAAACTGGCAAGGGGAAACACCTCTTTCCTGAGCACGATCTTAACAAAGTTCTTTTCCCTTCTTTTTTACAAACTTGAAACAATTAAATTGAATCTAAAAATTATTCGACACACCTTCAGATTCTCTAAGAAGTTCAAAGAAAACCCTCAGGCAATAATTCTGAGTGCTGACACAGCAGTAGGGAGATTTAAAACAAAAACAACAAAAAACACTATATTGCTGATTAATTCAAAGCAGGCAACTCACATTCTTGAGAAGAAAATGAAAACCATGATTCACGCTTTAGGCATAAAAAAAGTACACAGAAAATTAATCAAGCTTCATCGGATGCTTTTTATGTTTGCCGTTCTGAGGCAGGCACTGTTTTCCAACAATGCCTGCTGACATCCAGGGAGAGGTTCCACTTGGTCAAGAGAGAAACAATGATCACAGTAAGGTGAGACACATAATTCTTACAAACAGATGGCTCTCACAGGCAAGATAAGGTCGGGGTGACAAGAAGACCACCAGAGAAGGGTACAGAAAAAGACACGTTGTTCTGAAGACAGGGCAAAAAGGAGGGTAGGAAAATTTCTAGATGAGCGCTTGTGAATATGACAATAATGGGCATTGACACATACACTATTGATACTGCATGTAAGACTGGTGTGTGCAGTCCACGGGGTCACAAAGAGTCAGACATGACTGCGTGACTGAACAACAACATAAACCAGACCACTGATGCGAGACTGTCGTGCAGCACAAGAACTCTACTTAATGCTCTGTGTGACCTGAAGGGCAGGGAAATCCAAAAGGGGGAGTAGCTATGTATACGTACGGCTGATTCATTTTGCTGTACATACAGCAGAAGCTAATACAACATTGTAAAGCGACTATACTGCAGTAAAAAATAATAAAAAATACACTACACCAGGGCTTCCCTGGTGGCTCAGCTGGTAAAGAATCCACCTGCAATGCAGGAGACCTGAGTTCCCTCTCTGGGTTGGGAAGATCCCCTGGCGGAGGGAAAGGATACCCACTCCAGTATTCTGGCCTGGAGAATTCCATGGACTGTATAGTCCATGGGGTTGCAAAGAGTTGGACATGACTGAGTGACTTTCACTTTCACACTTAAGCAAGAAAAAAATAATAGGTTACATTTGTGCTCCCTACGTGCCAGACATCACTTGGCCAGTATTTATCCTCCGACAGGTTCCAGCAGGTATTATTTCTATCCCCATTTTACAGGTCAGTAAACTGAGGAAAGAGAGGTTAAAGTAACGTAAGCCGAGATGGAGGCAGCAGTGGATGCCAAGCAGCCTGGCTCCAGATTCTGGGATCTCAGTGCTAGACTTGGCTACATCTGACTATAGGTTTGTTGTGACCAAGATCCATACCAGACAGAGTGGGCAGCAGGGCATCATGCGGGTGGTGGTTTAGTCACTAAGCCATGTCCGATTCTGTGCAACCCCATGGACTGTAGCCCACCAGGCTCTGTCTGTGTTATTTCCCAGGCAAGAATACTGGAATGGGTAGCCATTTCCTTTTCCAAGGGATCATCCTGACCCAGGGATCGAACCTGAGTCTCCTGCATTGCAGGCAGATTCCTTACCAACTAAGCCACCAAAGAATCACGTGGGTGACTCAGGACAAAGTTAATCCCCCACCCAAGTGCAGGCACAGAACAATGGGAACAGAGAGCGATCAGAGCCAAGCGGGCCTGGACTCCAATTCCACCTCCACCACCTACGAGCAGACAACCACAGACAGATCACACCCCACCCTGCACTTCACCCCTCTGCCCCCTGTAAGGTGAAAAAAAATCACAGCACTCACATCATGTTGCATGGATGAGATGAGCTAATTGCCACAAAGCACAGAGTAAGCACTCAGAAAGAAAGAAGCTGCTATTTCTCGTGACAAAGCAGCTCCAAGGACAGTCCCCAGGGCTGGAGGGCCAGCCGCAGGTCTACCTAGAGAAGGGCACGGCTGGCCCCAGGCAAAGCTGCTCCCCGGCGTCCTCTACGCTACTTTGTCACCCGGCTCTGAGCACTGTCGTTTTTCCCCCCAAGGCCCTGACCCCACTGCAACCCCCTAACTCCTGGCATGTCCTCTTGCACTGGTAAGTCCCCAAGCCAGAAAGACTGGCCTGGCTGTAACCCAACATACAGAGGCCCTGCTGTCCACTGGCCATGTGACCGGGGCTGGTGTGTGGCATCCTTCATCTCTGTGCCCTGGGCCTGGCACAATAGGACTCAACCCAAGCACGGGTCAGGCTGCAGAAGTGAAGGAATGGAGGGGATTTCAGCGGTATCTTCAGTGAGGGCAGTGCCTCCCTGTGCTTATACGTCATCTACTCCTGCTCGCAGGACAAGGGAACTGGGCCAGAGACAGCGACGCGTCAGCAGCTGCAGACACTCTACCCAACACACACGCACTCTGAGTGTGACACGCGGTGCCCCTTGGGTTCTAAAGCTGGACTTTGGGGAGAAAATACCTCCAGACACACCAACCCCAGAGCTTTAGGTTGCATCCCTTGTCCTGACACTTGGAACAAAGTCCACAGGAAGCCTCAGGTCAGGCTCACCACCGGGAGTGGGCACCACCCTCAGTCATCGCTGGCTCGTCACCTCACCTTCTCTCGGCCTGGAGACACCCCTCTGCTGTGTCCTGTGGAAGTGTGACGAGCACATGGGAGGGAACTGTCAGGACTTCTTTTTCTCCCAGCTTGATGGAGATACAGTCGACCTCATGTGTGTTTAAGATGTGCGATGTGCTAGTTTGATAAGCATGTGTTGCAAAATGCTCACTGCAGTTAGTGCTAACTTACACTTGCATCGTGTCACATAACCACCGATTCTTTCTTGTGGACAGAGCAGTTACGACCAACTTTCAAATATATAATAATCATTAACCATCATCACTACGCTGTACATTAGATCCCCAGAATTTATTCGTCTTATAACTGGAAGTGGAGGTGGTGGGCAGCGGGAGATGTTGGATCAAGGACTTCCTTTTGAGCAAGAGTGTGTGTGTGTGTGTGTGTGTGTGTGTGTTTAGTTTATTTATTTATTGTAATTGAAGGATAATTACAATATTGTAATGGTTTTTGCCATACATTGACATGAATCAGCCATGAAAAGCTGCTCCCCAGGTAACTCCTCACAGAGGCTATCAAGAAAGACAATACTGCATTCACAGGATCCCAACAATATGGGAAAAAGAGGAGCCCAAACGCAAATGTGCAGGACCTATGCCATATTAGAAGCAGAGGAGGTCACATGCTGAGCAGCCCCTGGGGCCAAGAGTCAAGAGACTGGGGGTCTAGGTGGGCCTTTGCCGGTAAACAAGGAGGACACGATTGAGGCCCTCTGTTAAAGACAGGGGGGAAAAAAACAGAGGGGGAAGACAGATGAGACGATCCCTCGAGACTCTCCCAGGTCAGACACAGGGTAAGATATAATTCACTCTGTGGTGCCTTCGGTAAAATGTCAGAGTTCCATTTGCTCAGCGTACGTCAATCCCCTTCACGTCCATGACTTCACTGAGGATGTCAGGGTCATTTAATTACCAGAAAGTCACCAGACCCTCTCTCCCCTCTCTACCCAAATCTGATGCAACTGTTCCATCGCATTAAACACTCAATTTAAATGTTTCACGGAAGACACTTTCATCTCACTTATTAACAGTCTGACAAGGGGTAAGCTCTTAAACCTCTCTAAGCCTTGGATTTCTCATCCAAAAATATGAAGAATTATAAAATTCCTACCTCATAGGATTGAAGACTTAAAGGGTAAACTGCCTTGGTGCACTGCCTGGCATACAGTGGGTGCTCAATAAATGCTAGCTATTATCATCATCATCACCCCTGGAGACAAACAACCCCAATCTGCTCCTTTTAGGAAACGATGAAAGGATATTTTGCATTTGGAAAAAAAATCAAAGCATAAGTATCTCTGTTTCTTGTGTTTTTCCATAAATAAGGTATTTGTATTTTTTTATATCTAATTTAATATGTTCTCATTACATGGCTGAAGACATTTTCACTTGTCCATAAGACTGAATTAAAACCCAGTACATCCAGAAAATCAAGTATTTCCATCATTAAAAAAAAAAAAAAAGACACATGTGGGACTTCTGTGTAACTTTATCATCAGTATTATATACATTTAGAGTTAGTATATTTAAATAAGATACCATAGAAAAGCAAATTCTGAGTCACATCTTGGAAAATAGGTAGGATTTCAGATTAGCAAAGAAGAGATCACTTACTTGATGACTCAGAAAACCATAAAAATATTCACAAGTGTAAGAATCAATTTTTAATATAATATTAATATAAAATATAAACACTGTATCAAAGAAAAATGTGAAAAATGTTTTTGAAAGAGTCATCTAGTTCAAGAAAACTAATTGAACCTACACATTTTGTCTTTTTTCCCTCTCAGAAGTCCACTCAAATGAATGAAAAACATAAAATCCATATCCAGGTTGAAGAGCCTCAAGGGGTACCAGTTAGCAAAGCAGAATACAAAAAAACATTATGGAAAACACAAAGTATATGGGAAGAAAATATTGGATAATACAAGAAAGGAGACACATCCCCGTTAAGGAGTTTAGACAGAGAGTGGGAATCCAAAATTCCATGTCCAAATTTCTTTCGGATCATTGGCAAACTCAGAAATTCCAACATGCAGGAGAAGAGTACAAACTACAACAACGGAAAGTAAAGCCACATGGAAAAGGAAATGGCAACTTACTCCAGTATTCTTGCCCGGGAAATCTCATGGACAGAGGAGCCTGGCCATCTACAGTCCATGGGGTTACAAAAGAGTCAGACATGACTTAGCGACTAAACATCAACAATCTAGTTAACCAGTGGATCAAACTCAATATAATGTTTACTTTGTGTTCTGGGGTAATTCAAATATTTAGTAATGAGTTGTCTCAGCCAAAACTGGTTGTTTAAGAAGCCTATAAACACTGGCCTTTGGCCACAGGAGAACTAAGCTTGCTACCTTAGGTTTATTAAGATTTGCCCCATAAAAACTTAAATTTAATTGAAAATCCCTATGCAGTATTTGAGAAGAGAGTGAAAAAGTTGGCTTAAAACTCAACATTCAGAAAACTAAGATCATGGCATCCGGTCCCATCACTTCATGGCAAATAGATGAGGAAACAGTGGAAACAGCGGCTGACTTTATTTTTCTGGGCTCCAAAATCACTGCAGATGGTGACTGCAGCCATGAAATTAAAAGACGCTTACTTCTTGGAAGGAAAGTTATGACCAACCTAGGCAGCATATTAAAAAACAGAGACATTACTTTGCCAACAAAAGTCCGTCTAGTCAAGGCTATGGTTTTTCCAGTGGTCATGTATGGATGCGAGAGTTGGACTATAAAGAAAGCCGAGTGCCAAAGAATTGATGCTTTTGAAGTGTGGTGTTGGAGAAGACTCTTGAGAGTCCGTTGGACTGCAAGGAGATCCAACCAGTCCATCCTAAAGGAGATCAGTCCTGGGTGTTCATTGGAGGGGCTGATGTTGAAGCTGAAACTCCAGTACTTTGGCCACCTCATGCGAAGAGCTGACTCATTTGAAAAGACCCTGATGCTGGGAAAGATTGAGGGCAGGAGAAGAAGGGGACGACAGAGGATGAGATGGGTTGGATGGCATCACCGACTCAATGGACATGGGTTTGGGTGGACTCCGGGAATTGGTGATGGACAGGGAGGTCTGGCATGCTGTGGTTCATGGGGTCGCAAAGAGTCAGGCACAACTGAGAGACTGAACTGAACTGAACTGATACAGGATTTATTTTAGCAGCTGTAGCTTGGGGTTTAACTAAATTTTCAAATTTTCTGTGGTTGTGGAAGATAGTATTTGAGGCAAATGGCTGCAGCAACAATACTTCCTAGTGCTATTATTTGGGTACACCTGTTAGTGACAATATTTCTAGGAGTAGAATATCCAGAAATCTCACTTTGGGCAGTTTTAATTAGTTAAATTGTAAATATGACTGGAAATGTGAATTCTTCTTCTGAAAAATATATAATTGCTTAAATAATAAGGAAATGCCACCACCTCCATTAAAGGTTTGGTCTTATTAAGTGCTCTCTCTCACAACGTGGGCAATCATGAGTTTCTGTGGTACATTTGACATTATTAACATATGTGTTTGTACTGGAAACACACACACAGAGTAACACCATAGTCTAAAGAGTGACGGACAGACTTCAGCAGCCTCTATCTCCTGATAGAGTTTGGAGTTGAAATTTCCCCAAGTTATACTTTCTACTGAAACCTCAAAAGGGTCAAACCACAGGAGTAAGAAACACATCCTAGAACTTAAGGACACACCCTAGTATCTAAAGCAAAACCAACACAGACTTATCCAAACACAGCCTAGAACCGAGGCTTCAAGGATTAAGGCGACTCCACAGTAAATTAACTGCACACAAGCATAAAACTCAACATTTTTCAGAGGACAGTAGCCATCAAGTATCTCCACAATGTGTGACTCATAATATCCAACATACGATTACAAACTTCGACACAAGCAAAGAAACAGGAATACGTGATCCATAATTTAGAGAGAAAAAAACAAAACCATGGATCATCCTAACAATGGAAATAGTAGAAAAGGACTTTCTACTGTAAAATACATTTAATTCTAGGGGAAGATGAAAAGAATAGGTGAACCAGTGGAAAATATCACAAAGAAACTAAAACTCTATAAAAAAAGAATCAAAAGGAAATTAGCCATATGTAACTGAAAGAAATAAGCATTTGAAATAAAACATCTGTTGCATGGGCCTACCAAAAAAACAAAAAACAAAAAATAGATACAGCAGAATAAAGAATTAGTGAATTTGAAGAAAAGTCAATAGATATTATCTTAAAGTAAGTCACAGAGAGGGAAATTAAAAAAAAAAAAAAAACCAGAAAGAGCTACCCAAGACCTACGGAATAATAAAAAAAGAAACTGTCTGATATACGTATAACTGAAGAACCAGAAGGAAAGGAGAGACAGACTGGGGCTAAAGAAATATTTGAAAAAATAATGTCTTGAGAATAACTAATTGATGAAAGATATCAAATCATTGCTCCAAAAATCTCTATGAACCTAAGCAGCAAAAATACAAATGTGCCACTCCTTTGGGGATGGCCTTCTCCCTTGTCTCAGAAGCGTACTATCTACTGTCTATCTGATAAAAGATTTGTCTAGTTGAGCTGTAAAAAAAAAAAATACAAATGAGACCACATGAGACATATCATAGACAAATTGCTGCCAACCAAAAATGAAGTTTTAAAATCAGCCAACTGGAAAACATGTGGCATTCAGAAGAGTGACAGTAACAGTGACAGCTGACTTCTCATCAAAATATTAAAATCTAAAATTCAAAGCCATCTCTAAAGTACCGAAAGAAAATTGTCAATCTAGAATTCCATAACAAACAAAAATATCTTTCCAAAGTTGAGGCAAAATAAAGACAAATTCAATAAAGCAAAAGCCAAAAGAATTCATTCCTGGCAAACCTTCCCTACAAGAAATGCTAAAGGAAGTTATCTAGGCTGAAGGGATATAATCCTAAAGGGAAAATCAAATATGCAAGAAGTAATAAAGAGTACTAGAAATGGTAGATGTGTGGGTAAACATATATTTAAAATTTAATTTCTGTAAAAATGTATTAATTGCTAAGACAGAATAATGTAAATGTTTTATGGGGCTTGTACATAAAAGTGAAATCTAAGACAATGTACCAAAGGCATGAGAAAAACATGTTTTTTAAAGATTCTTACATTGTACATAAAATGGTATAATATTGACTTAACAATGACAAGTAAAAAATGTATATTGTAATGTATAGAGAATCATATGAATTTTTTAAAGAGGTATAATTAAAATACAATAAAGGAGATAAAGTAGAATACTAATAAGTATTTGATTAGCCTAAAAGAAGACAGGAAAAGGGAAACAAGAATAGATGGAAAAAAATAAAAATCAAGTAAGAAGGTGGTAGGCTTCAACTCAACCATATCCATTGCGTTAACTGTAATGGCTTAACAGCTCCAACTGAATGGCAGAGACTGGTCAGACTGGATAAAATTAAAAGGCACAACTAAAAGCTGTTTATAAGACTCAGAGTTTTATACATTAAACATAAAAATACAGATAGGTTGAAAGTAAAAAGACTGAAGAATACATTCTGTGCAGACATTAATCTCAAGAAACCTAATGTATCTACATATTAAAAGTAGATAAAGTAGACTTTAAGATAAAGATTATTGAAACAAAGATAGAAACTTCGTAATGATAAGACGTTCAATTTCATCAGAATGAAAGATAATTTAAGAAAACTACCTAGAAATGGACATAGTAATTTCACTTACAAATCGATTACTAAAGGAAATAAAGGGAGGTAGCAAAGAAAACTTGAACTATTCAGCAAAGCAAGAAAGAAAAGGGGAAAGAAAAATACAAAAATGAGCACCACTTAAAGAAAACAGAATTAAGTTGGCAGCAATACAAAAGAAATATTAGTTATCTCAAAAAATGTGAAAGCTTTAATTACCCCAGTTTGACATAGGGAGCATATCTTCACATTTAAAAGAACAAATTTAAAAGAGTGAAAATATGAGGATTTGAACTGCACAGCTAACTTGCTTTAATATATTTAGAGCTTTATATCCACCAAACAGAAACTATTCATTATGTTCAAACTATGTAAATTTACCAAAATTTACACTGTATGTGAATTTTAAAATTGACTATGTATGTGACCATACTGAGAATCATAACAAAATTTTTTTAAAAATCATACAAGCCACAGTCACTGATCTCAATTCAATGAAACTATTTTAGCACTGTAGCTGTTGTTCAGTCGTTAAGTCGTGTCCAACTCTTTGTGACCCCATGAGCCCTCTAGGCTCCTCTGTCCATGAGGTTCTCCAGGCAAGAATTCTGGAGTGGGCTGCCATTTCCTTCTCCAAACACTGTAATCATCTCCATATTTAAAACTAGGGAGCTGAAACACAGACAGATAAAGCAAACCACCCAAGTTCACATAATTAGTCAACGGCGGATTAGTATTTTGAGCCCCAGACTTCCTGGTTCTGGATCCTGTAATCTAAACCTTCTCAGGAAGAAGGGGCCCCTTCAGATATCTCAATAAACTATAAAGTTACAATAATTGAAATGTTATATTGAGCCACAACCAGGCAAACAAATAATCACAATAGAATTCACCTGCAATCTACGAACATACAGAGGTTTGTTCCGTGATGAAGAAGTCACTGAGAAAACAATGGCTATTTTGTAATTGAAAAACCACATGTAAGAAAGATGTTAAATCCTCCACTTCACTCCATAAGTTTAAAAAATTCTCATACAGAATTAAAATTAAATTATTAAATCTCACACAGAATTAAAATTGTCATAAAGAATTAATATTAAAGAGTGAAAGTATAAAATACTAGGCAATACAGAGAAAAGAATGTTTTAGCTGAGAAAAGTGAAAGTGAAAATGAAAGTTGCTCAGTCAGGTCTGACTTATTGCAAACCCAATGGACTATACAGTCCATGGAATTCTCTAGGCCAGAAAACCAGAGTGGGTAGCCTTTCCTTTCTCCAGAGGATCTTCCCAACCCAGAGACTGAACCCAGGTATCCCAAATTGCAGGCAGATTCTTTACCAGCTGAGCCACCTTTCTAAATAGGACAGAAACTCTGAAACCATAAAGGAAAAGGTTGATAGATTTAATTATTATGCACAATAATAGAAAGTGCAAAGAAACTTAAAAGTCAATCATAGAGGTGTAAAAGTCTTGCAACTTATGAAATAAAAGGTCAATAGCTATTAAGAATAAAGCATTCCTACATATCAGGAAGATAAATGTGAAGATCCAATAAAAGCATGAATAAAGGAAAATGGCAGATATTTTAGTTAAAAATACAAACTTCCCATACATGAGTGAAAAGATGCAAATGTTATATTCCCTCTCATGGTATAAATATAAAATGTTAATAACATCCAGCATTGGCAAAGATGTTAAAAAAAAAAAACAGATACCTCTGAACTATTGCTAGAATGTAAGTAGGTATAGCCATTTGGGCAGCAATTTGGTAATACCCAGGGCTTCCCTGATAGCTCAGTTGGTTAAGACTCCGCCTGCAATGTGGGAGACCTGGGTTTGATCCCTGGGTTGGGAAACTCCCCTGGAGAAGGGAAAAGCTACCCACTCTAGGCCTAGAGAATTCCATGGACAGTCCATGGGGTCGCTAAGAATCAGACACCACTAAGCGACTTTCACTTTCCCTTCTGGTAGTAGCCATCAGAATTTATAATACATGTGGCCTTTGGCCCAGAGATTTCATTTATTGGGTTTATCACAGCAGTAATTTAGCAGGTACATTACAATATATGCACAACTTCAACGCTGTCTATTATAACAAAAGATGAAAACACTCTTAAAATTCCGTGAATAGGTTAATACAACAGAATACTACACAGCCAGCAAAAAGAATCAAGTAGATCTATAAAGATAGAAAATATCTCCAAGGTATATAAGGTTAAAAATTAAGCTACAGACAAAATGTATTTTCTTTTTTATTATATAAATATGTGTTTAAAAGTTTAACTTTAAAAAGTGAAGGGAATGGAATTGGCAGAAGTGCAGGAGTTCTGGGAAACTTACACCTTTTGTATTGTTTTAATTTTTAAAATAATGTTCAAGTGAAGGGGAACATTCATTGCCATCTACCTTCATTTTTTGTAATCTTTTCTAACATTTGTCTGAATCAGACCTATTTCCAAGTCTGGAAATATATATTTTTTTGTGTCGTGCTTCCCTTAACATTACTTCATAAAATTTTACCCTGTTTCTTCATGATTTTCAAAAATGCTACTTTAATAGCTATATAGTATTTCTTTATACCCATAACTTCTACAACTTTTCTTCAAACATTGATCATTTGAAATTTTTTTGACCATTTGAACTTTAATTTATTTTTATTTGACAAGTGTATTTGCTTGGCATGGAACATAGCAATGAACACCTTTATATATGAGGATTTTGCATCTTTTATATCAGTGTTTCAACATACTTTTTAAAGCATTCTAAGTCAAAGAACAGGAATAATTTTTATGGCTATCTATGCACTGTGATATTACTCTTCAAAAGGCTTATGTCCATTTATAATTCCACCTGTAGCATCTGATCATATCTGTTTTACCATGATCTCACACATCCTGTGTGTTAATCCTTACTTTCTGATTTTCCTTTAAACATTTTACTTGACATGAAATATAGTAAGGTTGATTTTTGACACATTCCCACTTCAGATATTTCTAAAGCAATCAGAAAAGAATCATCCAGTGCCCTGTCTATGGATATTTCATTAGCTTCTTTTTTCCCCCACAACAGGAAACATCTAAGTCAATTTCTAATTATGTATGAAAGTAATAAATGTTTACTGTAAAATAATTACACAACAAATGGTATAATGAAAAAAAGCAAATATTATATAATCCCATCAGCCTGAAATAACCACCATTAAGATTTCGTTGTTTATCTTTATAGCTATTTTCTTACAGACATAGATACAAATTGATTTTATTCTATTACCACATTACAGTAGCTTTATACACACTTATGTAACCTGCTTTTTATCACTTAACAACAGTTTATGGATATCTTCCAAGCTAACAAATAGTTATCTACATTATGTACAAAACTAAGTTCAATGGCTACAATTGTTCATCGGAGCCCATAAAAAGCTTGTGCTAATCTATAGGCAATGTATTTTATCATTTTTAGATGCATATCTCGAACTTCTTTGGAAACCAAAGATTTAAAATAGATTATTTGTAGTTTTGTAGTTTTGTTAGCTCCTGTCCACTGTCCCTTTTTTTGTTTGTTTTTGGAAGAGCTCTTTTCTTCTCATATTGATTGGTAAGAGTTCTCTGCTTTTGAAGAACATTAAACTCTGTAAATTAGGACAACAGTATCACCTCCTAGAGTAAAGGATTGAAAAGATCAAGTCATCTAGGGTGTGACAAATGCCTAGTATGAACATGGCATATGCTTAGTATTAAAACTTGTTTCCTGTAACCAAGACGGAGAGACAGGTCAATTAAAGGGTACCCCCCATACACATAAGCAGTCTCCTGCATCACAGACTGATTCTTTATGACTAAGCCACCAGAGAAGCCCCTATCCACGCATATAAGCCTCTTCTTCTTCTCAATGACTTCTTGGACAATGATTCAGAACACCCACTCAGCCTTCCCAGATACCAGCTCCAGGTTCACCTCTGCTGTGGCACTGAGAGCTGCACTCATTATTATTATCACATTGTGACACCATTCTTGTCGTTCAATTGTTCAATCGTGTCTGACTCTTTGTGACCCCGTGGACTGCAGCATGCCAGGCTTTTTTGTCCTTCATCATCTCCTGGAGTTTGCACAAACTCATATCCATTGGCTCCGTGATGCTATCTAACCATCTCATCCTTTCCCACCCCTTTCTCCTCCTGCCCTCAATCTTTCCCAGCATCAGGGTCTTTTCCAATGAGTCGTTTCTTTGCATCAGGTGGCCAATGTATTAGAGCTTCAGCTTCAGCATCAGTCCTTCCAATGAATATTCAGGGTTGATTTCCTTTAGGATTGACTGGTTTGATTTCCCTGTTTGTGACATTAGGTATCTTTTATTTACCTCTATCTCGACCTCCCCCTTTTCATACTGTTCATGGAAGAAAAGCTATGATCAACCTAGACAGCATATTAAAAAGCAGAGACATTACTTTGCCAACAAAGGTCCATCTAGTCAAAGCTATAGTTTTTCCAGTAGTCATGGTATGGATGTGAGAGTTAGACTATACAGAAAGCTGAGCATTTTTGAACTGTGGTATTGGAGAAGACTCAAGAGTCCCTTGGACTGCAAGGAGATCCACCCAGTCCATCCTAAAGAAAATCAGTCCTGAAGATTCATTGGAAGGACTGATGCTGAAACTGAGACTCTAACACTTTGGCCACCTGATGTGAAGAGCTGACTCACTGGAAAAGACCCTGACTCTGGGAAAGTTTAAAGGCAGGAGAAGAAGGGGACGACAGAGGATGAGATGGTTGGATGGCATCACCAACTGGATGGACATGAGTTTGAGCAAGCTTTGGGAGTTGGTGATGGACAGGGAGGCCTGGTGTTCTGCAGTCCATGGGGTCGCAACGAGTCGGACATGACTGAGCGACTGAACTGAATCTCGACCTCCCCAGTGAACGGAAGAGAGGCGGAGGAAGGAAAGGAGCCTGGCTTTAACACAAACATGTGTCACAACATTACATCCCTTTACCTTTAAGCCTCCTCAGCAATGATATCTGGTCCCCACTTTACAGATGAGGAAGCCTGGACACATCTCTCTCACCAGCAATCAGGATACAGCTTCACCGCCCACGAGCAGACTTTGGTGCCGTGCTATCCCCCTCCTGCAGAGTAGAGACCCAGGCTCTGGGCATCCTCCTGTCATTCACCACGTGCTTTACACAAAGTAACTGATCAACGGATGGAGATTAAAGCAGCATACAGACTAGTGCTCTCTCTCAGAATCTGAGCCAGACAAAAAGAAGCCAAATCTTCTTTAAAAACCTCAGATGAGTTACTGAGCATTTCCACTCCTCAGTATATAGCCCACAGGAATTACAGATATGTTCATTAAAAACAATAACAGCATTATGCTTAGTAGCCAAAAATAATAAATAATCCAAATATCCATAAATGATATCCATATAATGAGTAAGCAAAAAGGTACCATCATTCAATAACAATGAGAATTAACAAACCAAAACTATGCACAACATGGATAAGTCTCCAAAGCATGCCCCAAGCAAAAAGCCCAAAAAAAGCTACAGAAAACAGTATACACAGTGCATGATGCCATTTACACAAAGCTCAAAAATGTTGTTAGAAGTTTAGAATGATAGAGACCCTCAGGGTGGCAGAAGGGGCTGTGAGGATGGAGGGTGCTCTGTACAATCATGAATCATGCACTTTTCTTTGTGAATATTATTTTTAGTTTGGACTGAGATGAAATTCCTGAGTCTGTAGGTCAAAACAGTCAAGTATCAGCAATTCCACATGGTTCAAACTGATACTTCAATAAAAAAACACATTTTAAAAACCCTCTGGTAAAGGAGAAAGATATATCTAGTGCTGATCGGCAGACTGTTTCCTTTCTGCAAACCAGCCTAGATGCTCCTGCAGCTTCTGACCCCGTTTCTCACTCCTTTGTCTTCGGTGGAGAAAGAATAACAACTCGTCCCTCACCTCGACGGGACAATTTTTCACAGTCACGTATTAAAAGATTGTGATGAAGCAGTCCTTGGGCTCCACAGTCCCAGCCCCTCCTGGCTTCTTGCTCATCCATCCCAGGCATTGCCAAGTCCTGTACGAATTTACTTCCTCATGGTGAACCAGGGTTTCTAATTCATCCACAGAACACCAAGATTATATTTTTTAAAGAAACAATATTACTGAGACAATTTTCATATTTAAAAACACTATCACAGAAAAATAGAGATATGGAGCTTTTATGAGCCTTGTGTGGGTCATAAAAGGCATAATCTTTATAACTAATTGAGATAACTTTATCCCAAAGCTATAAAACTAATGATCTCTTTTTGGGGCATTGTAAGCATTTATCTCCCTGTGGGAAAACATCACCAATTCTCAGAATTCTGGGTACAGCCAACTCATTCTACAGTGGCAAATAATATTTCAAACAGAAGGATGCTCCATTTATCAGAAGGCAGAGCAGATGCCCTCCTGGGTGGGGGAGAAGCGCTGGGTAGACTTGGTCTGGTATGCAGAGACTAGAGGGTACACGGGGTGTCTGATTGAAGAATTGTCTGCACCAGGCTTCTAGCAGAACTCTGTGTGACAAGCACAGACTCAAAAGTCAATGATGGGAACACGGCATCTTCCTTACGTATTAGCGAATGCCGATAACACTTCTGATTCAGTGTCCTAGAATCACTGCTATAAAAGGGCAGTGATTTGTCACCGCGGAGAAGCTACAGGGCTGAGACGCCGTCAGAGAGACAGCACCCCATGCTTTAATATGGGGGTACAGCTCACTGAATGAACTCGTGGCAATTCATGTACTCACTTTGGGGGGCTAAAAGCAATCGTTCGAAATATAAAGGAGTTAATTATTTTACAGAAATCTTGTAGTAAATCATTTGCAATAAGAGTATCATCAGCCACCTATGGCAATTTCCTCAGTGTGTACATTACGGATTCATCTCAATAAAAGGATAATAAAAATCATATCACCATTTGTTGAGGCTCTCTCATTTAGTACTCACAAGTCTTACATCCAAGGGTGCTGTTGATGGAGAACAGATGGAGAAACATGGGTTGAACTAGGATAAACACTTTGCTAAAAAGTTCACACAGCTAAGTGACAAAACCAGGATTCAAGCCCCGGTAACCCGACGCCAAGGGCCTTGACTGTGACCACTACACTACACTGCCATGTTCTGACACTACATATAATAAGGATTCACAAGAGTGGGGAGCAGACACCTATTATCGGTGTATGTACTATAGGCAATTACAGCACCTTAATAAAACCCAGTGAAGTAGGAACTAACCCGTTTCACTCATGAAAAAACTGAGGTTTTAGGCAACTTGCTAGTTGGTAGCAGAGTCAAAATCCCATCCCAGCCCCGATCCATCTAGCTCCAAAGCCCACGGTTCATCATTTGCACTTTGCCTCAAACAACCCTTTGTTTCTAGAGAGTGAGCAAAATTATTACAGGTATATTAGGTAGAATAGATTTCTGCTACAGTAGCTAAAGTGAAAGTCACTCAGGCATATCTGACTCTTTGCAACCCCATGGATTATACACAATCCATGGAATTCTCCAGGCCAGAATACTGGAGTGGGTAGCCTTTCCCTTCTCCAGGGGATCTTCCCAACCCAGGGATCGAACCCAGGTCTCCCGCACTGCAGGGTGGATTCTTTACCAGCTGAGCTACCTCAGTCCACAAATCACAGTTAATGAAAAAAAAGCTTCCTTCTGTCCCACAAGTCCACCTCCAATAGCAGCTGGCATCTGGCAGCTTTGCCATCTCAACACAGAGCTCCATGCTTGCCGCCAACAGACAAGGACTATGACAGGTCACCCAAGGGGCCTGATGCTGCCTCAACCTGAAGCTGACCCCTATCACTCTGCCCATGTTTCCCACAGCCCCACCTAAAAGCAGGGATTTGGGAACGGTCGTCTCCCATGTAACCAAAGGAGAAAATAGCCAGAGGCGACCCTAGACCACAAGAGGGTCTCAAGCCACTGTTAAGTGCACATCAGTAGCTCCCAAATGTGGTGGACAGAAGGATCGTCTGATGAAAATGCAACACTCCACAGGCTGATGGGAGTGTTCACCCATTCCAGGGGTGGGCTCCACTCAGAAGGTTGATCCAGTTAGGCCTGAATGGG
Source organism: Muntiacus reevesi (assembly GCF_963930625.1). Classification (NCBI taxonomy): domain Eukaryota; kingdom Metazoa; phylum Chordata; class Mammalia; order Artiodactyla; family Cervidae; genus Muntiacus; species Muntiacus reevesi. The sequence goes on along the minus strand of NC_089250.1, from coordinate 161,976,054 downwards.
CCCAGGTAATTCATGCACAGGTGGTCCACAGGCTGCCCTTCAGGAAGCCTTGCTCTCCATGGATGCTGAACACTCAGAGGTCTATAAACATGATCTTCACAAACCAAGTGCCAGCTGGTGAGCTCTCCTGAGCACCAACCATGCAAGGCCCAGGGGAAGGAGCAGGGAAAGCAAAGGAGACAGGGATGTGGATTCCTGTGCAGAAGGCAGAACAAACCTCAGGCTCCCCGAAAGCACAGAGGAGCCCAGAAGCAGAGCCGCACGTGGTCACTGACAGAAGGACCAGGGCCTCAGTGCCCGAGGGAACTGCTGCACCCCTCCACAGTGGCCACGTATCTGTTCATGGTGCTTTTTTGTTTCAAACATCCCAGGGCTCCCCAGGGACGCTCCACACAGGGGACTATCCAGGCTTCACGCGGGGCACTAAGACGTCCTTGTGCCAGGCTCATTTCCTGACCCTCCTACAACCCAACTCCCCAGCCTCGAAACCCACACTTTGTACTGAGGCCACACATGGTGAGCTTGGTTAGTGTTAGTCACTCATTCGTGTCCTACTCTTTGCAACCCCATGGACTGTAGCCCAGCAGGCTCCTCCATCCATGGGATGCTCCAGGCAAGAGTACTGGAGGAGGTTGCCATTCCCTTCTCCAGGGAGTCTTCCCAACCCAGGGATCAAACCTGGGTCTCCACTGTAGGCCGATTCTTTACCATCTGAGCCAATTCCACCCAAAATGTGCCTCCAGGCTTTGGCTCCAGGACTCTGTCTGCAGGAATGTTCTCGGGACCAGGCTCTCTGCACCTTCCATGCCCTGCTCAAGACTCAGGTGAGAGATGCCAGCTCTAAGCAACCTTCCTTGGCACCTGTCTCTTCCTTCTCATTCCTCCCAGGGCTAATTAATTCCTCCTTCTAAGTAAGACCGAGCAGTCTGCTCCAAACACCATAGCCCTCCCCAACCTCGAGTCTGAAACCAGAATCCTCGGGGTAATAAAGAAAGATCTATTAGCTACTGCCAATATTCCAAAAATCCATGTCACAGCCAGGGCCCTCAAGCAAGTCACCTGGATCCGCTAAAGTGCCAAGTTACCCTGTGTCTGTTTGGAATTACACAAATGGAGGTTTACTAATGAAAGAGAAAAAAAATAACCACTATAACTGCAGGCACCTACAAGATGCCAAACACGCACCTACAGACTGGATGGATAATAAAAGGGAAATGTTTGGAGGCAAACTTTCAAAACCAGTGATTGCAAAGTGATGGGGGGGGGCGGGCAGGAATAACAAAAAGCAGTGTGTTGTATGATTGCTCTGCCAGGCTGCGTGCTCCATGGAGGCCTCCTGGTCTTCCTTACCCAACCATCCCTGCCACCTGCTCAGGCCTCCAGCATAGGAAGTGCTCAAGGAGGGAGGCTGAGTTGATCTGAAGTGAAGCAAACACCACTGCTTGGCATCCTGAGCACTGGAGGGACATCCCAGACAGGGACCCTCCAGGAGCCACAGGGAGAAAGAGAAAGCGGATGGAGGGACGTGGGAAGGAAAAGAGAAGTTGAGGACCCCAGACTCACAAATGAAGTAGGCAGCTCATCTGCGCCATCCCCCACCCACCCCGTTAGCATTTCAGGTCATCATCATATTTCCAGGGTCCTTTCTGCAGCGCTATAAATAAAGGCTTCTCCCATTTAACTGATGCCCCAGTGGGGAATGGCCAACAATGGCAAGAGAAAGCAGCGCTAGTCCTTTAATGTTTTTACTGGCAACTTCCTCATCATGTCATGCTCTCTGGGCTCCAGAGACATAAGGAAGACCCGTAAAATCTGTAACAAGCCCAACCCCTCCTCTTAGGGAAGCTGAACCACAGCTGGCCCCCTCCACCACTGAGATGTCAGAGAGTCTGGTTTTAGAACTAGAGTGACATTAGTCCAGACCGTGCTTCTCTAAAGATAAGGGACCACATAAAGGGATGGCTTCTAAGAGGTGGTCACTTTGGCTCCAGTCTGGAAGCCTGGAACTGGACAGAGTTCGTCTCGGCAGCTTTGGGAAGGGAAGGCAACTGCCTGAAACCATCTTATACCTCTTGCTGACTGAGTATCTGCAGACAAGTTCTTAGCCTTTCTAAACCTTGGTCTCCTTATTTGCAAAGTCAGAAAAATTAAGAGGATACCTTCAAGTAAAATGAGGCTTAAAGGAGAAATCGCATGGAGTCCCTTTGGTAGACAGCGAGCCCTCAACAGACCACTGCTGGTTGTTGTTGGGTTTTTTTTGAAGCTGTACAGCGAGCTGACTGAGAGCTGGGGCATTGAGATTTAGATCTCTGTACCCTTACCAGCTCTATGGCAGTTCCTTAATCTGTGTTCCAGATCCTTCATCCATGATTAGAAATGTCAACACACCCACCTCATCAGGTGCATATAGTGGTTAAATAGTATATGCGATTGTCTTTATTAGTGCCTGGCACATAGTAAGCCCTGAGTAAATGGTAGTTATTGGAGTGGCCAAGGTGGAAAAGTAGAAATAGTGTACCACTAGCAGTATACACACCGTGGGTTATAGGGCCACTGACTGACCACCTTGTATCCACGCTCCACTCACTCAGCAGCATCCAGTGCTGGCTTTAGCCAGCAGGAACACTCACAGTATCCCTGCTGGCATCTCGGGTGATGGCAGAACGGAGGAGCCTGTGGGTGCTCCTTCTCTCTGCTTTTCCCCCAGCCACTGCCATGCCACACTAAGTCACTTCAGTCATGTCTGTCTCTTTGCGACCCTATGGACTGCAGCCCACCAGGCTCCGTAGGGTTATCTAGGCAAGAATACTGGAGTGGGTTGTCAGGCCTTCCTGCAGGGGATCTTCGTGACCCAGGGATTGAACCCACATCTCATGTCTCCTGCATTGGCAGGCCAGTTCCTTATCACTAGTGTCACCTGAGATGCCCTCCCATGGGACCCCTGAGGAAGAGCAAAGCCCACAGTCTCAAAGTACTAAATTCAGCCTCAAAGCTGCACACTGTACTTCGATGTTTCCTAAACACTGATTCCCCAAACCAATTTATTTCCTGGTAAGTTAAACTTTACATACCAGCCCTGATGGGCATTACTTGTTACTAATTTTCTCCTCGGAGATTGAGCTTCTCAGGCAGGATGAGCATTTCTCGGGTGCTCTCTGGAGAGTGGTCCATGAAAAGCATCCTCTTAGAATCCTGAGTCATCAAAGTTCAGTGCTAAACCTGGTTTAGAGACGGAGAACCGGTTCCCTAAGAGAACAAGGGAAACCTTCTTTCCAAGTCTATCCCCACTATCCAGGGATCCACAAATGCACTGTAATAGCACTAACCTCACACCTCTGGGGGCGCTTCCCTGGTGGCTCAGCCATAAAGAATCCGCCTCCCAATGCCAGGAGATGCAGGTTTGATCCCTGGGTCAGGAAGAACCCCCTGGTGAAGGTAATGACAACCCACTCCAGTATTTTTGCCTGAGAAATCCCATGTACAGAGGAGCCTGGTGGGCTACAGTCCACAGGGTTACAAAAGAGTCAGACGTGACTTTGGGCACCAGGAAGTGGGGTTCTAATTTCATGCAGAGCAAATCTGATCAGAGAACAGGTACATCTACAGGTGATGTTCCCCAGAGGCACAAGTCGGCAAAGAAATAAAGTATCCCCCAGCAAAAGATTATTCCCTTATCCTCAGAAATAAGGTAGATACATCAAGTAGAACCAGATAGTGTCATCTAAGTTGTACCCAACAGCAGAGAAATGGATTTGGCTTGTCCAGAGGGACTTTCTAAACCTACTAGGATGAAGCCCTCCTACTGAGACCGCCACCTTCATGACTAGAGGTGGGTTCAAGCCACTGAAGCCTGCCATCAGACCAGCATCAGCGAAAGGAAAAATAAAACTCCTCCCACCCCAGAAAGCCAGCGTCTGTCATCTCGCCAGAAGCTTATCTAAGAAAACAAAGGGTCATCTGTATCTCCACACCAGTCCTTCCGGAAGTCAGTATCTGCCTGATGATAACAGCATCTAAGCATCCAAGATTCCCACCCAGGGAGTTGAGCACAGATACCGAAGCTGGTCTTTGCAGGTAAAAGAGCCACAAGTTGGACACACTGTTAATATTTCCAATTTGATACAAAGCCAGGGAATCATACAAAAATGCCATCAGCGCCCAAGATTTCGGGTGATAACAGATCCCCTCTGGGTGACAGCAGATCCCCCATTAAGTAATTAATTCAAAGGGGAAGCTGGAGGAAAAAATAAATAAACTGCCTGGTTTTTACATAACATCTTTAGAGGAAGCAAGAAGCACATAAAACGATAATTATCAAATTTCCAAATCCACTGCATGGACCACTCATTACATATTTGTAAACATCGCATAAATGTTTGATTGGGGCAGATATTTGAAGGAGTGTTTGAAAGTAATACAAATATTAACATATCATTGGATCTTTTTAAAAAAATTTGATGATTGCCAGTGGCAAACAAAACTAGCAGCCGAAAAGCCTATCTCACTTTATTTCAACATCACTCACACAAACATTCACCCAACAAATGGTAAATTTTGCTGAGCACTGAACACTATTTTATCATTTCTATCACATAATACTTTAATAGGGCTCAGACTAACTGCCAATTGGAAGCTGTCCCCATCTGATCGCAGGGCAAGTACTAGTTTGAGTGTATATTCCAAAGGTAGAAAAATAGACTAAGAGGAGGGAAAAGTGTTTTCTGTTTTTTTCTGAAGTGCCTCAGGAACCACCCGAGTTCTTCTTCCCACTGAATAACACCAGTGTTTAGTCAGAAGCTAGGAGAGGGGGTTTCTGCATCTGGGGGAAGCTCACGGATTTTTTTCTAGCAGTGTGAATAAACACGCTGGATGAATTTAGTCCCTGGTAAAGAAAAACATGCCAGAAAGGGCATTTCTTTGCATTTCTGGGTGAACAAAACCAAAGTCGTCTCACAGCCTCCCACCTGCCACCAAGGACTCCGGACCAAGGTGCAGAAATCCAGAGAGAGGCCTCCTGTTTGGAATGGCTCAATGGGCTTAAAAAAAAAAAAAAATGCAAATCCAGAAAGTTCATGCAACTTAAATATTTAAAATGTGTCTGAAAACAGCCCTGCGCGAGGAGGAGAGAGAACCTGAACCCCTAATGGAGGGACAAATGTAGACATGGGCGCCTAGGTGACAGGAGATGACAGAAGGCTGGGAATGGGTCTGAGCGGATGTTCTGGGCTTGAATCTGAAGGGCAGAGACGCGACAGATCGCCGCTGCTTGGGCGCGGGGGAAGCTGGGGGGCAGCGGGTCCCCGGGGGTACAGTGGGGCTCAGACGTCTCTGAAAAAACCCATTGCCAGATCCCCCTCTTGCCAAGCACCCGCCGCTCAGGGCCCCCGGGGCATCTCGCTGCTGCCCTAAGTGGACACGGACTCCGCACGGAGCTCTGGGCATATGGAGCCCACATTCCGGGCTGCCGGCCCTCCGACTTCTCAGCCGCCGCAGCAACAGTTTTCCAGCCGGAGAAGTACCGCAAATGCCTCCAGGGGAAACGCTCACCAGGACCCACCCCCCCAAACCCCCGCGGCGCTAAAGCCCGGGGCGCGAGGGGAGACCCAGCCCGGCCCTGGGCCCCGCGCGGATCCAGGAAGGATGCAGCCAGGAGCAGAGACTGCAAACATCGGGCTCCGAAGATCACACTCAGGAAGAAACTTCCCCAGGGCGCCAACGAGGGTGCGCCTCTGCGTTCCCGGGAGCATCCAGAATCCCCGGCAGGTGGTGCAGGGCCGGGAAAGGCGCCGGCCAGGGGACCTGGCGCGTTGGGGGTGACGGGAGCCGGCTCAGTCTCGCGCGAGGGGGTCCCTTCGTGCGCAGAGTCCCAAGAAGGGGGCCAGAAGGGTCTCTCTAGGCCCCCTAGGACGCACCCCTGGGCGGGGAAGGGGCCCTCCAATCCAGGCCCCGGAGGGACGCAAACAAACTTGGGGTGCCCAGACGCTCGGTCCGTGGGTCCCCGAGTCCGCGCGCCCCGACCTGCGGCGCGCCACTACTTACACGAAGACCCCGAAAAGCAGGGCTCGGACCCCGATCTCGATGGCCAGTTCTCGCATGGTGCAGCCGGAACGGCTCCCGCTGCGGCGGCGGCGGCGGCTGGTGCTCTCGGTGGCTCCCGCAGCTCGGCCGGTGCCGGCTCGCCAGACCCGGGGCGGCGAGGGAGGCGCGCTCCAGGCCGCGGGCGGGGGCGGGAGGCGGGCGCCGGGAGGGGCGGGTGGGCGGCCGGGAGGGCTCAGCCCAAATCTCCCGCCCGAGGCTCCGGGGTTCGGGGACACCGCGCCGACCGCCCCCGACGCTCCCCGCCCCGCGGCCCCTGCGCGGAGCGGGAGGACGCCTCGGGGACTCCCAAGTCCCCCGCTCCCGGCACCGCCTCCGCGCCCTAGGCCGGCCGCGCCTTGCGCTCGCGCCGGGGCGAGGGGAAGCCCGGGGAAGCCCGGCCGCCGCCGCCTCTCCTGCGCGCTCCCCGCCTCCCCCGCCAGTGGGCGGCCCCTGGGCTCGGCGCCCGGGCAGCGCGCTCGCTGGGTCTCTGCCTGCGGCCCCTCTGCGTCTCCTCGCTCGGCCTCGCCTCTCGCTGCTCCCGGGGCTCTGGCTCCTTGGCACACGCACTCACGTGGGCAGGTAGTAGCGGAGCGCTTTGAGGATTCTCTCGGACTCCAGACAGCCCTGGCACTCACTGTTCGTGCCGGGCAGCGCTCCTTCCTCTCTGTTCTCCGCCCTTCCTACATTTTTCTAACCTGGATTTTTCCCCCCCTAAGAAGTTCCCCGAGATTACTCTCAAGCTTTGCTTTGCCCCGCGGAAGAGCCGGCCAGATTCCAGGGTCCTGGCACAGACTGAGGGCCAAGGGGAGCCTGGCTCTTCGCCAAGCCAACAGCGCCAGGCCAAGGGAAACCGCCCTCACCCCCGACCCCGCGCAGCCCCCAAGCAGCCCTGGACTGTGCTATGAAACGTGAGAGAGAGAGAGAGAGATGGCACAGCCCCTACCCCAGCAGGTGGGCAGGGCCGCTCTTTGCTGACACTGCATGCTCATCAGAAGCTGGGGCAGCAGGGGCTGCTGGGGGGACCACGAGCCTCATCCAGAAGGTTCGGGGTCAAAGGCCAGATCCTCACCGGTGACCCGAGGGTCAGGACCTCAAACCAGAATCCAGCAGGGGCTAGGTTTGCTTTCCCATCACCTGTCAGGATTGTATGTTTCTCAGAATTTGAACTTCCTATGTTTATTAATTTAAAATGGACATTCAAGATGCAAAACTCATATTAACCGTAACCATCAGATTGTCTCTGGCGAGCCCAGATCTCTCCTGGGTTTAGAGATCTGGGGAAATGGTAGTTACTGGGACGGAGAAGCCAGAGCGCTGCCTCAGGCAAGCGGGAGGGTAGGAAGGAGGAAGACCTTAGAAGGAGAGCTTAGGCCTCAGCAGAGGGCAAACTGACTCTGCCTCAGAAGGGACCCATGACAGATCCAAGATTCCGGAGCCAAGACCTCTCAAGGACCAGGAAGAGAAAGGCAGACAGACGAGGAACAGTCCTGGCTGTGTGGAAGGGACGCGTCCTGGAAGCCCCAGAGGCAGGCACTGCATCTAGTTAGCCTGTCAGTGTATACATGATGCCGGGCACACTGTGCTTGGTAAGTATCCGGTGAATGAATGAAGTCTATGTACATCACGCATGTGGAGTGTCAGGTGTGGGTAGAGTAATGAGGACTTGGAGGAAGGAGGTCTGCTTTTTCTGTTCCCCAGGCCTTGCAACTACCCTGAACACACTGGACTGAGTTGGGGTGTGGGAGAGTCCATAGTCAACCCAGTGAATGCTAGGAACCCAGATCCAAGAGGATGTGGTCAGGTGGCCAGATTCCAGATTACTAACAAGAGCCAATGATATTAATACATCACTTACCTATGAGCATCAACGGATCACAGCCTCTGCAAAGCTATGTGTTGGGTACGAGGACTCAATCTAAATCTGCCCTCAAGCAGACAGACAGACAAGGAACCGTGAAGAAACATTAAGGAACTTGGCAAAGCAGTACCAATCAGTCCCAAAGGAGTGCTTCTGAAAATTGGATCGCTCTGAGATCAGAGGTTGGAGTCCTCCCTTTGGTCTGGGGTGGTCAGAGCACAAAGCCTTGTTGAGGAGAGTTGGTTCTTAAAAGGTCAAGGAAATTCCAAGTGAGGGCAACAGCATAAATAGGTGAAGGGAGAAGAGGTGGAAGGGGTCTGGAGGGCAGTGGATCAACCTCTCTGGAGTCAGAAGGGCGGACCAAGGTTAAGTTCATGGTCAAGATCTAACTGTGTTGGTGCTGCCCACCAGGGACTGTTTCCAAGATCATAGATTTAGAATCTTTGTGCCACATGTTCCTGATCATTGCTTGCTTGTGTTAGAGATGCCTAGAGAAAGAGTTTGAAAGGGCATGCGACCACACTGCTATCATCATTAAAAAGGGACTTTGAAACACAGCTCTAAAGAGATGCCCAGGTAACCCCCTCTTTTGATGTTTGAATTGATTCTATGTTCTCCCCTCAATGTGGTCATTCTGTTTGGATTGGAAATCCTGCTCCTGATAAAAAATTCACCCTTGAGGGAGCCTGTACCCTCTCCAAACAGCTCTGTCAAAATCTCTCCCCTATAGGGAATTACAATAACACACTGTCCTGTAACATATAATGACGGATTAGTCCTACTTCACCTGTTCCCACCCTAGGCCTGCCAGCTGCACCGAACTGATACCATTAGAACTTCTGTGGAGCAAGGAACAGATGGCTCAAGCCAAATTCATTTTAAAGAAGAATTGTAAAGTTCAGAAGAAGATCAGACTTCAGGCACAGCTGGATTCAGCATCCAAGCAATGTCACCAGGACTTGATTCTTTCTACCTCTCCACTCTGTCTGCATTTGTATTGGCTTCAGTCTTGGGTTCCTGGTAGCTCCAAGGTGACTGCAAGAATCCCAGCTTTCCATGCTCTTAGGATCAAATCTGATGGGAAAGACCTCTACCTTGAAGCCAGCAGTCCCAACAAAAGTGTCACTGAAGGTCACTGACCCTGCCCAGCCCTGAACCAAGCACCATGGTCTGAGAATTATGATTGGATTGATTTTCTCAGGCCCGGGCCACATGTTTCATCCCTAACCTGGGAATGGAAACTTCACCCACAGCTTCTGAGCTGAGAATGGGAAAAGGTAGACCCACAAATGATGCTTTGGAGGAGGAAAAATGTTTCATGTAGAGCAAATGAACATGGACCCGGATACCCTCTTCCATGCCATAACCATGCAGATTAAAGAATGCTAGCGTGCTTCCCTGAGTTCTTGTCCAGCCCCTCCATCTTTAAGCAGTAGAAGAGTTGCACAAGGTAAGGCTGCCTTACCTTTGCTTTGCCAGGCAGACTGGCAGAACTGCCTTTACACAAAGCGGTGATGCCACCCAGGGGCTCCTCCTCCTCCACTCCCTCTGGTAACTCTGTCATCTGCTCTAATCATCTCCTTTCTCGTTCACCAAAGTCAGCTGTCAAGGGAAAGCTCTAGCCTTCTGCATTACCTGGTGACTCAGATGGTAAAGAGTCTGCCTGCAATGCAGGAGATCCGGTTTCAATCACTGGGTTGGGAAGATCCCCTGGAGAACGGAATGGCTACCCACTCCAGTATTCTTGCCTGGAGAATCCCATGGACAGAGGAGCCTGCCGGGCTAAAGTCCATGAGGCTGCAAAGAGTCCGACACGACTGAGCAATTCACACTTTCACTTTCTTCATTACCGATCCTGGATCAGGATATTCCATGGGCTCTCTCTCTGACACACACAGAACAGATTATTTAAGGCGGGTCCCTCTTGAAGGGCAGTTCCCATAAATGGCCTGAAGATGGCATCCTCTGTGTCCCAAATTGAGCACAATGGGAGGCCACTCCCTTGTGTGGAGGTGGCTGGCTCCAGCAATTGTCCAGCTGTGCATGAGTGGTCAGTCACTTAGTCCAACTGTTTGTAACCCTAGAGATTGTGTAGCCCACCAGGCTCCTCTGTCCATGGGATTTCCCAGTCAAGAATACTGGAGGGGGTTGCCATTTCCTCCTCCAGGGGATCTTTCCAATCCAGGGATCGAACCCAGGTCTCCTGTGTATTGTGCATTGGCAGGAGGATTTTGTGCGTGTGTGTACCACTGGCACTACCAGGGAAGTCTGGTCTAGCTGTGAATATGTGCCAAATAGTAGAGCCCTTCAAAGTGCCATGATGCTACTGCAGCCATGAGTTAACAAGGGAGTGAAGTAAAGCAGGTTAGATAAAGCTGTCCAGCCAGATGCCCAGCTTGACAGCTCCACTGGGTCTTCAGAAGACCCCCATGGAACATGATGAGTTCTCCCATGAAGGAAGCATGGGTCAGAGGTTCTAGCAGTCTCAGAAACATTCTACCATAAGAAATGAAATAAACATGCCAATTCCTTACTGAGATAAAGTGAGCACCGTAACTGTAAAGTGTGAGATTGATCTTTGAAAAATCACTGCAGGACACAAACTCTCAAATGAGTGCAGCTTCCTTTGGTGCCTCTGTGGCTGCACAACTTTTCAAAGTGCCACTCGGGGGGAAATCTCTCATGTTCCATACTGAGCTTATGGGCATGCCAAGGAAATCACCTTTGTCCCTCCATTGTCATGCCTCTGTTGTTGGATTATTTTTAAAATCCACAAATGGTGTCCAATGTGGTGATCCCATATTGATCAGATTTGGGGCTATTTCTAAGAACCAACCCCACTTTCAGAAAACACAAATCTGCAGCAATTTCTTACCGTTTCTAAGAGTTATACATTGTATCTCAATGACTGATATCTAGCTGCCCTACGAGTGTGTCCTGGAAACAGGTAACCAGCATAGTGATCCTTCCCTATTGAGACCCACAAATCCAGGCTTTCCACTCTGGTTGCCTGGTGTGAACTTGCTGATGTGCAGAGATTGAAGAGGAATTTCAGAAGAGGTCATCAAGTTCAACTTGTTCCATAAATATCTTCCACAAGGGTCTCAATAAATACCTGTCTGCTTGAACACCTCTGGGGATGAAGAAAGCATTCACTCATTCACTGCTCACTTTGCCCCTGGAGAGTTCTATTGTCCTTGATGTCTGAGTAGAAAGACTTGCCTGTAGCCTAAGGCATCCATGGGTCCAGGTGTGCTTTGAGGACCACACAATATATTTAATGCCTACTCTTCTACCTTATGGCCCTTTAATTATCCCTCAACTGGAAACAGAGATAGAGATGAGAATGGAGGGAGGGAGGCAGAGAAACAGAGAGGAAAAGAGAGTAGGTCTGCTCCTAAACAAGTTAAATATTCTCAGCTCTTTCACCTTCTGGTAGTAATATTTATTAGACCTCTGAGGATACAGAACTGCAGACCCAACACTGAAGTGCATTAAGCCAAATTCCACATAATAAAAGGGAATTTTTCTACTTCCTGGAAGGAGATAAAGCACACAGAAAGTGACTTAATGCATTCCTGTCTTCAGAGCAGCTGTTAGGCCATCAAAGCAGAAACCGTACGAATTGATGAAGCCTTCGGGAGAAAATGTTACTGCAGTTCTTAGAAAGCTTTAAGTTAGAAACTTTCTTTTTTAGCAGGATGTTGTCTCTTATTTTCAAACTCATTGTGTGAAAAGTCTGAGTATCCCTACCTTTGGGTATGTGCTAAGTCACTTCATGGGCTTCCCTGGTGGCTCAGATGGTTAAGTGTCTGCCCACAATGCAGGAGACCTGGGTTCAGTCCCTGGGTTGGGAAGATCCACTGGAGAAGGAAATGGCAACCCACTCCAGTACTCTTGCCTAGAAAATTCCATTGATGGGCTGCAGTCCACGGGGTCGCAAAGAGTCAGATACGACTGAGCAACTTCACTTAAGTCGATTCAGTTGTCTGACTCTTTGCAACTCTATGCACCCTATGGAGCCCGCCAGGCTCCTCTGTCCATGGGATTCTCCAGGCAAGAATACTGGAGTGGGTTGCTGTGCCCTCCTCCAGGGGATCTTCCCAATCTAGGGATCAAACCCACATCTCTTATGTCTCCTGCATTGGCAGGCGGATTTTTTACCACTAGCACCACCTGGGAAGCCCTACCTTTACTTTGCCCCAGCAGAAATCTTTATGCAGGAGCCACCAATAGGATTCTCACTAATATTCCTAATTAGAAACCTGGAATATTAGTGCAAGGGAAAGTGAAAAGTGAAAGTGAAAGTCACTCAGTTGTGTCCGACTCTTTGCAACCTCATGGACTATACAGTCTATGGAGTTCTCCAGGGGTGAGTGGTGTAGTGGGTGCCCTTACCCTTCTCCAGGGGATCTTCCCAACCCAGGGATCAAACCCAGGTCTCCCGCATTGCAGGCAGATTCTTTACCAGCTGAACCACAAGGGAAGCCCTCCAGTGCAAGGGAAGGAAATTCAAAATTAAGAAGCCTTTGTTCTTAGGGTGCAGCTATTTCTGCTCCTTCTCTTGTGGGTGGTCCATGGCCTTGCCAGGACCCCCACCCCCACTCCAGGGTATAAGGGACACAGCCAGGAGCAGGACCCAAGTCCCTCATTCAAACTCCCGTGCTTTTGAAAGACACTCAGCTGCATCCTGGCTGACATCAGATTGTGGTCATGGTTTGTGTCTCCCTGATGGTTAATGATGTTGAGCAACTTTTCATGTGAGTTTTGGCCATTCTTTCATCTTTTCGTATGAAGTATCTCTGTGTTTCTGTTGCCCATTTTTAAATTGGATTTTGGTTTTTATTATTGATTTGAAGGAATTTTTAATATTTATCTCAACCCCAGTTCCTTCTTAGATGTACATATTACAAATATCTCCTACCTCTGCCATAACTTTTTCTTTACAGTTCTTTTCGAAGAGCACACACGTTTAATTTTGATGAAATCCAATTTATCAGTTTCCTCTTTTACACTTGTTCCTTTTGTGTGTGAAGAAATCTTTGCCTGTTCAGTATCTGTGAATATTTCCTTTTGTGTTTTCCTCTAGAAGCTTTATAAATAGCTTTTATGTGTAGATCTATGTTATGCCTCAAATTAATTTTTGCATGTGGTATAAAGTAGGGGCTGAGGGACTTCCCTGGTGGTCCAGTGGTTAAGAATCTGCCTTACAATGCAGGGGACGTGAGTTCAATCCCTGGTTAAGGAACTAAGATCCCATGTGCCATGGATCAGCTAGAGAACCCTGCTCATTGCAACAAAGACCCAATGCAGCCAAATTACAAAAATAAAATAAAATAAAGTAGGGGCTCTCAGCCAAATAAAAAAATAATAAAGTAGGGGCTGAGATTCTTTTATTTGTAAGGATATTAGATTAGTCCAGCATTGCTTGTAAAGAATACAATCTTTTTCAGCTGAATTGCCTTGATGCCTTTGTCAAAAGCTGACTGTTGTATGGGTTGCCTCAATTCTTTTCATTTTCTCCATCCATCTCTTTGAGGTCCAGCTCAGTGCTAGCCAATATCAAGGGACTTGTACCAATGTTGATTACAGCTTTATGCATGATAACTGAATATTAGAAACAACCCAAATGTTTATTAATGTAAACACAGATAAAGGATAAATGGTGGCATATTAATACAATGAAATACAGTGTGTGTGTTAAGTCACTTCAGTCGTGTCCAACTCTTTGTGACCCTGTGGGCTGTAGCCCCCCAGGCTCCTCTGTCCGTTGAATTCTCCAGGCAAGAATACTGGAGTGGGTTGCCATTCCCTCCTCCAGCGGATTTTCCCAACCCAGCGATCGAACACAAGTCTCTTATGTCTCCTGCATTGGCAGGCAGGTTCTTTACCTCTAGCACCACCTGGAAAGCCCACAATGAAATCCTATTCAGTGATAAGAAGGAATGAGCTACTGATACCTGCAAACACAAGAATAAACCTGAAAAGCATATTTTGAGCAAAAGAGACCAGACATAAAAGAGGGCATATCATAGGATTCTATTTATATGAGCTTCTAGAACAGGCAAACTGGGCTGTGGCAATAAAGAGCGAAAGGGTGGTTACCTCTGAACAGAGTTGAGAAGGTGACCCAGCGGAACTTCCTGAGGTGTTAGAAATATTCTATGCTTAATTGAGGTGCTGGTTTCATGGGTACATTCGGGCTTGATCCATGGGTGGGGATGATCCCCTAGAGGAGGACATGGCAACCCACTCCAGTACACTCTTTGCCTGGAGAATCCTATGGACAGAGGAGCCTGGTGGGCTACAGTCCATAGGGTCTCAAAGAGTTGGACACTAATGAAGTGAGTTAGCATGCATGTATTTATCGGTTGTATATTTTATATCTGTGTATTTAATTGTGTACAGGTTATATCTTAACTTCTTTTAAAAGAGGAAGAACACAGGGGGAGAATTAGGTCACAGGCTGTGGAGGAAATTCTCAGTGGGATACCTCCAAGCAAACAATGCCAACTCCTCAGTTCGTTCAAGTATTGTGTGTGCCACGGGGTCAGACACACTCAGCAAAACTGCCGTGCTTGTCTTTCAGAGACTCGGACAGAAAGATCTCTTCTGGGGAGTCTGGAGGCTGCCCAAAGGCTCCTTGTGAGGAGGCACTCAGATAACGGTGAAGGTTGTTTCCCTGGCCACTGACCTGACCAGTGAACTCAATACTCCAGCCCGTTCTTCCAGGTCAACTCCTCATTTGTTTTGAAAATTTTAGCCTTCATTAGCCAAAAATCTTCTTCCTGGGATCTTCTCATGCTGGTCAGCTCCGTTCCTTCACTCGGCTCCCCACCTGCATTCTCGTCCATCAGGAAACCAGGCTGTCCGGCTGCTCCTTTCTCTCAACACCGCCTCTTCCCTTATGTGTTCGTGCTACTGCAGGCATGCACAGTCGTGTCCAGCTCTTTGTGACCCCATGGACTGTAGCCCACCGGGCTCCTCTGTCCATGGGGATTCTCCAGGCAAGAACACTAGAGTGGATTGCCATTTCCTCCTCCAGGGGATCTTCCCGACCCAAGGATGGAACCCGCGTCTCCTGACTCTTGTGTCTTCTGCACTGCAGCTATATTCTTTATCATTTGAGCCATTGAAGAGTGCTGCAAAAAAGTCTACCAACGAGAAGAAAAATGTTCTCTTTAATGAACAGATTCTTCCAGGTCCTAACTGCTGTCCTGGGAGGGAAGTCGGCTGCAGGGCTGAGCTGGGGAGCACATGCCTTCACTGGATAACTCAGTTATCCCCCCAGAACTGTAACCCTGGCTAAAGGCTATTATTTCACCATTACAACTTCATTTGTGGGGCCAGGAAATCTTCCCTCCACAAAGATCCCCTATTAAAGTAGACATTCTCCCAAGCAGAGTTGAGACCTTAAGCTTTTTGTTATGTTTATTAACAATGATATCTTCTTTTTCACATGTCAACTTGCTGTTTACAACATCATTCCCATGCATCATCTCCTTGATCCTCACCACAAGATCACATGAAAGAAGAGGTATTATTATTGTTAGTATTATGATCTCCACCTCTTTTTTTGGAATAGAGAGTTCATGGTTATGTGTTCACCCAGACCACCTAGATGGTCCAGAGCAGAGCAGAACTAAGGGGTGAATCTTCCAGTAACAGGCTCCATGCCCTTCCCAGGGTGCCAAGGCCCCTGGTCCTCAGTATCCAAGTGAGGATTGATGGGCTGCTGGGAGACCAGAAAGAGAACACAGGACCAGTGCCTGGGGAAGGCAGGATGCTGGGGAATGAGCAGAGGGCTTGGTGTTAGGAAGGAAGGGGTGACCAGGCCCACCTTCATCTGCTCCATTGTTTGGCACATCCATCCCCATGCGAGCATGCTCAGCTGCTCAGCTGTGTCTGACTCTTTGCAACACCACTGACTGTAGTCCACCAGGCTTCTCTGTCCATGGGATTTCCCAGGCAAGAAGACTGCAGTGGTTTGCCATTTCCTCCCCCAGGGGATCGGATCTTCCTAACCCGGGGATCAGACTCATGTCTCCTGCATCTTCTGTACTGGCAGGCATATTCTTTACCACTGAACCACTTAGAAAGCCTATATCCATCCCCAGAGAACCTTAAATACCCCAGGAATTCAGAACATGCATATAGATGAAACTACTTCACTGAGTCTTCCAGGCCAACAGGAAAAATAAATTATGATTTCTCTACTAGCAATTGATAGAAAACCTAACTCAAATTGACCTGGACAATGATCAGAGGGGAACTCTGGGCTTAGGAACAGCTTGATCCAGATTCAAAACAGTGTCATGAAAACTCAGGATCTTTTGCACATCACTCAATATAACTTCACTGTGGTCTTCATACTCAGCTCTACTCTCTCTTGTTAGGCAGCTCCATCTTACAGCCTCTTAGGTTCAAGTTCAGCAGAGAAAAAAAGTGTGTGTGTTTGTGTATGTATGTGTTTATTTGTTTTCCAATAGCTCTTGCAAAAGTCCTGAGATTTGCTCTGATTAGACCAGTTTGGGTCATGGGTGTAATGACCATGGACCCATGTTAGTGGGGAACTATGCTAATTGGGATAATTCTGGGTCATAAACCCATCCCTTTAACCCAAGAGGATCAAGAGTAGAAAAGGGACAGAACCTTGAGCTAAAGTTGGTTACTATTACCAAAGAAAGGTGAATGGATATAGAGAAAGCAAATTTCAAATTCTCACCACACAACAAGATGCCCACCACATAGATCTCACTAGAAGGTAATCACCAACAGAATAGAGTTGTTTCCATGCCCAGTACTATGGCCCCTAGAAAAACACCTGGCACAGAGTACAATAGGTACTTAGTAAACAGTGATATTTATCATACAACCAAGTGAATGAAACTCTAGCTTTCAGTATCACACTGTTTGTTTTGCTTATTGCTTTCTTGGCCCAAACTAAACTTTCAGGAGAAAACTGGGTGCACGGCCACCTCCAGCAGTTATGCCTGTTCGTGTTACATCATCCATCTGAAAGTCCATTTGCCACTTGAGCTTAAATCAGACAACGCATGTCATCTTCTATCATGGTGCCAGTGACACTGATGTATTGACTTGTATTAAGATTGCATCTTGGAGCCTAGCTTCTAAAGAAATCTTTCCACCCTTTGTTCTTCCTCAAAGAGATTAAGGAGAATCTCCTGCAAGGGGACAGTGTGTTTATAGCAGAAATGGACGGATATACACATATATTGGCACAACAGCCCCACACAGCCCTGCCAGTGAAACAGCACAGACTTCTGAATTTCCTAAAGCTATTGCCCTGTAGATGTAGTCTTTGCAGTCAAAGAACTGGGAGTAAAGGTTGTGTTATCTGAATTGTGACTCACCAACTTCTCTCCAAATGTTCCCGAGTAGAGTTCTCTGGGGCTGCCCTGGGGGCTCAGTGGTAAAGAACTCGCCTGCCAACGCAGGAGGTGCAGGTTCAATCCCTGGGTAGAGAAGATCCCCTGGAGAAGGAAAATGGCAACCTACTCCAGTATTCTTACCTGGGAAATCCCATGGATAGAGGAGCCTAGCAGTTTACAGCCCATGGGATCACAAAGAGTCAGACACAGCTTAGCAACTAAACAACAACAATGGAGTTCTCTAATCATAATCTATGTATAACACTGGGACTTCAAGAATAACATGAAAAACTCATAGTTTGTAAAGTCTGGAATTTATTTTATTTTTCTGAGAAGAGTGTCCATAATTTTTACCTATTTCTCATAAAGATTCATAGGAAAAACAAAAGTCAAGAACATCTGCTTTAGTGATTATCAGATCAAATCACCTGAGTCCAATAAGGTTTGATCAGCAGCAGCCACAGCCTTGTGCCCCAGAGGCATTAAACAGCTTTTTTTTTTATGATTCCAATTGAATAACAAAGATTCCTTCCCATGGTCAGACTTGGGATCAGGTCCATCTGAGCATCTAACCTAAGTCAGCCAAAACATGCAACATATATTTGAATAGGTTGAGGGCCCCTGATCATGAGGAAAGACAAGTGAAGTGGCCTGGGGTGGAGTTGATAGAAAATGATAAAAGTGATAGTTGCTCAGTCTCCAACTCTTTGTGACCCCATGGACTGTAAACCACCAGGCTCCTCTGTCCATGGGATTTCCCATAAGAATACTAGAGTGTGTTGCCATTTCCTTCCCCAGGGGATCTTCCCACCTCAGGGATGGAACCCAGGTCTCCTGCAGATTCTTTACCATCTGAGGCACCAGGGAAGCTCAAGGTGAGTCCACCCAGGTGTCCCTGAAGGCTGACATTTCAAAAGCATCCACAACGAAGGTTCTCTTCCCAAAAGGAAGACCCACCTTCTCAGAACAGCTGTCCTTAGGACTTTGTCCTGTATTATCCACACTTTCTTCCCTAACCTTCTTCATTAAGACCTTAGAGGCATTTAAACAAGATTCCCAAGACTGGGTCAGCACAAGGATGACCAGTCCAGACAAACCAAAAGACTGGCATTTGATGACCAGTTACCAATGACCACTTTCAGGAAATCTCTTGACTTGGAAATAGTGTATGTCCATTGTTTTTCTTGTTGTTGTTCAGTCACCCAATTAGGTCCAACTCTTCGCAATCCAATGGACTATAGCACGCCATGCTGTTTTTCTATCCAGCATCCATTTGTCCTGGACAACTAACTATTGGTCCCTCATTTTCTTCTGGGAACAACTGTGGTAAAAACCTAAAGCTAAGATCCAGTAGTATATGCTGTGTGGACATCTGGTGAAACCAGGAGGGCCCCAAATGGCCTAGTTTCTAATTTCCCTCCCTGCTCTGCTGTTGTGCATAGACCCCCTAGGCAATGATCTCCTTGTCACACGGGAACCAGGCACAGTTTCTGCTTATCCCAAGGGCCAGGCTTCTGGCCTACAAACTTCTTCAAACAGGCCGATCACATCTTCCCGTGGAAACCAGGGTTCACCCTCTTGCCCATGCTATTCCTGAGTGCAGCCCTCACAGGGCCCTGTATGCCATGCCGTGTCCTCCTTCCTGGGACTGTGACTGCACGTGACTGCTTCCTGTCTCATCTGTCCAATGCCATAGGTCATGTGTCCTATGCTGGCCATCCTTATAACCCCAGGTCAGGAAACCCTCCCTGGCCAAAGAAGGGGACAGAAGGTGATTAAGACAGTCACCACACTCATACCTTGTGCTCCCAGGTTGACCTCACCCTAGCCTCAAATATGTGACTTTGACTCAGACCTGTCCAGAGAACAGATTCTTCCAGCCACAGTGATTGGTCAGGGCTGGACATGTGACTTGGTTAGAACCAATGAGAGTCAATGCAACGTCTCCTCCCATTGCTGAGAACGGTACTTTTCTTCTCCTTTCATCTTAGACCTTGGAGGAGATGGGACTGGAGTGGTACCTTTTCACCATAAAGATACTGAGAATTAAGCTAGCATGAAAGAGAGAAGGGATAAGGTTTAGAGCGCTCAGGCCCCGTTGACATTGTAAGGGGCCCTGGGGGAAGTTATGCCTAAAGCTACTAACATTTAAGACTTTCGAGTTCTCTAGGCCATAGCATTCTTGGTTTTGGTTAAGACAGTTTGCTTGGGATTTTTTTTTTTTTTTTTTGGTCTGGAGATGTTTGCCAAATATCTACCATGTGCCATGTGCTGGTAAGAGATATGTGTGGGACACAGAGGTATAGGGGCCACAGAGGTTTAGTGAGCGAGATCAACATCCATAAAGCCAAAAGCCAATGAGCAAGAACTGCATTCAATGGCATTGACGCGGGCAGGGATTGTTGAGAGTGACTATTCTGTCTATCAGTTGTAGAATAAAATTCCATTCCAGAATGACTCCCTCTCATAGCCTCTAGTGATCCATGTGCATGACTAGGAACTGTCAGTAGCAGACGGGAGGAGAAAGTGATGTCACCAGAACAAAGCTGGCCCCTTCCCACTTTACCTGAAGCTCATCTCCTTCACAGGTCTGTTTTATAACTTTCCAGGACACAAGATGTCCTGACACCTGAATAATAAGTGATATTCACAAGATGTTTTCCCCTTCTCCGTGCCAAGGGTGCTAATGAGAATGGTGCCATACCTCCCCTCTTCCCAGCCTTTGTCCAGGCAGTAAGGTGATGGTCCTCCCTCCCCTTCAAGTTCATCATCAGCAGAGCTAGGCAACCACAATGCCCTCATCTACACAGAGAGAAAGCAAAATAGAGATACCAACAGCCCAGAAGAGTTTCGTCAGTTTTGTTCTGGTGAGTTGCAGCAGAAAGTTAATACTAGGCCAGAGGCTCAGTGGTTCCACCTGGCAGGACAGCCAGACAGCTGTAATCACTAAGAGCATCTCCAGAGCAGGGGCCCCCGGATGGGGGATGGGCAGATGAGTGGCTCAGCCATTCACTAAGAGAAACACCCCACAGGGGATGATCCTGTACTAGCAACAACCACCCTGAGGTTTTTATTGCAAACACAGTTCCAAAGATCTACTGGTAATAGATAAAAATTTAGAGAAGTTGGATCTCTGTGGGTGACAGGTGCTATATATGCTACCCGTTGAATGACTTGTTGTAAAAGTAGGGAACACGACTATACATGATTCTTCACCAATTTTTACTGAGTCCTACCAACACTGTGAAGATAAAAAGATACCTTCTTTCAAGAGGAAGTGAAGTGAAGTGAAAGTCACTCAGTCGTGTCCGACTCCTTGAGACACCATAGACTATACAGTCCGTGGAATTCTCCAGGCCAGAATACTGGAGTGGGTAGCCTTTCCCTTCTCCAGGGGATCTTCCCAGCCCAGGGATTGAACCCAGGTCTCCCTCATTGCAGGCAAAGGTCCCTTATTTTCAGGCCTGCCTCTTCCACGCCATTAGGAACAGTTAACACATTTGTGGAATGAAGGAGGCACAGCTTGTACACGGCAGTTAAGCCCATCAGAGACTCCTTGGAGTTGGAGGGTAGATTTGAACCCCAGCTCTGCCTCTCTTTCACTGTGTGATCTTGAGCAAGTGAATTAACCTCTCTGTGCTCCTTTCCCTATAAATTGGCGATGGTAATTAATATCTGCCTCTCAGAGCATTTGCGGCGCCCAGGGAGATGAAGCATGTGCGTGCTGCGTACCATGCGTGGGACATGGCCAGTGCTGGGAAAACAAAGCTCCGGGTACTACAGACTGGAAGGAGGAGGAACCAGGAGTTTTGCAGGCTAAACACCAGAATAGGGTGGTTTCAAACCTGGCTCTGCTTCAAGGCACTGTAACCAAATGGGTGCTGTTTTAAAATATATTTTAAGCACCTTAAAAACTGTAATAAAACAAAAGAACACACACCTACTTGGGGTGGCATACTAAATCTTAACATATCCAAGATTGCCAGAGCGTGAACAGGTGCAGCCGCATTAACTCATTTTTGTGTGAACTTTGGGAAAGAACGGGTCTTCCATCTCTGTGTTGGCCTGACCTTCATAGGAAGGTGGCACCAATTGGGCACCAATGCACTCTGGTGGGTTTTTTTTAAAGAAAAATCCAGCTTCTGCACATTTCTTTGCCTCTAATGCACAAACGAGGACACCACTGCCTGCCTGGGGCCTGCCCTTGTCACTTCGAAGCAGTCAGAGGTGCCACCACAGGTGAACATAGGGGCATTCATGCCACACACCCACCATGCAGCCGTCTCAAGGTAACCCTGTATGCTGGGCCGGGAGAGGTATTGCTTTTCTCAAAGGGTTCTGCTACTTCTTGCTCAATTTCCAGAATGGAAAATGGTTTAAATCTGGGGTGCTTCTCAGGTGAAACCTGAAACTGGCTCCCACACACAGAGGGCCAGGAGAGATGGAGGAAGAGGCAGACGTCCCCAGACAGGCTGTTGTTGTTTAGTCGCTAAGTTGTGTCTGACTCTTTTGCAACCCCTTGGACTGTAGCCCACCAGGCTCCTCTGTCCATGGGATGTCCCAGGCAAGAACTAGAGTGGGTTGCCATTTCCTGCTCCAGGCGATCTTCCCAACCCAGGGATCAAGCTTATGTCTCCTGCTTAGCAGGCAAGTTCTTTACCACTGAGCCCCCAGAGAAGCCAGATGGGTAGGTGGCAGGTTTAATAAGCACATAAACTTACGAGGCTTGTCTTGGGTGGTTAGTTTAGTTCAGTCACTCAGTCGTGTCCAACTCTTTGCGACCCCATGAACTGCAGCACGCCAGCCTTCCCTGTCCATTACCAACTCCAGGAGTTTGCTCAAACTCAAGTCCATCGAGTTGGTGATGCCATCCAACCATCTCATCCTCTATCATCCCCTTCTCCTCTTGCCTCAATCTTTCCCAGCATCAGGGTCTTTTTCAGTAAGTTCTTCACATCAGGTGGCCAAAGTGTTGGGGTTTCAGCTTCAGCATCAGTCTTTCCAATAAATATTCAGGACTGATTTCCTTTAGGATGGACTGGATGGATCTCCTTGCAGTCCAAGGGACTCTCAAGAGTCTTCTCCAACACCACACAAGATGAGTTTATCTCTACACCCACTCGCCAAAGTCTTAAAAGTTTGTGCAAAGGCCTTAACAGAGTTCAGTCACGTGCACTGTCCAGATGGTCTCAACAATGCCTGACTTGCAAGGCTGTAACCTTGAAAACAGCTCCCATTGTGAGAACGGTGGGCAGAAGACAGAGTCCAAAGACAGGGCAGGGGTGAGGAGCCCAATTCCAATCTAAGTCAACAACAGTCACTTCTCCTCAATGACCCCTCCCCATCAAGTGCTTGTTAGAACTTGTGGATGATTAGACCTTGTCAATCTGAAAATGATGACTACCCATTTCCCATGCTTTCGGGAGTTTAACTGAAGAATGCATACTGTAATTGCAAGGTGAGATCTTAAAAGCCCACTGATAATGCTACTGCCATGTGTAAAACAGATAGCGAGGAGCTTCTGTATAGTACAGGGAACTCAGCTCGGTGCTCTGTGATGACCTAGAGCGGTGGGATGGGAAGAGTGGCAGGGAGGCTCAAGAAGGGGAGGATCTATGTATACATACGACTGATCCACGATGTTTACTGTAGAGACTCACACAACATTGTAAAGCAATTATATTCCAGTTTTTAAGGTCCAAAAAATAAAATGCCAAATCTAGAAGAAAAAAAAATTGTTAGATTTGCAACTGTGTGCTGGTGTGGAAAGGGCTTCCCAGGTGGCTCCGTGGTAAAGAACCTGCCTGCCCCTGCAGGAGACATGGGTTCGATCTCTGGGTCAGGAAGATCCTGTGAAGAAGGAAACGTGGTGGGTGGCAACCCACTCCTGTGCCCATTTTAAAGATGAGTAAACAGGTTTGGAAAGATTAAAGAACCGGCTCATGATGCCATCAGTCAATACAGTCAACTACAGCACTTGAACCTGGAGCTGTCTGACTTCAAACTCCTTGCCCCTTATCATGCCACAGAGGTTCAGTCTCATTCATTCTCATGTATGATGTTAACTAGTTGGTTACTCTGATTTCTAGTCCATAGCAGGCTAGAAACAGGAAATGTCAGGCAGACATGTAACTGCTGCATGCCAGCACTCAGGGATGATGGATCAATCTCACTGTAGAACAGTTCAGTCCAATGACGAACACTCAATGCAAATAATCACAGAAAGCTCAAATGATGTGCAGTACCTCCCAAACAGAACCTAAGGATGCTATGAGGTTTCTGAAAGATTTCTAATAAGAATCACAAGCCATGTCCAGGTTTGTGCTTCGGAAGAGTCTATCTCAATGATCTGATTATCCATGTCCTGGCAGAGCCGAGTTCCTCACTGCAGAATTTCTAAGCCAACATGATGAGTCTGGAACAGAGAGGGAAAGGGCTAAAGGGCTAAGGGGTCATTTTGGGAGGAAGGCAGTGCAGCCTTGTGGGTAGGTGGGGTTAGCAAGGCCACACGCAGGAGGAGGAGGGCTGCGAGGGCAGGCGTGGCAGCATCTCAGCTGACAGCTCACGATACCCCTGCGGGAACAGGACCAGAATTGGTTTTCCAGAGAGGCTGCAAGACCAGATTAAATTAAGGGGGAGCAGCGTGAAGAGAAAGCACCTCCTTTTATCTTCAAAGCCCTTTGCAAAAAGTGAATCTGAAAACAGCCCGACCTCCTAGGAAGCGCTGCATGGGAGGGCTTCTGCCGGCCAGTTTTAAAGGAGGAGTGAGATGGAGGCAGCCTGATGGGGCCAGAACCAAGGAAGAGGACAGAACCAAGGAAGAAGCAGCCTTTAAAGCAGTGCTCTGGTCTGACCACCCACTGCTGCTCCCAAGAGGGCTACAACTTTGAAAACCCCCTTCAAAGGGAATAGGCTGCAGACCATTCCCTTCAGTCACAGCCTAGGAAATAGACATCTGTCACATTATGAGTCTCACCTAACTGTTCACTCCTTGTCCATTAGGGAGGGGGCAGTTCCTACAAGCTGCTGCCTCTGTGGTTCTGGCCATGCTGCCTAGTGACTCTTAAATCCACATTATAAACCTGTCAGACAATTAATAGCAGTGCCTACCTCTCAGGCTTCCCCGGTGGCTCAGATGGTAAGGAATCCGCTGGCAATGCAGAAGACCCAGGTTTGATCTCTGGGTCGGGAAGGTCCCTTAAAGAAGGGGGTGGCTACCCACTCCAGTATTCTGGCCTGGAGAATCCCATGGACAGAGGAGCCTGGGAGGCTGCAGTCTGTGGGGTTGCAAAGAGTCAGATATGACTGAGTGACTAACACACACACACACACACACAAACCTGCCTCTCACCTGACATCAGACGAAATTCACCAGGAGTTCCCTTCTGCTCTGCCCTAGTTTAGCCAGCTCTGCAATGACGCACTGGAAACAACACAAATGCAACACATAGACTGGGAGCAACGTTTAACACAAAAGTTTGAAGCTGACGATGTTCTCATCTTCCATCCCACCCTCATCATTATTTTCTGTGATTTCAAATCATCTGGTGGAATTTTTCAGTTGCATTCAATTAAAAAAAACTCTGCCCGAAAGATTTATGAAGTGTGTCCTTGTGGGAGAAAATGTGAGAACTTCTAAACTGATGGACTGCAAGAGTAAACTCAGCCTCCAGGGGAATTATGAAGAGCTTGGCCAGTGATTCCAGGGTTTCAGCCATTCACTCACCGCATCTCAAGCTGAGTGTCACTCAAGTAGCAGGAGCCATGCCAGTTCTGGAGTATCAGACCAGACTTGGCAGGGGAAGGTGGGAAAGGGTCATTGCTTTTTATTATTAAAATCCCCTGGTGGAGGACTTGTACGCCGATGTTTATGGCAGCATTATTCACAATAGCCAAAAGATGGAAGCAGTCCAAGTGTCCACAGATAGAGGAATGGATAAACAAAGTATGATTAAACATAAAATGGAATTTTATTCAGCCTTTGGAAGAAGGAAATGCTGACAGCTGCTACAACATGGATGAATCTTGAGGACATTATGCAAAGTGGAATAAGCCAACACAAGAAGATAAGCATTATATGATTCCACTTATAATAAGAGGGACCTGGAGGAGCCAAATTCATGGAGATGTTACCGAGTCCAAGCTCATTCTGCTTGCCACGCTCTAGGCCAGTGAATCCAAGAGGAGGTGTTGAGGCAAGGAATACGACTTTATTTGGAAAGCCAGCTGACTGAGAAGATAGCAGACTAGTGTCTCAAAATAACCATCTTGTCGAGGTTTGGATGCCAGGTTATTTTGTGGATCAGAGATGGGGGGAGGTGAAGAAGCAGTAAAAAGGACATTTAATCTTGCTAGTATCTCCTAGAATCCTCCCCTAGGGGGTTGTGTTAATTCCTTTTTTCCTGCAATCTACAGGTGGACAGACTTATGAACAAAGGCACTTTAGTTTCAGGGTCAGGGAGTGCTCAGTAGTTCAGTCACGTCCGATTCTTTGCGACCTCATGGACTGTAGCCCCCCAGGCTCCTCTGCCCATGGGGATGCTCCAGGCAAGAATACTGGAGAGGGTTGCCATGGTCTCCTCCACGGGATCTTCCCAGCCCAGGGATTGAACCCAGGTCTCCTGCATTGCAGGTGGATTCTTTACCATCTGAGCCACCAGGGAAGGGTCAGGGAGAAGGGGCAGGATTCTCTGAGGCAGGACATTATGTGTGATTATAATGACAGAAGTGGCAGAAAGCAAGTCAAAGAAACAGTTTCACCATGGAGTCCGAATCGACTTCTCCCTGCAACAGAGAAGACAGTAGCATGGTCTGGGGGTGGGGAGGAGAACGGTATGTTAGGATTTAATGGGCACAGAGTTTCGGTTTGGGAGGATGAAAACTTTCTGCAGATGGTTGGTGGTGATGGTTATTAAACAATGAGAGCGCACTGAATGCTACAAAACTATACACTTAAAACGGGTAAATTTTATGTTATTTCCCTCTAACCACAGTGATAAAGAAAAAAAAATCCCCTGCTGGAAGAATTTCCCATCGTGTTGTCTTTCCATCAACCAAAGAACCATGAAGAACAATGATTCACACCATCCCACAAAATTCATATTGTTTACCATTTTGTTCTCATTTCCATTCCCATCTGCATTTTCTTTTCATCTTTTCTGTGCCTGACAAGGTGTTCTTTTTTAGAAACTGATTTTTTCTAAGTTGTAAGTACCCTGGAGTACACTTTTTACTGGATATAACAAATAAACAAAAAACAGGAAAAAAAAAAAAAGGAAGAAATACTGGGTTGTAGTATCCTAACACTAACATTCCAGCCTTCTTATTTCAAAAGTTAGTCACAGAGACTCACATTGGGTTATGCTTTTTAACACAGCATGGTAAAAGCTCTGATTTCTTTTTGGCTGAAGATTTTAGGCACACATAACCTTCTGCTTAATGACCTCAGAGCAATTTATCTAATTTTTCATAATATGCAATGAATGAAAAGGTCGAATGGAGAAAATGACTTAAAGTTTTCGAAGCTCTCTGCACTTCATAAATTCATCCTTTAATGCCATCACACATATCTATCTGGCAGCACTTTTTTCGCTTTCTTCCTTTCAAAGGGGACTTGGTGCCAACAACAACAACAAAAAATTACACAGAAAATTCTAAAACAATAAAGACAAAGTAACATTCCCCTTTAAAAAGGCAGAAGTAGAATTTCCAAATGTGGGTTTCTTAAACTGCCTGTATTAGAATCGCAAATGTGCTGATTAAAGATGTAGATGCCCCACTGAGTCAGAATCTCTGGGGTTCTGGCCCTGAACCCACTTTTTAGAATATTTCACAAGGTCCCAGGTAACTAAAGGAAGGCTGGACTGAGGCAAGATGGTGGACAAGACACAACTGGGTTGGCTCCGAAGGGCTCCATGTCTAAAGGCTGGCTAAGGAGAGCAGACACGTGAGCCCAGGACTTCACCTACTTGAGGCCCAACCCAGGTACCTCTCCCCTATGCCTCGGGGCCCCAGCCCTCCACGTCCAGCATCCTCAGACATCCCCACTGGTGGACTCTGAGTGGACAGCAGACACTGCACTCTTAGCACCCTTACTTAATGAGCACAGAAGAGTAATGGCCAATCTGGGCAGGAGCCTCAGCTGCCCTCCTTCAGCCTCCAGCTGGCCTCACCACTGTGGGCACTGCCCTGACCTGCTGCCAGGCTGCATGCACCTCATTCAGCCAGAGCCCTGTTCCAGGCCTGCTGGAGTGGCAGGGCCAGGGTGAGCAGATGGACCTTGGTCTTAAGCACTTAGTCTCAACCACTGCCTGTGGCCACCTGGGACCTGTGCTGTCTGGCATGGGCTGGAGGGGCAGGGCAGTGTCTGTTTCCAGCACGCCCTCTCTGCCCTTTAATTGCTTTAAGACAGGGGTCCCCAGCCTCCTGGATCTAATGCCTGATGATCTGAGGAGGCGCTGATGTGATAATAATAGAAATAAAGTGCACAATGAACGTAAAGTGCTTGAATCATTCCGAAATCATCCCCACTCCCACCCCCACCCCCAGCCCATGGAAAATTTTTCTCCTAGGAAACCCATCCCTTGCGCCAAAAAGGTTGGGGACCGCTACTTTAAGACAATACTTTTCATAGCTCCGTGAATTATTTACTCATTTATTTATAAGTACTTATGTAGCACTTTGTATGTTCCAGAAACCTTCAAGTGCTTTATAAATATTAACTCATTCAATTCTTATAAAAACATTGAAGCAGAGACTCTTTGTGCTCAGTTGTGTCTGACTCTTTGCGACCCCATGGACTGTAGCCTGCTAGTCTCCTCTGTCCATGGAATTTTCCAGGCGAGAGTACTGGAATGGGTTGCCATTCCTTCTCCAGGATCTTCCTGATCCAGGGATCGAACGTGCATCTATTGCATCTCTTGCATTAACAGGCAGATTCTTTACCACTAGCACAATATGGGAAGCCCTAGAGACTCTTGACCCTCACTTGAAACTGGGACAGCCGAAGCACAAAGAAGTTCAGAACTTTGCCCACAGTTGTTAACTGGCAGAACCAATTCAAGCCAAGATGGTCTATCTTCACAATCTGTACCAAGCTGTTTAAATAGGGTATATATGAATTAAAGGCAAAATAAAGCACATCAATAAAAACACAGAGGGTATTAAATTCTGGTTACTGTTCCCTATCCTGAGGCTTTGTTGAAAGAGGAAATTAAAGAGCATCTTTGAGAGGTGTTAAAGGAAAAAGCAGAGAACTGAAGCTTTCTCATTGGTATTGCTGGAACTGAACGAGAACTGAAAAACAAGCAACTTTCTCATTTTGTCTGCCAGTGCTACTTAAGGCCACCCAGTGCCCAACTGATGGCATCTTTTAGAGAAACAACCTGCTGGTAAATTATTGCTTTGTACTTAGCCCACCTTTCTAGTTTCTTTTCTTATAGCTTAAACCTCTTCTTCATATCTATGCATGCTGTGGATTCACTGAAAAGATCTTATCTTTTTTGGTGCGAACTGACATCTTAGCCCTAGTCACACGTGAACCATGCAAGTTGAGTCTAAGTTGAGAACACCTTTATAGTTGAATATCTCCAGTCAACACACAGCATCAGCTGGACCAGGAGAGTAGTTTTCAATACGTGATATCTGACCAGCAGGAGCAGCATCACCCAAGAACGTGTTAGGACAAATTCCCTGTCCCACCCCCGAGCTACTGAAAGACTGGGGACTAGAGTCCTATGCTCTGTGTTTTAACAATTCTCTGAATTTAAGAAAATTGGTCTAGAAAAAGTAACCAAATACCACGCATACACTAATAAAAAAAATGTCAATTTCTTACTATGAGTTAGTTTTCTAAGAGTTTATCTGGGATTAAATACTGGTTCTACATTGTACTGCCTATATGGTTTTAGGCAAGCCATCAAGCTCTGTAAATCTCAGTTTTCTTTTCTGTAAGATGGGAATAACAAGACTTGATGTTACCTGGATTAAATGGAAAATATGCATCCAGAATGGTGACAGCACATAGAACATGACAAATACTCAAGATATGTTTGTGTTAGTATTTATCACTCTGGTCACTTTTATGGGTGCAACAGCATGTGTTAAGGAACGTTTTAAAAGGAGAAGGACTGTGTTATGGGTGGGAATTCTCAGAGAATACCGAGGCAAAGGTTGTAGAAGATTCCATTTTGTTCAAAATATGTGCCTGACCTAGAGGGGGTGGGACTGGGATAGGGGGGTGGGAGGGAAGCTCCAGAGGGAAGAGATATATGTACACACACACACACACACACACACACACACACACATACACACACAAACACACACACATACACACACATACACACATACACACAAACACACACATATACACACATACACATGCACGCACATGTACACACACAAACACACACATACACACACAAACACATGCACGCGCACACACACGCACGCACGCACACATACACACAAACACACACATACACACACACATACCCACTCACGTACACACACACATACACACACACATACACACAGAGTGAAGTCACACTGTTCTACAGTAGAAACCAACACAGCACTGTAAAGCAGTTATTCTCCAACTGAAAAAAAAGAAAAAAACTATGAGTCTGTCCGACCAAACTCTTTCCCCACTGGCCCATTAACCTAGAGCCTCAGCATCCCTGACTTTCGAGATCCCTAGAATGCAGAGACGGTCCTTTCGATAGACCCTGCCAGCCAGACTCTTCTCCTCCTCAGGAACATGTGAGACAGTGGCTGGGGGACGGGAGGGGATGGGGTTCAAGGAGGACCTGATAAACAGGGATGGGAGATGAGGAGGAAGATGGGACCATCCTGGGCAGAGCCCAGGTCCTGGGTCTTCCCCTCTGTCACCAAACCCCCTCCAAGGCCTCTGCCCTCCTGTGGCCACCGTGGCCAGCCTTGAAAACGTGCTACTCTCCTGTCTCTGGACACAAACCTTTCCCTCAAACCCTCCCACACAGGCTGGAATTTTCCAACCCAACCTGTACTAAATCCAAAGGCAGGAAGAGATGGGGGAAAGAAAATGAGCATGAAGAAATCAGGGAAAACTAGCACAAATCCCAGAAAACCAGGGGTGCACACCAAGGACTGGGATCTGACCCCACACCAACAGCTCCACAAGCTTCTGCGAACTGATTTTTCTTGTTAAACTGGAATAACGGGGTAGAATAACAGATAGTGGAATAATGAGGTGGAATAACAGTAATCCCAAGGGGAGTGCTACCAGCCAAGGAGAGCCCTCATTGATTCACAGTCTCTTTTATTCTTGTATCTGAATTCCTAACCCCAACCTACCTCTCTCCATTCTTCCCACTTGGTCCTTTGGGCTAAGCTGGCTTAGTGGGAAAGAATCTGCCTGCCAGTGCAGGAGATGCAGGAGACCCTAGTTCAATCCCTGGATAAGGAAGATCTCCTGGGGAAGGAAATGGCAACCCACTCCAGTATTCTTGCCTGGAGAATTCCATGGACAGAGGAGCCTAGCAGGCTACAGTCCCTGGGGTCACAAAGAGTGGGACATGACTGATCACACACACTCACACCCCCAACAGCAAGGGAGGTTACGACATTTGCTGACTGACAACAGATAAGGTCAGCAAGTTAACTCATAGGTGGGCTGAACCATAGCTGAGGATAAGAAAGAGTCCATCAGGTGGAAGACAAGAATAACCACAAAGCTGAGCACCTACGAAGTGTCAGGAACTATGCTGAACTTGTTACATCCACCCTCTCATCTACCCTCCTAACAAATCAACAAAGGCAATAATAATAGTTATTGCAATTGACTGAGCACTCACTCTGTACCAAGCACTGGCCTAGATACTTTACATAAAGTCTGCATGCATTTAA
This sequence comes from Muntiacus reevesi, assembly GCF_963930625.1. Lineage (NCBI taxonomy): Eukaryota > Metazoa > Chordata > Mammalia > Artiodactyla > Cervidae > Muntiacus > Muntiacus reevesi. The sequence goes on along the minus strand of NC_089250.1, from coordinate 161,944,839 downwards.
TTCTTATTACAACTGTATTAGCTGTAGATCTTTGTTATGCCTATTTTTAACATAAGGAATTTGAGACTCCAGGGTATTAAACACTGGACCCGAAGTCACACAGAGGAAATATAGCAGAGGCTGGAGTTGAACCCAGGGGCTGACCAGAAAATCCACCGTCCCCAGCACTGGGAAGATGGGACAGCAGTCATCCAGGGAGAGCGGGAGTGGCATTGGCCGGAAGGTTTGCTGAGTGCTGGGAAAGTGCGGTCATTTTAGCTTCAGGAAATGATTTGCATGAGATGAAAAAAATAATAATAATGTGGAACCTGGGTCCACAGGGCATTCAGGAAAAGAAAATTCAGTCTCAAAGGAAAACAAAAGAATTGAGAGTGAAGAGGGTGAGCTGCTTGCTCTGTCAATAGCTACATCAATCAAGGGTTTCAGTAAAGAAAAGAAACAAAGTTCTTAATAGCAGTTCTTTGGATGGATTTTATAACATCAACAGAAAAGACAAAGAACCAGACAAGCGAGATCCAAGCAACAAGAAATACACTGCGGCCACACCCCAAAGAACAATCGGGTAGGACTCTCGCTGGACCTTCTGCTGGTACCCTGTCCCCGATTCAGCCACCCTTGGCTCTTAATCACCTCTCAGTTCCCTCCATTGCTGTGTCATATTCTCAGTTGCGGGCACTGGAATGCCTGAGTCTGGATAGGGACAAACCCTCATTCAGCTTCTAGGATCTCTGGCATCAAGATTCACACAACACAGGATGCCCTGCCTTTTCCTCCCAAATCCACACCATCCACAACAGTTGCTGAGGCCGGCTTGAACAGATACACACCGTGCTAGGTCAACAGAGATCCTGAAGACCAGCAAGGCTGGAATAAAAACAGTTGGCGAGGGATCCAACATAGGGGCGAACTCACAAGCCTCTTTGAGTAGATGTATCAGTTTTAATGACTGAGACGCTGAAGCCTTCTTCCTGAGTACCAGTGTCACCAGCCTTGTGAAAATGTTCCCTCGACTCAGGAGGGTTTAAGACTTGAGGTCCCCATGCCTCCTGACCACGCAGTGGCTGAGGATGATGACCAAGTGCTCTTGGAGTCAGTGGGCTGGAAACTCCTCCCCCGAAAGTCCGCTTGGACCCACCATTCTCTGTGTGACTGATGCTCAGAGGAACGGCAGCAAAAAGTGCCTTCTGGAGGGACAAGTTTATGGTCATGTGCTGACCTCCTAGCAACAGAAGGAGGCACCATGACCCTGGAATTTTTTCATCTGTGCAAAGGCTGGCCCTGCACCCAGTTCTTCAGCCTCTGCTGTGCTGACCTGGAAATCTCAGCATAAACTCCCCTGTGCAGTGATAAGCCTTCCCAGCTCCCAAAGCTCCCTTTGTGAGAGATCCCTCTTTCTGCTTAGTTCCAGCTTGACACAGCAGGGTCAGACAGCGAATCATAAGCAGAACTCATTCATGCTTGCACACGCCATGGCCTAGCAGATCTGGCCATCGAAATCAAGACAGAAACATGCCTCTGGTGAGGAGAGAATAATCACCACCACGAATGGAACCAAACAGCTGGCTGAGGATGACAGCAAAAGGAAATGCTCAATGGGGACATTTAATTTCAAAGGAAAAACCTCCAGAAGATGACAAATGCAATCTTTGGATTGAACCATCTGCAGTTGAATAGCTCCCCGTGAGCAACACATTCAAACATTCATAGAATTAAGATGCTAAAAAATTAATGTTTATCTATTATAGAAGTGCTTATAATTGTCTGACGCGCGTCCATCATCAAATAACAGTTTCAAACATTCAAGGACAGGCCCCATCCAGCGAAACTGTCAAAAGAGAACGAGGAAGATTTATTAGAGGGAAAGTTTGTGAGCTGCGAGCCCTCTTGTGGCCACAAAGTGCAGTGCAGCCTGTGTCTCCATCCCCACCCCCAACCCTCAGTCCTGGAGCTGGAGTTGGGGGCTAGAGTGTTGACTTTGAGGCCTGACTCCTTCACCAGACCAAGACCTCTGATTCAAAGAGAGAGACTGCGGGACAGCAAGAAAATGCTCTTCCTTCCTTGTGGTATCATCAAGGACAGGGCACAAAGCTTCCCACACCTCCTCTGTTATTCATAAACAGTGCTGTATCCATAAACATTTATGGAACTTTACAGATGCATTGATAGGCAACATCATTTATCTAGAAAGAAAACACCACTGAAACTGAGGCTCCAGGAGACGATGTGACTTGCCTGAGGTCACCTATTCTTCCAGCCTGATCTTAAATATCACCTCTTCCCGATTTTCAACAGCCACCTGCCTTTAAATGTCTTCCTTGACCGTCCCGTATAGTCACACCAGCGCCATCCACACCCCCTACTGTCAGACACAGTCCACCGTCTTTGCCTCCATTTCCACAAATGATCACAAGTTGGCTCTATGCTCCTCCCACTAGAGTGGAGACGCCAGTGGCTCGAGAACCGTCTCATTCACCCATACTCCAGGAAGTATCCGTGGAACCATGAGTGACGTGATCAGTAAGGCACGTGGTTGAAACACAAGCACAGATCCATCGACTCCAGACTCACTGGAGAAGCACAGGGCTTGTTGACTTGGTGTCAGCTCCTAGACACCCCGCTGGGCTCAGCCTGCAGACCCCTGTGTGTGAGGTTGACTCTACTCTTTGCCATGCAAACTCATTCCTCCTCCTTTCTCCCCCATGTCAGGCTGGAGGCACCACTCTCCACCCAGTTGTACAAGCAAAACATCAAGAGGTCATCTTGCCTCCACGGCACGTGAACAGCTCCTTCATCTCCACCCACGTCACCAACCCCAAGTCCCACTATTTCTATTAATACCTCCCAAAGCGTCCCTTGTGGCTCAGCTGGTTAAGAGTCCACCTGCAATGCGGGAGACCTGGGTTCAATGCCTGGGTTGGGAAGATCCCCTGGAGAAGGAAAAGGCAACCCACTCCAGTATGCTGGCTTGGAGAATTCTAAGGACTGTATAGTCCATGGGGTCGCAAAGAGTCGGACACGACTGAGCAACTGAACTGAACTGAATGCACTCGCCTGAATGTGCCCACCTGCTCTCTATCCCAGCCATGCTTCCTTGCACAGGTCATCATGAATCATTCACATTAGGGCAGAAGCTTGTCAGCTGTCCTTCCAGCTCTGGGCTGCTGTCCTGGCTGCAACCAGAGGGTGGTTGCAGAATGGAGCTGCCTTGTCACTTAGAACCCTCCAGGGCTCCTTGTGGCTTTTTGGAGAAAGTCCAAAAGGGTTCATTTGACCCCTTTGGCTCCTGCTGCTTCCTGTCTTCCGCCCCCTGCCCCTAGCTCCACCCCACAGCTCCAGCCTGGCAGACATTGCTCCAGAGAGCTCCTTACAGCCCGCCACTACACCACAACTTTTCAAGGACATTATCTTGCTAAACTCTCACAGACCTTTCCAAGAGAGCTATTACTGTTCCCATTTTCAAAATGAAGCAGCTCCTAGAGGCCACGGTGACTTGCTTGGAGTCACCAGGCCTCTTGGTTTGAGATTCATTGTACTTTCCTATGCCCCATCCTCACTGTCATTGACAGTGTTTGTTAAGCACTTACTGTATACAGGACAACAGGCAAGAAAACTCCAGGGCACTCTTATGAGCAAGTCATAAAGCACCTTTGTTCACACACAGCTACCCAGGTGCTCACTAGAGACCGCCTGACCCCTGCGCCTTGAATCTCCAGCCTCTAGAGCAGTGTCCAACACACACCAGGTGCCCAATAAACACGTGTCAAGTGAAAGATTGTCCATTCTCTTTCCCCTTTCAGAGGGCATAGTTTGTAGTGTTTCTAGAGCCATCTGACTTGTAAAAGACAAAGCACAAGAAAATATGAGCTGGGACTTCGCTGGTGGTCCAGTGGCTAAGGCTCCATGATCCCAATCCAAGGGACCTCGGTTTGATCCCTGGTCAGGGAACTAGATCCCAGATGCTGCATGCCCCAACTAAGGCCTGGCACAATCAAATAAAATAATTTTTTTCTTTAAAAAGGGAAGAAAATATGAGCTTTTCTTCTTTTCTTCTCTGGTTCTTCAGGTTCCTATAGGTCTAGAAAAGATTTTTTCATGTCTCCAGATAGAACATGAATTCTGACATCACACAGTTCTCTCACCCCCATTGGCAAGTCCCATGATGATATGAATAAAAGCTGTGTTGAAGATACTAGGAAGTGTCAGCCATTCACGGATTTGGCAGGGACTTCAGGCGTGACCTGTATTGGAGTTGGAATACAGAGCGGAGGTCTCGTGAAGTCCCAGTAAAGCAATGACCGCAGGGAGACAGGGGCAGCCCCAGTGGGAGAAATGTTCCAGGCAGCTGCTCATCGAGTTACAGGAGTAGTCCGTTTATACTAGTTGCCATGGCAACCCTGCCCTGCAAATTCAGAAAGTTTCATGAACAAGATCACTCTGGTGTTAAAGATTTCATGAAAAAAAAAAAAAAAAAAAATGGCCAACTCAGCCCCAGGGGGTAGGTGTACTTTCTTTGGAGGACTTCTCCCCTCAAGCCAACCACAAGATAAAAGGACCCTGAAGGCTGGTAGTAGGTTGGTGCAAACATAATTGCGGTTTTGGATTGAATTTTAAATCATTATAACTAAGTTCAAATACATCTTTATTCATCAAACTAGGAAACATTATAATCAACACATTTTGGCCAACAAAAAAAATGTTTGCTATTCCTGTAGTGTAAAACTCCATACTTCGGGATTTGACCAACTCTTGGAAAGCATTTTTCGCATTCTGCTAGTTGTGGAAGCAATTTCCCTGCAAAAAGTTGTCAAGATGCTTAAAGCAGGGGTAGTCAGTTGGCAAGAGGTCAGGTGAATACGGCAGATGAGGCAAAACTTGGGAGCCCAATTCTTTCAGCTATTGAAGTATTGGTTGTGTGATTGGGCATTTTCATGCAGAAGACTTGGGCCCTTTCTGTTGACCACTGCTGGCTACAGGCCTTGCAGTTTTCAGTGCATCTCATCAATTTGCTGAGCATACTTCTCAGATGTAATGGTTTCACCAGGATTCAGAAAGCTGAGCAGATCAGACAGGCAGCAGATCACCAAACGGTGACCATGATCTATTTTTGGTGCAAGTTTGGCTTTGGAAAGTGCTTTGGAGGCTCTTCTCAGTCCAACCACTGAGCTGGTCATTGCCAGTTGTCACATAAAATTCACTTTTCATCACACATCACAATCCGATTGAGGAATGGTTAGTTGTGTAGAATGAGAGAAAACAACACTTCAGAATGACAGATTTTGGGGGGGGGTTAGATCAACTCATGAGGAACCCACTTATCAAACTTATTCATCTTTCCAATTTGCTTCAAATGCCAAATGACTGTAGAATGATCAATGTCGAGTTCTTCAGCAACTTCTCATGCAATTCTAAGAGGATCAGCTCCGATGGTTAGTCTCAATTGGTCACCATTACCTTCGATGGCTGACCACTGTGCTCCTCATCTTCAAGGCTCTTGTCTCCTTTGCAAAACTTCCTGAACTCCCACTGCACTGTACATTCGTTAGCAGTTCCTGCCAAGTGCATTGTTGATGTGGTGAGTTGTCTCTGATGCTTTATGACCCATTTTGAACTCATAAAATATCACTCGAATTTGCTTTTTGTCTAACATCATTTCCATAGTGTCAAATAAATATAAAGTAGGCAGCAAGTAATTAAGTCATTAGCAAAAAAAAAAAAAAAGAAATGCACATTAAAATAATGTATAATGTAACCATATTTATTAAGAATGTATTCCAATATCAAACAACAAGTTTCAACAATGCAAACACAGCAATTACATTTGCACCAATCTAATCACTATGAATAAGAAAACAATACAAACTGCTTTATTTTTCATCCCACTAGTTAAGGATTTGTGAAAATCAAAAACAATTACCCTGGCATGCAGCTGGTTCGAATACTGTATGCTGAACATATGAGTGAACAAAGGAATATTTTAAAGTACTGACTTGATTAAAATAAAATATTATTTACATTTATAAAAAATTTTAATATTTACAATTTAAATTTTATTTATCTTATAAATAAATATAGATCTAATATAGATATAGATATGTTAAAACTGCCTGGAAAAAATGCCTGGCTCTGAAGGTTGGATTTTCGAATGCACTATAATTTATGATTAGAACATAAACACTGACTAGCAGGAAAAGCTTGGGGTTTGGGCCTAGGATCATTGTCTCTAGGAAGCTAGTTTTCTCATTTGAGGTAGTCATGATAGTAAATAAGAGAGTATATGCTTAAAGGGGCGCTCCCCAGGCGGCCCTAGTGGTAAAGAACCCGCCTGCCAATGCAGGAGACATAAGAGATGTGGGTTCGATCCCTAGGTCAGGAAGATCCCCTTAAGGAGGGCATGGCAATCTCCAGTATTCTTGCCTGAAGAATCCCATGAACAAAGGAGCCTGGCAGGGCTACAGTCCATAGGGTCGCAAAGAGTCGTACACGATTGAACAAAACAGCTTGGAAAAGCTAATGTGCTAAACCAATGCTAATAGATTTTTGTTTAATCACATCTCACCAGGTTCAGATTCTTGTGTTTCTGCGAACTTGGATCCTACTTCTCTTTTATATGGTTAGTAAATATTAGTTTCCTTCTGCCTTAGGCAGCCACATCCAACCAGAGGGTTAGACCAACATGCAGCCTTCAGAGAGGGTATGTATGTGGGCGCCTGGCTGCATGTGTCTGTCCGTGGGTGAACACAGTCGGGGCACCAGTCACCCTGAGCAGAAACCCCTGGCCATCCTGGACAGGTAGCAAATGCCTGGGCTCTGAACTCTGAGCACTCATTCAGTTTGTTTTCTGACAAACTCACAGTTGGAAATGGGAGGCTTCCGTGAAAACCCTTCCAGCCTTGTCTGGATGAAATGTCCATTGTCACCTTTTCTGTGCACGTGACCCACACAAATTCCTTCTTCCAGACGCCTATCAGTTTCTTGGCAGGTGGCCGTACCTAGGTGCCATTCATGATCTAAGGGGCCTTCAAATCACATGCAGACAGAGATCTCTACCCACGTCTCCCACTCACCAACTGACCACGCTACCTGCTTCTTCTCCAGAGGCTGGAGGGAATGAAAATGGGCAGACAGTACCTGGAGCAAAAGGAGGCCTCTAACTCATTCATGTCATCCTTTCCTTTCTTCCCTCATTGATCCATCCATCACTGATACACTTTTTTCATGAAGCTGTTGGATACTTAGTGATAGGCCCCATGGTAGGCAGCGGGATCCTAGAGTGAACAGGTCCTGACCTCACCTCTGTTCTCCATCCTCCCATCACATGGGCTCTGTTCTTACACACACCATGTTCCTGCCCCAGCATGTTTGCACTTGCGGTGTCCTCTGTCTAAACTGTTCTTCCCCCAACTCTTCCTAGAGCTCATGCCTCCCCTATTTATCTGGCCCTCAGCTCACAAGTCACCTTTCCAGAGAGGCCTCCCCTGCTCACACTATGTAAAAGAAGTTTCCCTTGCCCACCACCCTGCATTTATTTTCTTTATAACCAATGTGAAATTATTCAATTTTTGACAGTTTGTCTTCTTCCCTGCTGGATCACCAGACTGATACACTGATTAGCACATAATAAGATGCAATAGATAAAGTTTATTTAGCACTCGATGAATGCCAGTTGGACTTCCCTGCGGCTCAGGCTCTCTCGCCTGCCAGTGCGGGATATATGTGTTTGATCCCTGGGTTGGGAAAATTCCCTGGAGAAGGAAATGGCAACTCACTGCAGTATGCCAGTTGCCGTTTAGGGTATTTTATACACTCTCCCAATTAATCATTCCTACAAGCCTATGCGCTGGATATTAATAGAGGATTAGGGAAGCTATGTACCTTAGTCATATAGTTAGTAAGAAACAAGGTTGTTTTTTGAACCCAGGAAGTTTAAGTCCAGTGCCTGGGCTCCTAATCCTTACCCAAGACAGTCACTGAATCCATCACCCAGTGTTTTGAATAAATGAACAAATATAAGGATGAATGAACGAGTGAATCTAAGACAAGCATTAAACTATTATTTGACAGCTACATAAGTGCAAAGAAATATATTACTATGATGTGCGTTTTTGATAGAGAGATCAAACCTAGTTAGTACATCAGGGGAGACCAGCCAAGGGAAGTGGCACTTAGACAGCCTGGAGTCTGGACGGGAGGCAGTGAGAGAAGAGGCTCATTCATCAGGTGATCTGCGGGTGACAGCTGAACACAGGCGTCAGACCTCAGGTTCAGAATAACATCCATTTGGAACAGTGTGGAGAAGCAGGCAGGGCATGTATCAAGGTAGGAGCAAAAGCTGGTTATGTTTTTTGGAAGGCAATTTGCAGAGTCCATACTATCTATAATCAGTTTGCAGACTTTAAAAGATGCCCACTTCTCAACCCAGCAATTTCACTTTTAACTAGCTAACCTACCAATATACTTGCCTATCTGTAAAAAGGAGTATATATAAGGAGGGTAGCCATTGAAATAGCGCCAAAATGAATAAGGAAAACCAAATACTTCTCAACAAATAACACCATACTGTGAGGAATATTCCAGAACAAGTTCTTAAATGATTTTATCAGCAATTCTATCAAGACATAGTAGCACTTTAAGGTCTACAAGACATAGTGCCAAGTGAAAAAAAGTCAAGTAACATTTCACTATATAAAAAATGATCCTATTTATATATTTTTAAAAAGAGAAATTGAAGCTATATGTGTGTGAATACAATGCACACACACACACAGATGTAAATGCATGCTTTGAAAAACCATTCAGCAAATTTTTATATCTGTGATTTTCTGGGAGGAAAAAAGGAGAATAAAAGACTCTGACTTAAAAAAAGCAAAGAATCTAAAATGTTTGAATATTTATAATGAAAATGTAGGCGTATATTACTCTAATTTTTAAAAATCTCATATTGAAATAAAAAGATTAAAAGCCAGCACTGTAAATAGAAATCCCCCTGAGAGTATCCCACAGAGCTCCAAAGAGGCCCCATCCAGCCAAAACCCTCCCAGCCACACGATCGGATCTGGACCATCTTCCTAGAGTCTCCTGCTGGTCCTGATTTGCTTCCTCATGGCTTCCCTGATAGCTCAGTTGGTAAAGAATCTGCCTGCAGTGCAGGAGACGCTGGTTCAATTCCTGGGTTGGGAAGATCCCCTGGAGAAGGGATAGGCTACCCACTCCAGTATTCTTGGGCTTCCCTTATGGCTCAGCTGGTAAAGAATCTGCCTGCAATTCAGGAGACCTGGGTTCATCCCTGGGTTGGGAAGATCCCCTGGAGAAGGGAAAGGCTACCCACTCCAGTATTCTGGCCTGGAGAATTCCATGGACTGTATAGTCCATGGGGTCGCAAAGAGTCAGACATGACTGAGCAACTTACACTTTGACAGGAAGAAGGCTCTCTTCGGTCAGCAGTTCTTGGATTCTGATCCCTGGCTAATCCCTGATTCGACATTTGAACTTCATCCAGGGTTCAGGACACCTGCCCGTCTATCCACCATTCCACCGTGGCCCTGATTTGTACCAATCTGTGTAGCTTCACTTAGTTCATCCTCAGGTTACTGTACTCTCATGGAGAAGCAAGGTAAAACACCCACCTCGGTCCCTTTGTCTCACAGATGAAAAGACACTCACTGTTAACATTACCTGGTGATAAGGCTAAGACCAAGTTTTCCACTGGAATTTCCCTTTTCTCTGCTGTGTTGCTGAATTCTCCATGTGGTTCTGTCCTCTTTCCAGGATTCTGACATAGAGTACCTCAACACACTGGCAGGTGAAATCACTCTTGGTTGGCTGAATCTTTAGTTACATTAATAAAATAATGTCTTAATGATCTGGGGTGTTTGGGCAAAGTAGTGACTACTTCTCCGAGACCTTGCCTTCTTAGAGTTTCCAGTCCAGTTTAGGAGACTGACACATAAGCACATAATCTCAACACTATCTGGTGAGCAGTAAAAATAGTCAGACGCATAAGAAAGCTATGAATACAAACATTAGGGGTCCTTGGCTTAGCTAGAAAATTCTGGGATGGCTTCTTAGAGTGGACAGATGGGTGAGTAAGAGTATCTTGGCAGAGAAAGATGAAGAAGCAGAGGGAAAATCATGAGTGAGCACATGGAGATTTGAAATGAACAGATTGACACTGTGCAAAGATTAGCAGTGATTGATGTGGCCATGGCAGGAGATGGCACAGGAGAGGCAGGCAGGGCCCAGGCAACAGAAGGCCTAGAATCCAACTCATACCATTTCCACTGCATCAGAACATGCCAACTGGCATTTCAGTAGTGACCTCCAAACGACTATGATTTTAGCACCTTTATACTGATGCTTTTGAACTGTGGTGTTGGAGAAGACTCTTGAGAGTCCCTTGGACTGCAAGGAAACCCAACCAGTCCATCCTAAAGGAAATCAGTCCTGAATATTCATTGGAAGGACTGATGCTGAAGCTGAAACTCCAATACTTTGGCCCACCTGAGGCAAAGAACTGACTCATTGGAAAAGACCCTGATGCTGGGAAAGATGGAAGGCGGGAGGAGAAGGGGACAACAGAGGATGAGATGGTTGGATGGCATCACTGACTCAATGGACATGAGTTTGAGTAAACTCCGGGAGTTGGTGATGGACAGGGAGGCCTGGCATGCTGCAGTCCATGGGGTCGCAACAAGTCGGACACGACTGAGCAGATGAACTGATACTGAGCCCATAGTATGTCCAAATGGGTTGGGGAAGGGAGAGGTCAGATTTGTTAAATATTGGTGAAAACTGTATTTGACATTCTTTCCTAAAATAAAATGGTCCATTTTTAGAAAGTTCTAGATAATGAGCATTAGGGCGATTGCTTTTCAGGGCCAGCCTCCCACATACGGATGGCTTACAGTCGTAAGGAGGTAAATACAGAGCTTGGTGATGGTGCCAGGCTCAGGATGTACCCTAAAGGATTCCTCTCCATCCTAATGAATCCTGTGTTTGGAAGGTGTTTATGCAGAGGTGATTTGTCTCTCTCTTTAAGAGAGAATAACCAGATGTTCCCCTGATACTAGGATTTTGTGGTAAAGCCTGGATACCAGCATTGTCGCATACTAGAGAGTACTGACGTGTACCCACTTGCCACGGTAATTCCAAATGCAACAGAGCCAGGTTTGAACATCAGGTGATTCGGTGTACTACAGTTGTCCCTTGGTATCTGGGGATTGGTTCCCTGACCCCCACAGATACCAAAATCCATGGATGCTCAAGTTCCTCATATAAACACGAGTAGTATTCACATATAAACTACATTCTCCCATATACATTGAATCTTCTCGAAGTGACTTATACAATACGATGTAAATAATTGTAAATACAATATAAACACTACATAAGTAGTGTTTGCGTGCAACAAATCCAAGTTTTGCTTTTTGGAACTTTCTTGAATTTTCAAATATTTTCAGTCTGTGGTTGGTTGAATCTGAGGATGCAGAACCTGCAGATACGGAGGGCCAACCGTGCTAGATTCAAACAGGCATTCTAAATTATATTTATTAGTGCTTTTTTGATACAAAAAAAGAATAAGAAAAAAATAACCTATTGTTCTATCACTGATAAATTTACTCTATCATCTCAATTTACTTTCACTTTATTTTTTAAAATTCAAGCTTATTGAGGTATAATTTACACACAGCAAAATTCAGCCTTTTGAGGGGAGAGTTCAGTGCATTTGGATAAGACCATGTAACCATAATCCCAATTGAGATACAAAGCGTTTTCATTACCCCCAGAAGTTCCTTCATGACTTTGTGTGGGTCATCTCCTTTGCCCACCAATGATCCCTGAAAATCACTAACCCAATTTCTGCCCCTACACTTTTGCCTCAATTATTAAGAAATAATTTAAGAATCAAGTAAGAAATTTCAAATATTAAGTTATGAAAAGAAAGATAAAGGGTAATTTAAGAAGTAATTTCTTCTTTTTTTGTGAAAGTTCTGGGATTGGAAGGTGAAGTAGAATCCTATTTTGCCAGTTACTTTTCCTTTACTGCATAGTGGTTAGAAAATGTAGTCTTAGACTTCTGACATAATGGAACTTACTGAGATGTTCTCCATAATTATTATATGGTCAATTTTTATAAATATGAAACAACTACCTGAAAATAAGAGTGGTCTCCAGCAGTTGATATGCCAATGTGTATTAGAGTGACCAGATTAATTTTAATTATTGTGTGGGTACTCAGTCGGGTCTGACTCTTTGCGACCCCATGGACTATAGCTGACCTGGCTCCTCTATCCATGGGATTCTCCAGGCAAGAATACTGGAGTGGGCTGCCATTTCCTTCTTCAGGGGATCTTCCTGACCCAGGGATTGAACCCGGGTCTCCTGCAACACAGGCAGATTCTTTACTGTCTGAGCTACCAGGAAGCCCTATGGTGGCTCAGTGGTAGGAAATCGGCCTGCAATACAGGAGACCCAGGTTCAATCCCTAGGTCGGGAAGATTCCCTGAAGGAGGAAATGGCAGCCCACTCCAGTATTCTTGCCTGGGAAATCCCATGGACAGAGCAGTCTGGGGGGCTACAGACCACAGGATCACAGAGAGTCGAACATGAGTGAGTGGCTGAGCACTGAGCGCAGTTCAGTCCACAGCATCAGTTTTAACCTTAGGTCTTTAAAAATTCCTAAATATATGTATATTTACTATTTCACCTAATTCTTAAGCAAGATTGCAGGTGCTGCTGCTAAGTCGCTTTAATCATGTCCGACTCTTTGCAACCCCATGGACTATAGCCCATCAGGCTCCTTTGCCAATGGAATTCTCCAGGCAAGAATACTGGAGTGGGTTGACCTGCCCTCCTCCAGGGGATCTTCCTGACCCAGGGATCGAACCTACATCTCCTGCATTGTAGGCAGTTTCTTGACCACTGAGCTACTGGAGAAGCCCAAGCAAGACTAATATATCAAAATAAACAATGACTCAAATGCAGTAAAAGTTTATTTCTCACTCTCATAAAATATTCTGGTCACAAGTGGTTCTCCTGAAAGCACTGGCTCAAAGACCCAACTCTTTCCTCCTTGAGACTCTTCCATGTCTCAAGGCCCTATCATTACCTTGGGGGAAGAGAGAGCAGAGTGAGTTTCTTAGAAGTCTTAGCCCATAAATATATTACATCAGACTGGCTGGAATTCGGTCACATGGTCATATCTAGCTGCAAAGGAATCTGGGAAATCCAAAGTTGTGTACTTGAGACGAAAAGTACACAGACTCTAATGAGCAGCTAGCAAACCCTGAGCCAGTTCTGTGTGCTAACGGGAGTGAGTTAAAACCTCTTTAATGTTTCTGTGTATTTATCACTGTATTCCTTGCCTTATTTTGCTATATCAGGTCTCAGCTGCAGTTGGCGAGATCTAGTTCCCTGACCAGGGATCGAACTTGGGCCCTCTGCACTAGGAATACAGTCTTAACCACTGAACCACAAGGGAAGTCACTCCTTGCCCTTTATTCTTTACATAATTTGGTGCTTTGTTGTTTGGTACATGTATCTTGTTCAGTCTCTAAGTCATGTCCAACTCTTCACAACCCCATGGACTGCAGCACACCAGGCTCCTCTGTCCTCTACTATCTCCCAGAGTTTGCTCAAATTCATGTGATAATAGTGGTTTAAACAACACAAAGGTATTACCATACAGCTCTGGGGATCTGAAGACTCACTGGACTGACATCAATATGTTGGCAGGGCTGCATTTTTTTCTGCAGGCTCCAGGGGAGAATCTGCTTCCTTGCCTTCCTTGCTTCCAGAGGCTACACTTATTCCTTGGTTTGTGGCCCTCTTCCATCTTCCAAGACAGAAATTCCATCACTGCAGCCCCAGCTTCCATCATCATAACTCATCTTCTGACACCACTCCCTTCCTGTTTCACTTATGAGGACCCTCATGATAGCATTGGGTCCATGTGGATAATTCAGGATAATCTCCCCATCTCAAAATCTTTAATGGAAATTCATCTACAAAGCCCCCTTTGTCGTGGCCACATATTTACAGGCTTCAGGAATTATACACGGACATCTTTGGGGGAAACCATTATTCTGCCCAACCACAAAATCTGAAGCTCCATATAGGTGATCATCATGGTCTTGTTGTGGATAATATCTTTTATCATCCTAAATGCCACTTCTGCCTTATTTCAGTTCTTGGCTTTAAATTCAACCTTACGTGACATTAGCACAGTTTGTTAATAGTTGCTTGTTGCGTCTTTGTCAAGCTCTTTGCTTTTAACCTAATTGAATCACTTATTTTGAATGTCTTTCATTCAAAAATTGAGTCCTTACAAACTTGAGCCTGAAGTTTTCTTTTTTTAGGGAATGAGTTTGACTCTCTTACAGTTACTGCTGTTGTTTTGCCTCATTCTGTCATCTTCTTTTGTGTATGAAACTGAAAACTTTTGCTATATGGGCTATCTTTTTGTTATATGGGTTAGCTTTCCTCAATCTTATTTAGAGTACTTGTTTTTTCTTCTGATATTTTCAAAGTTTTATTTATCTGACTTTAGTTCTTCAAGTGGTTATAATTATACATTTTCAAGTAAGCTTGAACCTCTTCATTAGTTGGCTTACCAATATTTGACACATCTATTCAACCCTCTCCATGAATAAAAACATTTATTTTATCCTTCCTCTCATTTATCTACACAAATACAGCCCTAATTTTCACTTACTTAATAATTTTCTTAATAATTACTTAATAATTTTCACTTATTATTATTCTTTTTTCTTCCAATTTTATTGAGATATACTGCTAAGTCACTTCAGTCGTGTCTGACTCTGTGTGACTCCATAGACGGCAGCCCATCGTGCTCCCCCATCCCTGGGATTCTCCAGGCAAAAACAGGGGAGTGGGTTGCCATTTCCTTCTCCAATGCATGAAAGTGAAAAGTGAAAGTGAAGTCACTCAGTCGTGTCCAACTCTTAGCGACCCTGTGGACCGCAGCCTACAAGGCTCCTCCGTCCGTGGGATTTTCCAGGCAAGAGTACTGGAGTGGGGTGCCATTGCCTTCTCCGTATTGAGATATAAGTGACACGCAAAACTGCATAAGTTTAAGGTGTAAGCACAATGATTTGACTTATGCACATCATGAAATGATTATCACAGTAAGTTTAGCGAATATTCATCATCTCATACAGACACAAAACTAAAATAGAAAAAAAAATGTCCTTATGGTGAGAACTCTTAGGAATTATTCTCTTAACATTCATATATAACCTACAGCAGCATTAATTATATTTATCAAGTTGTGCATTTATCTCAAGTACTTATTTATCTTATAACTGGAATTTGTACCTTTTGACTACCTTCATCCAATCCCCCCCTCCTCTCATGCCTTGCCTCTAATAACTGCATATCTGATTTCTTCTTCTGAGTTTGGTTTTTGTTTGTTTGTTTTTGAAGTAAAATTGACCTACAAAACTATGTTAGCCCCTATTACACAACATAGTGATGCTATATTTCTATACATTTCAAAATGATCACCGGGATAAGTCTAGTTACAACTTGTCACCATACAAAGATACCACAGTTACTGACTATATCCCTCACACTCTACATTCCATTCCGATGACTCATTTCTTTTGCAACTGGAAGTCTGTACCTCTTAATCTCCTTCACTTGTTTCTTTCATTATTCTTATTGCTGGCATTGTCACAGGATTGAGCACACTTTAAAGATTTGTGACATTTGCCATCTACAATTATGATATGCAGGTCTGTTCCTTTCATGATAATCTCAACTTCAGCGCTCACCCAACTCTTTTGTTACTGCCCCCACTTACCTGTTTCTGCCCAAGCTCCACCTCGAATGTGTCTGGCTTTGCCCCTCAGATATCTGAAGAACTCTTTCTTTCTTTTGGCATTGTATTATCTGCATTGGAGCATGCCTTAGTATCGATCACTCTATATCCTTTTTATTTGGGGCAATAAAAAAGACAATGATCAATACTGCCTTTTGATCAGCAGAGGCTTCATTTTAGGAAGAACATGAGTTTTTTTTTCCCCAATAAATCTTTGAATAATATTTTTGTTCATTTATTGGATTCTCTGTTAGATCATTTCCGTTCAATATCTTTGTTTCTATTCTCTGTATGCATTATGATTACCCCAGCTTTGCATTCTCTTTGTTGTTATTGAGTCTCTTTTTTATTTTACCTGTTATTGTTTGTTTGTTTGTTTGTTTGACTGTGTCACACAGCTTGTGGGATATCAGTTTCCAGAGCAGGGATTGAACCCTTGCCTTTGACTCTGAAAGCAGAGTCCTAACTACTGGTCCTCTGAGGAATTCCCAATTCTCTTATTTGTTTTCTTTATTTTGTATTCTTTCTTGAAGGTTTATTACTATTTTAAGTTGCTGATGAACAAATGCATTGCTGTAAGGAAATGATTCAGGGTAACAGGTCTCCCCACTGCACTCCCCCGGGGCACCTCTGATGATTCCTCCAGTCCCCATTGAACATCCACAATCCCAGAACCAAGGTTACAGGTTCACAGTCTCAACTTCTTTACTGTTCTGTCACGGGAAGGCTTTTCTCCCAGAAAACCAGAGTGATAACTATCTGCTTCCTCCTCCTCCACATAGGATGCCCCCAGGGGAAAGGGGTCACTGCACAGTTCTCGGGAGCAATTTCCCCTTCTTAAAAACGACAGGGTAACGTGGTGAGGGGCTTCCCAGGTGGCGCAGGGGTAAAGAATTCGTCTGCCAATGTAAGAGATGTGGGATCGATCCCTGGGTCTGGAAGATTCCCTGGAGGAGGAAATGGCAACCTGCTCCAGTATTCTTGCCTGGAAAATTCCATGGACAGAGAAGCCTGGCAGGCTGCAGTCCATGGCATCACAAAAGAGTCAGACACAAATGAGTACATACACAAAAGATGTTTCAGAGATTCTGAACACTGCCACCTAAAACCCTTCCAGGTGTAACTTTCCAGAGAAACTCAGAGAGAAATGTTACAACATTTTAAAGAGATTTGGCATTTGCTGCCACAAGAGAGTTCATAAAGTGAATTAACTATTTAGCTATTTTCTGTAAAGCAGCCTAGAAATACCTTTGAGGCATCTGTGTTTAATTCTGCTAAAGGGTGAGCAGTCTGCCTAATTTCTCCCTTTCATATTTTACTAACATTTTTCCTCCTCTATTTACTCCATTAAAGTCTACAACAGCATAAAGGATGAAAGAATGCATTCAATTATTTTAAAATGCTAATTTCATCAAGCCTGTGGTGGCTGTTCAAGGTGATTTCTCCTTTAATGAGGAGATGACTTGGTAAATTTCTGACTCTCAATGTAAACTGTTCAGTGTTCCGTTCACAGCCTCGCTAATTAATGTGTTAATTTGATCAAGAGTAGTTTACATTGCAAGCCACAAAACCTGCAATTCCTACATTGTTGTTGACAACAGGGAAGCCACTTCATGTATGTAAATCAGGCATTTACTCCTCTCTGAAAGGCAAAGTGCAGTAATCAGAGGTGATGGAAACCATGAGTTAGTAGAAATTCCATGGGCACGGAAGCTATGAGGAAGTAGAATAGAATAATAGGATACAAAGACATTCACAGTAGTAACAAAAATAGGCAGAAAGTATTAGTGCTCTGTGGGTTGAACTCCAGAAAAGGGAACACTGAACAGTCACCTTGAGTAGGGGATTAATAATGTAACCTTGAGAATGACATTGGAATCCAAATGGCATCCCAGTCTCCCTAGGAGGCTCAGCTCTACCACTGATTTATCTTTCTAATTAGGAAGTATATTTATAACCATCTCCATTATTGAGGGTAATCTGAATGGTCCTGGAAATTAAGATTCAAACCAAAGTCATGGTCCCATGAGGAGACCAGATGGCAGGTATGGCTGGATCAGGGCAAACCAACCAATGGTTTGGTTTCAGTCGCTAAGTCGTGTCCGACTCTTGTGACCCCAAGGATTGTAGCCTGCCAGGTTCCTCTGTCCATGGGGTTCTCCAGGCAAGAATACTGGAATGGGTGGCCATTTCCCTCTCCAGGAGGTCTTCCTCCAACCCAGGAATCGAACCCAGGTCTCCTGCATTGCAGGCAGATTCTTTACCAACTGAGCTATGACAGAAGCCCCCAAACTAACCAATGTCAGAGAGAAAAAGCACTCAAATGTAGGTGCAGTCAAGGGAGAGGACAGCCTGCCTCCATGATAAAGGAGGGCATATTTCACTGGTCATGCTAGAGAACAGTCTTCACCACGCATTCAACAAGTGGCATCAGCACGGGACTGGCAGGATCACATACATGAACACACAGACTGTGCAAAGCCACAGCCCCACCTCCCAGCAGAGTGATGAGAGTACAGAGCCCCTGCCTCTGTGGAGCTCACCTTTGAATGGGGCTCACAGGGAACTGTTTGCTGAACTGCATCACAGGACGGGCGGGGAGCTGGAGCGTTTATCCTCTCACTCCTGCCGTCTACTGACCAAGGGTTGCTCTGCTCTTCCACGAAATCTCCACACCCACAGCCAATGAACAGCCTTGGACAGACAATCAGGAGGCTACTGTGGGTTAGAGAGCTGTTCCCTGTGGCCTCCAGGCCAGGCTGGGCTAAGGGGAGTGGGAGGGACACTCAGCCCCTGTTACGATCACAGGTCACTTTCCAGAAGGGCTGGGCTGCCACGCAAGTGGAAGTGGCCGTCTTAAGACCATACCTTGTGCTCGTCCGTGGTCACCAACAGGAGGGAAAAAACACAGAGGAGTCGGACTGGCAGATGGCAGAGGACGGCAAGGTCTCACCTATTTTCTCAGCGACATGAGAACAGAGGTCATCAACCAACAGAGCAGACAGGGAAGATGTTGGAAGGTGGAGGAAAGCTGAAGTGTGAAATGGTCATCACAAAGTGTAGGGAGGTGTGTTTACTGAGAAACAGCCTGGGGTGGGATGGTGCTGAGCGCCCTTCCGAGATCAGAAACCACCATCCCAGTTATATGTCTTCTTCCAGCAACACTCAAGCAGCAAACAGGTTGTCTGGTTTAATTAGGACTGGGACGTTGTCAGATGTGTGTGTGAAGGGGAAGAAGGGAACAGAGAGTTAAGGGTTAAGCTTTGGCATCAGGAGGAATCCAGGTTTTAGGGGGTGGGGCTAAAATGTAGACACTTTGGGTGCCTTGTTTAAGAGAAAGTTTACCAAATCACAGATGTGAAATTAAGCATATGAGTGAATTTTTTTAGAATCAGAAAATAAGAAATTTTAAAACTCAGTGCTTACTACAGATGTCATAACATCCAAAACAATAGCATGCTTTTTAATTAGCTGTCTGATACAACTTTCTATTACTTTCTTTCCTGCCCTCTTTTGCCTATTCATGTGAAAATAATCTTAGAGAACAGAAACATAATTCAGTCTTTCCTCTAGCAAGGTTGATGGATATGGTTTTTTTTTCCTTATTGATAGTTGCAGAAATAAAACATATGACTTCACACAGATATAATTACTATGTGTAATATTAATACAGGTTTTATGCTACTAATATGGAAAAACTGGTAGATTCTATTATACATCACACCCATCAAAAAAGAGAGGATTTATAAGCATAAATGTTGCATCACTGAGGATATTCCTTCCTCCAAGGTATCTATGAGAAATTTTCACACACCACCTTCTGGGTCCACACGTTTTAAAACTCGGTTCTCCCTCATTACCCAGACACTTCCCGAGCTGAGCTCTATAGGACCTGCTCAAATCACAAGATGACCCTGGGCTCTGACCCCTTGTGTCCTGATGATGGATGGATCAGCATAAAAGGCAGTAGGAATATTCTGGAAGCAAGGTTTACATGAGGACAGCTAGTGCTATTCTTACTATACTCAACTTTCCCTTAGCCACAAGCTGAAAACTGCCTCTGGACAATTCAACCCCACCCAACAAAAAGGCATATGCAACAGACTGGAAGTGTGAATAGAAAGATCCAGTGATTTTCAACTGATTGTGGTTTAAATAGCTCACTTTTGCAAATTTTGCAATCACATATGAACTTATGGCTTCTCTCAAGATCACAGGAGGCTCTCCTACAAATGGGGACCCCAGGACCTAGATGTCACTAGCTATACAAATACCTCTTTAAGGCATAACTGTAATAAAGGGTCTTCTTACTTCTAAGCTAGATGAGAAGTGTGGATGTGGAAACACAGCAAGATAAATGTTATCAATAGAAGGTGTGAATCCTGTTGAAAAGTGCTGAGGTGGGTGGTTTGGAGTCAAGGCACCAAAAATACAGGTTGAGGTAGGTCTCAGCTGAGATGTCTGACTCCAAGATCTTGGATTTCATGACATTTCAACAGAAATAAGAACTAAAGTAGGACCACCGGGCTTACACAGGATGGAGGTAATGATAGCTGAACACAAAAAAGCCAGGCATTGCATGGATTCCAGAGCCACACTGTCCCATACGGTGGCCACTAGCCACATTTGACTACTCACATATAACTCAACTAAAAATTCATTTCAAGGGCCCAATACCCATACCTGGTGAGCGTATACCTGTATCTGTCTAGTACATTGGAAAGTGCAGATATATTGACAGAACAGTCCTCTGATTGAACATTCCACTGGACAGTGCTACTCTAGAAGATGTTGAAATCAGTAAGAAATATGACCCAAGTGTTGGGATATAAAAAAAATGAGCCATGTCGCCTGAGTTCAAGTCCTGGCTCCATCAAGGACTAGCAATGTATCACTTTGGATATATTACTTAGCCTGTCTGTGCCTTAGTTTCCTCATCTTTAAAATGGGTATTATCATAATGTTTACCTTAGAGGGTTGTTGTGAAGCTAAGTTAATATAGCAAATGCTTTGGATAGTACCTGGCACATAGGAAATACTATTCAAGTGTTATCTATGCTGATTATGTGCTAAAAATCTGCACAGAATGACGGAGTGTAAAAGGAGGGGAACCAGGATCAGAAGATGACCACAGCATTGAGGGGCAGCAGTGCGACAGTCTGAGGGTGGTGCTGGAGAAAAACTGGAATTTTGAAGATAGGAGGGCAGAGCCTGCACTGGGAGCCAGCAAGGCACCTAACCCTTCTCTGGGCTCCAAGAAATGTGGCTGGAAACACTACCGTGTTGGAGAGGGTAGAGGGGGCTATAGTGGAAGCCAAACACTCAGGGCACAGCTGCATTTCTGCTGCTAGGAGAAGGTGGAAGAAACACTCTGAGAAGAGGTTGATGTTGGATGGAATTTTGCTGACGGTATCCCCAGTGTCCCAGATGGCCCAAGACAGAAGCTGGGGAGGCAGGCGTGGTGGAGAACTGGATCAAATGACAAAGCCTTGCCTGGAGAAGCATCGCTGTGGCCACGTTCCCCTGGGAAGCTCAAGCTTCCAGTGTAACTGAGGCACACCAGAGTGGAGGACATGAAGGCGTGAAGAGGCTGAGGGTCTCCTGGGGGCAGGTGGGGACCCCGTGGTCATCACAGCCTTCTCTGCAGGTCCTTTTGGAAATTTACAATGTATGCTGGACAGTGTCACAGCCTGAGGTGCAGAGGTCTGGGTGACTTAGTGTCAAAAATCAGGTAACCCTTCTGTTTTAACCCACCTTCCCCCTACATCACTCCATCCTTCCATATCCCCCACCCATCTGTCCACTCACCCATCAACTCACCCACAAATCCACCCACCCATCTATGCATCCGGCTGCCCACCCACCTGCCGACTCCCCGCCCAGGCACCTATCTCTGGCCACCCGTATAAGCACCTGATAAATGAAAGGCTTAGCGTTTCATTTACGCGACTGAAGCCTTTTCATGCTTTTCCATTTCCAATCTCATTTTCTCCATTTCTCTTTATCACCATGGATTTTATGCATGTAAATCCCTTATCTCATTTATAATTTCATCTTCAAGACCACAGTTCAAGCCATTCTTCTCCCCACAGAGGCCCCTTCTCCTCCACACTATTTGCACTGCTTGGGCATGACTAATTAACTTCTCTAACCGTCATAAGCCTCCTCCCAACACTGTCGGCAATAGGCAAGAGCAAGTCGAAAACATTGTGTCATTTCCTAAAATTTAATAAGGAAACAATAGCTTGGGATTTAGAAGTTTTCCGACAGTACAGACATTTGCCCAAGGAGAGATGGATAAATAAAATCCAGCTCATCAGCTGGTAAGAAGTGCATAAACAGAGGAAAGGATTGTTGAAAATATATGTTGAGCCTGAGCTCTCGCCAGCATAGTGTTTGGAGGAAGGATGATAAGAGCTGACATTTATGCAGCTCTTACTAAGGGCCAGGTTCTCTGTCTGCATTGTTTTATTTTATTATCACAGCATAAAGGATAAATTTAGCTGTTATCCCATTTTGCAAATAGGGAAACTGAGGCATTGCTCAATGTCACAGTCAAGTATAGGCAGCTAGGAAGTCTGCCTCTTGAGCCCAAGCTCTCTCTCTACTCTACTACATGGAGGGTTGAGGCTTAACTGGAGACCAGGTACACAGTGGAAATAGTATAGCAGAACCTGGGGGTCAAGGACTTCAGGCCCTTGAGCCTCTTTGCTGCCAATACCTCATTGGGTGACCTTGGGTGAGTTTATGAAAACTCTGGTTTTCATTAAATGAAAAGGCTGAGTTGATGATCTCCCGTGGCTGTTCCAGCCCCAAAGCCTGGAAGATCTACATTACTACATCACTGGCTACGGAATTCATTTACAGCATTAAAGCCAAAGCTGCTGAAAAGTTACCCAAGCAGCCAGAATTAACCAGAGCAAGGACTGTAGGTGGAAATATCAATACACCAACCATAAAACACAGTCTGGGCAATTCTGTGTCCAGGAAGGGCACCAGAGACGATCCCACCATTGGAAACTGTGAGTCCACTGCCCGTGGATGCCTGCAGAATCTGCAAAACCCAGCTTTACAGAAAACGGCTTACAAGGAGTCACACAACCCATCCCCAGCACAGGCAAGACGCTGAGTAGACTCCTCCGTTCAAAAACCTGCTGTGTACTGCCTACCATTTTGGAAAAGCCCCTGATGCTGGGAAAGATTGAGGGCAGGAAGAGAAGAGGACGACAGAGGACGAGATAGTTGGATGGCGTCACCGACTCAATGGACCTGAGTTTGAGCAAATTCCAGGAAATGGTGAAGGACAGGGAAACCTGGTGTGCTGCAGTCCATGGGGCTGCAAAGAGTTGGACACGACAGAGCAATTGAGCAACAACCACCACCGCCTACCGTGTGCCCAAGTGCTGAAGACGGCAGGCGACTGATCAGAGACGGTCCACAGACACCCAGCCTGGGGAGCTGGAACACGCCCTGCGTGGGAGCATGCTCTAAAGGTCTGAGGGGCCAGATGGGGATCCACATCCTCCCCAGCCTCACTGGCTTCCTTCAGCCCCTCAGACTCGCCAAGCCCCTTCCTTCTGCTTCCCCGCGTTCTGAAATGCTCTTCCCCTGCTCCGGGGACAGCAGGCTCCCTCTCATGCGCCAAGAGACAGATCACCTCCTCAAAGAGCCCCCCTTTCACTCTCACCTATGAGCTCCTTTATCATTCTCCATCCCAGCATACAGTTATATATATATTTTAATTTTATTGCAGTACAGTTGGTTTACAATGTTGAGTTAGTTTCTACTGGACAGCAAAGCGAATCAGCTATATGTATGCATATATCTCCCCCTTTTTTAAATTTCCTTCCCACTTAGGTCCTCACAGAGCACTGAGGAGAGTTCTCTGGGCTACAGTAGGCTCACATTAGTTATCTGTTTTATGCACGCATGCTCAGTTGCTTCAGTCATGTTTAACTCTCTGCGACTCTATGGACTATAGCCCTCCAGGCTTCCCAGTCCATGGGATTCTCCAGGCAAGAATACTGGATTGGGTTACCATTTCCTCCTCCAAAGGATTGAACCCACGACTTCTGCATCTCCTGCATTGCAGGCAGATTCTTTAACTGCTGAGCCACGAGGGAAGCACTATTTTATACATAGCATCAATAGCATATAAATGTCAATCCCACTCTCCCAGGTCATTCTCCCCTTTTTCCACTTTGGTGTCCATACCTTTGTTCTCTATGTCTGTGTCTCTATTCCTGCCCTGCAATAGGTTCATCTGTACCACTTTTCTAGACTCCACAAATGTTAATATATAGTATTTGTTCTTCTGACTTACTTCACTCTGTATGGCAGATGGCAAATGCCAAGCAAATGGCATGATTTCATTCCTACCACTGTTGAAACCATTGGTGATGATAATTTTTCTTACACCCTCACTAAACTGAGTTCCAAGAGGGCAACTGCTGGGTCTACTCTAACCGGCCATGCTACTCCAGTGCCCCCAGCAATGATGTTACATCATTTCAAACATTTTGTGAATGAAGAGATATGGGGGGGAGGCAGGGACAGCTCCACAGGGGAGACGTCGGAAGGAAGAGCAGGTTCCCAGACGTGCAGGGTGAGGACACGGTGCACGTCCAGGAGGACCGCAGCACGTGCAAAGACACGGGGGTAACACTGGGAAGGGTGATCCCGGGAAAGTGTCTGATGGGGAATGAGGGGCATGGCCCCTCTTTCAACACCTGGGGATCAAAACCTTGGAAGAACCTGCCCTTCCTTTTTTCTTCCTCAGAAAAATGTTGTAAGCAAACACAACCGCCGAGTCTCACATAAAACAAGGCTAATAAAAACAAGCAAGTGATGCAAATGATAGCTTACAGATGCCTGAGGAGGGAAGAAACCTCAGAGCTGATGATGCCGGATGTGACAATGAATCATGATTTGTGTCTCCAGATGATCCTACCAAAAAAAAAAAAGGCTATGCCAAGTCTGTCTTGGTGCATCTCCACCACATGAGTCTAGTTTACACCTGCCTATAGGCCCACTGAGTTCTCATCACAGACAAGACCCACATTCGAGAGCACAGCTCTGGCAAAGAAAGCAGCAAGGCCTGGCTCACAGATGCATCTTCCAGCCCTCTCCTCAGCCCCTGTTACCCAGCCCCTGCTTCCCATCTCATCCTGATCGCACTCTTAGGCAGCAGTCTCCATCCTTTTTGGCACCAGAGATTGTCTTCATGGAAGATAGTTTTTCCACAGACGGGCAAGGCGATGGGGAGGGGGAGGGAGGATGGTTTGGGGATGATTCAAGAGCATTCCATTTCTTGTGCATTTTATTTCTATGATTATCCCATCAGCTCCAGCTCAGATCATCAGGCATCAGATCCCGGAGGTGGGGACCCCTGCTCTTACGGATGGGATGATGCAGTTGAGGACTTTCTCTGAGTTGCCAAACTGGTTTTATGTCACCTTCCTGTCTCCCCTGAAATGCTGATGCCAAGTCTGTTCCCTCTGCCTTAGGCATTTGCATAGAAAGTGTACTCAGGAGTTTCTAGTGTTGAGAGGGGAGATTAACCAATGATAATGACAAGGATGGCACATTACATCCAGATCAACCCCCAACGCACTCATCACAGGGCTGGTGCCACAGTGCAGACACCGAAGGAATTAATGATAATGAGACCCCTCCTTGTCGAGTGGAACTGGGGAAGTGATCATTACTTGGAGTTTATATGCTTCCTCAAATGAAAATGAGCAAGCACCTCCTTCCTAACAGAAAAACTCCCGGAGTCAAGCATCAGCTGCAATGTGGGTTTTTGGTGATGCCAGCTCTGTTATTAACCACCCTAATGGAAGCAGCTCATGGAACTGAGAGGCTAGATCCTCTAGGAGGATCTTGCTAGAACTAACTTCATGGTGAGATCAGTCAGGGAAGTGATGGCATGTATCCCCAGAGATTTACTGTGTGCTTTGAAAGACAGCTGACTGAGTACAATGTAGAGTTTCTGCTTAAGCAACAAAATGTTTTTCTTCCAGATTTGAAATCTACTGTTGAAAAATTTGATTCGGTTCCCACCCAGTAACACTTCAATTTCTAAAATGATCAATCCTCCTCTGAAGGGAAGCTAAACTTCTAAATCAATGAGAAACTTCTTAGCAATGACGTATTCCAATAAAACCCCTCCCTTCTGGTTTTGGAATGGTGTCTGTCTGGGCCTCTTGGGGCCATGTGACAGGGTAAAACACTTAAAAACTTCGGGAAACAACCACTCTGACAGCTGGCCTACACAAATGACAACTAGACTCCTTGAATTTCCAGAGAAAGATGGGATTTCTTTCCTGGTAGGTTGTGATATACATTAGCAAACAACTCCTTGAATTAAATAGCCTAGGTCCAAGGAGCCTGGTGGGCTACCATCCATGGGATTGCAAAAGAGTTGGACATGACATAGCAACGAAACAACAAGAGGAAGAAAGCAGGGAGGGGACATCAGGACCCCACGCCACTGTCACCACTTTCATGGGTTAGATGGAATGAAGACTGCACCTCACAGATGCTCATGCAAACCGTTCCACTGCATCTCTGCAAAGTCCAAACCCATCTAGGAGCGTGGCATGCTTCTTCCAAGAAACTTGACTCTGCTAACATCGGTGATTTGCAGGCATAAAATATACAACAGATGATTGTTCAAAGACATACTAGGTGTCTCTCACTCTCTCAGGCAAGGTACCTCAGTAAATGCATGGCACCCTTTTATCTATTATTGAAAGGGCGATATAAAACAAAGGTGAAAAACAAAAACAAAGGCGAATACTTCTATCATTTGGCCTAGGAAGTGAAATGGACTGGAGTTCCAAGCTACTGGACTTGGCTCACTCCAGGATGTAACTGCAGCAGTCAGCCTGCATGGGATCCTGTCATGTGATCCCAGGGAGGACCAGGCACCCCAGGCCCAGTGAGGCCTGAGGCTCTGCAGGGCTTGTCCCCCACCCGACCCTGGGCTTAGGACTACTCTGCAGAAGACTGGCCTGTGAATGTGAGAAAGAGAATTCAGGGGAATTCCCGCAGCTGCCCTGCTCCCAACCCACATGGTCTTTATTTTAATAAAGGTAGTCATGCATGGAAGGGGAAAGAGGACCTGAAACTATACAGAGAAAGGTTTAGATTTTTTTAAAAAGGGCCATGTGCAACAGACTCACAGATTTAGAGAATGAATTTATGGTTGCTGGGGGAAGAATGAAGGGGAAGAGATAGTTAGGGAGTTTGGGATGGGACATGTACACATTGCTCTATTTAAAATGGATAACCAGCAAGGACCTACTGAATAGCACAGGGAACTCTACTCAGTGCTATGTGGCAGCCTGGATGGGAGAGGAGTTTGGGCAAGAACGGAGATACACGTATATGTGTGGCTGAGTCCCTTGGCTGACTACCTGAAACCATCACAACATTGTTAATTGGCTATATTCCAATGTAAAATAAAAAGTTTAAACTGAAAACAAAAGAAAAAAGGGACCATTTTCTCTCCCCTCACTTCCGGTCCTCTACAAAGGCAACCACTATCAACATTTCTTGAACATCCTTCCAGTAAAATATTAGTATACATAACTACATATATTTTCATATGCTTTTAAAATATTAATTAAGGTTATATTTATAAAGAGAAATATATATGGATCAAACCTGGGTCTCCTGGATTGTGGGCAGATTCTTTACTGTCTGAGCCACTAGGGAAACCCATATATAGAGATATGTATACATTTTGGGGGCTCCAAAATCACTGCAGATGGTGATTGCAGCCATGAAATTAAAAGACACTTACCCCTTGGAAGGAAAGTTATGACCAACCTAGATAGCATATTTAAAAGCAGAGACAATTACTTTGCCAACAAAGGTCTGTCCAGTCAAGGCTATGGTTTTTTCAGGGGTCATGTTTGAATGTGAGAGTTGGATGGTGAAATAAGCTGAGCACCGAAGAATTAATGCTTCTGAACTGTGGTGTTGGAGAAGACTCTTAAGAGTCCCTTGGACTGCAAGGAGATCCAACCAGTCCATCCTAAAGGAGATCAGTCCTGGGTGTTCATTGGGAGGACTGATGTTGAAGCTGAAACTCCAAAACTTTGGCCACCTCATGCAAAGAGCTGACTCATTGGAAAAGACCCTGATGCTGGGAGGGATTGGGGGCAGGAGGAGAAGGGGACAACAGAGGATGAGATGGCTGGATGGCATCACCAACTCGATGGACATGGGTCTGAGTAGACTCCAGGAGTTGGTGATGGACAGGGAGGCCTGGCGTGCTGCAATTCATGGGGTTGCAAAGAGTTGGACATGACTGAGCGATTGAACTGAACTGAACTAATGTTTCTGAGGTTCACCCATATTACAATGTATCAGGATTCCATTCATCTTAACGGCTGAGTAATATTCCATTGTATGGATAGACAATGTTTTGTTTATCTATTCACTTGTGATGGACACTTGGATTGCTTCCACCTTGTGGCTATGTACAAGTATCGTTGCTTAAATTTCTTGGTGCATATAAGCTGAAGTGGAAGTGCTATATCATATAGTAAGTCTGTGTATAACTTTTTAATATTTTTATTTATTTTTTAATTGAAAGATAATTGCTTTACAGAATTTTATGGCTTTCTGTCAAACCTCAATGTTGTGTATAACTTTTTGAGGAACTACCAAACCATTTTCTATAGTGGCTACATAATTTTACATATCCACTAGAAATATGTAAAGATTCCACCCTCCTACAGTGTTGGTGGGAATGTAAACTGATGCAGCCACTATGGAAAACATTATGGAGTCTCCTTGTGTGTCTCCCTGGGTGTGGCTCCTTGTATGAGTCTCCTTGTGTGTGTCTCCTGGTGTGTGTATCTCTGTCCAAATCTCCCTCTTCTGACAAGGACACCAGTCATAGTGGATTAAGATCCTCTCTAATGCCCTCATCACAACTTGATTACATCTGCAGAGACCCTATTTCTAAATAAGAGCACATTCATAAGTACAGGAGGTTAGTCAACATATGTTTTGGGGGAGACATGATTCAACCCATAACCGATGCCTAAATCCAGAAACCACCTCCAAAATCTCACCTTTCCAATGCATTTTTCGCTTTGTCACTTGAGCAATTTTTTTCTAAATTGTAAGATTATCTTCCCATGCTCTCAGAAACCTGTCACAGCTCCGGCCATCTGCAGGCTCAAATCCAAACCCCTTAGCACAGAAGGACCTCCACTTATCCAGTCCTTTCTAATTTCTGCCCCTCCTCTGTCCACTTCCTGTCCATGTGCTCTGCATCCCAGGAGCTCCCAGCCATCTGCCCTTCCCCAAACACAGCCTGCGTTTTGACTTTTTTCTATGCCCCAAATGCCCTTCCATCAGCCCCTCTACCTCTTGAACTCTTACTCATCATCTTCAAGTCCCAGAGGTTAAACTGAGTTCCTTGAGGAGTATAAAAACGTATTTGGGGCTTCTCTGGTGGTCCGGTGGTTACAAATCAGCCTTATGGTGCAGGAGACACCAGTTCGATCCCTGGTCCAGGAAGAGCCCAGGCGCCGCAGGGTATCCAGGCCTGTGCAATCGACTACCGAGCCCCTGCTCTGAGCCGGCGAGCCACAGTTGCTGAAGCTCGAATTCCTAGAGCCCGTGTTCTGCCTGGGAGAGGCCACTGCAATGAGAAGCCCTCAGTGAGATACCACAACCAGGGAGGAAGAGAGACGCTCCTCGCTACCACTCAAGAAAGCCTGTGCTCAGTAACAAAGACCCAGTGCAGTCAAAGATAAATATATATATATTATATATATGTACATATGGTAATTTGGTGATGTTAATTGAGGGGAAATCTGAGAACTTGTTCCCAGAAGAACTGGTGGCACAAAATTCAGCAGTAGCTTCCTCCTTGTGCGGAGGGGAGCTGCAGGGTACATACCAGCCAGACCCAAACAGCACCACCGTAAGGACGAACTCACGGTTTTGCACACCCTCTCTCCACCCCATGCCCCTTGTCTACCTGGTTCTAGTCCTGAGCTTTCCATCACAGTGAATGGCTCCATCCTGTAGACAATAAGGAACTTCAGTGTCACCCTTAAGCTCTCCATCACCTCGCAGGCGGCACTAGCAGTATAAAGAATCTGCCTGCAATGCTGAAGACACAGGAGACATGGGTTCGATCCCTGGGTTGGAAAGATCCCCTGAAGTAGGAAATGGCAACCCACTCCAGTATTCTTGCCTGGAGAAGTTCATGAACAGAAGAGCCTGGTGGGCTATAGTCCATATAGTCAGATATGACTAAGCACATACGCACCTCTATTTCCAAATTCAAAATTATATCCTGTGGTTTTTATCTTCTGAACTGCACTCAAAGGTCCAGGTATCTCTACCACCATCTCAGTCTAATTTCCCATCATCTATCTCTGGTTACTTAACTGCTCTGCCATTTCCACTGCTGCCCTCCCACACCACAGCTGGGAAAGCCTTTGAAATGGAAAGCAAATCATATATATTATACACACACACACACACACACACACACACACACACACACACACACACACACACACACGCAGACGCTGGTTCTTAAAGCCTTTAAACATGTTCCCACTGTTCTAAGATTAAAAAATAAAAACAAAACAAGAAGTCCCAGCAATGCCTACCAGGCTCTACATAGCTCACATAAATGCCTCCTCTTCAGGCCCACACTGACTTGTTCACCCTACCCTCATTCAATGCCACACTGGCCTTTTCTTGCTTTCAGGAGCATGCTCCCTCATACCTCAGACTCTTTGTTCTTGTTGTTTCATCTTTCTGGAATGCTCTCCTCTTGCCTTAAACCAGGTTCAAATCAGATCTCCAGTTTATCAGATCTCCATTCAAACATCACTTTCTCAGTACATCCCAATCCTTCTTGAATAAGTTGGATTTCCCTTTATAGCCTCTCCATTACTGTGATGTTCTTATTTTTCACACAAACTATAGTTTCTGTGTTAGTGTTTCCTTGTTTATCTGATGCATGGTTCTCACTAAACTATACTACATATTAATACTATACTATATACTGTACTATACTATATACTATACTACACTATACTATACTATAAGCTCCATAGGGCAGGCACTGAGCTTCTTTCTTATCACTTAGATCCTAGGTAACAAGGGTATAGGAAACATTTGCTGAATGGATGAATGACTAATTGTAAATGAAGAACTGGACTCCTCCAGCCATTGTTCTTGCCCCAGTGCCCACGTGATTGAAATTCCTGCACCAAAGAACAGGGAACACCATTTGTCTTGGGGAGTGTATAAAGGAAAATGTTACAGATCACTCAAGTTGTCATAAAATAATCTCAGTAGTGTAACCACTGCTCCTACAAGGACAGTGAGTGAACAAACCACATGGGCCTGCCCCTGAGTTGGCACGAGTGGGAAATGCTTCCCAAACAAGTTAGATGAAACTGTTCAGTGAGGTTATTTGCACTGATTCATTCATTGGAACACTGCAGGGATGTCTTCCAAGAATCACGATTTCCATTCCAGCACAGGTAGTGTTTCTTCTAAAGAAAATCCCAAACATGTTTCGCTGGCTCTCCAGGCACCTGGTTGAAGACAGACAGAGAAGTGATGCCCACAAAATAGATAAGGGCCTTCTTTTCCCTCATTCACTCTGCCCAATGAGCATACATCCTTTTCACTAAAACTCAAGTAATTCGGGCAGCAGTAAAAAGAAGGAGGGGTGATAGCAATGATAATGAGAATAATGCTGAGGCATGAGGCTACCATTTACTGAGCTCTCTTTATGGGTCAGGCTCAGTGCAAAACATCCTCCAGGTATAATCTCATTTAATTCTTAGAGATACTATCTTCTTTTGATTGCCTGAGGAATGAGTGATTCAAAGAGTTTAAATGACTTGGCGAAGATCCACATCAAGGAAATCACAGCCCAGCATGGAGCCCAGAGCCTCAGACTAGTGTTCTATGATTTCAGTACCATGTGGATTATAAACTGAGTAAATCACCTACCTACTGCCCTCTAACTCAGCTAGTCTTCCTACAGTGAAATTAGTAAATAGAACCCATATCTGAATGACAATCGTATGCCTAGAAATTTGGTTAATCCTCACAACAGCCCTGCAGAATATTGCTATTTTCCAGCTTTACAAATAAAGAAATGGAGACCTGGGGGGAGGTAATAATGCGCCTACAGACACATAATTAGTAAGTGCCCATCCTGGTGGTTGAACCCAAGACTCTGACTCTGGGGCTTCTGTTCATTTGATCCCCTCCCTTATAAAACACACCCCGCTTCTGCTTGTAGCCAGTATCTCTCTCAGTCCCAAGAAGAGGTTCCCAGGAACACGTCCAAAAAAGAGATTAGTGAACTGAGACCCAAATTAATGGAGAAACGGATGCCTAGTTTTTTTAGAACCAGCCTGTTTTCTTTGCATTCATGGCAGGTGCTAACTGTAACAATTACTCCGCTCTATTTCCAGGGGCTCAGAAAACATTCAAATATCCAGTCAGAGATCACTTAGCAAAACAAAGACTTTGCATTAAAATCACAGGTCTGATTTAAATTAATTCTCTGTCATCTATCTGTCTATTCAGGGAGATCAGAGGCCGTAACAGGATCTTCCCCACAAAGCTGCTTTTTCTGCTCCCAGTGCAAGCTTATCTCATGACACAACCTGGAAAAAATGAACTGAAATTACTACTGCTGGGAGGCTGAAACTGCCCTCCAGATTTCTAAAATACTTTCCCTCTGAAGTTCTAGAAGGATGTCACGTTTGCAGATCTTCGTCCCCAGACACCTCAGAGACTGAGAAAGCCTCAGAATGATGACTTTTTGAGCAGGTTGAATTACATCTGCTGAGAAAGGAAAGTTGCCAAAATACAATTGAAAGATTCCATCAGTGTTTCCCTGACAAAAGATTTCTTCCATTATGACTTCAATTATTCTTTCAGAATTTCTGATTAAAATATAATCACTTTCGCATGGGTCCATAGGAGATAGGATTCTGGAAAAGAAATGACTCTTTCTGCATAGAAATAAAAGTTACAGAGTTTTAAAAGGTACAAGAGAGAGTTAGTGATACGGTATTTGGGCAGGACCTCAGTTGTAAAATCCTCGTGCTATCTGACACACCACATCCCATAACACAACCCGTGATCAAGAAGAGGATTCATGTGTCCACTGCAGGAAACTCCATGAGGGCAGGAATCATGGCTTCAAGCGGAGGTTGGCATTTAATAAATGTCTGTATTTATGGAATGATCAAACAAGGGGCAACAACCCAAATATCATCAATAGGGAATGCTGAAATATATCAGGGCAGAGCAAGACCTTGGAACAAAGGTCAACTATAAAATACACATCACAGTGAAAAGAATAAAAGCCCTGCAAGAGTATGAGTGAGTGAATGAGAGAGAGAGAGAGAGAGTGTGTGTGTGTGTGTGTGTGTGTGTGTGTGTGTGTGTCTGTTCATGGGCATAGCTAAGGGTCTGGAAAGATACACATCAAGCTGTTACCAATATTATATTCAGGGATTGGAAAGAAAAGAGGGCTGAGGGGCCGAAAGCTTCCCACTATTTATACTGGTCTGTTGGGTTACCAGTTTTTAGCCATCACTTTGTATTACATTTGTGAGTAAAAATCATATCAACAATACAAAAAATGATATCTGTTGCCTGTTGACTTAGCAACTGAGATCTCAGCTGCACAAGCTTCCAAGTTCCCAGCTCCCTAAAATCGCAGCATCCCTTGGCATTGATCTTTCTCTCTGGTGCTCCGAGAGTTCCAGGTTTGAACATCAGCCGGTCTTGGCTGCCAGTCCAGGACAAGGGTGATTTGTGGGCAAGGGTGGAGGCTTACGAAACACAAGGCTGAGCCCTGGTCAATCTTTGCATGAAGCATCAGAAAGCAATTTATCCACCTGATGTAGCTGGAAAAACTCGTGTAGGTGACCTGTCACTGGGATTTTGAGATGAAGCTCTGGGGTGATTGACCCTAACCAAAAATTCAAGAGTGAACATATTCAATCCACTGGGGAGGGGCTTTCTGTAAGAAATGCTTATTCACCCGGCAGGCCCTGGCAGCAAACTGTAGCCAGGCTGTGACTGGTGTCAGGGCAATAACAGGTGATTGTCGGGTAGCTTCCACCTCCTTCCCCTCATTTTCTCTGTTACAAGCCCTCCAAACCCTTCAAAGGACTTCACTGCCCCCTATTCCCAGGGTTCACACCACTCTGCTCCTTTCTTTTCAGTGACCGCCAAATCCCCTCGAGTTCTCCTCATTCCACAGTAGGCTCTGGTATAAAACACTAGCTGGTTACCTCCTGACTATTTAAAACAAGCACTTTAGTCCTCCTTTTGTCTATCTGAAGAAGTCTACTGCCAGTTATGAGGGACAAAGAGGGCATTATAAAACTATGTGCTTAGAGGAATTACAAAACCATTAAGTAGTGGTTCCAACTTTGGTACTTATGCTCTAAATGTCTGCAAAAGCCCCTGTCCCTAAAGACTCCTAACACTGATATGTGTTCACATAAAATGTTTCATGTACATTTAAATTTTTCCACATGTAATATACATTAGTCAAATCAATGGAAGATTTTTTAAAAATCTACCAACGTAGAAAGCTAAAATAGTACTGACAGTCCAATTAATAGCATTCCAGTAATAACATAAGGAATCTAAAAAGAGCAGAAAATAAGTGGAGAACAAGAAGGGGAAAAAAGTATGTAGCTTTTTATGCCTAAAATTAAGTTCAAATGTTTTAGAAAATATTCTAATTAAATATTAATTTTACCACCCATGAGTGCATATTGGAAATAAAGCTCATTGGCTTTCCCTTAGAAGCCCGCAAATCAGCATTTAATATTTAGAAATTGTAGGAAAAAAGAGACAATAAAATTCTTCTGTCATTAGGGGCTTCCCAGGAGGTGCCGTTGGTAAAGAATCTGCCTGACAATGCAGGAGATACAAGAGATGCAGGTTCAATCCCTGGGTCACGAAGATCCCCTAGAGGAGGAAATGGCAACCCACCCCAGAATTCTTGCCTGAAAAATTCCATGGACGGAGGAGCCTGGGGGGTTACAGTCCATGGATCTCAAAGAGTCAGACAGGACTGAGCAACTGGGCACACATTCTGTCGTTACATAAAACCCAAAACATGAACATATAGGACAAATGAGTAGCCAAATAGAAAATGCTATCAATGGCAGATGGAAGAACTTAGCATAAAAGTAGTCCAGGGCCACCTCTAGACATCAGAGATGGAGGGAGTATCCCAAGGTTCTTCCTGTCTGTATTCCCCACAGGCATCTCCTGCAGCACAAGCTAACAGCAGAGCTGTCCAGGGAGGAGAAGCAGAGTCAGGATTCAGCCCTAAACCAGAGCTAGGGCAGAGGATGCAAGAAGGGATGAGGTCATGCAGGGACCATGGTCTTACGCCTGGCCAGATTTGGGGACAGGCAGGACTTAACAAGAACCCAGAAAGGATAGGACACCACGGGTATCTGATGGCGTCCTTTCCTCCCTGCAAAGTTTTTTGATTTGCAAATGGCAGGCCCACGCCAGCTAGATAGGAGCATACCTGCATATGTACCCAGGCAAGTCTGACTCTTTACAATCCCATGGACTGTAGCCCAGCAGGTTTCTCTGTCCATGAGATTTCCCAGACAAGTATCCTGGCGCAGGTTGCCATTTCCTACTATAGAGGATCTTCCCAACCCAGGGATTGAATCTGAGTCTCTTATATCTCCTGCCCTGGCAGGTGTGTTCTCTACCACTAGCACCAGCTGGGAATCCCTAGGAGGAGGATGAAAAGGAATTTTTGGAAGGATTCTGGAGCATCTCATGCTCTGTGGTATAGCTGAGGAGCCTGGGATCTTTTTTCTAAATTTCTACATTCATACAACGTGGTTCCTGCTGAACTGCGATGTGACTGTGATGTTTACTATCTGAGGTTGGCACAGCCTCCACAGGTCAAGGGCTCAGTCCCCAACAAGACTGCCCTCAGACACCAGCCACAAGCTCTTGGGGTCCCTGGCCACCTGCATTCCTGAACAACTGGCTACAAATTCAGAAGCTTCTTATGAACCCTTCAGGTTGAATAATTCCCTAGAACCATCCATGTGTGCGTGTGTTAGTTGCTTAGTCATGTCTGACTCTTTGCAACCACAGAGACTGTACTGCACCAGGCCCCTCTGTCCATGGGACTCTCCAGGCAAGAACACTGGAGTGGGTTGCCATTTCCTTCTCCAAAAAGAACCATAGAAAAAAAGAAAGTGAAGTCACTCAGTCATGTCCAACTCTGCTACCCCGTGGACTGTAGCCTACCAGGCTCCTCCATCCATGGAATTTTCCAGGCAAGAGTACTGCAGTGGGTTGCCATTTCCTTCTCCAAGAATAATCCATAGAACTCAGGAAAAAAAACTATGCTCACAACTGCAGTTTTATTTTAAAGGAGAAATGAAAAGACACACAGGGCAAGGTCAGGGAGGGACTCCAACGCAGAGCTTTTGTGTCCTCCCCCAGGTGGCACTAGTGGAAAGGAACCCGCCTGTCAATGCAGGAGACCTAAGAGATGTGGGTTCGGTCCCTGGGTTGGGAAGATTCCCTGGAGAAGGGAATGGCAACCCACTCTAATATTCTTCCCTGGAGAATCCCAAGGACAGAGGAGCCTGGCGGGCTACAGTCCACAGGGTCGCAAAGAGTTGGACAGGACTGAAATGACTTAGCACACACATACCCCGAGGACAGGGCACACCATCCTCCCCAAACATCTGTGTTTACCAACCAGAAAACTCATCCAAGTCTGGGCGTCCAGAGTTTTTGTTGAGGTGACATTTGACAGAAGTGATTGGCTGAATTATCAGCCAGGTGATTGAACTTGATCTCCAGTCCACCTGCCCAGAGGCGGGGCTGCTGTCACCCAGCCCAATGCCCAACCTTCTAGTTACATGGGTGAGCTTTCAGGTGTGACCAATCCCATCTGCAGTCATTTGAGCATAAACTCAGGTGTGGTCCAGGTGGTCGCCATGAATAATGAAGATATTCTTGCCACTTGAGGTCTCCTAGGAGGATAGAAGCTCCCTCCCAGAAACTGGGTGTGTGTGCTAAGTCCTTTCAGTAATGTTCAACTCCGTGCGACCCTATAGACTGTAGCCTGGCAGGCTCCTCCATCCATGAGATTCTCTAGGCAAGAATACTGGAGAGTGTTGCCATGCCCTCCTCTAGCGGATCTTTCAAACTCAGAGATCGATCCCACGTCTCTTACATGTCCTGCATTGGCAGGCAGGTTCTTTACTACTAGTGCCATCTGGGGACGGAGGCCAAATTCTCTTCCACATAACATCTCTCCATGCCCTGCCTCTGGTTCTGCATTTGTTTTCTCAAGAGAACAAGTCTTATTGGGCCAGCATGGGCCTAGAATTCACTGTCAGTTTAATAAACCAGAGACCTAAGAGGCAGGAGTAAAACTGCCAGGGTCAAATGCTACAAGGGAGGTTTTGGAAAGAAAGGACAGGCAAACCCCCTCTCTTTATGAGTGTCTACTACACTCTGATTAATAGCACCAAATCAAGCATCCAGCAGTCTGAAATCAAGATTCTAACCTTAGAATTCCCTAGAAAAAAGGATCACTTTTATATTATTAATGGAAGAATTGAATATATCCTTAGAAGCCTGTCAAAGTTGAAATAAGCATTATAGAACCTGTCAGAAGTGTGATAGAGAAGGCTAGAACTTTGTGTGAGACAATGTATTTCATTAAAATGAAGACTTTTTTTTCAAGTAATTGAAACCTTCTTCAATATTGCTACAGCAGTAGCAAGAATGTATTGATTGTATGAAGTTCAGAAATTATATTTGGTCCTCAACTTTATAAAATAACTTTGGAAATTTTATATTAAGGAAACACCCATCACTCTGAAGAATCTAAATTCAAAAACAGCTAAGGATGAGGGGAAAAGATTGTATGTTTGAACTTTTGAAACAAATTTGGGTGAATTTATAAAAAAGAAAGCTGAAACGGTGAGATGGTATTGTCCTGCCCGAATGCACAGAGACAAATTAACATCATACAAGGATGGAGAAATCTCATGAAAGTGCTAGTATCTGAAGACAGAAGGTTCTTTTTGCTTCAACTCTTGTCAATCATTTATCCCACAGAAACTTATGCATGGTCAGCCCACAAAGTGAGTTGAAAAGGAAGCAGTATTTCCCTTTCAGAAACAATTGGACACAACACACTTGGACGCTCAGAATCTTGTTACGTTTATGACACACTTTCTTTTTCCAACTTGTCAAGTCCACCTGGAAGTAAAGATTGATGATGTCCATGTGGGACGGCCTGAGCTCCTCGACCTTTGCACTGGTTTATCTAACCTTGACCTGGGCAGCCACTATCAGCCTTAGCAAACAAACGGGATTTGGGCAGCTTCCTTCTCAATGCTGTAGTTACAGAAGACCATCTGTGTTTCCCCCCTCATTCTAATTTTGAGGAATAAGTACCAGGTTTCTCTTCTTACAAGTCCAAAGGCTTGTTGGCTGGTCAAGAGGTTGGCCAGGTGGGAGAGCTAAGTGAGGACCAGGGCAGATAAGAAGTGGGTGTGGCAGTAAGGCAGTTTCTCCTTTGGCCTCAGGCAGCATTGCACAGTGGGTGGGATTTACCTTCAAACAGACACAGTCACATCACCTTTTCCTTTCGGCAAGCAGGCTGGTTCTAACCTGTGTATACACACAGAAAGTAAAATACACGTTGGGGGAAAGCAAAGCAATTGCGGAAAACCAGGAGGCTGGTGGGTTCTGCCATTGGTCAGATCCTCAACAGTGCTGTATCTTTCTCTTTTTTTTTGCCACACCACGCAGTTTGCAGGATCTCAGTGCCCCAACTGCGGACTGAACCCAGGTCGTGGCAGTGAAAGCTCCAAGTTCTAACCACCAGACCACCAGGGAGGTCCCAGCAGGGCTGTATCCTGACCCCACACCGCTGATCCCACAGCTTCTGTAGATGCAGTTGCGTTTCCTCATAGTATCCATCCACCCCAGAAGGGCAGGAGAGAGCTCCCTTGGCGTGCTCTATTACATACATATTTCACAGGCTCCTGGTCATCTTTACAATGGAAAAGTTAAAAAAAAAAAAAAAAAATAGCCCCATCTGGCTATTTTGAATGCTTACATTTTAAAATATTTTACAAGAAATCGTATTTTAAAATAGCACTCAGCAAGATTAAAATCTCACAATCTCATTATTCAAATTTTTACAAATATGCCAACAAAGCATTACCTTGCTCCAAGTGGCTCAAAGAGCCGTCACAAGTGGATTTTGTTCTTTTAACCTTCCTGTAAGTATATTTCTATTACTGATCAAGACTACGTTAATGTTATAATAGTTCTATACCGCCAGCTAATGTGATGTATTGTGAAGTATGAAGGACTGAGTAATTTCCAGACTATGGGACGCAAATCTATTCTTAATGGGCACCTGAGTGTATATTTATGTATTACCTGACAATAAATCACAGAAATGACCCAGAAGTCTTTAAGCACATATTTGAAAACTCCTAACAGCTCCAGAAGCTTCAATAAATCTCACTGTACAAATTAATATGTAATGTTTCATTTGACTTACACAAGACAAATGTGTTTTAAATGCCTACGGGGGGAGGGGAAATCTAAGTATGTCACCTTTGAGTTCTTTGTCAAAAGGAGGAAAGGAAAAAAGAAAGATGTGCCAAATTACTGAAAAATCTATTGACTTAATTTTACTTCTCATAAATTAGATATTTCACACACACACAAAAAAAGAGAGACCATCCTTTGTGGAGAAAATGTGAGTTGAGTATCCAGATAATTTAATTAATATCTGTTTGAAATATTTAGATTATTAGACTCAGTCTAACATGGAGTGGCTTGAATCACTTGTTTAAAGTCCCATCAACTGTCCTTTGAACGTCTTTGTCACTCTCTGTTCTAGGAGTGCCCCACTCTTGGCAAAACCAGAGGCGGCCAGAAAATTTTGGTGCTGTCTTAACTCTCTATCCAGAAAGGTCTAGACTGTTTTTTTCTTTCTTGGAAAGAACTAAGCTGATCCCGCTGATTGAAAACTAGCAATTGTCCTGCAGAAATTGCCTGTAATGAATTGCCACTCATTAGCTGTGAACAGTCTTTTTCAGTGGTGTGGATTCCTGCCCACTCTCTGGGTTCGTTCCTCCGTAGGTCAGGATGCTCCTTGTTCATAGCCACAGAAGAACCTTAGCTTAGTTTTTGGATGGTTTCCACTGACTCCTCTCCTCTGACCCTCCACCCCCCTCCACCCTGCACTGTGTCCTGAAGCTCCCCAGGGACAGCGCCCCTGGGCTTGGTTGGCTCTACCGTGAGAGGCACTGCCCGGAGATAGAGGGAGGAGGGACAATGAGGCTGGTGTATCCATGCCCCTCGACATATTCCTGGTCTCTGCAGTTTGGCCAGGTCCCTGTACCGAAGGCCATGGCTCCCACTGGGAGGCCTTCTCCTCCAGCTTCAGTTCCTCTTCTGGGTTCAAGCAATTGTCCCCCTCAAGCCAAGGGGTGACAGAAACATCCCAGGGTCCTGCATTATCCTGCGGGGTTTTCTGTTAACTCTGCTCACACCTTTGTAAACAGCCTCCGTGTTAGTCAATTCTGTGTCAACTTGACCAGGCCATGGATGCCAAGATATCTGATTATCTGATAATAACATTATTTCCATGTGTCTGCTACAGTTCCAGAAGAGATTAGCATCTGAACTCGTGGGCTGAGCAAAGCAGATTGACCACCCAGTGTGGATGGGCATCACCCGTTGAGTGATTGAGTAGAACAAGAAGACAGAGGAAGGCTGGCTTTGCCCTCCCTCTGCCTGAAGACAGAGCTGAGACATCAAGCTTCTCCTGTCCTCATTGCTCCTGGCACTCAGGGGATCCGGATCAGAAGCTACACCATCAGCCTCCTAGCTCTCAGGTCTTCAAACTAAACTAACCTTCCTGAACCTCCAGCTTGCAGGTGGCAGACTGTGGACCTTCTCACCCTCCATAATCATATAAGCCAATACCTTAGAGTGAGTGAGTGAGTGTGTGTGTGCGCATGTGCGCGCACAAACTAAGTTGTATCAGTCGTGTCTGACTCTTTTCAACACCATGGAATGCAGCCCACCAGGCTCCTCTTGCCAAGGGATTTTCCAGGCAACAATACTAGAGTGGGTGGCCATTTCCTACTCCAGGGGAATCTTCCTGGCCCAGGGACTGAACCTATGTCTCTGGTGTCTCCTGCATAGACAGACAGATGCTTTACCACTGAGCCACCCGGGAAGCCAATACCTTAGCATAATGGGAGTTCATTTGGAAATAGGGTCTTTGCAGAGATAATTACTTAAGATGAGGTCACACTGGGTTAGGGTGGACCCTAATCTAATGACTGGCATTCTTAGAAGAAGAGAAAACACAGACACACACAGAGAGAAGATGGCCACATGAAAATGGAGGCAGAAACTGGAGGGTCACAGCTGTCAGCCAAGGAAGGCCAAGGACTGCTGGCAACCAGAAGCTAGGATAAGGCTAGAAAGAATCCTTCCCCAGAGCCTGCAGAGGAAGCATGGCCTTATCAACACCTTGAACTTGAAATTCTAGACATCAGAACTTGAGAGAATAAATGTCTGTTATTTTGAGCCACCTGGTTTGTGGCATTTTGTTCTGGAAGTCCTTGACGTCTATTTTTCTCCTAAGTTGTCTCCTTTCCCCACTGAAGCAGGTGATAGGAATGTGCCTGAGTGGAATGCAACCAGCCTGAACCTTCCCGGATTTTGTTTTCCCAAATCCTGAGCCTGCCAAGCTGGGCAGAGCTTGAGGAAGTGGCAGAGGGCTCCAGAGAAGCAGGGTGATGCAGTGAGGGTCCTCCCGCTGAAGAAGAGGTTTCCTGAGATGAGGAAGAGAGTGGCAGGGATCTGGAACGTACCCCTAGAGACATAGTCAGACCGGTGGGGGAGAAGGGGCCCTGAGGG
This sequence comes from Muntiacus reevesi, assembly GCF_963930625.1. NCBI lineage: Eukaryota > Metazoa > Chordata > Mammalia > Artiodactyla > Cervidae > Muntiacus > Muntiacus reevesi. The sequence goes on along the minus strand of NC_089250.1, from coordinate 161,902,994 downwards.
AGATGGTCAGCGGCAGTGAGCGCCCCAGCCTCCCCCCAACTTCACGCCCCAAGTACAGAGCCAAACAAGCCTTTGACCTGAATGGTGACCTGGTCAGCAGAGGAACTGGCTGGAGACCCTTCCCTTTCCAGGCTGTGGTCACAACCCTTGGAGTAGAAGGAGTCCCCACATGCCCAAATGGGATTCCCCCAGCCTAGTAGTGAGAGGACTTTGGGTTTAGATTTTAATGAAAAATTTAAGTGATATTTCTTATACACTTAACTCTATGGCCTAAGCAGCACTTCTGCCTCTTCATTTTGATGAGGATTGAGATGGTTGAAGGATAGGTAAACCTTGCAGGTAAAGTACCAGGAAGCCAACATTCTTCTTCTAAATATATGCATGGCAGGAGTGTGGGCATATGCTGAACAGAGGACATGTTCCAGAATGTTCCTAGGGGCACTCTCCTTAACAGCCCCTAATCAGAAACTTCGCAAGGCCTGCTGACAGCATCAATAAACTGCGATGTGTGCACTCCACCTACAGAGCCCGCCATGAGGATGAGCAGTTTATAAGTACATGCAAAGTGGACAAGCCGCAGGAGCAAAAGGCCGACTGAAAAACAGTTATGTGATTCTACTCAGGTAAACTGTAAAAACAAGCAAATGCATTTACCCTGTTGGAAGGCAGGGGCGTGGCTGTCCTTGCACAGAGGAAGGGACTAGAAGGGGACTTCAAGGATGATTAGAGCTTACGAGAATGCCCTGAACTGAACTCTCATGATCTGAGCATTTTCTGTGTGTATATTACCCTTCAGCGCGCGCACACACACACACACACACACACACACACAAAATTCAAGGCCAGGAGAGGTTTTCTGATAACGTGAGCAAAGATGAAGATGGAAACAGATCCACTGGGACAGCAGGAAGCAGACAGGGGCAGGAGGGGACCAGCACTGGCGGCCATCCCCGCTCCCCGAAAGCCTGAAGTACGTGCCTATCATTCGTGCATGCTTAGTCGCTTCAGTCGTGTCTGACTCTTTGTAACTCCATGGGCTGTGGCCCAGCAGGCTCCTCTGTCCATGGGATTCTCCAGGCAAGAGTACTGAAGTGGGTTGTCATGCCCTCCTCCAGGGGATCTTCCCGACCCAGGGATCGAACCCTTGTTTCTTATGTCTCCTATACTGGCAGGCAGGTTCTTTACCGCTAGTTCCACCATCACTGGGATACTAAATATACTGGCTTGGGGTGGGAGGTTTGGGGGTGAAAGGTACACCATCTGAAAACAGGTTATCTGGACTGGGATTCTATTTGCAAGAAAAGGTTGTCACATAATGGGCAAGCCACCAATGTAGCTCCCAGCCTTTCCTTTCCTCTGAACAACGGTGCTAAAAGTTTTGAATTTTATAATGAGCAGAACTGTGCAAACTCTCACAAATACCCAGCACATGAGAAAAGGACTTCTACATCCAGAGACAAACATTTGCACTGGTTCATTCCCGAGTGCAGTAAAATATAAAACGTGCAGTGTTTCTTGGAGGGGGAAATGATGCTCATTCATAAGTCATAGCAATGTAATGACTTATAAATTGCTAAATAATTTTTTTTTCAAAAACCACAATATTGCTGGAATTGTGTAGAGGCACAGAAAACTGTGCTCAGGATAATTCCATTTTGGAAAGCTAGGTTGTACCTCCCACTCCTGATGGACTAATTCAGGATTCCATCCAACCCCACGTGTGGCACAAACAATCTTCAGACTTCTTAACAAAGGCCCCCAACATGGGTTTTTCTGATAAACAGAGAAATGTTATTTTAGCTGGGCACCTACAAGCCTCTGGAGGGTAGGGTCATGAATTATTCATTGCTGGTGTTAATGTACATCAAAAGAGTATATATTTGGACACAACCCTCATTACTGCTCAAGCATTTTTTCCACTTGATTTATTCTTCTCCCTTCTCTGAATGCATGTTCATAATCTACATTACCAGTCTTCTAATGATGCCATGTCAGATCCAAATGTCACCTCATTATTTCTGACATGCACAGAACCCACAACAGTAAAAGCCAATTATAGGCTAGAAAAATCCCAGAAGACCTCACTGCTACCACAGCTAATATGCTTCGGCATCATGAAGCTTGGAGAGAGACCTACACGGTGGGCATCTGTGCACACCCATCCTGGGCCCTTCCATTCACAGGAGCAAGGAGATCTAGTGTGATAGAGCTGGCTATTGGGAAACCAATCTGCACACCCTGGCAGGAAGCCATGGAATTCACAAGCAGCAGCTTGATGACCAAAGTGTTGTGTTTTATTCCGACACATGAATCGGTTTCATTGACTGAATCAACTGGACTGAGCTGGGACCATGTTTATGGATTTGGTGGAGAGTTGGCCAGATGGAAGATTTGTCTATGACCTACATCGTAGAGGGGAGGAACCACCATAACTTTTGGAAGGTTATCATGGTTGCACAAGGGGAAGAGATGTTGAGAATCAGGTAGATTTCAGCTTGTCCTCGCTCTCCCCGCAAAGTGCATACAGCTCTTTTCAGATGCCACCCTGCTGGCCAGCAGTCCAGGCCCTCCCCAGGCAGAGACAATGGACTTCCACAGACTTCTCCTCCAGCCTCCAGTCCCTCTCCAGCACAGGAACCTAAGTGACGGTTTCTCAGAGTTCCCCGCAAACTCAGCTACTTCCACCCAGGTTAGTACTTCTAGAGTACTGGTTAATGACTTTTCTCTGACCTTCTAACTCTCCTTTCTGGATTTTCCTTCCAGCTTGAAGGACTGACCTGGTTTCAAGGGGTCTTAAAGGACCCCTGATCAATGCAGGCAACCAGTGGGAATTCATCCCTTCAGCAAATATTTATCTAGAATCTTCCATGAGCCAAGCCCTGGGATCCCACAGGGAAAAGACAGCCAGTCCCTGTCCTCCTGAGCCTGCACACCTATTAAGAGGATGTAAACTGCTTACAAGGTCACAGGCTCTGGGCTAAGTGCTTTACATGAAGGATTTCATTTCATCTTCACAAGCACAAATTTAAAACGTCGGTAGGATTATTACTTCCATTTACAGACCAGGAAACCGAGGCTTCCTGAGATCAAGAAACCTGGGTGCCCTCAATTCCAGAATTCAAATTCTGATCCATTCCACTATTTAGTCTCCTTACGCAGGAAGACACTCCCCGCCCCAGCTCAGGAGAAACGAAAACCCAGGCAAAGTCCCAGGCACGAGGCATACATAGCAAGAACAAGCCGATGCCTGAGTAAACCTCTTGTCCACAGCCAGAGCATTTAAGTGATTCCAGTGGAGGAAAACATTAATGCTGAAACCAAGTTATTTTAGCATCTGAAAGAGGTCTCTGGAGGACAGTGACCACAGCGGGCAGGCCAGCTGCTGACCAGAGACACATCCTGATAGGGAAACAGGCCCAGATCTACAGAGATTGTTTACTTTTTTAATGTGTAGAGATATTAAGCTACAAATCAAGCTCAAAATACATTACTTGACTTTTTCTCTATTAATAAACAAATGAGTAGCAGTGAGTTCAAAAATAATGACAAAACCCATATGATATCACTTGTATATGGAATCTAAAATATGACACAAATGGACACATGTACAAAGTAGAAACAGACTCACAGACATACAGAACAGGCTTGTGGTTGCCAAGGGTGAGAGGGGCTAGGGGAGGAAAGGATTAGAAGCTTGGGACTAGCAGATGCAAACCGGTATATAAAATGGATAAACAAGGTCCCACCACATAGCACAGGGAACTATATTCAATATTCTGTGATAAACCATAATGGAAAAACATATGATAAAGAAGAGGTATACCTGAGTCATCTTGCTATACAGCAGAAATAGCACAATGGTGTTAATCAACTTTATGTCAATACAGTTTTTAAAGAAATGATTGCAAGAATACCCAACTCTTAATGATGGTTTTCTCTGAGACGGGGAGAGGAGTGATGATTTCAGAGAATTCTCCCTTAGCAAGTCAGACATTTCATAATATGCAAATGTTTAACAGCGAGTATATACACTTCCCATAAGCAGAAAACAAACAAATGAGGCTACTAGCAGGGCCATGAGTTTATGCTGCAGTACCAGTTCTACAATTAGATAACGCTGTGTCAGGAAGCACCACCTAAACCCAGGTGGGGTCTTCCCAGCTGGCTCAGTGGTAAAGCATCTGCCTGCCAATGCAGAAGACTCGGGTCTGATCCCTGGGTCAGGAAAATCCCCTGGAATAGGAAATGGCAACCCACTCCAGTATTCTTTCCTGGGAAATCCCATGGACACAGGGCCTGGAGGGTTACAGTCCATGAGATCACAAACAGGTGGACAGGACTTAGCAACTAAACAGCAAAAACAAAGTCTAGGTGGAGCCTGAGGCTCAGACCACGCCTTCTTCATTTCCTGTCCCCTCCCTCTGCCTCCATATACATTAAAAGAACAGTGCTGAAATACCAGCTACTCGCTGGCAATGAAGTCCAAGTTCACTTATGAATAATCTTGCTTTATACCTCTTTCCCAACTGAAATCAAGGGCAAACCATTAATCATTCCAGCAGAGCCCAGAAAATTGCATACACTGATCTTCTGAATTTTATCACCTGCTCTTCAAGGAATATTGAGCCCTTATGACTTGACAGTGATTTCATTACAATTTAAGAATATCATATTTAACCTTTTTTGTGATCCTGTCACCAAATAATCAGTAAATACTTATTATTGAAACAGATGTACTAATGAAATGGACAGGTTTGAGTTTGTCAATATTCTTCTTGGGTTGATTTTACCTTTTTATATCAAAGAAAATAATGCAAAAACTGAACTAAAACTTTGCAGAGACAAGTTTTCTTCTTTGACAGTATCAGTAAGAGCCAGGAGTCTGACCCTATAGCTTTACCTTATGAAAATTAGTCTTTCTGAAGTCAGTAAGTAATTCCAGTTCTCAGGGCTTCCCAGTTCCATTGTATAGTTTGGAGTGGCAACAAAACAAGACAGATCTCAATAATAATTTCATCCATAGCACAACACTGTAAATCAACTATACTCTACTAAAAAGTAATTAAACAATAACTTCATCTTTTAGTGAATAAAAGTGTTCAAAAGGCACAAAACTGTGGACTGGGTCACACTGGGCTATTTGTCTTCCCAGACACTGGATATTTGCATCTCCCTTGTACTCTGGCCTCCAGCTCCCCAACTCATCACCTCTACTCATCATCAACCCCGAGGAATTCCATAGGAACCATTACAGGACCTTCAGCTCCCCTTGGACAGAATCGATCAGCAAATCCTCCCCAATCCAGAAGCTTCACATAGTTCACATGCTCTGTACTCCTATTGTTGAGAGCTCCTTGCAGCCAGGAACTATTTCTATTGCCTTTGACCCCTGTGTCCAGCCTGGCACCCAACCCAGAGCAAACACTCAATACTCGACAATAGCAAACAAACGTGAGAGTAACTTGGATTCAATGTTCAGACATACCACTACTGGCTGCTTCATGCTGAAGAGTCATCGATTTCTCTGCAGCACTGTCTCCTCATCTGTAACATACACACACGCACACACACACTCAAAACAACCATGATCATCACACTACATGACTTAGAACTGCCAGAAGAGCCAGGAATATACTGAATGAGAAAGCAGTTTGTAAGGCATAAACTAAAGCACAAGGTGAATTCTCTTCCAGCTCCCCACATCCTGGGGAAGCCCAGGAGAAACAAACTCATGGCAGGCAAAGCCTCCCACAGCGGCCCTGGGCACCAGGACTCTGTGGAGCAAGGAGTTACAGAGGGAGGAGCAGAGGAGCGACCCTTTGTTCTCAGCTGGATCCAGGGATGCTGACTGCCTTTCCACAGTGTGGAGATGGGAGCAGGATGCAGGCAGGGCGGGAAACCCCTGTGGCCTGCGCCCTGTCCCCTTCAAGGAAAAGAAGTGATGGAGGCCGGGGAGGGGGGCCTCTGTGGCCAGAGGGCCCTTGGCAAGAGTGTCCCTGTTGATGCCAGGCACAGGGAACCCAAGTATGAACGGATTACAGCAAGGAAACACACCTTAGTAAGATCTGGAAGATACCAGTAACGCTGGGGCTGGGTACATGACCTTCTGGAGGCTGCAGCCAGCAGGAAGAGGAATGCTCAGACAAAGATCTAGCTGAGCAGGTGGAGCTGCCCTCCAGGCACAACCACAGGAGGGGTTTCATGTAAATACCCTTTACCTTTGGCAAAAAGGAGGTCACCGAGCTTCCTCTGCTTCCTAGTTGTTTTCTTCCTGTTTACTGAACTCCCTACTAGGCCTGCTGGGAACCTGTACACACTGCACAGAAGGTTAAGGGGCCCATGGTAATGACCCCTCACACCTGTAGAGTGCTCTGAAATTTAAAGAATGATCTCACCCACAGCCAACTTGAGCCTGACAATAAATAACCTTCCTATTTCATAGACGTGGAAAGTGAAGTTCAGGATGAAGTGCCTTGCCTAGAATTCCTAAAGCTAGGACTCCAACCCTTCTGCCTCACAATATCTCTACCCTCCTGCCTTGAGAGATGCAGGTTTGATCCCTGAGTCTGGAAGATCCTCTGGAGGAGGAAATGGCAACCCTCTGCAATATTCTTACCTGGAGAAATCCAGTTCTCATTCCAAAGTCAACTTTTGGATTGGCCTGTCCTACCTTGCCTCTTGGCCAACCTTGATCAGCCAGACATTTTAACTGAGCAGCTTCTGGGAGGCCCTGCAAGACTGCGAGAAGCGCCTGTGACACTTGCTTTTTGGGAGACACAAAAAGTGGTCATCTTTCAGGAGGTGGAAGTTCATTGTGATCAAGGCCTTTGTATGAACAGAGCTTTCCTGGTTGCTCAGATGGTAAAGAATTCACCTGCCAATGTAGGAGACTTGGGTTCAGTCTCTGAGTTAGGAAGATTCCCTGGAGAAGGGAAAGGCTACGCACTCCAGTATTCTCACCTGGAGAATCCCATGGACAGAGGAGCCTGGTGGGCTACAGTACATGGGGTCCCAAAGAGTCAGACACAACTGAGCGACTATCACTTTCACTTTCAAGGCATTTCAAGGCACTAAAGCCTACATTATGAGACTGTTCACTGCTCAATTTTAAGCAAGTCTGGAATCTATCTAAAGGGAAGAAGAAGCATGGTTTTCCAATCTTAATTCTAAATTCTTTCCAATTTATTCAAGCTCAAGTAAAGAATCCACTTACATTTATGAATACAAAGCTCTTACAAAATTTGAAATTTTAATAGACTGCCTGTAAGATCTCAACTGCCTTAGCCTTTTTTCCAGTTGGTCTCTCAGAGTGTGTGTGTGTATGTGTGTGTGTGTGTAGGGGTGTGGCTGCATGCACACACGTGCGTGTACTATATGTTGGGTATTTTATTGGAAAGCTAAGAATAAATTTACAAAGTCAGAAACTATGTTTTCTTCAACAGGAAGATTCCTGTTTCAAATTACCATAATGCGTTCTATTTTTTCTTATTTGGAAGCTGCCTTAGGAAATTGTATCTTAATACCCCTACAGAATTTTCAACAGATCTACTTTGAGTTAATTTTCTAGAACATTTCCATCCCATTTTCCAGTTTTCCCCCTCTATTTACTACATTCAACCAAAAAGCAACAAACATACATTTTATAGACTTAATTACCCCTGAAGCTAAAAGTAATCTGAACACTTGTCCAATGCAAAGGCTAAAATTCCAAACGCAATGATGAGTAAGCAGATGGTTGCTTAGAGGGAAACACGAACAAAAACGATGCAGCCTTCTTTATACACCTTTTCTGGGCAAAATAACTCCAGGTTCTTTACCACATTATTAAAGTTATAAACTAATCCACCTTGAGGGCTTGGCAAAGACATAACAACCACAGACAGAGAGGAGAGTAGGGGAAAGAATGAAATGAGGGTGAAGAAAGGGGAGGTTAGCCCAGGAGCTGGTGGGAGGCACGTGGCAGGATTCTCAAGTACATCCTCCTGCTGCCTCCAGTAGGAACCACCTCCACTGAGTTTATCCTAAGTTCTTCCTTCTAATGTATAATAAGACTGGATAATAGACAAAGCAGCATTCAGTTTGAGCACGGGAATGACCTTGGCTGACATTAGGTAAGAGAGGTCTCTCTACCGATTTCTTTTTCTGATTTCTAGGCTGTACTAAGCCAATCTGCCACTTTGACATGATCCTGCATCGCTCTGGTTAATAGTCATAAGGAATGCAGCTTCCCCATGTAAGAACTGTAAAGTCACTGGGAAAAATAGCAATTGTATACATTAGGTGCCGATAGTGAAGTAGGAGATAGATGGGCCCCTGGGCTGGACAGCTGGTGTTTGTCAAGTGGAGTAAAATTGAAGCTTTGTTCCCACCCAGACACTCCAAGGACAAAGACAGTGACAAAACTGAGCTGTGCTTAAGTTAAAAGATAAGATGACCTCTCCTGAAGGCAAGGAAAACTTCCGAAGTCTTCACAAGTGCCGGAAGAATCCTTGGGGGTCAAAAAGGGAGGGGGCGCTACCCCATAATAAGTGTGGGCATGCACCCACAGGCCTCTGCAGTGGGGTCTATCTTTACAAAATGTTGAACACACATCTTGGGGAGGGTCCTAGGACTGACCAGTCAGGTGTGATGAAAGAAGATAATTGGCCAAAGTTAAACAAAGACCCAAGAGGACTGTCCTATATAAAGGATTTAAATCATCTCTTTACCATGTTCTTCCTCATTTAGGGGGGAAAACCCACACCCTTTCTCTCTGTGTATATATTTCTGCCTTGCTTATGTCTTAAACAAATTGCTTCTCTGTGTGCTTTCCCATATATGATGCTGTGACTCTAATAATAAACGTAGCTGTATTTACAGTTTTTGACTCCTTGAAACATTCTTACTTTCAAATGGAAGGAATAAACAGGGCTACATTTCTTCTGGGCTTCCCTGGTGGCTCAGATAGTAAAGAATCTTCCTGCAATGCAGGAGACCTGGGATCAATCCCTGGGTCAGGAAGATCCCCTGGAAAAGGGAGTAGCCACCCACATCAGTATTCTTGCCTGGAGAATCCCATGGGCAGAGGAGCCTGGCAGGCTACAGCCCATTGCATCGCAAAGAGTGGGACACAACTGAGCCACTAATACACACTTTGCTTCTAGCCTCTAGTCCCTGGTGGTCTAGCAGCTAGAATTTCTGGTTTTCATTCAGGCTACCCAGGTTCAATTTCTGGGCAGGGAACTAAGAACTCTCTTTAGGACAGCTGACTGCTCTCCCTCCAAGATCAGTATGAAGTGGAAGAGGAGGACTCCACAAAATGAGACATATTCTATTCTTTGCAAACGGCAGGTACTTGAGTATTTCCAAGTTATCTTGTTACCCTCTTTTTAGTGAAATAAATGAACCCGTGGTTACACTGCTAAATTCTAGATGGTGCAGAATCTACTCATTATCCTTAGAATATAACCAGTTGCCAATGTTAGACTTAGCACTTAACAATGCTTATTTAGATATTTAGTTCTTTACAATTTGGAAATTTCCAGGCTATAGGAAAAAAAAGATTATATTTCATATAATTTATATTTTAGCCATTAAATTTTATGCTCCACTTCCAAGATTTCTCGAAAAATTATCTAAAACTAACCATGTACTAAGACAAGAAAAAAATCTCCACCTAGAGCCAGGATACCAGTAATCCCAGCCTAGATCTGTGCCTTTTGCAAGTTATCTCTCCTTCTTGATCTCCACATCTCCATAAGCAAAAGCTGAAGTTTTGTTGATCCTGGGTTATAAATAAGCGTCACCCTAAATAAATCAAACTTGGTATGGTATTGAAAGGATGGTGCAGCTGCATCCAAGCCTGGTGGGAAAAAGTGCAGAGATCAATTAACAATGTCCAAAGTCAAGAACAACAGAAACATCAAAGGTGCAGGAGCACTGCCCTGGAGATGACTGCTAGTGTCTCTCCAAGGTCTAAAACCTATGCAGAATATGATCTCTGACATATCCTTTAATGCCATTTTCTCCAGATACCCTATCTAGGGACAATGCCTTAGGGAGCACATAATGGGGCAAGGGACATCCGTCTTTGAAGAGACACCAAGTTGACTCTGGCCACAAGGAATTCCAAGAGACGAAACCCAGAGATGGGGCCAAATGAGCATGGCCCTTACAGGGAATCAGATTATGCAACCCCAAAGTTCACCATTTTGGTGTAAGAATTTTTGAGTTTAGACTATTGAGAAAAAGCAAATGCCAAAAAAGCTCTCCACCCGATCCACATTTGTCTAAAAGCAGACTCAGACTTTTAATCACCAGAGAGAACTCTAGACCAGCCCAAGATGGCATCCAGAGGAACCTATATAACAGACCTTACCAAAATAATCCTTCTTTTCTCGTAGTTCACCCCACACATTTGTCTTCCCACAGTCTGCTACCCTTGGAAGCCTAAACCCCTTTTCCTGTGCCTTGTCACCTCTCTCTATGTGTACTGTTCTTTGCTCAGATGCTAACTATATAAGCCCAAGTTCTAGTCACCCCTCTGAGTTATTCAGTGCTGAGTTCCTCCCATGTATATGCATACTGCATGTGCTATAAGCTCTGATTTTTCTATTGTTATCTGTCTTTTGTCAGTTTAATTTCTAGGGCCTCCGCCAGAGAATCTAGGAAGTTGGAAAGAAAAGGTTTTTTTTGTTTTTTTCCTCCTCTAGTCCCCCCAGAATAGGCACCCTGTTCAGGATCAAGAGTTCTGCTCCCTTCATAAGAAGTTGCGTCCCCACCTCACACCTGGGCCCAGCTATTTGTCCTGGCCCCTCCCCAGACTGACTGAATTCAGGTGTTTGGGCGTGGGGTCCAAGAAGCTGTGGTCCAACAAGCCCAGGTGATTTTGGTCCACCCTGAAGTCTGAGAGGCGCTGTTTTAAGGAACTCCAAGCTTGCTGGCTCCTCCCCCTTGATCTGATTGGAGGATCCCAAGATACAACAAAGAATCCAAACCTTTGGTTTCCCATTGGTTACAATATTAGCAGTGCTGGCTGGGTCCTCCTGGGTCTCTCTGTCCTTCTTCATTCCTTGATTCTGAACTGCCTGACTGTGCACCCCGCAAGCCGCTTCTTAGTGAGTCACACATCTCTTAAGTGAGCAGAAAGCCTTCTTTAGTATTTTGCCACACTGCAAAGAGACACAGAGCAGTTAAGGGCATCCGTAAACTTCACCTGAGACGCTTTATAAAAATGGAGATGCCAAGTCCCATTCCCAGAGAGTCTAATCTCACTTATTTGGGTGAGTCTCAGAAATCTGCAGTTTGAACTAGTTCCTCAGAGTCCTGGGGAGCAGGTGGTAGAGGGACCACTCTTGGGAAAACCCATCACTTTGTGATCCATCATGTGGAAATGTGAGCAGCGACACATCCCCACAATCCCTGAAATGAGCTGATTTGTTTCCAGTGACATCCATCAAACATGTTAATGTCATGAATTAATGACTTTTAAGCAATTTGTATGCTTTCTCAGTGGCTCAACAGTAAAGAATCTGCCTGCCAACGCAGGAGATGCAGGTTCAATCCTGGGGTTGGAAGATCCCCTGAAGGAGGAAGTGGCAACCCACTCCAGTAGTTTTGCTGGAAAATCCCATGGACAGAGGAGCCTGGCAGGCCACAGTCCACGGGGTCACAAAGGGTCAAAGACGACTGAGTGACTCAGTGTGCATGCACGCGTGCGCGCGTGCACACACACACACACACACATAAGCAATTTGTGTAAGTGGCTGCCCATGTGATCAATCTTAATTTGCAAACACTGCTGAGTGCCTGCACAGGGTCATAATGTGCCCAAACTCACACATAAATCTCTCAAATGGAAGTTAAGCAGGTATGTAAGACTCTGGTGGGGACCACTCAACACTCCAAGGGGTAACTTTCAGTTTACACGATTGAAGCGGAAAAATCAATTGGACCATCAGGAAAGCACCTGTCCTGTTCTGGTGAGAGTCATGCCTGATTTCAAAGCCAGTGCAGGGACCTGGGAGAGAAACCCTCTTCTCTCTGAGGCAGGTGTGTGTGAACCTGGAGACTCTCTCAAGGTCTGCAGGGTGGTGGAACTGAAAGAATTCCTCACCACCCACCTCAGGCAAAGTGCTCGCATGCTCACCACCTCAAATGTCAGGAATGCCTGTTACTTTGGAAGACAGAACCCAGACATTTCAGAGGTCACAGATTGTCTATCCAACTTCCCTTCTTCAGGAGAACAATCCTTTCTTTTCTGATAAAACTGGATTTGGGAGCATCCCTTTTTTTGCCCCATTTGTGAGCCCTGGGAGCTTGCGGGCAGCTTGCTGGCTGCCATGATGATGGGAGAGAAGATGTGAAAGCAGCTGGCCGAGGGTGTGGTTAGCACAGCTGGCTTCATGCTGAACAGTGCTCCTTCAACAGCCTCTGTTCCAGGTGCTGAGCGTCTCAAAGCCCATTCGTCCCCACTGCCTTCAGGCATACAAACTGGAAGCAGTTGGAAAAGTACAACAATACTGACCGTGGCTGCCATCCCTCCTGCCTCCCCACCGTGGTCCATGTGACTTCTGGATGACTTGCTCCCTCTCACCCTGCAGCCATGACATTGCCTCCATGCAGGTTCCCCTTCCTCCATGAATGAAGCACTCTGTTCCTCCTCTTATACTGACTCGGTGTTTTCTTGCACTGTGTTGTTATTGTTTTTCACTCACTAAATCATGTCTGACTCTTTGCAATCCTATGGGCAGGAGCCAGCCAGAGTCCTCTGTCTCTGGGATTTCCCAGGCAAGAATACTGGAATGGGTTGCCATCTCCTTCTCCAGGGGATCTTCCCAACCCAGGGATCGAACCTGCATCTCCTGCATCTCTTGCATTAGCAAGCAGACTCTTTACCACTGTGCCACCAGAGAAGTTCTCTTGCACTATAATCAGCTGTTCACTGTCTCTCACAATTGGTCCACAGCTCCTACACAGCAGGGACCTCCTTTTATTTACTTCTAAATCTATTCCCTCCTCTTCCCCCCAGAGTCTTAGTTCAGTTCATTTTCGCGTCCAACTCTTTGTGACCCCATGGACTGCAACACGCCAGGCCTCCCTGTCCATCACCAACTCCCAGAAGCTACTCAAACCCATGTCCATTGAGTCGGTGATGCCATCCAACCATCTCATCCTCTGTTGTTGTCCCCTTCTCCTCCCACCTTCAATCTTTCCCAGGATCAAGGTCTTTTCAAATGAGTCAGTTCTTCACATCAGATTGCCAAAATACTGAAGTTTCAGCTTCAACATCAGTCCTTCCAATGAATATTTAGGACTGATTTCCTTTAGGATGGACTGGTTGGATCTCCTTGCAGTTCAAGGGACTCTCAAGAATCTTCTCCAACACCACAGTTCCAAAGCATCAGTTCTTTGGCACTCAGTTTTCTTTACAGTCCAACTCTCACATCCATACATGAGTACTAGAAAAACCATAGCTTTGACTAGATGGACCTTTGTTGGCAAAGTAATGTCTCTGCTTTTCAATATGCTGTCTAGGTTCATCATAACTTTTCTTACAAGGAACAAGTGTGTTTTAATTTCATGGCTGCAGTCACCATCTGCAGTGATTTTGGAGCCCAAGAAAATGAAGTCTCTCACTGTTTCCAGTGTTTCCCCTCTATTTGCTATGAAGTGATGGGACCAGATGCCATGATCTTAGTTTTCAGAATGTTGAGTTTCAAGCCAACTTTTTCACTTTCATCAAGAGGTTGTTTAGTTCTTCACTTTCTGCCATAAGGATGGTGTCATCTGCATATCTGAGGTTATTGATATTTCTCCCAGCAACTTGATTCCAGCTTGTGCTTCAACCAGCTGAGCATCTCTCATGATGTACTCTGCATATAAGTTAAATAAGCAGGGTGACAATATACAGTCTTGACGTACTCCTTTCCCGATTTGGAACCAGTCTGTTGTTCTATGTCCAGTTCTAACTGTTGCTTCTTGACCTGCATACAGATTTCTCAGGAGGCAGGTCAGGTGGTCTGGTATTCCCATCTCTTTAAGAATTTTCCAGTTTGTTGTGATCCACACAGTCACAGACTCTAGCATAATGTTTACACACAGTAGGTATATAATGCATGCACATTACATGAAAACAAATTGAATCTCAAATGAATATGGGAATTGTGCACAGATTGCAGGATTTGGACTTTTGGACACTGAGGACATTTAAACGAGGTTGCCCCAGGCAAGGAGAGGAAGAAGCTCCCACAGAGAAATTAGATCCATAGTGGGTATATAGTAGGAATAAAATAAATGCATGCTGGTATCACAAAGGCACTGAATTTTCTGCAGAACTCTTATGTCTGCAAAGAGCTGCTTGGAGAGGGAGAAGAGTGAGTTTTCCACTTACTATTTTTTGCTCAAATCTATGGCTTTCCCAGTAGTCATGTACAGACTCATAAGTTGGACCATAAAGAAGGCTGAGCACCAAAGAACTGAAGGTTTCAAACTGTGGTGCTAGAGGAAACTCTTGAAAGTCCCTTGGACAGGAAGGACATCAAAGCCATCAATCCTAAAGGAGAGCAATCCTAAACATTCATTGGAAGGACTGATGCTGAAGCTGAAGCTCCAGTACTTTGGCTACCTGATGTGAAGAGCTGACTCATTGGAAAAGACCCTGATGCTAGAAAAGGTTGAAGGCAAAAGGAGAAGGGAGTGACAGAGGATGAGATGTTTGGATGGCATCCCTGACTCTTTGGACATGAGTCTGAGCAAGCTCCAGGAGATAGCGAAGGATAGGGAAGCCTGGTGTGGTTTCTCAGTCCATGGCCTCTCAAAGAGCAACTGAGAGACTGAACACCAGCAACAGCATTTCTCACTCACATGCATCTCCAAGGAGAGAATGGAGGCTAATTAAATAATTAAATAATCAGATAATTAAATGTGCTAACCCAGGAGAAGGGGAAAACAGAGGATGAGATGGTTGGATGGCATCATCAACTCAAAGGACATGAGTTTGAGTAAGCTCCAGGAGATGGTGGAGGACAGGGAAGCCAGGCGTGCTGCAGTCCATGGGGTTGAAAAGAGTCAGATGTGACTGAGTTACTGAACAACACCACCCCAGCCTTGCTGGGTAATGTTTGTTCATTTTCCTCATTGTTTTTTGTAAGCTCTTCTTTGAAGACTGGTAGGATGTGACAGAAGTCAAGCATCAAACGCTACTTGCTTGCCCCCATTGTCCCTGAGGCAGTGGAGGGTGACTTCAGCTCAGCCATTCAGACACCCCATCATAAACCTGTGACTCAGGAATGAGGGGATCAGAAAAGGAGATGGAGGCATAGACTCCAAAGTGTTTGTGACCACAGCTGCATCTCAAGTCCAGAGGCAGCAAACTGTGTCCTGGGTCTCAGGGTCAGGGGGGATCAGGGGATTCTAAGCAGATTGGAACTGCGGGTGACCAGTGGTTCTGGCTGCCCAACTGCCTTTGCTGCAGGTCATAACCCACATGAAGGTTCTCTGTCTCCCTCTTTGACTTCCTGGTCCCCTTCCCATGCATTCTTTTTCTGCCAAAATCAAGCAGGATTGGTTTCTGCTTAGTCGGGACCCCATCTGGTGCAGTGCTCAAGAACTGTTGGGTTAATATTATTGGGATTGGGGAGTTGACTAAAGACAATCTTTTCTTCTCCTCTGGAGTTAGAAACTAAGTGAGAAATAGAATCCACAGGCAGAGATCAAAATGTCAGATCTACTCTATTCTCTTACTCTAAATGCTGGGTCAGATGGCATGGCATTCCAGTGCACCTAAGACGAGGCTCCAAATCCTTTATTCTAGAAATAAACTGGCTGCCCAGGCACACACAGAATTCAGCAATCGCTTGCTTTTTCCACAGTGGGGGCCCCTCACCACCAAGAGAAAGCTGAGGACAGATAGAACACACCCTCTCTGCAAGCAGACTAATCCTATTAAGAAGACATGCATGATCAAACTCCAATTCAGGGCCCCATGAGCCCCTTCTCCTCCTCCTCTGAGAAGAGGTGGTAGTGAGCATGGGGTGGGTCCATGACCTCCTGACCCTTGCTCCAGACAGTCTGGAGTTCCTCACCTGCAAGCAAAGGAAATGGATAAATGGAAGCCCTCACTGACTGTGATTAACACATTTATCTAAAATATGGGCTTCCCGGGTGGCTCAGATGGTAAAGAATCTGCCCATAATGCAGGAGACCTGAGTTTGATCCCCAGGTTGGGAAAATCCCCTGGAGAAGGAAATGGCAACCCACTCCAGAATTCTTGCCTGAAGAATCCCATGGACAGAGGAGCCTGGCAGGCTGCAGTCCATGGGACTGCACGACTGAGCAACTAACACTACTTACTAAAATATCATCTGGACAGATCACTTCTGGCAAGAGTTTTCTTTTTGTTAGAAGGGTAGAAAATTTAAAACTATCCCTGTGATACCGTGACATAGTAAATATACATTTGGTCTTCACCCCTGGTTCTTGACACAGAGCTCCTAAAACCCTTGGAATTTACTGAGTGACAGGAGTAATAGGAGCAGCTTCTGATAACTTCAGGGAGGGGTCTAGCTGCCAGAGGTACCAGTCTGTGATCGGTGGGATGGAACTTTCAGCTTCACCCTTTGACCTCCAGAGGGGAGAAGGGCTGGAGACTGAGTTAATAATCACCAATGGTCAGTAATTTAGTCAATCGTGCCAACATAATGGAAACTCCATAGAAACCCAAAGTAAAAGGGTTCAGAGAGCTTCCAGGGTAGTTGAATGCATCCGTGTCACAAGAGGATATAAGTCTGGGCAAACCCCAATTTGTGGGGACAGGAGTTCTTGCATTGGGACCCCTCTGAACCTTACACTCTGGACCTCTTCATCTGGTTGTTCATTTGTATCCACTATAATATTCCTTATAACCATCTGATAACAGTAAATAAAATATCTCCCTGAGTTTTATGAGCTGTTACAGCAAATTACTGAACCTGAGGAGAGTGTCATGAGAACTCCTGATATAGTCATGTCAGACAAGGTATGAGTTACCTCGTTAGTTAGTTAGTGTTAGTCACGCAGTTGTGTCCAAGTCTTTGCGACCCCATGGACTGTAGCCCTCCAGGCTCCTCTATCCACGGAATTCTCCAGGCAAGAATACTGGAGTGGGTTGTCATGCCCTCCCCCAGGGGATCTTCCTGACGCAGGGGTCAAACCTGGGTCTCCTACATTGCAGGCAAATTCTTTACCATCTGAGCTACCAAGGAAACCCATGGGGTACCAGGGGAACCACTATTTGCAATTGGCATCTGAGTCTCATGGGACTGAGACCATAACCTATGGGGTCTACTCTAACACAGAGAAGTTAATGCCAGACTTGATTTCAATTGTAGGATACCCAACTGGTATCCTCGGAGAACTGCTTGGTGTGGAATACCCACACATATCAACATTTGATGTCAGAAGCGTTGTGAGTAGAAACAGTTTTCATTCAATGCCTCATAACACAGAACTCAAAATCCCTGCTGCTGCTGCTAAGTCACTTCAGTCACGTCTGACTCTGTGCGACCCCATAGACAGCAGCCCACCATAGACAGAATCCCAGCAGGCTCCGCCGTCCCTGGGATTCTCCAGGCAAGAACACTGGAGTGGGTTGCCATTTCCTTCTCCAATGCGTGAAAGTGAAAAGTGAAAGTGAAGTCGCTCAGCTGAGCGACCCCATGGACTGCAGCTCACCAGGGTCCTCCGTCCATGGGATTTTCCAGGCAAGAGTACTGGAGTGGGGTGCCATTGCCTTCTCCCAAAACTCCTGGCAGAAGTCAAAACTCTTGGCTTTTTATCTATTTTCATTTGAAAGAAAACTGACCATTCCATATTTCTCTTAAATATATGCACAGGAAATCTAAGAGCTGCCTAAATCACATTACCATTAGAAATGGCTGCTCTGGATTTCTTTATCAGAAAGTAGACCTCAAAAAAAAAAAAAAAAAAAAAAAAAAAAAGAATTCCACATTTGGATCGCTGAAGAAAAAGGAGAGGATTAAATTTCATTGTGTTATCTGAGCTACTTTCCTCCCTAATAAAACTCTCCTTCAGAGTTCCATCTGTATTTTAATATTTGGGTTTAAATTAATGCAACCTAATTTAAGTATGAATCAAATGAGGTGACTGAAAATTCAGATTCAGACCAAGAAATCCACAAGAAAGATGGACACTATCTGGTATATGGAAAGCTAATTGAGAAGGTATAACCAGAGTTCCCCAGAGAGACCAAACTAAAGAGTAAGATATGTACAAATGTACATACATGTGCGGCATCATCGATGCACGTGAGTCTAAGCAAACTCCAGGAAATGGCGAAGGACAGGGGAGCAGGGAGTGCTGCATCCATGGGATGGCAAAGAGTTGGACGTGACTGAGCGAGTGAACAGCAATGTATACAGAATATATACACAGATTTATTTTTTTTAACTGGATTTTGTGATTGTGAGACTTGGCAAGTTTGAAATTCATAGGAACAGCAGGCTGGAAACAGGCAGGATGAGAGTCTTGAAGCAGAATTTCTTCTCCAGGAAATCTCAAATTTTGCTCTTAGGACCTTCCACTGATTGGGTAGGGCCCACCTCACTACCTCCTTGACTTAAAGTCAGCTGACTGTGGATGTTAATGATGTTTACAGAAACACCTCCACAGCAACACTTAGACTCAGTACTATATCCTAGACGAGTTGACATGTAAAATTAACTATCACCATAGGTTTAGCAGAACCTAGTAATTCATTTCAAACATTCCCCCCATACCATATCCAGTCAAGTGAATTATTTGGCAAGGTACATAGATCATAAAAATGAATTTGATTAACTATTTCATTCATTTTTACCAATATACTTGTAACTTTACATGTATGCAAGTGTGTATATATATATGTGTGTGTGTGTGTGTGTGTGTGTGTGTGTGTGTGTGTGTACATATACACACACACAAATACATATATATATGATCCAGGCATCCATTTATAAACACACACACACACACACACACACATTGATGCTCGCAAGTGTGTTTGCTCCATACAGCGTGACAACTATAGTTAATAATACTGTATTGCATATTTGAAAGTTGCTAAGAGAGAGTAGGTCTTAAAATTTCTCATCACAAAAAAAATTCTTTTGTAACTATGATTGGGGATGGGTGTTAACCAGGCTTATTGTGATATCTTTCACATTATATACAAATATCGAATCATTAAGTTGTACACCTGAAACTAATACAATGTTGTATGTCCATTATACCTCAGTAAAAAATGTATTTGCTGCAAAACTCTTTTCCCGCTCATTTCCTCCCCAAACTGGCTATATTTTAAGTGAATATTTTAAATTACTTTTCTACGGATGATGCTTTTGAGTTCATTACATCTCACTTTTTCTCTGTTATAACGATGATATTTAACTTGCATTTTCATTTCAAACAATTAGTTGTTTAGAGCCTAGAAAACTAATCGGCTCCCTGACTGTCCCTCAGCCATCAGTGACTTTGCTATATTGAGATGCAAAAAGAGGGACACTGCTGTTTCACATCTAAGCTGTGACTACAATGCCCCAGGATACTTATTGTGATTTAATCTCTTATTTAATTACCTTGGCAAATGTGACTTAAAATAAAAACACTACACAAGCAAGTCAGTTCCTGCTTCTCCATGATAAACACAAGTCAGACTGCAATGATGCATTATTACTAAAATTAAAGAACAGTGAGACTTAATAATTTCTGGTATTGGGGGAAGGTTTGTTTTTAGAGTGAAAAAAATATCAGTGAAACTCCCTGCTTAACCAGTCTTCATCTATTTGTTTTCTCCAGACTTTATTATGATCATTCTGCTAGATAATGCCTGGGATAAGCCATAACTCAGGGTGATTTAATTAGTTTTAATAATAACACCTGCCCGTGCTTGGTCCTTCTGGAGATTCATTGCAACATTAGGGCATAAATTGGCAAATGTCTACAATAGGGAATGCCTGGTTATAACTCTCACCTCTGGAATCTCATAAAATCAAAGAAATATCACCAACCTCTTCCATCTTCAGATTCCAATGCATTATTCTCCCTCCACCTCCTGCCAGGTGATGGGTCCAGCTGATGATAACTCAACAAACTGACATTGTCTCAGAAACAAACTTCCCTGTTTTTTCCCCAAACATGTTTCTCTCCTCTGAATTGGTATTTACATAGGTCCTTTTCATTAGTATAAGAACTGTTCTAACACAGACACAATCTAACTCTGTTTGCCTCTGAGCTGTTTTGAAGAAAACCCAATAGCTTGCCTGCCTCAGCTCTCAAGAATGAACATGTAATTCTTTTTGGTTCATCAGGCAATGGTTCAGATATTCACAAGTTTTGTTTAACAATTCAGTTATTTTATTTAATTATTTCCACTTGATCTGAAAAATAACTAATGAGAGCCTATTGCAAAGTCAATATTTAGAAAGATTTACCAGTTTAAATAATGTTTGTCTATGGTTTTAAGGAATTAACTAACTGAAGGATGAAACTAAAAACAGAATGGATCCAGAAACCCTTAAGATAAGTATATACTGTTCTAACCAGGACAAAGGTGTTTTGCTCAGAGGTGTTACATTTGTTCTATGCTTAGCCCCTCTACCCCAGAGAGATGCATCAGTAAATCAAAAGAAGCAAAATATCAGAAAGTCAGTTTTATGAGACTCAAAAGACAACATAACTTCCAAATATTTTTTCACAAAATTTTAAGACTTTTTCAGGTTGGTCAGAGTTGCATGTTTACAATCTTTCTTTTTTTTTTTTTTTTTTTTTTTTTTCACTTTAGTAACTCATGAGCTGTCCACATCCTGGAAACCTTAGAGAGACATAAAAAGTTCTTCATTTATAGCTATCAATATATCAGTATGAAAATCATCTGAACAATAATCTACATTTTCTAGAACAGTCTTCTGTGTAATACTTGGGGATAAGATGCAGAGATACTATTTACAAATAATTGTACTGTGCTAAGCTGCTTCAGTCATGTCTGACTCTTTGCGACCCTATGGACTGTAGCCCGCCAGACTCCTCTGTCCATGGGATTCTCCAGGCAAGAATACTGGAGTGGGTTTCATGACCTCCTCCAGGGGATCTTCCTGACCCAGGAATCGAACCTGAGTCTCTTACGTCTCCTGCATTGGCAGGTGGGTTCTTTACTACTAGTGCCACATGGGAAGCCCCCATTTACAAATAATTAGCGGCTGCTTTTCAACAGTTGATTTGTTGTGTCCAGCTCTTTATGACCCCATGGACTGCGGCATGCCAGGCTCCTCTGTCCTCCAATATCTCCTGGAGTTTGCTCAGATTCACGTCCATTGAGTCAGTGATGCTACCTAACCATCTCATCTTCTGCAGACACAACTAAACACAAATATTGTGTATCACAATGATTTTTCCTGAAAGATTCCAGCAAAGAAACCCAGCTAGTGATAGGGAAGCTCATACAAGTTTGAGTGCCTGGGGTTGACCTTTCTTTAGGAGTACATAGAAATATTCACCAAAAAATGGGTAGTTGGCATCCTCCTAAAAAAACACGGAAGATCAAAAGGAAAGCATTGAAAGCATCATTAAAAACTGGAGGAAAGAAGAGAAGGGAGTGAGAGAGGAGGAGAAAAGTATAAGACCATCTTTTGTGTAGTCACAGGAGGAAATCCAATTTACTTCTTGCATTTTTGAAAATAAAATTCAGGATAACATTAAGCAAGGGGAAAACATTTCTTAATAAAAGGAAATAAAGAATGAAAATCCCATGCCTGCCTCAGAATATGCAGCTGCTTCTCCAAGTCTCGGGCTTCAAGGACCCAAGTGTCAAGTTGGAGTCTTGCTTTCTGCCTCTAGAGGTTAACAGAGAAGAGAAAATAAAAATGAAAATTAAAAAGGCACAAGTAAATGAGAGGGCCACCCCACAAGAATCAAATCCAATCAAAGAAAAGCTGAAAGCTTCAGAATGCCAATTCAAAGATTCTATTTAAAATAAAATTAGATTAGGACTATCTTGGACAGCAAGATCAGTCAATCCTAAAAGATATCAACCCTGAATATTCATTGGAAGGACTGATGCTGAGCGACATGACTGAGTGACTGAACAACAAGGCCTAAAAACAGATTTCCAAGGAGCTTACCTGATATATTTTAAAGAAGTGTCAAAGGTTAGTAAATCCGGCTATTCCCATCCCCTCCTCCACTTCCTCCCCGAGGCCTCCAGCTCCCCTTCGATCTTCCAGTAACTACTTCCCAAGCCTCCTGCCTCAGGGCCTTCCAGATGCCTCTTCTCCACCTGCCAGTCTGATCATCGGATCATCTGATCACATCATTGCCCAGTAGAAATCCTCACTGCCATCTCAGCAGCCTCAACATCTACACCAAGTTCTTAGTATGGGGGTACATCTCTCCAACAGGTACTAAGTGTTAACTCTTAGCCCCACAAGAAGCTGAAGAATAAACACTGAAATTTCACTTAAAAATTAGGGAGGGAAAATTTCATTTTTAATGTATATATAACATGAAGCTGGGCTTCCCAGGTGACGCCAGTGGTAAAGAATCTGCCTGCCAATGCAGGAGACACAGGTTCGATCCCTGGATCAGGAAGATCCCCTGGAGAAGGAAATGGCAATCCACTACAGTATTTTTGCCTGGAGAGTTCCATGGACAGAGGAGTCTGGCGGGCTACAGTCCATGGGGTCACAAAGAGTTGGACACGACTGAGCTACTAACATACATAACACACACTCCTTACCTCGTGGATCTCCCTCCCACCCCCTGATCCCACCCCTCTAGCTCATCACAGACCGCCATGCTGAGCTCCCCATGCCATAGGGCAGCCTCCTGCTAGCTATCTCTTTTGCACGTGATACTTGTCATTCTTGATCTATCTCCTGCCCACGTCCCTGAGTTTCATTTCTTGCTCGCCCACCCTGGTCCTTTACCCACTGATAAAACTGGAATTAACTGTAGCTTTTCAGATCAGAGCTGTTCTCTCACACCTCTATGCTTTCCAGGTGCTTTTGTCTCTGCCTGACATGTCCTTCTTTAACTTGTTAACTTGACAAACAACTTCCCTGATGATAAGGTGGCTTCTCATTGTGCCTTCACCTCGAGAGGAAACATTCTGGCCCTATGACTGATTTGCCTGACACCCCTTCACAATGACGCTCCTCAGTGTAAATTCATAAAGACTCTGCTTCTGTAGATCAGCCTTTGTGTGCCTGGTCGACGTGAGTCACCCTGACAGGCAGTCACTCCGGGAGCCTGCCCATGCCACGGATTTTCTTTTGCATAGCTGATGCCCACAGGCTCCATCTGATGAGAAGCAGCAGATATCCTGTGAGCCCTACTGAAACAGCCAACCCAGCAACCTTCCTTCCCTGGGCAACGAACCATCCCAATATCATTCTTTTGGCCAGGCTAGAGCCCCAGTTTCCCACAAATATCAAGGAAAATCTCAACAACTGAATTATCTGATGAGCCAGGCAACCCCAATTCAAAACCAATGACAGATTTCATTATACTACAGATCAATGAGAGAAAGGCAATGCCCGCCTGTGTTCTTTCATTCTCTCACTCAGCACAGAGCTTTGAGCACTGAGTGTGTGTGTGTGTGTGTTTAATAAAGCAAATGCAATTTATGCCCTCACTGTGGCTTATTCAATCTAACACCTTGACCTCTCCAATGAAGAACCATATTTCCTAGACAATTCTTTATTCACCAAGCTGCCTCCAATTGCAAACTCAAACAGGGCAAAAAATACATGAGAAGCAAGTACATCAGACTTTGAGCAAGAATCCTGACAATTCACTGTTTCAGGCAACTGGCAGAAACAGTGACAACTTCCCAACCTCTGCCCATCCTGGTCAGGAACATCATTTCTAAAGCTCCATCACTGTAATACACGATGCTGGAGGTAATGTTGAAGACAAACAACCTGCTGTGAGCAATGATCTTCAACTTGACTTGTGTCTAGCCTGAGTCACCTGCTGCATTTTGCTTTATGAAGCAGTGAAATGTCTGAGGATGTCCCCTTGCTTTTAGAGTGAATTTTTAACACATCTTCAGAAAGGAAGCCTTTGTCAGCTCTGTTTATACTCTTGACCACTTTGGAGAGGAGAGAAGCAGCAGCCACAGAAGCACATAACTCAAAGTAAAAAGATCCAAAAGGGGAAGATAAAACTCAGGGATGAGGTTCTGCTTTTTGCGGGTGATCAAGACAGATTTGACGCCTCTGCCCAAACACAGCGATTGCCAAGTACAACAGTGATCCCAAGCTTGCATCAGAGTTAATAGCCTAAGCTACATATTTTCAGTCCCACCTGAGTAAGCAAAAGTAATGAATGGTGATTATCATGGAGACATTATGCTTAGAGCTTAATCTCTTGTCTACATTGCATCTGCTTCAAGAACAATGAATATTTTTAAAAAAATCCTCAGTCTCATTAGTAATCATGGACACGCAAATTAACACAAAGAGATGTCCTTTTTCACCTGTCAAACTAGCAAAGATTTTTAAACTGCTATTATCCAGTGTTGACAAGGGTGTAGGGAAGCAAGCACTCTGACATTCTGTTGGAGGGAGTGTAAATTGGTTCAGTTTTTTTGAATACCATGTGCCAAGACGCATTATAAACTTAAATTTTTGTATATGCATGAGTTTGGGAGTTTTTTCCAACTGAAAAAAAATAACCTAATTCCTAATGATTTGACCAGTAAGGAAACTTATATTCTCACAAATCAAGTGTGACTGTAAGAGCTTCAGGGCTGGTCAATCCAGAAACTCTAGGACATCATCACAGCCCCAGGTTTTTACCATCTTTCTGTTCTGCCAGTGTTACTCTGTTGGTTCCTGTCCTCACCATCACAGGAGGGCTCCTGGCAGCCCACTTTCACACACCAACATCCAAAAGCAACAAACAAAACTCTACCTTTTTTTAAAGAAATATTCACTTACTTGGCTGTGTCATATCTTAGTTGTGGGCACACAGGATCATAAATCGTTGTGAATGCAGGATCTGGTTCCCTGACTAGATTCAACCTGGGCCCCCTGCACTGGGAGTGTGGAGCCTTAGCCACTGGACCACCAGGGAAGTCCCAAAACCTTGCCTCTTTTTCAGTCTCTTTGACATGTAGGAAGTCTTCTCTGGGCACTCCCCAGAAGACTTATCCCCTGTACCATTTCACCGGCCTGATTTAGTGATTCCCAAAAGCAGCAGCACCTGGGAACTTCTTAGAAATACTGTTTCTCAGCCCACGCTGGACCTACTGAAAGCGAAATTCTGGGATGAGGCCAACTCTCTTGCTCCAGTTTGAGAACCACTGATCTAAACCAGCCAACTTCACAAGGGGAATGGAATTACCAGGGTTGGTTTCAGACTTCTCATGGTGCATTCCCTTGGGCTGGGGTCAGGATGGATAGGATTACCTCTCCTGAGCAAATGGTCTTATCTCACTGACCTCTGTTCTACTTGTCCACTTGCATGATGAGCCCTAACATGCAACATTCTGTAGAATTAGGATGTTTCTCAGCTCTGAGGACAGAAAACCTAGCCCAAAATGTCTTTAACCATCAGGAGGTTCATTGACTCACATCGTAACAAGTGTCACACATCAGGGTTAAGGACCTACTCTGTAGCACAGGGAGCTCTGCTCAAGATTCTGTAACAACCTAATTGGGAAAAGAATTTGAAAAAGAATAGATACAAGTATAAACATAAATGAAACAGTTTGTTGTACACCTAAAACTAAACAACATTGCTAATCAACTATACTGCAATATAAAATAAAAAATTAAAAAGTAAAAAACTAGTAAAAGGATTAATTGAGATGTTTGCCTCTATAAACTAAAGACAAACTTCTTCCTCTTTTACATTTCTCTCTCTCCCTTCGTGGGGGATGGAGGAAGGAGTGATTTGCTGTGCTGGCTTTAAAATATATCCACAAATTTTCTGATATTCCCCAATTCAAAAAGCGAAGCTCAGTTCTACTTCTCTTGAGTGTGGGCCATGCAATGACTCACCTCTGACAGATGGATTGTGGTGGAAATGGTGGTGTGTGACTTTTAATACAAGGTCACAAATGACAATATGCCTTTCTCCCTTTCTCTCGTGGATCACTTGTTCTGGGGGGAAAGTGACCACCACACTATGATTACTAAAGCATCCAGGGGAGCAGTCTGTGAAGAAGGAATTCAGGCCTTCTGCCCACAGGCTGGAATGCATCCTCTGGCCCCAGTCAAGCCTTCAGATGACCACTAATATCTTGACTACAGCATATGACTCATGAGACACCTTGAGCCATAACCATCCTGCTAAGCTGCTCAATGAAATAAAATGCAAGTTACTCAGTTGGGTCTGACTCTTCGTGACCCCATGGACTATGTAGTCCATGGAATTCTCCAGGCCAGGATACTGGAGTGGGTAGGGTAGCCTTTCCCTTCTCCAGGGGATCTTCCCAAACCAGGGATTGAACCCAGGTCTCCTGCGTTGCAGGCGGATTTTTTACCAGCTGAGCCACCGGGGAAGATGACTGAGTGACTGAATTGAACTGAAGCTCCTCAATAATTCTCCACCCAAAGAAACTATGAAATGATGTTTGGGTGTTTTTAAGACAATAAGTTTGAGGGCAATTTACTGTAGAGACCAATAGAAACCCCTAGTAGAATGGCTTAGATGACTGGGGACCCAGTGACTTCAGTTTTACTTTGCAACTTTTTCTTCTCCCTAGGATGTATGTGAGTCCCCAGTAGGGGTGGATTGGGAGTAACCTAATCCTTGTTTTCTTTCTACACTTAGGTCCTGTTACTAGTTCTTGTGCATTATATGGCAAACCTCTTCCTTTCTTATGCTGATTACTCTTCTTTTAGATATCCTGGCATCTCCACACTGAATCTAATTTCTTTAGCCTCTTCTTGTTCTTTGCCACTTTTCTGCATCCTAGCAGAGACCAACTGGAAAGAAACTGCATCTCTCCCTATCACAGTGACTCTAGTAGTAGAAATGTCTACTTATGCCTCAAGGGTGAAGGAAAAGTTGGAAGCATTTTTGATTCAGGGCAAACTTGTGGGTAAACTCCAAATTCCACCTCAGAGGAAGTGTAGGGATACATGCTGAGACAACAGCATTTTCTGGACATTTAAAGCAAATCGACATAATCTTTCCTGTCAACAACACAATTCTTGTGACTTAACTAATGCTATGCTTCTGTTCTGCCCAGAGTAAAGGTGGCCAGAGACTCCAGGCCTGTGTCTCTAGAAAGTGCCCATAGAAGCTTCCTGGACCAGTAGAACCAAAGGTACCTGGGGAAATGATGCAGGCCTGTGTGATGCTTCCACATGGCACATGCACACATGCTAAGTTGCTTGAGCCATGTCTGACTCTTTGCGACCCTATCGACTGCAGTCTGCCAGGCTCCTAGTCTATCCATGGGGTTCTCCAGGCAAGATTACTGAGTGGGTTGTCATTTCTTCCTCCAGGGGGTCTTCCTGACTCAGAGATCTAACCTGCATCTGTTACATCTCCTGCATTGGCATGTGAGTTCTTACCGCTGGTGTCACCTGGGAAGCCCTACACACTGCACAGAAGCCTGTAAACAAGACCCATGAGGCACCCTAACTTTTGAAAACTGTGGCTATTTTGTATGATGTACATACAGTAAAGTGTAGGTGTTCGATTCAGAGATTTTTGACAGCTGTGTACACCTGTGAAACCACCACCAAACAAGATGCAGAACACTTCATCACCTCAGAAAATCCTCTTTGCCCCTTTCCATTAACCCCCTCCCCCAGAACTCATGACTTCTGAGTTTCTACCATCATCTAGAATTTTGTCCAGAACTACTGCTTTTGGAAGAGTGAGGTTTAAAAGAAAAAAAAAAAAAGAAAGAAAGAAATCTGTCATTTGAGAGCTCTAAATAAGCCATTTCTCTCTGGCAGGAGGAAGAGACTTCAATAGTCCATTTGAGGAGATTGTTCCATTTTCCTAGGAAAACCAGCCAAATGGACCTCTTAGTGATGCAAATACAGAAACTTCTGAATTGGCAATGTGATTGGAAATGTGATTCTGAGGAGCTAACACAGCATTGGAAGGGAGAATGTTAAAGGTTTCTCTGTGTTGGAGGCAGGGCTGCAGATCTTAAGTGTCAAGGTCAGAGGAGGAGTTCCAAAGACTTTTGCTCTCCCCAAGCCTTCTGGAAGGGAGTTAAGGGCTGAGGGCAAAAAAATAGATGGGATCTTTATCATGAGACACTGTGATACTGTGGGCTCAGACAAGGGCGCAACATCCCCAGCAAGTGTGACCACATGAATGGTATTGTATTTTCATCATAATTCCTAAATAATGTGTTACTGACATCTGGGGAAATCCTTGATATTTGTATATTTATTTCACATTGGATCACCTCATTGAATGAATTGTCTTATTGGTTCTAGTAGCTTTACAGTAATTTAACAGGGTTTTCTAGATGATATCTAGATATTATCTTCTGAAAAGAATACTTTTATTTTTTCCTTTCTAACTGCTATCTTGGTTTTTCCCGGCCTTATCACTTTGTCGTTGTTGTTTAGTTGCTAAGTCACGTCCGACTCTTTGCAACACCATGGACTGCAGCACGCCTGGCTTCCCTGTCCTTCACCATCTCCTGGAGCTTGCTCAAACTCATGTCCATTGAGTCGGTGATGCCATCCAACCATCTCATCTTCTGTCACCCCCTTCTCCTCCTACCTTCAATCTTTCCCAGAACCAGGGTGTTTTCTAATGAGTCAGCTCTTCGCATCAGGTGGCCAAAAGTGTCAGAGCTTCAGCTTCAGTTTCAGCACCAATCCTTCTAATGAATATTCAGGGTTGATTTCCTTTAGGATGGACTGATTTGATCTCTTGAAATCCAAGGGACTCTCAAGAGTCTTCTCTAGCATCACAATTCGAAAACATCAGTCCTTTGGCACTCAGTCTTACTGCTTTAGCCATTATTAAATTATTCTAATATTCTTTAGTATAAAGATGCATTCGTGTGTGCATGCTCAGTTTCTCAGTCATGTCTGACTCTTTGACATGCCATGGACTATAGACTTCCAGGCTCCTCTGTCCATGGAATTCTCTAGGCCAGAATACTGGAGTGCATGGCCTTTGCTTTCTCCAGGGAATGATCCCAACCCAGGGATTGAACCCAGGGATCAAAGCTGGTAAAGAATGGATTCTCTATCAGCTGAGCCACAAGGGAAGCCCAACAATACTGGAGTGGGTAGCCTATCCCTTCTCCAGCAGATCTTCCCAACCCAGGAATCAAACTGGGGTCTCCTGCATTGCAGGCAGATTATTTACCAACTGAGCTATCAGGGAAGCCCAAAACATACAAAAAGAGCTCTATTTTGAATCAACTCTGGTGTCTGTCATAACTTACTCATCTTAAAAGAGGTGAGAAGGAAATTAAGGATGCAATTCAGCTCATGCAAACTTACAACTAAGAATTTGAGACAATTTAGCAAATAGCTTTTTTCCTACTGTTTATCCTCTGTATGACTCTTAACCTACCAACAAGCAAAATATGTTATAAGAATTAATACTTTATTTTGACTTTTCCAGTTCAAAAAGAAATCTTTCTTTTCCTTTGGGATTTCAAACACATAGAATTACAGTGATGTGGTCAATATATTCACCTCAAGTCAGTTAATGCCATGTTAGCATTGAGTTCACAGAGAACCTCATTTTATCATTAACATTTCAAAATTTTATTTATTTTGGCTCTTTCACCCAACTCCTAATTCTGTTCCTATTCCACTATATTATACTCTTGTCATTTAACATACAGTTGCCTTGTATGGCTTTATTTGCACCTACAGGCATTTTGGGGACTTCCCGGGTGGCTCAATACTAAAGAATCTGTCTGCAATGCAGAAGACGCAATTTCGATCCCTGGGTCAGGAAGATCCCCTGGAGGAGGAAATGGCAACCCACTCCAGTATTCTTGCCTGGAGAATCCCACGGACAGAGGAGCCTGGCAGGCTACAGTCCATGGGGTCACAGAAGAGTAGGACATGACTTAGCGAGTAAACAATAACAACAGAGACATTCTTAGCAATACTTCACTGGTGTGGGTTATTCTTGTTCTACAAACAGTATTGTACTGGGCATATCATTAGGTCTTTTTACTTTTTTTATTCAGTATTACACATTTAAGATTTACTGATGTTAATATATATAAAGAGTACTAAGATTAAAAATAAAATGAACACTAGTGACCCATCACCTGCAATTAGATTGCTGGTACCATAGAAACAAGGTGTCCATACCTCAACATAATAAAAGCTATATATGACAAACCCACAGCAAGCATCACCCTCAATGGTGAAAAATTGAAAGCATTTCCTCTGAAATCAGGAACAAGACAAGGATGCCCACTCTCACCACTACTATTCAACATAGTGTTGGAAGTTTTGGCCACAGCAATCAGAGCAGAAAAAGACATAAAAGGAATCCAGATAGGAAAAGAAGAAGTGAAACTCTCGCTGTTTGCAGATGACATGATCCTCTACATAGAAAACCCTAAAGACTCTACCAGAAAATTACTAGAGCTAATTAATGAATATAGTAAAGTTGCAGGATATAAAATTAACACACAGAAATCCCTTGCATTCCTATACACTAACAATGAAAAAACAGAAAGAGAAATTAAGGAAACAATACCATTCACCATTGCAACAAAAAGAATAAAATACTTAGGAGTATATCTACCTAAAGAAACAAAAGACCTATACATAGAAAACTATAAAACACTGATGAAAGACATCAAAGAGGACACAAACAGTTGGAGAAACATACCGTGTTCATGGATTGGAAGAATCAATATTGTCAAAATGGCTATTCTACCCAAAGCAATCTATAGATTCAATGCAATCCCTATCAAGCTACCAACGGTATTTTTCACAGAATTAGAACAAATAATTTCACAATTTGTATGGAAATACAAAAAACCTCGAATAGCCAAAGTAATCTTGAGAAAGAAGAATGGAACTGGAGGAATCAACCTGCCTGACTTCAGACTCTACTACAAAGCCACAGTCATCAAGACAGTATGGTACTGGCACAAAGACAGAAATATAGATCAATGGAACAGAATAGAAAGCCCAGAGATAAATCCACGAACCTATGGACAGCTTATCTTTGACAAAGGAGGCAAGGATATACAATGGAAAAAAGACAATCTCTTTAACAAGTGGTGCTGGGAAAACTGGTTAACCACTTGTAAAAGAATGAAACTAGAACACTTCCTAACACCATACACAAAAATAAACTCAAAATGGATTAAAGATCTAAATGTAAGACCAGAAACTATAAAACTCCTAGAGGAGAACATAGGCAAAACACTCTCCGACATAAATCACAGCAAGATCTTCTATGACCCACCTCCCAGAATATTGGAAATAAAAGCAAAAATAAACAAATGGGACCTAATGAAAATTAAAAGCTTTTGCACAACAAAGGAAACTATAAGTAAGGTGAAAAGACAGCCCTCAGATTGGGAGAAAATAATAACAAATGAGGAAACAGACAAAGGATTAATCTCAAAAATATACAAGCAACTCCTGAAGCTCAATTCCAGAAAAATAAACGACCCAATCAAAAAATGGGCCAAAGAACTAAACAGACATTTCTCCAAAGAAGACATACAGATGGCTAACAAACACATGAAAAGATGCTCAACATCACTCATCATCAGAGAAATGCAAATCAAAACCACAATGAGGTACCATTACACGCCAGTCAGGATGGCTGCTATCCAAAAGTCTACAAGCAATAAATGCTGGAGAGGGTGTGGAGAAAAGGGAACCCTCTTACACTGTTGGTGGGAATGCAAACTAGTACAGCCACTATGGAAAACAGTGTGGAGATTTCTTAAAAAACTGGAAATAGAACTGCCATATGACCCAGCAATACCACTTCTGGGCATACACACTGAGGAATCCAGATCTGAAAGAGACACGTGCACCCCAATGTTCATCGCAGCACTGTTTATAATAGCCAGGACATGGAAGCAACCTAGATGCCCATCAGCAGATGAATGGATAAGGAAGCTGTGGTACATATACACCATGGAATATTACTCAGCCGTTAAAAAGAATTCATTTGAATCAGTTCTAATGAGATGGATGAAACTGGAGCCCATTATACAGAGTGAAGTAAGTCAGAAAGATAAAGAACATTACAGTATACTAACACATATATACGGAATTTAGATAGATGGTGGCGATAACCCTATATGCAAAACAGAAAAAGAGACACAGAAATACAGAACAGACTTTTGAACTCTGGGGGAGAACGTGAGGGTGGGATGTTTTGAAAGAACAGCATGTATATTATCTATGGTGAAACGGACCACCAGCCCAGGTGGGATACATGAGTCAGGTGCTCGGGCCTGGTGCACTGGGAGGACCCTGAGGAGTCGGGTGGGGAGGGAGGTGGGAGGGGGGATCGGGATGGGGAATACGTGTAACTATATGGCTGATTCATGGCAATGTATGACAAAACCCACTGAAATGTTGTAAAGTGATTGGCCTCCAACTAATAAAATAATATTAAAAAAAAAAAAAAAAAAAAAAAAAAAAAAAAAAAAAAGAAACAAGGTGTCCTCTGATCCAACCAAACCTCCTCACCAATAGGTAACTGGATCCCAAGTCTGTGCTTATTATTTCCTTACTTTCTTTATTCGTTTTGCCATGTATTTTATGAAAACTTCCCTGGTGGCTCAGACAGTAAAGAATCTGCCTGTGATACAGGAGACCCGAGTTCAATCCCTGGGTCAGAAAGATTCTCTGCAGAAGGAATGGCAACTCACTCCAGTATTCTTTTCTGGAGAATTCCATGGACAGAGGAACCTGGAAGTCTACAGTCCATGGGGTCTCAAAGAGTCAGACACAATTGAGCAAAGAACACTTTCACTCTCATATGTATCATGCACTCCAAAATAATACATTATGTAGTTTTTACATGAGTTTCAACTTTGCATAAGTGGAATTATGTGTATTCTTTTTTCATTTTTATTGCATATTGGAGTATAGTTGATTTACAATGTTGTATTAGTTTCAGATATACAGCAAAATGATTTAGTTATACATATACATATATCTATTCTTTTTCAGATTCTTTTCCCATATAGGTTATTACAGAGAATTACATGTACTCTTACGCAACTTTTTAAAATTCAACATTGTGTATGTGAGATTCATTCCTGCAGATGGTCGTAATTGTTGTAATAACATTTTCATAGCCGTGCATCGATGTTCATCCATTTTCCATCCTCAGACATTTGGGTTGTTTGCATGTTTTTACTATCACAAAGCTGGTATGAACATCCTTAAACATATGTGCAGAAGCATCTCTATGCCACAAAGTGGAGTTGCAGGGTTAGAAGTACTTCATCTTCCACTTTAATAGATTCCAAATCATGTCCAAAGTGGTTGCAGCAGTTGGCATGCCTACCAGCAGAGAATCAGTGTTCCAGCAGCACCAAGCTTCTCAAAGTTTCAATAGTGTCAGAGTTAAACCTGTGCCAATGGTGTAGCTATAAAATATGGCTTTCATTTTCATTGCTAACCAGTGAACTCGACAATTTTTTTGTTTATTCAGCATTTGGTGACGTGACTGGTCAATGCTTTTGTCTTTTTTTCTGTTGGATTTTTTGTTGGGCTTGACTGATACATAGATGGTTATGTGAATGGCTGTATGATATTCCTTTTAATACATCACATTTATCCATTCCTCTTACTGCTGCCTGTTTAGTTTATTTCCAACCCTTCATTATTACAAACAATGCTGCATTAAACATCCTAGTACAAGTCTCTTTGGGAGGTAAGAGATGTCCCTTGAAGTGGAATGGATGGGTCTTAGTGTGTGCATATTCAGTCTCCCTAAAGGCTGATGACTTGCTCTCCCAAACAGCCATACCAATGGACTGTCCTTCTACAAGGGGCTGAAGTTTCCCATTCATTCTCCTACACATTTTCCAGTACCTGGTATTACCCATGAGGCAACTTTAGGTACATACTGTCTCATGGAGTTTGTAAATAATGCTGGAAGGTAGAAAATTTTTTTAAAAAACAGCAGCATTTTTCTAGTACTTTACGATTTACAAAGTCTTTTCACTTGCATTGTCTACCCCATTTTATGCTCAGATTCTGTCATCCATTTCCTTGCAAGTCATGCTCAAAGAGCTATGTATTTCATTCTCTAAATCCCATGTGCTGCTTCACACTTTCACATAAACACAAGTGCCTTGCCCAGCTCAAGTATAACCCAAAATATTTCCCAAATCCTGTTCAGTCATGAGCTGTTCTTTATCCCATACCCTGGGGAAGCATAGAAAACTAGAGTCTATTCTCTGACATGGGGATCATCAAAAAGGAGAATGTGGTTCTGTCATCTTCTCCCCATAGACCCTGCCTCCTCCCAAAGCCACAGGAGGTGGAGGGTTCCTCACACACAAAAAGGAGTATGGATACTGGTCAGCCAAACACAAGGACAAGTTGTCCAGCAAAGAGATTATAAATGGGTCAGTTAAGGACACAGTGTTCCAGTCTTTTCTCCCTAAGCAAAATCTTTCTCTTCTTTTCTTCACCCAATGTCTGGTGACAGGTTTGGGATAAAGAATGAGACACAGTATCATAATCACTTAAGCATTCCTACCAATGGAAGCTCACTCGTGAGCTGTTTGTTTTTCAAGAGCTTTATGACTTTGTTCCTTATGTTGGCAATATGTCATCCTAATGATTTTATTTTAACAGTAATGAATTATGACTTGGTTTCCTCAGTAAGGCATATGGCATCCCATTTCAATCCCAAGTGAATCGGTGTTTTAGTAATGAATACCAACTTCATCAATAACATTAGAGAATATAAAATGGTGTTCTCTAAGCCATTATCTTTCTTTTCTGTAATCTTTGCATTCCATCATTTTGACTAATTATTGCTAGATTTAGCTTCCTTTTAATTTACAAAACACTCGTGCATGTCTGCCTGAATTATAACTTCCAGATTCCAATTTTACTAGGTTTTGAGCACCTATATGGGGCTTTTTCACACAATAAACTCTACTGTTTCTAACTGAGACAACCTGGGTTCAGGAAAGTGAAGTCCTTTGGTCAAGGTCCTAATGATGAAGCCAGGATTTTATCACTGGGTTTAAACCTCAAAATCTAGAGCTTTTTCTGCTAGACCACACCCAAACTCTGTAGAGTTCTGCTGGTTGTTTTTTTTAAGCTTCACATATACAATTCTTGAATTTTAACTTTCTTTATAATCCTGAAGAAATTTGGATGGTGTCCCACTTTATTTATGAAATTTGAGTCCCCACAGAGTAAAAACTAAGTCTTACAGTATCTTGCCACATTCCTCAGAGATGCATATTAGATGCTATCGAACTCGACCAGCTTCTGCTCCCTAAAAGGCAAGGTGGAGAGATTTCTACTACCAATCAGTTGCCTTGACAGTTATTTTCATTCCCTTTCCCTGTGAGAATCAATACCAATAAATATGAGTCTCTGGATTTCTAGCACACGGCTTTAGATGCACAGAAACATGCTTTCAAATATTGTAGGAATCTGTCTGGAATGGGTGAGGATATCCTACATTTTCAGGTTTCAAACTTCAATCTTCTGATAGGTATTTGGCTTTCAGAGCTGTATTGTAAAACTAAGGAATTTTGACCCAGATTCAGCTAAGCCTACAAAAGATCAGAACTTTATAAGAACATGATGAATCATTTAAGACAAAGAGTCTGGGGATAAGCATACTTAGATATCATAAAATTGTCACTAGAAAATCGTGTTCTCAATTTTCATTTCCGACCCTTGTGCCTGTGTGGTAAGGTTTAGTCACTAAGTCATGTCCAACTCTTGCGACCTCATGGACTGTAGCCTGCCAGGCTCCTCTGTCCGTGGAATTCTCCAGGCAAGAATACTCGAGTAGGTTGCCATTTCCTTCTCCAGGGGGTCTTTCTGACCCAGGAATCAAACCCAGGTCTCCTGCATTGCAGACTGGTTCTTTCCCGACTGAACTACGAGGGGAGTCTGACCCTTGTGTCTATACGATCACTATTCCCGCTGACTGAGGAGCAGCCTGACTCCTCTCTCCTCATCATAGCTCCATCTGCCTGCAAAGCTCCTGGTTCAGAAGCTGCATCCTCATGACTGAAACCTTTCAGACATCCATGCCTGTCCCTTGTGATACTTCCTCCCTGTTCCCACAGCACTGTGCACATGCATGCCATCGCTCATTCACCCAGCAAATATTCACTGAGGGTCTACCACGTGACTCACTGGAAAAGACCCTGATTCTGGGAAAGACTGATGGCAGGAGGAGAAGGGGGCAACAGAGAATGAAATGGTTGGATGGCATCATTGACTGAAGGGACTCATTTGCTCAAGGAGTTTGAGCAAACGCTGGGAGACAGTGAAGGACAGGGAAGCCTGGTGCGCTGCAGTTCACGGGATCGCAGAGAGTTGGACACAACTGAGCAACTGAACAACAACTGCCATGTGCCAGGGGCTGAGATACACACACCCAGGAACCAAAAGTCAAAAATCTTGTTCCTGTAGAGACTGCACTCCAACTGCAGACCACAAACAAGAAACATAACACACAAATGAAAGAGAGCACCCTGGACAGTGACGAGTGCCATGGGGAAAGGTGAAGCAGCGATAGATGGGTGCAGAGCACGGGGTGAGGAGGAGGCTTCTGACTTAGAACAGAGGGTCAGGGGAGACCTCATTGAGCAGATGACAGAGCTGAGGGAGCATAGGGAATTACCCATGTCAGGGAGGAACATTCCAGGCTGAGGATCAGACAGTAACAAGCGCTTACAGCAGGAGACCCCTTTGGCTGGAGCAAAGTGATGAACAAGACACAGTGTTCACAGAGGCCCTGGGGACCAAGCTGTGGCGGCCTGGTTGGCCATTCTGAGGATGTCAGGCTTCTGCAATGAGAAGTGGGGAGACATTAGAGGATTCTGAGCAGAGGGGATCGGATTCTGAGTATCTTATCAGGCCTTTCTATTGGACAGATTATGAAATATGACAAAGGATGACCCCAGAGTACATTCCACCATGGCAGCCCTCATCACATTCGGTCATACATGTTTAACCACGTGTCTTTCTCCCTCACTGGACTATGACTTGGTTGGGCCAGAAGAGGTCTCAATGAGGTCTACTCTGACCCTCTATTATAAGTCTTTGGATTCCCAATGTCCAGCCTAGGGCAGGACATACAGGCAAGAAATATGTATTGAGTGGATGTGAGAAATGCTGGCTACTAATGTCCTCTTTACACAAAGACATGGTGGCAGATGGAATGAACTTCTATATCTGCTGAGACCTAGGGGCAGACATCTGTCTATTCAGAGTGCTACAATCAGAATTATTTAGAGCCAGGGAATTTCCCCCGAGGCTAGTTTCAGCCGAGCAGGTCGGCTGCACAGGACTTGATGAGGACTCCAGAAGGCTTTGATGCTGGGTGGGCGCAGCACCAGTTGCCCATTGGACTGGCAGGAGATGCTCCTCCCTGGCAGCCTTGTTCTCCTGAACGCAGAGGTGTCAGGATGAATGACAGCTCCTTCTGGATGCCAAACATGTCCTGTCACCCTGTTCTGTTCTGTCTGCTGAAGATCCCTTCACTGTCTCTGAGGGCAAAGTGGAAAAGCACTGAAACTGGAGTTAGAAGAGGTAAAGCGTGGAGTGAATGTGGGCCTACAGGCTGTTCCTTGCCCCGCCCGCCTCCATTCCTGGCTAAGAGGAGGGCCCACAGTCAGACTGCTTTATCCAATAAGGAGAGGCACCAGCGAAGCAGGAAGAGGCAGGGTGGGGGGGGGGGGGGGGTACATTTTAAAATTCAACAAGAAGCCATTTAAATTTCAGCATGTATGTAAACTTCGTGTCATTTTGAAAAATAAATTATTTTAAGGTTTAATGGTAGTCTTACTCTGAATTCCATATGCCGATGACGTGGTAAGCTCTTCAGCCTATAGAGTTTCTAATCTGTTCCCATCAACACACCTGGAGGGCTTCCCAAAGCTACAGTTTAAGCATAAGAAACAAAACTCCTTCCTCTGATTTGAATGGGCTAGCTCTATTATGTGACAGATTCTATGAAACTTTCAAAGACTGAGGAGCATGGACGGCTTGTGAGCATCAGAAAGGGGGTGTGTGGTCACTTCCCAGGTGACCACAGTACTATTCTCCAGGCTCTTGGGAACCTGTCTGTAGACCAGCTGCCATCACGTGTCTCTGAGCTTCACAGAGATACTTGCCACCTTCCTCAAGGTGTACATGCAGTCTGTCCAGAGTGGGCCAGGACCACCACTGGCCCCAAGGAGGGAAGGCATTCCTGCCCTCAGTGGGACTAACACTTGGTATTATTTATACAGCTCTTGTGTGGCCTGACATTTGCTGTATTGCATTATGTTTATTACTCTCTTTTAACCGGGGATGGAAACATGTAGCATCTGCCATCTTCCTGCCCACTCCCCATGACAGGTGTTACATGTGATCACAGTGCTTCTCCCACTGACCCCAGAGTAGACCTCAACATTCTCTCAACACACACTCCAGGCAGCCACTACCAACTGTTAATCAAATGGTGATGGCATGTGACATGAAGCCGTCTTTCATCCTAATTCTGATGGTCAGCTTTTTGAAGAGCAAGAACCCTGTCTTCTGCATTTTCTGTATTTTTGTACTTACCCCCTGTCTCAGATACAGAAAGCAATCTAGAAGAGTAATTTCCCATTCTGGAACTTTCATATGCATTCATCAAACTTTCCCCAAGCATGTGGGAGTGTTAAGTGTTAGTCGCTCAGTTATGTCCAACTCTTTGCCATCCCATGGACAATAGACTGCCAGGCTCCTCTGTCCTTGGGGTTTTCCAGGCAGTAATACTGGAGAGGGTTGCCATTCCCCACAAACAGGGGATCATCCCAACCCAGGGATCGAATCTGAGTTTCCTGCATTGCAGACAAATTCTTTACCATCTGGGCCCCCAGGAAGCACCAGAGAAGCACGTGGGAACACAGAAACAAATCCGGCTCAGTCTCCAACCTCCAGAGTCTTATAGTCATTTAACACTTATGAGACCAACTCTGATGAAAGCATATATTATAGTACTGATTCCAAAGAAATTTTGTATGCGTCAGTCTGAAAGGTCAAAGAGGTAGCCCCAGAAACTAGGTTAGTTAAGTGCAAGATGCTATATTTAACAAATAACAATTAAAATGTCCTTGCTCCTTGACGAATAGCCTTCCAGAAGCAAAACTGTCAGACTTTGAGACATCCTGGCGCCCTGTGATAAAATGGCTTTGTGATGACATATATCACCGCTAAGCCATTCCCTTCACATTTATTTTCCTCATTACCATTGTTAAGAAATTGAACAGGAAAGCCTCCTGCAACTGAGATAATGACTTTCTCTGAATCCTTTACACCAGTTGTAAGGGGCTACCCTATCTGACATTCCAATTTGTTTTCATTTCTCTTTTAACCACCCCAAATAGGAGCTAAGTTGTAATTTTTAAAAGTGCCTCAAAACTTTTGTGAGCCTCATTAATAACAGGGCTGATCTGCACATTTGAGTTGGCAACTGTTATTCCCACTGGGACAGAAGCTGCAGCTCTGAGAACACCCGATTACACTGGCTAATGAGGCCCATTAATCAGTGCTCATAGCTTTGGGGAACACCACTGAATGGTCTGTTGACCTCTGGAGCGGGCTGCATAGTCACTGTCATATTTTATGTGTCACATTTATAGCAAAGTTAGCTGTGGTTAAGGTCTTCACTCCCTGATAGTTCAGTTGGGAGAGAATCCACCTGCAATGCAGGACATTGATTCCTGGACCCTGAAGATTCACTGGAAAAGGATAGGCTACCACACCAATATTCCTGGGCTTTCCTTGTGGCTCAGCTGGTAAAGAATCCACCTGCAATATGGGAGACCTGGGTTCGATCCCTGGTTTGGGAAGATCCCCTGGAGATCTGGAGAAGGGAAAGTCTACCCACCCCAGTATTCTGGCCTGTATAACAGTCCATGGAGTCACAAAGAGTCTGACACAACTGAGCGACTTTCACTTTCAGGATCTTCACTCAGGTTTTACTAATTGTCAGTTCAGTTGAGTTCAGTTGGGTCCAACTCTTTGAGACCCCAAGGACTGCAGCATGCCAGGCTTCCCTATCAATCACCAACTCCCAGTACTCAAACTCATGTCCATCAAGTCAGTGATGCCATCCAACCATCTCATCCTCTGTTGTCCCCTTCCCCCCCAGCCTTCAATCATTCCCAGCATCAGGGTCTTTTCAAATGAGTTAGTTCTTCCAATCAGGTGGCCAAAGTATTGGAGTTTCAGCTTCAGCAACAGTCCTTCCAGTGAATATTCAGGACTGATCTCATTAGGCTTGACTGGTTGGTTCATGGCATCTGGTCCCATCACTTCATGACAAATAGATGGGGAAGCAATGGAAAGAGTGACAGACTTTATTGTGGGGGGCTTCAAAATCACTGCAGATGGTGACTGCAGCCATGAAATTAAAAGACGCTTGCTCCTTGGAAGAAAAGTTGTGACCAACCTAGACAGTATATTAAAAAGCAGAGACATTACATTGCCGACAAAAGTCTGTCTAGTCAAAGCTATGACTTTTTCCAGTAGTCATGTATGGATGTGAGACTTTGACTATAAAGAAAGCTGAGCACTGAAGAATTGATACTTTAGAACTGTGGTGTTGAAGAATTTTGAGAAGCCGTTGGACAGCAAGAAGATCCAACCAGTCCATCCTAAAGGAAATCAGTCCTTAATATTCATTGGAAGGACTGCTGCTGAAGC
Source organism: Muntiacus reevesi (assembly GCF_963930625.1). Lineage (NCBI taxonomy): Eukaryota > Metazoa > Chordata > Mammalia > Artiodactyla > Cervidae > Muntiacus > Muntiacus reevesi. The sequence continues at coordinate 161,862,144 of NC_089250.1, read as the reverse complement.
TGAAACTCCAATACTGTATCCATTTGATTGGAAGAACTGACTCATTGGAAAAGAACCTGATGCTGGGAAAGATCGAAGGCAGGAGGAGAAGGGAATGACAGAGGATGAAATGGTTGGATGGCATCACCGACTTGGTGGACATGAGTTTGAGCAAGCTCTGGGAGTTGGTGATGGATGGGGAGGCCTGGTGTACTGCAGTCTATGGGGTCACAAAGAGTTGGACATAACTGAGCAACTGAACTGAACTGAATTAACAGATTGGATCTCCTTGCAGTTCAAGAGACTCTCAAAGTCTTCTCCAACACCACAGTTCAAAAGCATCAATTCTTCAGTGTGAAACTTTCTTTATAGTCCAACTCTCATACCCATACATGACTACTGGAAAAACCATAGCTTTGACTAGATAGACCTTTGTCAGCAAAGTAATGTCTTTGCTTTTTAATATGCTGTCCAGGTTGGTCATAGCTTCTCTTCCAAGGAGTAAGCATCTTTTAATTTCATGGCTACAGTCACTATCTGCAGTGATTTGGGAGCCCAAGAAAATATAAAGTCTCTCACTGTTTCCACATCTATTTGCCATGAAGTGATGGGATTGGATGCCATGATCTTAGTTTTCTGAATGTTGAGCTTTAAGCCAACTTTTTCACTCTCCTCTTTCACTTTCATCAAGAGGCTCTTTAGTTTTTCTTTGCTTTCTGCCATAAGGGTGGTGCCATCTGCATATCTGAGGTTATTGATCTTTCTCCCAGCAATCTTGATTCCATCTTGTGCTTCATCCAGCCTGGCATTTCACATGATGTACTCTGCATAGAAGTTAAACAAACAGGGTGACAATAGATACCTTTCCTGATTTGGAACCAGTCTGTTGTTTCATGTCCAGTTCTAATTGTTGCTTCTTGATCTGCATACAGATTTTTCAGGGGGCAGGTAAGGTGGTCTGGTATTCCTGTCTCTTTAAGAATTTTCCAGTTTGTTGTGATCCACACAGTCAAAGGTTTTGGCGTAGTCAATAAAACAGAAATAGATGTTTTTCTGGAACTCCCTTGCTTTTTCAATGATCCAAGGGATGTTGGCAATTTAGTCTCTGGTTCCTCTGCCTTTTCTAGATCCAGCTTGAACATCTGGAAGTTCAAGGTTCATGTACTGTTAAAGCTTGACTTGGAGAATTTTAAGCATTACTTTGCTAGCACATGAGATGAGTATAAGTGTGCAGTAGTTTGGACATTCTTTGGCATTGCCTTTCTTTGGGACTGGAATGAAAGTTGACCTTTTCCAGTCTTGTGGCCACTGCTGAGTTTTCCAAATTTGCTGGCATATTGAGTGCAGCACTTTCACAGCATCATCTTTTAGGATTTGAAATAGCTCAACTGGAATTCCATCACCTCCACTAGCTTTGTTCATAGTGAAGCTTCCTAAGGCCCACTTGACTTCACATTCCAGGATGACTGGCTCTAGATGAGTGATCACACCATTGTGATTATCTAGGTCATGAAGATCTTTTTTGTATAGTTCTTCTGTGTATTGTTGCCATATCTTTTTAATATCTTTTGCCTCTGTTAGATCCATACAATTTCTGTCCTTTATTGTGCTCATCTTTGCATGAAATATTCCCTTGGTATCTCTAATTTTCTTGAAGAGATCTCTAGTCTTTCCCATTCTATCATTTTCCTCTATTTCTTTGTGTTGATCACTGAGGAAGGCTTTGTTATCTCTCCTTGCTATTCTTTAGAAATCTGCATTTAATTGGGTATATCTTTCCTTTTCTCCTTTGCCTTTCACTTTTTTTCTCAGCTATTTGTAAGACCTCCACAGACAACTGTTAAGCCTTTTTGAATTTATTTTTCTTGGGGATCATCTTGATCCCTGCCTCCTGTACAATGTCATAAACCTACGTCCATGGTTCTTCAGGCACTCTCTCTATCAGACCTAACCCCTTGAATCTATTTGGCACTTCCACTGTATAATCATTAGGGATTTGATTTGGGTCATACCTGAATGGTCTAGTGATTTTTGCAACTTTCTTCAATTTAAGTTGAATTTGGCAATAAAGAACTCATGATCTGAGCCACAATCAGCTCCCAGTCTTGTTTTTGCTGACTGCATAGAGCTTCTCCATCTTTGGTTGCAAAGAATATAATCAATATGATTTCTGTATAGACCATCTGGTGATATCCATGTGTAGAGACTTCTCTTGTGTTGTTGGAGGAGGGTGTTTGCTATGACCAGTGTGTTCTCTTGGCAAAACTCTGTTAGCCTTTGACCTGCTTCATTTTGTACTCCAAGACCATATGTGCCTGTTACTCCAGCTATCTCTTGACTTTCTACGTTTGCATTCCAGTTCCCTATAATGAAAAGGACATTTTAGGGGGTATTAGTTCTAGAAGGTCTTGTAGGTCTTCATAGAACCATTCAACTTCAGCTTCTTCAGCATTACTGGTCGGGGCATAGACTTGGATCACTATAATATTGAATAGTTTGCCTTGGAAACAAACAGAGATCTTTCTGTCGCTTTTGTTGACTATGAGGCTACTCCATTTCTTCTAAGAGATTCTTTCCCACAGTAGTAGTTATCTGAGTTAAATTCACCCATTCCAGTCCACTTTAGTTCATTGATTCCTAATTCCTAATTGAGTCGATGTTCATTCTTGCCGTCTCCTGTTTGACCACTTTCACTTTACCTTGATTCAAGGACCTCACATTCCAGGTTCCTATGCAATATTGCTCTTTACAGCATCGGACTTTACTTCCGTCACCAGTCACATCCACTAGTGAGTGTTGTTTTTGCTTTGGCTCTGTCTCTTCATTCTTTCTGGATTTATTTCTCCACTGTTCTCCAGTAGCATATTGGGCACCTACTGACCTTACTAATAGTATTCTCATGGTTTGTTGACCCTCCTCCCATTTTTTTGAGTGGAGCAATGACTACTCAGGGCTTCCTTGGTAACTCAGATAGAAAAGAATCTGCCTGCTAATGTAGGAGACACGGGTTTGATCCTTGGGTCAGGAAGATGTCCTTGAGAAGGAAATGGCAACCCACTCCAGTATTCCGGCCTGAGAAACCCCACAGACAGAGGAGCCTGGAGGGCTACAGTCCATGGGGTAACAAAAGAGTCAGACACAACTCAGCAACTAAACAACAGTGATGACTACTGGGGACACATAGCCTAAACTCGCACCTTTGATCCTGAATGATTCAGTTATCTATTTCTTTAGCATTGATGCTCAAATCAAAGGAACTGATGTAGAGAGCATTCTATATGGTGAATGGCACATAGTAAATAGTGGTCACTCACCCAGCAGGCCTCACGATGCTCCAACCACCCTCTGGTCAGACCCCAGCTCACCACACTGGCTGTTCAGAGCTGCCTGGGGTTTTTGGTCTCTTTTTCTCTGAATGAGGCTTTCTGGGATTTCCATCACCTACTCTTTGGCAAGTCTGTGTCTTGGCCAGATTTGGGACTAAACTTAAGAATTAGATAAATGTCTGCATTTCTGTGACCTTTTGCAAATTACTTCATCTTCCCAAGTGCTGGTATCCTCATCATTAAAATGAGAATGAAAAAGAACCAGACTCAGAGGACTGGTGGGATGCATCTAGTGACCTCCGCAGGGTTCCTGGAGTCAGACACAATTTTCATCAACAGTTGGCTCTTCCTGTTCATTGAATAGTATTCTTCATCAACTTGAATACTTTTGGAAGCCCAGTTGAATCTGCCTGGTCCATTAATGGACAAAGTTCCTTGTCACTCTGGGATAAGGTCAATCCCTTTTCTTGAGTGAATGGAGTTGAGTGAATGGAGACAAAGCAACCTATTAGGCTCTTTCATCAGACAGGGAGATGCTGGGCTAAGGCTCAGAGAGTAGCAATGCCTCTTAGGAATGTTTTGTGGGATTTAGAGCTACTTTTTTTAAAAAAGAAAATCTCTCTGGAACTTTTCAAAATACGCATGCAAACCCTACACAGGGAGCAGTAGAGACAAAACTGTTCAAAAATAGGAAAGAAAGAGATAAGTGTTTTCATTAAAAGTACCCAAGCAATAAATCATCATGCCAGGGTCTCTGACTACTTGTCCAAATTCTTTCCTCTAAACCAGCTACTTCTCACTTAGAGATTGGATTCAGTTCAGTTCAGTTCAGTCACTCAGTTGTGTCTGACTCTGTGACCTCATGGACTGAAGCACACCAGGCTTCCCTGTCCATCACCAACTCCCGGAGCTTGCTCAAACTCATGTCCATCAAATTGGTGATGCCATCCAATCATCTTATCTTCTGTCATCCCCTTCTCCTCCCACCTTCAATCTTTCCCAGCCGCAGGGTTTTTTCCAATGAGTCAGTTCTTCGCATCAGGTGGCCAAAGTACTGGAGTTTCAGCTTCAGCAGCAATCCTTCTAATGAATATTAAGGGCTGATTTTCTTTTGGATGGACTGGTTGGATCTCCTTGCAGTCCAAGAGACTCTCAAGAGTCTTTTCCAACACCACAGTTCAAAAGTATCAAATCTTTGGCACTCAGCTTTCTTTATAGTCCAACTCTAACATCCATACATGACTACTGGAAAAACCATAGCTTTGACTAGACAGACCTTCATTGGTAAAGTAGTGTCTCTGCTTTTCAATATGCTGTCTAGGTTAGTCATAGTTTTTCTTACAAGGAGCAAGTGTCTTTTAATTTCATGACTGCAGTCACACTCTGCAGTAATTTGGGACCCCCAAAAAATAAAGTCTGTCACTGTTTCCATTGTTTCCCCATCTATTTGCCATGAAGTGATGGGACCAGATGCCATGACCTTTGTTTTCTGAATGTTGAGTTTTAAGCCAACTTTTTCACTTTCCTCTTTCACTTTCATCAAGGGGCTCTTTAGTTCTTCTTTGCTTTCTGCCATGGGTGGTGTCATCTGCATATCTGAGGCTATTGATATTTCTCCTGGCAATCTTGATTCCAGCTTGTGCTTCTTCCAGCCTGGCATTTCACATGATGTACTCTGTATATAAGTTAAATAAGCAGGGTGACAATAGACAGCCTTGACAGACTCCTTTCCTGATTTGGGACCAGTCTGTTGTTCCACATCCAGTTTTAGCTGTTGCTTCTTGACCTGCATACAGATTTCTCAGGGGGCAGGTCAGGTGGTCTGGTATCCCCATCTCTTGAAGAATTTTCCACAGTTTGTTGTGATCCACACAGACAAAGGCTTTGACGTAGTTAATAAAGGAAAAATAGGTGTTTTTCTGGAACTCTCTTGCTTTTTCGATGATCCAAGGGATGTTGGCAATTTGATCTCTGGTCGCTCTGCCTTTTCTAAATCCAGCTTGAACTTCTGGAAGTTCACAGTTCATGTACTATTAAAGCATGGCTTAGAGAATTTTGAGCATTACTTTGCTAGCATGTGAAATGAGTGCAATTGTGTGGTAGTTTGAGCATTCTTTGGCATTGCCTTTCTTTGGGATTGAAATGAAAACTGACATTTTCCAGTCCTGTGGCCACTACTGAGTTTTCCAAATTTGCTGGCATATTGAGCACAGCACTTTCACAACATCATCTTTTAGGATTTGAAATAGCTCAACTGGAATTCCGTCACCTCCACTAGCTTTGTTCCTAGTGATGCTTCCTAAGGCCCACTTGACTTCACATTCCAGGATGTCTGGCTCTAGGTTGGTGATCACACCATCGTGATTATCTGGGTCATGAAGATCTTTTTTGTATAGTTCTTCTGTGTATTCTTGCCACCTCTTCTTAATAGCCTCTGCTTCTGTTAGGTCTGTACCGTTTCTGTCCTTTACTGTGTTCATCTTTGCATGTAATGTTCCCTTGGTATCTCTAATTTTCTTGAAGAGATCTCTAGTCTTTCCCATTCTATTGTTTTCCTCTATTTCTAGAGAAATCTCAAGAAAGGACAGTTTCAGGTGGCATCAACAACTGCAGAATCAGTTGTTCTGCGAAACAGGTCCCACCTTTGGTACCAATGGCCAACCTTTGCCAAGCACTCACGTGTCCTAATTCCCTGTGTCTCTGAATGTTATTTTATTTGGAAAAAGTCTTTGCACATTTAATATATGCATATATATCATGGCATATATAATTAGTGATTTGGGGATGAAGAAATCATCCTGGGCTATCTGGTGGGTCCTAAATTCAATGATGTGCTCTTATAAGAGACACACTGGAAAGAAAGAGAATTTGGCATGAAGATAGATTCTGTGGTTGGAGTAACTCAGCTACTAGCCAAGGAATGTCAAGGATTGCTGGCAGACACCAGGAGCTGGGAGAGTGGCATGAAGTGGATCCCCTCTTCGAGGAATCAGAAGAACCAATGTGCTGACACCTTAATTTCAGACTTCTGGCCTTCGGAAATGTGCAGGAATACATTTGTATTATTTTGAGTGATTCAGTTTGTGGCAATTTGTCACAACAGCCACAAGAAACTAATAAATCAATGAATGAAGAAAAATCTTTTTCAAACACGCAACACTAGTTCACAGAAAAACTTTAAAAACAAGGAATATAAAGAAGAGGTAACTTACAGATGGAGCAAATATATTTGAAACACATATCAACATAAGATTAACATCCAACATGTGGAAAGAATTGCAAATCAATGAGGAAAAGATCAAAATCCTAATGGGAAAAAAAAGTACTAAATATGAACAGATAACTCATGGAAGAGGAAACTCATTCAGTCTCACCTGTAATCAAGAAGATGCAAACTGAAATACTAATGAGATTCTATTTCACACTCATCAAATTGGCTGTAAGTTTAAAATGAAAATCTCAATGTTGGCAAGTGTGGAGAAAAATTAACTCAGCAGATCTGATTGCTCACATCTTATACGTTCTCAAGGGGCCTGCTTGTATGACTGGCCCTTGGCTGGCTCCTGAGAGCTGACCTATTGGCTATTGGACTGTTCCTTATGCTACTAACTGATAAGGGCATTTTGCATACTTTAACCATGTTGTACCAGCTTGTTTACATAATTTTTGTAAACACTGACTTGTGGTGAACAGCTACTTTCCTTCCGCAGGAGTTTCAGTAACCATGTCTAATCACAAAGGCAATATGTGGGACTTCCCTGGTGGTCTAGTAGTTAATATTTCAGCTTCCAATGCAGGGGATGCAGGTTCAATCCCTAGTCCAGAAGCTAAGATCCCATGTGCCTCGTGGCAAAAAAATGAAAACATAAAACAGAAGCAATGCTGTAACAATACTGTAAGCAATACTGTAAATTCAATAGACTTAAAAAATGGCCCATATCAAAAGAATCTTTTTAAAAAAGGCAATATGTGCCTGTATAACCAGGTTTTATTAAAATCTCCAGACGCTTAAGCTCCAATAAACTTTCCCTGGACATACAACACTTCATACGTGTTGCTACAATTAGCTGCCAAAGGAAGAAGCATATCCTATATAACTCCATCAGGTAGAACTTCTGGAAGTTCACACCTGGTCTCCCCAGACTTGGCCACAAGTGTCCATTTCCTTTATTGATCCTGCTTTGCATTCATTCACTGTAATAAATCACAGCCATGAGTGAAAACTATTTCTGAGGTTTGGGAGCCCTTCTAAGAAATCAATGAACCAAGGAGTGGTCTTGGGATCCCTGACAGAATAAGTATGAGAAAGAATGAGAAGTGGAGAGACAGGACCTACACACAGCTGGTGTGTCATCCTGGAAGGCAACTTGACCAGATCGGAAAGGTTTACACGGACATACACTAAGTCTAGCAATCTCACACCTGTGTTCTCAATGTAGAAAACCTCTCTTTCAATGACATATATGCCAGCACATATGTCATTACAAGAATGCTCATTGCAGCATTGTTTCTTTCTTTCTTCTTTTTTTAAGTCTTCATTGAACTTTTTACAATATTGCTTCTGTCCCAACCAGGGATTAAAACTTCCTCCCCTGCACTGGGAGGCGAAGTCATAATTACTGGACTGCCAGGAAAGTCCCCTGCATCATTTTTTCTATAAGTGAAAACTGGACACAATTTCCAAGTTCACTGATGGGCAAATGGAAAAATAAGTGATCGTGACAAAGCATTTCAAATGAATGAGTACGAGCTACATTGACATTGATAAATCTCAAAAACAAAATGTTATGCAACAGAAGGAAGCTGAAAATATATATGCATGGTAGGGTATCACTTACACAATGTTTAAAAACATGTAAGATTAATATTTAAAGCATGAAAATGACACTCACCAACTTCATGACAGAAGTTATTCTTTAAAGAAAAGGAGAGAAGTGAAATGAGGGAGGGGCAGAAACAGGGGTTTTACATAGACCTGCAATGCTTTATTTCTTACGTCAAACTGAAATTTGAACTCCAGCTCCCAAGCCTGGCTGCAAACTTTACTAGGTGTCATCTCTTTTCAGTCATGTGTTAATTAAAATCCAGGCAAATTAACTTAATCCCATCTGCTGTAGATCATGCAGAGTTCAGAATTAAATTTAAACAAAATGCCTAATTCGCTATAAAAATTTAGTTGCTTGTGAGAACTCAGAATGTAATTAAATGTTGTAAATAGCAACTAAAGTCCCACATTAATGACAAAGACCTTATAGGTAGACTTCAGGAGACAATAAAACTCAACTGATGGAGCAGCTACTAAGTGTCCTGAGCTATGGAGTATCTCATTCATTTAAAATATTGAAGAAAAGTAAAATCAATATGAAGGTCTCAAGACCTGTAACTTGGTCAACTGAATATAAATTAGGAGGAGCTGCTAATTAAACAATTTGCATGCACTGGTAGATTCATTTCATCTTTTAAGAAACACACAAGACAGAAACCAACTTATTTTGTACTTAAAGATGGAAAGTCAAAGAAGGAGGATAAATATCAAACACTTGAGTTCTCAAACGGAAGCACACAGGAGATGTACGACATATATGTTAATGCTGTTATATAATTTTAACGAAAAATGTGGAGAGTGGGAGTTTGACCAGTTTTATTTTAAAGTTTTTCTTAATTAAAATGAGCCAGAAATTACAAGAAACTGCTTTCATGCGGTCCATCAATGTACTTGCAATTCAATTTCACAAATATTTTATAAGGGTTTACTTGTAAGAGGAGCATTGTTCTGGGTTCTGCAGAGATGAGAAGTTGCTTTGTTATGATAATAGCGAAAAACACTGCTATTGCTGCTCTACTGGATCCCTCTCCATGGGCCAGGAACTCTTTTAGAAGATTTGCATAATTAGAAGGAAAGTGAAATATGGGTGTGTGGACACAAAGCCTGAAGAACATAAATAATAGTAAAGAAACTTGCTAAGACCACAGAGCAAAAATGGAGAGACGTGTTCAGAGAAAGAATTTTAAAGTTTGAGATACTTGAGTAGAAATGTCCTCAGAGGCTGTAACGTTGTCAGAGTACAAATCTTCTATTTTTGCTGAGACAAACCTGATGGCTGAAAACAACACAGATCTGTTGTCTTGCAGTTCTACGGATCAAAAGTCCAACATGGGTCTTACGGGGCTAAAAGTCAAGGAATGCAGGGCTGGGTTCCTTCAGGCTCCAGGGGAAAATCTATTGATATTTCCTCGCTTCTTCCAGTTTCTGGACGCCACCTACACTCCTCATATCCCCTTCTTGCATCTTCACAGTCAGCAATAGCAAATTGAATCCTCCCCACATAGGTGACTCTGACCTCCCTTGCTGCTTCTGTCTTGCACCCTTCAGAACCCTTGTCAAAATGCTGGGTTCACGCATATAATCCTGGATAGTCTCCCTATCTTAAAGGCAGTTGATTAGCCACTCTGATTCCATCTGCTCCCTTAATTCCCCTTTGCTATGTAATGTAACGTAATGTGATGCAACGCAATGTATGTAATGTCCCATGGCTTTATGGTAAATAGAAGGGGAACGAGTAGAGGCAGCAAGAGATCTTTTTTCTTGGGCTCCAAAGTCTCTCCATCTCACTTGTCTACACTTTATGCTGCTTGTGAAGTTACAAATTCAAGGAGAAATGTCTTTCGTTCCCTTATTGATCTTGATAAGAAACTGAATGAGGCATAGTCAACACCACGCTGGACTCTGAGCCCCGTGAAGTCTGAGGATTCAAGTACGTCTCCCTCAACCCTGCCTCTCCAGCACAGTCTGGCCCACAGAAGTGGTCGATAAACATTTCTGCTAATGAGACAGTGCTAAGTGCTGCAGTCTATGAGAATGAGTAAGATATTCAGCCAACCTACTAGGAGTTTATACCAGCATGTTTTCTAAGATGTTAATAACATTTCTGTCTGCTCAAGATGGAAGTCTCCTAAAAGCTAACAAGGAGACAATCAATAACAAGGGCTATCACAAACACATTTATCTCTGAAAAGCAAAAGCAAATTCTCCTCCAAAGCTTAAATGGCAGCTAAAGTGTTTTCTCTACTTCCATAAAAAGTAATCAAATGTCAGCCTTGTAAATATTTATGATCTTCAGCAGACAGTCATATTTGAACATCAATTGTTTCAAGATCCTTCAAGTGCTTTTTGACAGAAATCTTATATTCTTTGCATTCCCTGTACACAGAAAAACAAGCCCTTAGAATGTTTTCTAGGATAAGGTCACAAAGGTAACAAAATATGATAGCGCAGACCCACTCAGAGCTCATTTATTCTGGCCACTGCATGTGTAAAGGTTAGAAGCAAATGAGTTTCACTGGCGAGGAGGCCACCGTGACTGTTACTCATCATTAAATGTTATCTGGGTTACAGTATTCTCACTTCTCAGATGCATTTCCTGATATAACACGAGAAGAAAATGAGAGAAGGGGCAAAGAAGTCATGATAATTACGTATGTGGGCTGTGCTCAGTCATGCCTGACTCTTCATGGCCCCACGGACTGTAGGCCCACCAGGTTTCTCTGTCCATGGAGTTCTCCAGGCTAGAATACTTGTGTGGGTTGCCATTTCCTATTCCAGGGGATCTTCCTGACTCAGGGATCGAACCTGTGTCTCTTATGTCTCCTGCATTGGCAGGCAGATTCTTTACTGCTGTGCCTCCTCGGAAGCCCATCAATAACTATAATGCTTGTTAAATGTTCCATCCAGGCAGGGGTATGGCTATGTGCTGCGGTTAAGTTTGTGATCTTTTGCCAGTAATTACCTATGACTTTAAAAAAGTTACCTGGGCCTCAGTTTCTTCAATAGTAATATATATCTTATATATAAAGATTATATGAATATCAAGCATTATTGTGTGCTGTGTGTACTTAGTCACTCAGTCATGTCTGACTCTTTGCAACACCATGGACCCGCCAGGCTCCTCTGTCCATGGGGATTCTCCAGGCAAGAATACTAGAGTGGATTGCCATGCCCTCCTCCAGGGGATCTTCCCAACCCAGGGATCGAACCCAGGTCTCCTGCATTGCAGACAGATTCTTTACTGTCTGAGCCACCAGGGCGCTGTTGACACATTATTATTCACCCATTTAAGAAATAAAACTATTGCTGGATTTCTGATACACCTTTCCACTGTAAAACATAATGGTTTTATCAACTTGATAATGGACAGCAAAGAATCACAAGAAAAAAATGGACTTATTTTATTCAGTTGCTCAGGAATAAGCCCCAAACTCTCTGAAACCATGAGTCTCAAGGGCCTCATTCCGCCAATACTCCACCCAGAACAAAAATGCTTTGGTATTACTTAAATTCTAGGTTTTCTCCATTTTTCTCTACTCTGATAGAAAAGTCAAGAGAAAAGGAAAAGATGGAGGCATCATAAAAGCAGTCCATGAAGTCTTCTTAAGAATAAGCCAGACTATGTAAATCTGTCAGACTTCAAAACACTGCAGTCACTTACCAGGATTTTTTTGCCAGGAATGGCCAATTGGAATATCAAGTTATTCACTTATAATAATACCTAAGTGATTTGGAATTGTCAGAAGACGAGGGGTTCTACTTAGTAAATTTAACAGAAAACTGACACAGAAAGATGAAAACTTTTATTTTTAAGCTTGAAGAATCTAACACTTTCTAAAATAGATAACCTACTTCCCCAGCTGCTTATACTGAGGATAATGAACTCAATTAAACCTGTTTTGGGATTCAAGTTCAGCATCACTGAATATCCAAACATGAAACTGTGTGATTTATCACGTCACACTGTCCAGCCTGATGCGGACAGGCCCTAGCTTCCCCAGCATTTCCCAGCCTGCCTTGCAGCTACAACCTGAACATGCAACCCAAATTCAGCCAATGGGACTTCATGGGGGACTTCAGGGAAGGAGCAGGGAAGGTTGGTCTTTTCTTCTTTTGCTTGATTTATTTTGGTTTGGTTTGGTTTTGTATCCAAATTAACAGAGACAAGAAAAAAATAATGATCTCTTCTCCTTAGGACATAACTGTGTACACTGTGAAGGGAACCATGACACCGTGAAGATGGCAGATACCTGGCCCTTGGAAGCACCACAAGCTACTGAATTAGCTAGCTAGCCTTCCTTGGTGGCTCAGATGGTAAAGAATCTGCCTGCAATGAGGGAGACCAGGTCTGATCTCTTGGTTGGGAAGATTCCCTGAAGAAGAGAATGGCAACTGACTCCAGTATTCTTGCCTGGAGAATTCCATGAACAGAGGAGCCTGGCAGGCTACAGTCCATGAGGTCACAAAAAGTTGGACACAACTGAGCAATAATATTTTCACTTTCAGGACCCCCACCTCTCCCTACCCTGGGTTTCTGGATAAGTGAGAAAATGAGGGTCCTCTGAGGAAGTCGACACAGCTCAGGGATCCTTGTCTTGCATCTAAAGCACTTAGCTTATAGGTAAGGTCTGCAGGAAAACCCTAGAGTTCAGAAGCAGTCTCTTGCAGAACAGCTGACCCAGTGGCCCTTCTGAGTGTGTACCTGCAAGGGTGGTTATTCAGGGTGGTCTTTTTTCAGACTGAAAAGTATGAAAGAACATGTTTGTGGGTTGATCTGGAACAAAAAGACTGCCAGCTATCTCTCCAGCAAAGATGAGTTTATTCAGGATCAGCAGAGAATTGCAACTTGGGGTTGGCCACCAGGGTGAGACCACCCTGCAAGTCCCTGCAGAGCAAGGGCAGGAGAGGAAGAAAACTGCTTTAAGGAGGGGACAGGGAGTTGGGAGGATACAGTCCACAGAGTCTGAGCCTTTTCATTGGCTGAGTCCTTGTCAGGAGGGAAGAGGAGCCTTTCCTCTTCCTGTAAGGCTCTGCTATCCTCAGAGAGCATGAGAGCTCCCCCTTCTGGCCTCCCAACTGGACTGTTGAGGTTCCTGTATTAAATTTTTTTAATTTATTTATTTTGATTGGAGGCTAATTACTTTACATTATTGTGGTGGTTTTGCCATACATTGACATTAATCAGCCATGGGTGTACATTTTTAACACAGGTGTGTGCTCAGAGGCTTCTGGGTCACAAAAGTGATTGACAGGAGGGAGAGGCGGTTAATGGTGTGGCCTGCTGTCCAGGTAACAAGGCATGGGATAACATGTAGCCCATGAAAAGCACGGGCTCAGGGCTCCAGCAGATTCCCAGTTCCACTATATGTCACCAGTGACATAAGCCCCGTGCCCCTTCCTTAAGTGGGAGATGATAGTGCCCTCCTCACGGTAATGCTGGTAGCACGGGAGGCTGGATTTCGCTGGGTCTCTCACATGGATTCTACAATGCATCCCAATTTTAGAGATGTAGAACTGGGGGCAGGGAGGAGGAGGAAACTCTTCGGTGAGTCATGGTGAAGTGAAATTCACTTAGTAGTGTCCGACTCTTTGCAACCCCTTGGACTATACATAGTCCATGGAATTCTCTAGGCCAGAACACTGGAGTGGGTAGCCTTTCCCTTCTCCAGGGGATCTTCCCAACCCAGGGATCAAACCCAGGTCTCCCACATTGCAGGCTGATTCTTTACCAGCTGAGTCACCAGGGAAGCCCAAGAATACTGGAGTGGGTGGCCTATCAGTGAGTTTACATATATAAAGTGTCTGGTACGAACAGTGGGTCATGGAATGTTTGCTGTGGTCCTCAGAGCCAGAGGAAGGGACTTCCACCCCCCACCCCAGCCCCACTTGGGACCCAGCAGAGATGGCCTTCTGGGGACCAGTGGTTTGGGCAGCATTGAAAGGGAGGACGTGGCTCGGAGACTGTCAGACCCATAGAGGGAAATGTCCGCACTTTGTGGGAATGATCCTGGGGACAATGGGAAAGCCTTGGGGTCAGACAGCTGTGAGAGGCGGGACACGGCAGAGCTCAGAGGGGACGGGGCAGGGGTCAGAGACCTGCTGCTCACACAGCTTCATGTGTGTGCACACACATTTTCATGGGCTGTTGAGGGGGCTAGCTCCATCTGCCCCCACATGCGACGTCCCCCAAACATGCTATGTGTTTGCGCTCTGGTGGGGTCTTGTGGCCATTCTTGGATTCTGCCCCCCCACCCCTCCCCTCCCCACTGCTCATAGCACTCCTTCCTCTTCCAATTGCCTTCTTTTAATCATCCAAGTTTAGGAGACCAGAAAACTGAGTGTCATCAACTTACTTGAAAGGCTCTTCTGTGATCCAAAAAAAAGGGGGGGGGCGTGTAGTTATTCCATTCCTCCAATCCAGTATCTCAACAAATAATTTTGAGCACCTACTTGTGCTAGACACTGTCCAGATACTGGTAATGCAAAGGGACCAAGAGACACCAGGCTCCTGCTCTGATGGGATTTACATTTTAAAGGGAAGCAACATTACAGCATACTAACACATATATATGGAATTTAGAAAGATGGTAACGATAACCCTATATACAAAACAGAACAGACTTTTGAACTCTGTGGGAGAAGGTGAGGGTGGGATGTTTCGAAAGAACAGCATGTATATTATCTATGGTGAAACAGATCACCAGCCCAGGTGGGATGCATGAATTAAGTGCTCGGGCCTGGTGGGCTAGGAAGACCCAGAGGAGTCGGGTGGAGAGGGAGGTGGGAGGGGGGATCGGGATGGGGAATGCGTGTAACTCTATGGCTGATTCATGTCAATGTATGACAAAACCCACTGAAAAATAAAAAAAAATTTTTTTTAATTAAAAAAATAAAGGGAAGCAGACATAGACAACATCTAATTAAAGTAAATAAATAAGACCATGTTGGCAACTGTAACCTCATCATCTCTCTGCTCACTACTGCCAGCAACACCACCCTAACAAATTCACACCACTGGGAATAGCGCTATTAAATCCATCCTGAACAATGACATGCAGAGCCTTCTCTGAGTTTTGAAAATTTCCTTCTTTTGAGATTAAAAGAAAGGGAAAAAAAATTAAAGATCATTAGACATAGTTCAGGAAAACTACAAATCAGTGCGTTAAGATAAGCTGATCATTGAACTGCGCACCTAATGGAATCATGAAATAAATTCAATCTCTTGGAATATCCACAGAAGAATTCTTGGAGAAACGCCTGAAGTGAACAACCTTAATAATGCCTGCTTCTCTCCGCATTGAACTGTGGAGAGCTGTTTTTTGTGTCAGTTTACTTAGCCAGTGGACAACTCCTTGAGGCCAGGGATCCTGTCTGGTTTAAGTCAGTCTTCTTTTTAGCCTAGCACTTGCATTTATTCAATAAATATTTATGGAGAGCACTCTGCTAAGCCCCAGTCATCCTCAATAAATACTTCCTGAGTTGAATTCAGAACACGCTCCATTAGAAATAAAGTGATGTAAACTGATGGAGGGAGGGAGAGAAAAATGGATGGAGGGATGAAGGGAAAGAGGGAGGCAGGGAAGAAGTGAGAGAAATGGACTTGCTCTTTGTTTATAATGAGAAAGAAAAAAAAAAGAAAAGTCTTCTGGGGAAGGCTGTAGGGTCTCTACACCTGAAGAAGATAAGATGAAATAGATAATGGTGAAATCCACCTTGTAAGATGCATTCATTAGGCAGGACTTGGAAAAGACCCTAATGTTGGGAAAGACTGAAGGCAGAAGAAGGGGACAACAGAGGATGAGCTGGTTGGATGGCATCAGTGACTCAATGAACATGAGTTTGAGCAAGCTCCAGGAGGTGGTGATGGACAGGAAGCCTGGCGTGCTACAGTCCATGAGGTCGCAAAGAGTTGGACATGACTGAGCAATTGAACTGAGGCAGGATCATGGGATTTCGGACTCTCATCCAACTCTAGGCTACACTGCCCCACTAAGGGAGGAAGGACAGAAAGAAAAAGTGTTCAATTATATCGATCTCAGAGAGAGACTTCAGTCTGGATGAACTTGGGGGCCAGGCAGGCCTGTGCCTATGGCGCATACTTCCTGCTCTTCATCTGGTCCTGTCATACTGACCAAACATCCTACTCTGGAATCACGCCTTTGTTTTGTTTATGCTCTGGCTGCTCTACTCAGTTTAAGTTTCACACTTCGTGAGGAGTGGTACACTCAGCACTGTACTAGGCACATGAGGTCGACCAACAGAAATTTGTTGAATGAATGAAGATGTGAATTATTTTTATTAAGTACTTAATCTTCCTAAGCCTCAGATTTGTCATTTGTAACATAGGAATTATAGTTATTTTCACTTCCCAAAGGCTGATACAGGGGGTCAAATGAGTGAAAGTATTTCAAATGCTTAACACATTAAAAAGGTATTCAATAGATGATGAATACCAGGTTGTACCAAATATCATTACCATTGACATTATTATCGACACAAGAGCTAATTTATTCAAATAGTAAAGAAAAAGGAAAGCTAGAGCAGAATTATAAAGGTGAACCACATAATAAGGAGACATTTGTGGGGGGCTTCCCTGGTGGCTCAGGGGTAAAGAATCCACCTGCCAATGCAGGAAACACAGATTCGATCTCTGATGGGAAAAGATCCCACATGCCAAAGGGTAACTAAGCCTGGGCTCCACAGCTATTGTGCTCACGAGCTGCAACTACTGCGGAGAAGGCAGTGGCAACCCACTCCAGTACTCTTGCCTGGAAGATCCCATGGACAGAGGAGCCTGGTGGGTTGTAGTCCATGGGGTCGCGAAGAGTCGGACATGACTGGGCGACTTCACTTTCACTTTTCACTTTCACGCATTGGAGAAGGAAATGGCAACCCACTCCAGTGTTCTTGCCTGGAGAATCCCAGGGACGGCGGAGCCTGGTGGGCTGCAGTCCATGGGGTCACACAGAGCCGGACACGACTGACCGACTTAGCAGCAGCAGCAGCAGCTGCAATTACTGAAGCCCGCGTGCCCTAGAGTCTATGCTCTGCAACAAAAGAAGCCCCCACACTGAGAAACCCACACACCACAATTAGAGAGTGGCCCCCACGCAAGGAAACTAGAGAAAAGTCCACTCAGCAACAAAGGCCCAGTGCAGCAAAAAAAAAAATTAAAAAGAGAGAGAGACATTTGGACAAATGCTTAGTGAGATGGGAGGCCTATCAGACTAAAATGAAGGCACAGAGATGGGGGCAGGGGGACTTCCCTTCACAGAGGAAGAGGCTAGGTGCTAACCAGGTGTCAGAAGGAAGAGCGACTAAGACACCACTCACCCCACTCACTTTCACAGCATCTCCCAGGGGCCCAGGAAGAGGGCAGCAGGGGCCACCCTTTGTCACGGAAACCAACCCCGCCTCCCCCTGCCGGACTCAAGCAAGCTTTGTTCCTTCACATCAAGTGTCAAAATCCTCTTCTGAATCACCCACTTTGCCATCTCAAAGCTATATTCTCAGTTCCCGTCAAAGGCATATTTTCTCTTGACTTTTCCTCAGCTTTTACCCCAGAACCACCCAACAGTTCCATCAAGGCTTGAGAGGATATCGTTCAATCCATAGTCTGCGAGGTCCTAACCACATACACCCAGATCCTGGTCATAATTCACGCTTCCCTGCAGCTGATTTGTTTCTTGTCAAACTATTCAAACTGCAGCTCACACTGGAAAAGAAGCTGATCAAGCACATTCCCTGGGTGGCCCCTGGTTTATTAACATTCTCAAACAATTCCATGATCAGACTCCACCATGAGGTTGAGATGGGAGAAGAGTCATTTCCTCACTGTAGACTCCTGCACCCATTTGTCTTTTAACTCCAGAACCATCTGAAACATCTCTCTGTGACATATTGACATAAAAAAAAAAAAAAAAAGAGTTTTTGTTTTATTTCCTTAGTCCAAGGATCCACGAACTTCCTGTAAATGGCCAGTGGTAAATAGTTAAGGCTTTGTGGGCCAGATGGTACTTGTCACAACTCAACTTTGCTATCGTCACCAAAGACAAACACAAATGAAAAGGGATGGCTGTATCACAATAAAACTTTATTGACAAAAGCAGCAGCAACAGTACACAGCCTGAGTTTTCCAGTCCCTGCTCTCTAGTTTGCCCCGTGTTTAGAGAGCCAGAAAATCAATGGGCTCTTATGTCCTGAGAAACCCAAAGGAAACCTATTCTCAAGGCAACTAGTTCACGCGCTACCAAGTAAAGTATAATCACCCCACAGTTACAGTTCCTGCTGTTTTGCTGTTTGTTTTGATCAATTATTCCCAGTACTTGATTCCACAGGGACACAAAATAGACAGCAGAACCTCGTTGTCACATGTTTCTCTTACATAGAACCTGACATAAAAAGCCAAGGAAACAGATGAGGGGGCTTCTCCAAGGGGGCTACACCTTTTCTGATTTGGATAGATTCTTGAACATTTGGAGATGCCCTGTGGCACCCCTGCAGAGTGTGATAAACACTGGTGAAGAGCTCAGAGGTTGGGGCTCTGAGTAGGAGACCTGAGCTCTAGTCCAGGCTCTATCCAATTTCTTTGGAAACTGCAGAGATATGAGATGATGAAGGGCAGCACCCCAGAGAGACAGAAGTTGACCTTGGCCCAATGCCAGCTCCAGGTGTGGACCCTTGAAGATGCCTGGCTGGCCTTCTGTAGTCTGGGCCCAGTGTTCTTCCAATAAATTTCATTTTGATTTTTGCTCAAGTTAGCTTGGCTGGATGTCTGTACTTTACAATGAAACAATCCCTAAACGAATTAGCAGCAGAATTAGATTTAATGACATTTCAATTCTATCCAGCTTATGCTAAAAGAGACACCAAATGGGCCACCTGAGTTCTGGGATGTAATTGAATCTTCAAATTCTTAAATTAATTAAATAATTAAGTCTCCTGTAAGACAACACTCCAATATGTGGGAAGAAGATGACTTGGGCTTTTATTTATTTTCCTATGGCTGTTTACAGTTCCACTTCTAGAATAGAAAGTGAATCAGAGAATATTCAGTGCAAAGTTAACCTAGTGATTCAAAACCAAGAGTGTGATTCATGAGACAAGATTAAAATAATGAATGCTCCAGCCAAGCTAAATAAAGAGGAAAGGTGCAGGGTTAAGCGTGTCTGACTACCTACAAGGTGTAAACAACTGAGGAATGAGGTTTGGGGGATGGTAGTAAAGTGCGTTAGGTAAAAAGAGGGGAAGGCTTGGTAAAATGTTCTGAATGTTGCCAATTCCATTGAAGATAGAATTATCCCTCTGCAGGAATTTGCAGAATTATCTTCAGAATTAACTGCGTGATTTCTGAGATTGGTCTAGATAAGGCAGAACAATATGTGAGTTGTTCTTTTTCCATCTTAATACTTATTAACCTTTATTAATGCACCTAACTGAAAGAAACAAAATTCCTTTCAAACACTCTCTAATGCAGACTTTTCACAGATATTATTTCAACACTGTGTTCTTTGCTCTCCATCCTGAGCCCAGGTTACTGTGGTCAGAAAAGGTTTTCCTGTGGGTCCTTCTCCAAGGAAGGGGGTAACAGGCAGCCTTTGTTAGATCTAAGAGATGGTGACCCTCCTCAGAATGAGAAGGTTCTGGAGCCCTCTTAGTCCCATGAAGCTTATTTGTCTCTATCTTACCTCTTTCTATTTCTCTTGACTCCAAATCTCTCAGGACAGGGTTTCCAGGATGATATATACTCCTGTAGGTCAACCACAGAGAATCTTCATGGTCATCAGGCCCTTGAGTTTCCCTTGAAGCCTGTGCAGTGACTTGACATGGCCTGGCCTCCAACACAACATGAGGACCATAAGCATCCAGGTGGCAGCACCAAACCTAAGTTGAGAAGTCCTGTTTTTAAAGAATTCATCCCTTGTGCTTGTGTGTAGCCCTCCAGAGAAAAGAAGGACCAAGTACCTCTTTGACTTGGATTCAAGAACCAAAGGCTACAGTGTGAGACATGTAGAAATGGAAGTGATTGGGCTCCAGGTTTCTGAAATCTGGACTTCTTGCTAGCAATGAGGCCAATGGATCATTTTGACTTCGAGTTTCCTCATCTAGGGCATACGAATTGCTGTTGTTCAGTCACTACGTCATGGCCAGCTCTTTGAGACCCCGTGGACTGCAGCACACCAGGCTTCTCTGTCCTCCACTAACTCCAGGAGTTTGCTCAAACTCATGTCCATTGAGTCAGTGATGCTATCTAATCATCTCATTCTCTGTCGTCCCCTTATCCTGCCTTCAATCTTTCCCAGCATCAGCATCTTTTCCAATGAGTTGACTCTTCACATTAGGTACCAAAGCACTGGAGCTTCAACTTCAGCATCAGTACTTCCAATGAATACTCAGAGTTCATTTCTTTTAGAGCTGACTGGTTTGATCCCCTTGCTGTCCACGGGACTCTCAAGAGTCTCTTCCAGCACCACAATTTGAAATTCTTCAGCACTCAGCCTTCTTTGCGGTCCAACTCTCACATCTGTACGTGACTACTGGAAAAACTATAGCTTTGATGATATGGACTTTTGTCAGCAAAGTGATGTCTCTGCTTTTTAATATGTTGTCTAGGTTTGGCATAGCTTTCCTTCCAAGGAGCAAGTGTCTTTTAATTTTGTGGCGTAGGACTAGCCAGGAGTAAAACACCAGGGCCCAAGCACCAAATGCAGCTGCCACCAGTTTTTGTAAATAAAGTTTTATTGGAACACAGCCACATCACTTGTTTACATGCTGTCTGTAGCCTCTCTTGTGCTGCAATGGAAAAGCTGAGTAGCTGCAACATAGCATGCCTTACCAACCCCAAAAGAAGAACCAACTCTGTCTGGTTCTTCATGGAAAAAGTTAGCCAACCCTTGAAATAATTGCTCTTTCTGACATCTTCCAAACTCTCTGCCTCTTCCCCCTGTTGCCACACACTAGGAAAGTGCTTCTGATGTGCGTGTACACAAATATGAGAGAGAGACCTATCTCACTTGTGACAATTATAGATAAAGGGCTGGGGTGCAGTCTGAGAGGCCTCTCATGGGCATGCTCAGCCAACCAAGAAGAGGAAGATTCCAGGAGCACAGAGTAAAGTTCTGATGGGCCTAATGAGAGAATAGGCTTCCCTGCTGGCTCAGTGGTAGGGAATCCACCTGCCCATGCAAGAGAGGCAGGTTCGATCCCTAGGTAGGGAAGATCCCCTGTAGGAGGAAATGACAACCCACTCCAGTATCCTGGCCTAGAGAATCCCATGGACCAAGGAGCCGAGTGGGCTATAGTCTATGGGGTCACAAAAGAGTAGGGCATGACTTAGCGACTAAACAACAACAAAAGAAAGAAAGAATCTGTATCTTTCCTCCAATAATGCACAGCCTTCCCAGTAATACCTAACAGGGTTCTCTTTGCCTCAAGTATCAAGAACCCAGCCCAGGGTCACCGCATCTCTACACAAACTCAACACTGAAACCAAATTGTAAACAATTTTCCTCACAGTTTTGCTCAGAAGGAGATTTGGCCAGTCCTATATTTATAGGATAGCTGTATTTAAATTTCAGCTACATAGGAATTGCAGATTTCTGTTTTTTTCCCAGCTAACACTATACACAAAGAACAGCCAGCCACTGAATGGGCAGCCAGTTTCCATTAAACTTTCCCAACGATGTAACAAGACTGCTTCTTATTCATCCTACCCTTGTACATTGGGTGTTAAGAGATGATTTTCACAGAGAAATCCAGTTCCCAGATGAAGAAAGACAAGACAGCAGGCGCTGCCACCACCCTTTCTGGTGGTGGCAAAATTGTGAGCTGACAGCCTCTGCCAGCTGGTACTTTTCTGATATGGGTCATTTGTCATCTTGACAGGAAGACTGGAGAGGAACTGAATGATAGTTTTAATCCATGCAATCTAAAGCATATATGTATCAAAAATCGGTGTCTGCAATAATGAAGCTATTTAAAAAAACCATTAATCCCTAAAACCCTCCATCTGTCATGAAACAGGCCTCATTTGGGTACCTAACAAAATGACAGAAAGAGGTTCTGATTCCACCGTTCACAGTTCCCTGGGGGCCTCCTCCTTCTGCTCAATTGCATTCAGCCAGCAATTTGACTTACACCCTGCCAGTCCTTCAGTGGAAAGGGGAGCTTTCTCTCCCAGTGTCTATGTACCCATCCAGGGAAGAATCTGAATGGTCCGACTTGGGTCATGTGAGCTATCCTTCACCTACCAGGCTTTTCATGAAAGATTCCTAATTAGCCAGCCTGGGTCAAATACTCCCTCCTACAGCAGAGATTAGGGATCCTGACTGATACCCGCCAGGACTAAAGAAATAGGGCTGGGGCTCCAAAGAATGAGAAAAGCCCTCTAGGAGACCAAAGCTGTAACCACCATGCCCCATCAAGCCAGCTTTCAAACATGGTTTCCAGAGGCATCAGCAAGGATGGAAGGGACTGTTCTAATTTTTAAAAGGTAGCCAGTTCACCATACCAGCAGACGTGAATGCTGCGTGCATGCTCAGTCGCTAAGTCGTGCACAACTCTTCAAGACCCCATGAACTGCAGCCCATCAGGCTCCTCTGTCCATGGATTTCTCAGGCAATAACACTAGAGTGGTATTTCCTACTCCAGGAGAATCCTCTGACCCAGGAATCGAACCTGCAACTCCTGCATTGGCAGGTGGATTCTTTACCACTGCGCTATCTGGGATGCCCAAAAGTACCACACAGAAGGTAACAGTTCTGTAGCAATGTTGTAAATTAGCTAACAAAGTATTCGTTGTTTGGGGTAGTCAAAGTCATTTGACTAGGTAGGTTTAAGTTCTTAGTAACCACACTAAATGCACATTAGGGATTTTCTTCTTAATACTATGTTCACTGATATATCTGGATTCTCTATTATTCTTTCTTCTTTCTCCTGCCACTTTGATCACCCATTTTCATCTTCATAACAAAAATACTTCTCCAAAAGCTATACTGTATTCAGATAATTGAAAAATAACAGGTCACCTTTCCTGAATTTAACCTTCCCAAAAAGTAACTTTTGTTACTGGCCTTTGTAAAGGGTTTGTGTATAAACAAGTTTATATGATCTGAAGATCTCTTTATGGGTTATCAGCAAGAATCTTAGGGATGGTCTGTAAGTCGTTCTGAAACCTACAGAAATTCAAGGTGAAGGCATGGCTTTGGCCCCAGGCTCCTACCATGAGAGGAAGCTAGCACACAGCCACTGGCTTCTAACACCCCTATTCTTGGCGATCTTTGTCCCTGATCACAGAGAGAGCATCTTTAGGACTAGGACTGCACCCCCAGAGCTTGATCGCTCAGAGGTCTCTAATAGCCTTTCTCCCACACTAACTTGTTAATATTCTCCCATCTTTGTTCCTCAAACAATCACAGATTTCATTTAAGCCCAACTCCTTCAAAGTGGGAAGGGAAACTTTTTTCAAGACTGACTTGATTCAACTATGCCTTATGCTTTTTTATTCCCCACTTTACTTTATTATCCCAAATAAATTATTTTAGCACTAAACACATGGGTAACTTGGGGAAACACAGTGTTCCAATGCAAAAATCCCAGCTGGATTTAGACTTCGTGATTTGGGAGAAAAATATTCTCATTCCAAAGTGACTTGAAAACTCAAAGGCTTTGTGATAAGCACATTTGGAGACTTGCTTCCTAAAAGTCTAAAATATTCTCTGCTACACTCAAAGTTTCCAAATATATGTGAAAAAAATATGGCAATTACTCTTGGGAAATATCCTCAAATGTTGTCTAAACAAGCACAGCTGTCCAGAAGCCCTCTGAGGTTATGTGAGTCCACAGGATCTCTAGCCATCAGACTCTGCAGGGCCTCCCAGGCCACTTCTGATGAGCCCCACAAGCTTCAGCTCTGAGGGTGTGTGGTACCTATTCTTTGGGAGGTGCTATGGAAAACACTATTTCTAGCTTAATCCAGGCTTCAATTTGCCTTGTCAGGAGCAAACAAAATGCTGCAAATTCTTAACAAATTACTTTAAATGATGTTTCTACTATGCAAGCTTGGACTCCTGCATTTTATTTTAGGCTATTTCCCATTAATCCAGGTTCAATTTATCTTGTCAGTGGCAAACAAAATGCTGCAAAGTCTTAACAAATTCCTTTAAATGGTGATTCTACTATGTAAGCTTGGACTCCTGCGTTTTATTTTAGGCTGTTTCCCATACTGCTTTGCTGTGCTCAGTCGTGTCCTACTCTTTGCAACCCCACGGACTGTGGCTTGCCAGGCTTCTCCATCCATGGAATTTCCCAGGCAAAAACATTGGAGTGGGTTGTCATTTCCTCCTCCAGGGGATTTTCCTGACTCAGGGACCAAACCCCCATCTCCTGCGTCTCCTGTAGTGGTAGGTGGATTCTCTACCACTGAGCCACCTGGAAAGCCCTCATAAGGAGGTCACCTCTACGCTTTTTTCCTAATGTTCACCTGCCACCTAGGCTGAGACTGCCTTGCTGTTCTTGGATTCTCTCTTATCTACCTGGATTCCTGATGATCTGCACAGTCTGACCCTGACTCCCCCATACCCCTAGTACCAGCCTACCTGTGGCACTGACAACATCACAGAATGAGCTTTCAAAGTGCAGATCTCATTGTGCCATTTTCTGCTTAGTATCTTTCAGTTGGATAAAGACTAAAACCCTGTTCTTGGGGTACATCTCACAGCAACACTCACTGACACCACGGAATCCAGACTTATAGACCTCTCTCTCTGTCCCCACTTCCAAATCTCTTCTCCTTGTTAATTTCTATTCTTCCTTCGAATTTCAGCTAAATCCTCTCTTCCTCAAGAAAGTAATCCCTGACCTGCCAATGAGCCACTCCTCCATTATAATTTCCAAGAGTGTTACAGGTCTACCCTTCCGTAACCCTGGTCACAATTACAGTATTGGACACACTGTGTGATGCTTTTATTAGTGCTGATAAATTCCACTAGACTGAGAATTCCTTAAGGAATTCCTTGAGTTACTCTGCCCATTTTTGCATCTCCAGCATTGCTTATAGGCTGGCCCTCAACAGGCATTTGCTCAGTGAGTGGCTGAATGAGTCTACTAACCCAGGCGCAAGGTGAACTGATTCACTCTATAAAATAACAATATTTGATTTCTCATTTTTCGCTGGACATCTTTCTCTCAGGAAACCTCCTGCCTGGGCCTCAGAGATCAAAAGGCTGAGAGAACATCTCCCAGTCCTAATTCTCAGAGAAACACAGTTCCTGATACATTTTGATCATGATTCTTTTGGGCTTCCCCAGTGGTTCAGCAGTGAAGAATCTGCCGGCAATGCAGGAGCCTCAGGAGAACATGGGTTCAATCCCTGGGTTGGGAAGATCCCCTGGAGAAGGGAATGGCAACTCTCTCCAGTATTCTTGCCTGGAGAATCCCATGGACAGAGGAGCCTGGCAGGCTACAGTCCATGAGATTGCAAAGAGTTGTACATGACTGAAGTAACTTAGCACGCACACATGATTTCTTTTAACAATTATTCTTTGATATCACATTAAATTGATCAAATACTCGTGGTTTTGATGTTGGGCACCGTTCCACTGATGCAGTTTTCCTGTGATGGTCCCCTGTCTGCCTCTGCCCCTAAATGGATTTACAAAACACATTCTCCTTTAAGCTTGAGATTAATGTACATGAAATTGGGCTGATGGGATTACTGATGAGTAACAGTACAATCAAATCAAAGTGGGCATTCCGTATGAGTGTAAACACATTGAGGATTTGGAAAAAGCTGATGCTGGTTTCATTTATGCCTCTCTTACCTTGAAGCCGACAATGAGACTTTCATTCAGTTAATTTGATCACTGTCGAGAAATAATAGAACTTGCTATAAGTCTCAAACCAAATAGATTTCAGGAAAACATTCTCTGTTCTGCACTGACCCCAAGTCAGACTCCGCAGAGGCCACGACTTTCCAATCCCACAAGATCCCAAGCTCCTTCTCCTGGGTCTCATGAGTTCATCTAGTTCTGATAGTTTTCAGTATTGGGGGTTGGGTTTAAATTAACTTCCTCCTGTTGGTATTTGTGTTTATTTTTTCTTCTCTTTATCGCAAGGGATTAGATTGTGTGTTTCAAGCAATCTCTCGTTTTGCTC
Organism: Muntiacus reevesi; assembly: GCF_963930625.1. Classification (NCBI taxonomy): domain Eukaryota; kingdom Metazoa; phylum Chordata; class Mammalia; order Artiodactyla; family Cervidae; genus Muntiacus; species Muntiacus reevesi. Next base: position 161,835,861 of record NC_089250.1, on the reverse strand, counting down.
CAACACCACTAGTAGACATTGTTCCACAGGAGGGAGAAGCAGAATGGGGTGGAACAGAGGTTCCCCAAACAGAAGGAGAAAAGAATCACTTTTCATTGTCTGACCTCCCCACAGCCTGCTTCTCTGGTTTGAAGTTGGGGCAGAGAGAAAAGAAAGAGCAGGTATAAGCTTCTCATACTTCTTGGTTCTCTGAGAGACAGCCTAAGGAGTCCCAAATCACATAAAACTCTATCTAAAACCAAAACTTCTGACTATAACCCACCACTGAATTGAGCAAGTTCTAGCATGGCTCAGAGTCCTGCCTTATCATATATGGCAGCATTCTACTAGCCCTAGTCCCTGGGTCCTGTTCATTTCTGACATCTCAAGGCTCCTCTTTGATATTTACTGCTTTCACAGCTGTCTCATCTGATCCTTAACATACTGTGAAGTAAGCAGGACAGGATTTATCTTCCCCATCTCAGAGACACAGACACTCAGTTCAGTTCAGTTCAGTCTCTCAGTTGTGTCTGACTCTTTGTGACCCCATGGACTACAGCACTTCAGGCCTCCCTGTCCATCACCAACTCCCGGAGTTTACTCAAACTCATGTCCATCAAGTCGGTGGTGCCATCCAACCATCTCATCCTCTGTCATCCCCTTCTCCTCCCACCTTCAATCTTTCCCAGCATCAGGGTCTTGTCAAATGAGTCAGTTCTCCACATCAGGGGGCTGAGTTTCAGCTTCAGCATCAGCCCTTCCAATGAATTTTCAGGACTGATTTCCTTTAGGACTGACTGGTTGGATCTCCTTGCTGTCCAGGGGAGTCTCAAGAGTCTTCTCCAACACCATAGTTTAAAAGCATCAACTCTTCAGTGCTCAGCTTTCCTTATAGACACAGACACTGCAATAGACATCTGATCTTTCTGCGTGCCCAGCCTCCCTCCTCCTCTTCTTCTGACATGGGCAGCTCCCTTTCCCTTAGGAGACACCTCTTGCCACATCACATTTGATTTTGATGAAGCTTTGATCAAAGGATACTGCTCCAGCTGCCACTACCTCCTATATCGCTACCACCTTCTGAAGCTGAAAGAGTCACGTCGAAGAAAAGCCAGTGAGACTCTCTGTCTCCTGGAAATCTGAATCAAAGAGAACTTTCAGGCTGTTGGAACTGAGGGACCGCCCACAGTGTCTGATGCCCAGATCCCTGGAGTGACCCAGTTTCTCAAACCCCACTTTCTTCCCTTACCCTCCGAACAAATCCTTTTCACCCTTAACTTAATCACAGTTAGTTTCTGCCACTTGCAGCTGAAGCACTCAGCAACAAGTCTGTAATTTGCCCAAGCTCTCAAACTTGAACACAGGTCTCTTAACTCAATCTTTGTGCTATGGCACGGAACATGTCATAGGTAGTACTAATACCTTAACCAACACAGAGAAGATGGTAGGGCTGATACAACTGAAGATAAATCTCATTCATTATCTAGGGCAGTGAGTCTCAACCAGGAAGTAGTTTTACCCCTCTACACCCCCAAGGATAAGCGGCAATGCCATGAAACATTTTGGTTGTCACAACTGATAGAGGACTGCTACTGGCTACTGACAGAGGCCAGGGATGCTGACAAATGTCCACCAATGCACCAGAAAGCCCAAGGCACAGCCATCTTCCCAAAACATGAGGAGTACCATGGCTTAGAAAACTTCATCTGGAGAAAATGGAGTTATTTAGCATACCAGTCAGGATAACACCAGGTAATGGCAAAAAGGAGGGGGGGGGTGAGAATCCAAGTTTTCAATAGCCTAACACTTAACTCATCAAAAGTTGCAACTTGCTGTTGCAAAGTCAGCAGGAAAAGTCTCCTTTCTGTAATGACTTGCAATCCAAATCACGCCATCATGTGACACAACCACTTCAGCGCATAGGTTACAGGTTGATAAGGCCGGGGGTGCAGGAATTGGCAGATTGCACGCCAGGTTCCAAATGCTCATGATCCATTGGCCAGAACAAGAAACCTAGGTGCCAGGGGCTGGGGTACACGGGGTGGGGTTGGGGACAATGCAATGGATCCTGAAGAGTAAACAGTGCTGTCACACGGCCCATAGAGCTCAGTGCCATTAAACAGTATCAGTTACAGAAACCTGTTTCACAATTCATAACCAAGTGACATGGCCAGCACTGTGCAGGGCCTCACTTGGTTATCTCCTCCAAATTAGGTTGTTTTGCTTTTTGCCTTTTTAACCTCAAAGAATTAATTTGCTGTAGCAGCCCTGACTGCCGCCAATAATTCTCAGCTCTAAATAAGTGCCATTAAGGCCTGATTTTCTTGATGGTGATCGGGCTATGAACTTTGGTAAACAGACCATAGCCAACTGAATTCCATTGATTTAAAGGGCATTTCCTTCCAAGAGCAGAGTCACGTAAATGAAATTGTATCTGTATGTGATGCAGAGCATTTATAAGTAAGACCCAATATATTTTCATTGCAAATTATGTTGGACTCAGTTTGTGCAGAGATGTCATCTTGCAGTTAAAAATCTTTAAATATGCATGAGACACAGCATCTCAGTCATTTGGGGCAGTGTTTCTTAATCATGGGTAGAGTCACTTCAGCAGCCTTTTCCAAAAATCAAAGTCTGAGCTGATCCTTCAAATTTCTAATTCAACAGAGGTATACTCATTAAAATTATTGTGGTTGCAAATAAAGAATCTGATTGTGGCTACTTGAAAAATGAAAGGAGAAGCGTTGCTGGAAGGATACTAGGAAACTAACAGAACTAAGCTGCCTGGGCTTGGAAACAAACAGAACTGGAGCACGGTGGGACAAGCAGCCAGGGGTCAAGGTCCTTCTGCAAGCTTCAAGGTGCTCACCATCATCCCCCGCCCCTACTTGCAAATCTCCATGTAAGTTTACTTCTTCCAGGAGTTGCTGGACTAGTCTGGCTGAGAAGGGTAGCTCCACCCCTGGATCAATCACCTCCAGTGGAGAAAAAGGGAAAACTTCCATGAGTCTACCACTCTGAGCAAGTTACTCGATCTTTTCATGCCTCAGTTTCCTCTTCTGAGAAGTGAACGAGATGGTAGCATCTGTCCTGGAGGAGCTATTATGAGCACATCTTGCAGTTCCAGTTGGTGTCTAATACTTTTGGGATTTCAGTTCAGTTCAGTTCAGCCGCTCAGTCGTGTCCAACTCTTTGAGATCCCATGGACTGCAGCACTCCAGGCCTCCCTGTCCATCACCAACTTCCAGAGCTTACTCAAACTTATGTCCATTGAGTCAGTGATGCCATCCAACCATCTCATCATCTGTCATCCCCTTCTCCTCTCACCTTCAAACTTCCCCAGCAACAGGGTCTTTCTAATGAGTCAGTTCTTCCAATCAGGTGGCCAAAGTATTGGAGTTTCAGCTTCAGCATCAGTCCTTCCAATGAATATTCAGAACTGATTTTCCTAAAAATGGACTGGTTGGATCTCCTTGCAGTCCAAGGGACACTCAAGAGTCCTCTCCAACACCACAGTTCTAAAGCATCAGTTCTTTAGTGCTCAACTTTCTCTACTCCAACTCTCACATCCATACATGACTACTAGAAAAACTATAGCTTTGACTAGATGGACTTTTGTTGGCAAAGTAATGTCTCTGTTTTTCAATATGCTGTCTAAGTTATTCATAATTTTTCTTCCAAGGAGTAAGTGTCTTTTAATTTCATGGCTGCTGTCACCATCTGCAGTGATTTTGGAGCTCAAAAAAATAAAGTCTGTCTCTGTTTCCCCACCTATTTGCCATGAAGTGATGGGACCAGTTGCCATGATCTTAGTTTTCTGAATGTTGAGCTTTAAGCCAACTTTTTCACTCTCTTCTTTCACTTTCATCAAGACGCTCTTTAGTTCCTCTTCACTTTCTGCCATAAAGGTGGTGTCATCTGCATATCTGAGGTTATTGATATTTCTCCTGGCAATCTTGATTCCAGCTTGTGCTTCTTCCAGCCCAGTGTTTGTCACGATGTACTCTGTGTATAAGTTAAATAAGCAGGGTGACAATAGACAGCCTTGACGTACTCCTTTCCCCATTTGGAAACAGTCTGTTGTTCCATATCCAGTTCTAACTGCTACTTCCTGACCTGCCTACAGGTTTCTCAAGAGGCAGGTCAGGTGGTCTGGTATTGTCATCTCTTGGAGAATTTTCCACAGTTTATTGTGGTCCACACAGTCAAAGGCTTTGGCATAGTCAATAAAGCAGAAATAGATGTTTTTCTGGAACTCCTTTGCTTTTCCATGATCCAGCAGATGTTGGCAATTTGATCCCTAGTTCCTCTGCCTTTCCTAAAACCAGCTTGAACATCTGGAAGTTCACAGTTCATGTATTATTGAAGCCTGGTTTGGAGAATTTTGAGCATTATTTTACTAGCGTATAAGATGAGTGCAATTGTGCGGTAGTTTGAGCATTCTTTGGCATTGCCTTTCTTTGGGATTGGAATGAAAACTGACATTTTCCAGTCCTGTGGCCACTACTGAGTTTTCCAAATTTGCTGGCATATTGAGTGCAGCACTTTCACAGCATCATCTTTTAGGATTTGAAATAGCTCAACTGGAATTCCATCACCTCCACTATCTTTGTTCCTAGTGATGCTTCCTAAGGCCCACTTGACTTTGCATTCCAGGATGTCTGGCTCTAGGTTGGTGATCACACCATCGTGATTATCTGGGTCATGAAGATCTTTTTTGTATAGTTCTTCTGTGTATTCTTGCCACCTCTTCTTAATAGCTTCTGCTTCTGTTAGGTTCATACCACTTCTGTCCTTTATTGAGCCCATTTTTGCATGAAATGTTCCCTTGGTATCTCTAATTTTCTTGAAGAGATCTCTAGTCTTTCCTATTCTGTTGCTTTCCTCTATTTCTTTGCATTGATCACTGAGGAAGGCTTTCTTATCTCTCCTTGCTATGCTTTGGAACTCTGCATTCAAATGGGTATATCTTTCCTTTTCTCCTTTGCTTTTCACTTCTCTTCTTTTCACAGCTATTTGTAAGGCATCCTCAGACAACCATTTTGCTTTTTTGCATTTCTTTTTCTTGGGGATGTCTTGATCCCTGTCTCCTGTACAATGTCACGAATCTCCATCCATAGGTCATCAGGTACACTGTCTATCAGATCTAGTTCCTTAAATCTATTTCTCACTTCCACTATATAGTCATAAGGGATTTGATTTAGGTCATACCTGAATGGTCTAGTGGTTTTCCCCACTTTCTTCAATTTAAGTCTGAATTTGACAATAAGGAGTTCATGATCTGAGCCACAGTCAGCTCCCAGTTTTGTTTTTGCTGACTGTATAGAGCTTCTGCAACTTGGGTGCAAAGGATATAATCAATCTGATTTCAGTGTTGACCATCTGGTGATGTCCAGTTGTGGATGTGACTGGTGATGGATGTAAAGTCCAATGCTGTAAAGAGCAATATTGCATAGAAACCTGGAACGTTAGGTTCATGAATCAAGGCAAATTGAAAGTGGTCAAACAAGAGATGGCAAGAGTGAACATCGACATTCTAGGAATCAGTGAACCAAGATAGACTGAAGTGGGTGAATTTAACTCAGATGACCATTATATCTACTACTGTGGGCAAGAATCCCTTAGAAGAAACGGAGTAGCCATCATAGTCAACAAAAGAGTCCGAAATGCAGTACTTGGACGCAATCCCAAAAATGAGAGAATGATCTCCGTTTGTTTCCAAGGCAAACCATTCAATATCACTGTAAGGCAAGTCTATGCCCCGACCAGTAACACTGAAGAAGCTGAAGTTAAACGGTTCTATGAAGACCTACAAGACCTTTTAGAACTAACACCCAAAAAAGATGTCTTTTTCACTATAGGAGACTGGAATGCAAAAGGAGGAAGTCAAGGGATACCTGGAGTAACAGGCACATTTGGCCTTGGAGTACAGAATGAAGCAGGGCAAAGGCCAAGAATTTTGCCAAGAGAACGCACTGGTCATAGAAAACACCCTCTTCCATAGGACTGTGGTAGGGATTAAATGAACTAGTATTTATAAAATAGAATGATACCCAATTATTAGTAAGTACTATTTATTAAATAAATGAAACTGAATGCAGGGGCAATTTCTGATCAGCTAGCATTAATACATCAAGCTAGTTGACTTCCTGACATGATGTCTTGGTAAGGACACCAGTTAAACCAGGTTTATTCCATTTTATTTCTGGGTTCAGCATTTGATCATTCTTCAAATCTGGATTTCAGAAGACATTTAATGCTCACGCTCATCCAGGTCTACTAAACTTTAACGGAGGTGAGATCATGGGGTCTTGTATGAATCAAAATATCTTGAAATGCTTTGATCACTGGCGTTCAGCTATTTCTTGGCCTCAGTACAAAAGAAGTGACACCTACTTCTAGTTTACTTTGAGGTGGTGAAATCTTTAGGCACAGATGACAAAAGGGCTCTGGGAGCCAGCAGATGGTACCTGGTAAACAGCCCCTTCAAGATGAGCAACATCTGGAAAAGGAAAGTGAAATGCCCCCAAGCGAGTTGTTATGCATATGAATTGCTGCATTTCTGATCAAGTTTCCCTGAGGCTTTCCTGGAGGAAGACTTGTAAAGCTTTCTGTTCAGGATATACTGAAGAGCAAAAAAAAAATCCAGAGAATACTATCTTTCACTGTGGTTTTCTTTTTTAAAATTTACTGTGGCAAGAAAAAAAAAAAAAGAAACACAACATAAAATTTATTATCCTAACCACTTTTTACTGCACAGTTCAGTAGTGCTAAGGTACTCGTGCCATGTTTTAAAACAGATTCAGAACTTTTTTACATTGCAAAGCTGAAAGTCTCTACCATTAAAAAATGACACTCCTTTTTGCATCCTCCCTGTCCTAACCCCTGGCAACCATCATTTTACTTTCTGCTTCTATGAATTGGACTACTTTAGATACGTCATATAAATGGAATCATGTGGTACTTGCCTTTTTATAAAAAATTATTTCACCTGTATAATGTCCCCAAGATTCATTCATTTTGTTGCATATGACAGTATTTCTTTCCTTCTTTGACACTGAAAAATATTTTGCTTGCGTATATCATATTTTGTTTATCCACTCATCTATGCCAAACAGTATTCCACCTCTTCACGATTGCAAATATTGCTGCTACAAATATTGGTGTGCAAACACCTGAAACCCTGCTTTCAATCCTTTTGATATATACCAAGAAATGGGATTGCTGGATCATAAGGTAATTTTATTTTTAATTTTTTAAGGAAACTCCATACTGTTTTCACAGTGGCTAGACCAGATGTTTAAGCTGGTTTTAGAAAAGGCAACCAGAGATCAAATGGCCAACATCTGCTGGATCATCTAAAAAGCAAGAGAGTTCCAGAAAAACATCTATATCTGCTTTATTGACTATGCCAAAGCCTTTGACTGTGTGGATCACAATAAATGGTGGAAAATTCTGAAAGAGATGAGAATACCAGACCACCTGACCCACCTCTTGAGAAACCTATATGCAGGTCAGGAAGCAACAGTTAGAACAGGACATGGAATAACAGACTGATTCCAAATAGGAAAAGGAGTACGTCAAGGCTGTATACTGTCACCCAGCTTATTTAACTTTTATGCAGAGTACATCATGAGAAACGCTGGACTGGAAGAAGCACAAGTTGGAATCAAGATTGCTGGGAGAAATATCAATAACCTCGGATATGCAGATGACACCACCCTTATGGCAGAGAGTGAAGAGGAACTAAAAAGCCTCTTGATGAAAGTGAAAGAGGAGAGTGAAAAAGTTGGTTTAAAGCTCAACATTCAGAAAACTAAGATCATGGCATCTGGTCCCATCACTTCATGGGAAATAGATGGGGAAACAGTGGAAGCAGTGTCAGACTTTATTTTGGGGGGCTGCAAAATCACTGCGGATGGTGATTGCAGCCATGAAATTAAAAAATGCTTACTCCTTGGAAAGAAACTTATGACCAACCTAGATAGCATATTAAAAAGTAGAGACATTACTTTGCCAACAAAGGTCCATCTAGTCAAGTCTATGGTTTTTCCAGTGGTCATGTATGTATGTGAGAGTTGGACTGTGAAGAAAGCTGAGCGCCGAAAAATTGATGCTTTTGAGCTATGGCATTGGAAAAGACTCTTGAGAGTCCCTTGGACTGCAAGGAGATCCAACCAGTCCATCTTAAAGATCAGTCCTGGGTGTTCATTGGAAGGACTGATGCTGAAGCTGAAACTCCAATACTTTGGCCACCTCATGCGAAAAGCTGACTCATTTGAAAAGACCCTGATGCTGGGAGGGGTTGGGGGCAGGAAGAGAAGGGGACGACAGAGGATGAAATGGCTGGATGGCATCACCGACTCGATGGACATGAGTTTGAGTAAACTCCGGGAGTTGATGATAGACAGGGAGGCCTGGCGTGCTGTGATTCATGGGGTCACAAAGAATCTGACACGACTGAGCGACTGAACTGAACTGAGACTATTACACATTCCCACCAACAGTGCATAAGGGTTCCAACTTCTCCACAGCCTTACCAAGGCAGTTATTTTCTGTTTGTTTGTTTGTTTATAGTAGCCATCCTAATGGTGTAAGATGATAAGCCATGGGGCTTTGATTTGCCTTTCTCTGATAATTAGTGATATTGAACATCTTTTCATATGCTTATTGGCCATTTGTATATAATCTTTGGAGAAACGTCTATTCCATTTTAACCCATCTTTTAATTGGGTTATTTGATTTTTTGTTATTGTCGTCAAGTTGCAGGAGTGCTTTATATTGTCTGGATATTAACCCTTTATCAGACACATGGTTTGCAAATCTTTTCTCCTACTCCATAGGTTGACTTTTCACTCTGTTGATTGCATCCTTTAATGTACAAAGGTTTTTAAGTTTGATGGAGCCTCCTTTCCCTTTTTCAGCTTTTGTTGCCTGTGGTTTTGGTGGTCATCCAGGAAATCACTGCCAAGTGCAATGTCATGAAGCTTCTCCCTATATTGTCTTCTAAGAGTTTTTATGATTTTAGGTCTTACATGTGGGTCTTTATCTCACTCGTTAATTTTTGTATATGGTATAAGACAAAGTTCATTTCATTCTTTTGCTTTAGGAAATCCAGGTTTCTCGGCACCATGTGTTGAAGAGTCTTTCTCCTGCTTTTGACTTTCCTTATTAAGAGAGGGGATTAGTAAGGCTGCTAGAGCTCTCCTAATAGATGCAAGAAGGCCCAACCAGCCGAGGAAGAAAAGAGTTTAATTCTCACACAGCTCTCCCTCTGAGCCTCTGTTTCACAGTCACTGTTAGACTTGCACTTTCAGTCACGGTCCTGACTTTGCTTTAAATCACTGTTCTCAGTTCCACCTTCTCACTAGGGGGAATCAGATTTGCTCCATCTGTTTCTCAATGACTTCTGAAACAATCCTCCATTCAATCCATAATCCAGAGAAGTCAATTTCCTTTGCCAAAACTTAACTGACCAGGTTTCATTTCATCTTCTTGGTACTCACTAAAAGTAATTGAGATATTTTTCCTTTTCCTAATGTGTAAGAGACATCAGCAAAATACACGTGCTATTCCTTTTTTAAATTGTATTTGTTTGCTTAAATTCCCTCTCCTGGTGAAAACTATCTCTAGAAACTTAATGTTTAATAACTTCATCTCATTTCTTGAAAGCTTAGTGATATTTTAACTCAGTTAAGCTCATAGAGTATAAAAGCAATCCTTGTCAACTGGGCATCCACACATGTCTTTTAATCATGCATGGATGTGTGCTAAGTTGCTTCAGTTGTGTCTGACTCTGTGACCCCATGGACTGTAGTCTGCCAGGCTCCTCTGTCCATGGGATTCTCCAGGCAAGAATACTGGAGTGGGTTGCCATGCCCTCCTCCAGGAGATCTTCCCAGCCCAGGGATTGAACTCATGACTCTTATGTTTCCTGCATTGGCAGGCAGGTTCTTTACCCCCAGCACCACCTGGGAAGCCCTTTTAAGTATACTTAACTTACAAATAAAGACAATAGCAAAATCATGCATTTTACCTCACACCATGCACTTCTCATATTTATTCCTTGAACAACTGAAAGCACATTCCCAAAAAGAGGGTACGGAGCACCTTTATCTATCTCTGAGTCATGTTCATTCTTCTGAGTCACATTCCCCATTTGATGTCCTGTAACTTAAATACTGAGATATAAAGTTAACTGTTGTTAATACACTTTACATAAAATGGTGGGGGAATGGGAAGAAGGGATAGAAAATAATTAAATACATACACAAATATAAACATATCAAAATAAAGAAAAAAATACTTTTAACTGCTACACCTTCTGCAACGTCTTTCATGACTGATAAGAGCTTGTAAAACTTTCTTCTTCGACTGTCTACTCTACATGCCTTTGGCCTTCAGCGAGCATGTCAGGGAGTCTTGATTCTTTGCCTGGGGAAGTGACCCAAACCTTTGATTCTAAAGAGTCTAGACTAAGGGAAGTCCTGGCTGAATTATATCACTATGGTTTTCCACTGACTTCTTTTTTCCTTTAAACTTTCTCTTTTGTATTGGGGTCTATCTGATTAACAATCTTGTGATAGCTTCAGGTGAGCAGCAAAGGGACTCAGTCACACACATACATGTATCCATTCTTCTCAAACTCCCCTCCCACCCAGGCCGCCACATAACAATGAGCAGAGTTCCCCATGCTGTACAATAGGTCCTTGTTGGTTATTTATTTTAAATATAGCACTGTGTACATGCAGCCATAAGTTCATTCTCTAAGTCTATGAGTCTCTTTCTGTTTTATACATTCATTTGTTTCATTTCTTTTCAGATTCCGCATATAAGGGATGTCATACAATCTTTCTCCTCTCTCAAACTTACTCCACTCAGTCGAAACAATCTTTAGGTCCATCCATTGTTGAAAATGGCAGTCTTTCCTTCTTTTTAGGTTTCCCATTGACTTTTACCACAGGACGTGGTAAGTACCAGGACGTTCTGGGAGGTTCTCCTCTTTATCTTACATGCATAGAAGAAATCCTTGAATGTCAGGATCTCTGATCTCAGCCAGTACAGAAACTCCTTTGCCTGGAGAGGCTGGTTAGCAGCCTCCATTTCCCATTTAACTGAAACACTGTTGTCTGCTGGTGGAAGCATTTGTCCCTTGGGAACTAAGATCTCTAGACCAGTAGACCCAAAGTCTCAGAGATGGAAAGCAAATTCATTCTTGGGTCACTAGGGGTAATACTGAGAGGAGCCAATTCCATATTCACCTTTTGATTCCCAGACCCATGAACATTATGGGGAAAACAGCACCATACATAGCCTCTTTTTTTTTTTTTTTTTTTAATTTTATTTTATTAGTTGGAGGCCAATTACTTCACAACATTTCAGTGGGTTTTGTCATACATTGACACGAATCAGCCATAGAGTTACACGTATTCCCCATCCCGATCCCCCCTCCCACCTCCCTCTCCACCCGACTCCTCTGGGTCCTCCCAGTGCACCAGGCCTGAGCACTCGTCTCATGCATCTCACCTGGGCTAGTGATCTGTTTCACCATAGATAATATACATGCTGTTCTTTTGAAACATCCCACCCTCACCTTCTCCCACAGAGTTCAAAAGTCTGTTCTGTACTTCTGTGTCTCTTTTTGTTTTGCATATAGGGTTATCATTACCATCTTTCTAAATTCCATATATATGTGTTAGTATGCTGTAATGTTCTTTATCTTTCTGGCTTACTTCACTCTGTATAATGGGCTCCAGTTTCGTCCATCTCATTAGAACTGATTCAAATGCATTCTTTTTAACGGCTGAGTAATATTCCATTGTGTATATGTACCACAGCTTCCTTATCCATTCATCTGCTGATGGGCATCTAGGTTGCTTCCATGTCCTGGCTATTATAAACAGTGCTGCGATGAACATTGGGGTGCACGTGTCTCTTTCAGATCTGGATTCCTCAGTGAGTATGCCCAGAAGTGGTATTGCTGGGTCATATGGCAGTTCTATTTCCAGTTTTTTAAGAAATCTCCACACTGTTTTCCATAGTGGCTGTACTAGTTTGCATTCCCACCAACAGTGTAAGAGGGTTCCCTTTTCTCCACAACCTCTCCAGCATTTATTGCTTGTAGACTTTTGGATAGCAGCCATCCTGACTGGCGTGTAATGGTACCTCATTGTGGTTTTGATTTGCATTTCTCTAATAATGAGTGATGTTGAGCATCTTTTCATGTGTTTGTTAGCCATCTGTATGTCTTCTTTGGAGAAATGTCTGTTTAGTTCTTTGGCCCATTTTTTGATTGGGTCATTTATTTTTCTGGAATTGAGCTTCAGGAGTTGCTTGTATATTTTTGAGATTAATCCTTTGTCTGTTTCTTCATTTGCTATTATTTTCTCCCAATCTGAGGGCTGTCTTTTCACCTTACTTATAGTTTCCTTTGTAGTGCAGAAGCTTTTAAGTTTCATTAGGTCCCATTTGTTTAGTTTTGCTTTTATTTCCAATATTCTGGGAGGTGGGTCATAGAGGACCCTGCTGAGATTTATGTCGGAGAGTGTTTTGCCTATGTTCTCCTCTAGGAGTTTTATAGCTTCTGGTCTTACATTTAGATCTTTAATCCATTTTGAGTTTATTTTTGTGTATGATGTTAGAAAGTGATCTAGTTTCATTCTTTTACAAGTGGTTGACCAGTTTTCCCAGCACCACTTGTTAAAGAGGTTGTCTTTTTTCCATTGTATATCCTTGCCTCCTTTGTCAAAGATAAGGTGTCCATAGGTTCGTGGATTTATCTCTGGGCTTTCTATTCTGTTCCATTGATCTATATTTCTATCTTTGTGCCAGTACCATACTGTCTTGATGACTGTGGCTTTGTAGTAGAGTCTGAAGTCAGGCAGGTTGATTCCTCCAGTTCCATTCTTCTTTCTCAAGATTACTTTGGCTATTCGAGGTTTTTTGTTTTTCCATACAAATTGTGAAATTATTTGTTCTAGTTCTGTGAAAAATACTGTTGGTAGCTTGATAGGGATTGCATTGAATCTATAGATTGCTTTGGGTAGAATAGCCATTTTGACAATATTGATTCTTCCAATTCATGAACACGGTATGTTTCTCCATCTGTTTGTGTCCTCTTTGATTTCTTTCATCAGTGTTTTATAGTTTTCCATGTACAGGTCTTTTGTTTCTTTAGGTAGATATACTCCTAAGTATTTTATTCTTTTTGTTGCAATGGTGAATGGTATTGTTTCCTTAATTTCTCTTTCTGTTTTTTCATTGTTAGTATATAGGAATGCAAGGGATTTCTGTGCTTCTCTGGTGGCTCAGACAATGAAGATTCTGCCTGCAATGCAGGAAACTTGGGTTTGATCCCTAGGTCAGGGAGATCCCTTGGAGAAGGGAATGGCAACCCATTCCAGTATTCTTGCCTAGAGAATTTCATAAACAGAGGAGCCTGGCAGGCCATAGTCCATGGGGTTGCAAAGAGTCAGACACGATTAACTAACTAATGCTAACTAACTAGCTAATCTCACTTTTATGAGGTGTTCTCACCCAACTGGCACTGTGAGTGGATCTTCAAAAAGGCATTTCAGGTCTTCCCAGATGGTCCAGGGTTGGGAGTCCACCTGCCAATGCAGGGGATGCCGGTTCGATCCCTGGTCCAGGAAGATCCACATTCCAAGGGGCAACTAAGGTTGTGGACCAAAACTACTAAAGACCATGTTCTAGAGCTCATGCTCCATAACAAAAGAAGCCACCACAATGAGAAGCCCATGCACTGAAACTAGAGAGTAGCCCTCACTCATCACAACTGAGAAAGTCTTTCTGCAGCCATAAATAAATAAATAAATAAATAAAATTAAAAAGAATCATCAGACTTTGAAATTTTCTTTTTATAAAAGGCCAATTCAGTGTCTTATCAGATCAGCTTTTTCTAGATGATGTGGCCACAGTCAAACCAGTGAATGCCATGAACATGGGTCTGCTGACACTTTATTTGCTCAAGCCCAGTCTCATATATATGTCTTACATTGGATGATGGGATGCTGCTGTGCACATTAAACCTTATGGCTTAGTGGGCAATGCCCAGTTCATGATTGGTGGTTCAGGCCACATGGCCATTTGAAGGCCTGTCGTCAGGCATTGGTGTTGCCCAGTAGCTCCCACTTGTGGCTCAGATGGTAAAGAATCTGCCTACAATGCAGGAGACCTGGATTCGATCCCTGGATTGGGAAGATTCCCTGGAGAAGGAAATGGCAACCCACTCTGGTATTCTTGCCTGGAGAATCCCATGGACAGAGGAGCCTGGTGGGCTAAAGTCCATAGGGTTGCAGAGTCAGACATGACTAACTCTTTCACTTTCAGTAGCACTTGTAGACACCTGTAATAAAGAACCACTTTCCTGAAGTTGCCAGTGCACTTAGAAACAACCAACCAAATCCATTAAATCCCATATTTTCACTAAAATATTCTGTGGCAGCAACTACATGGTCACCTAGAAACCTATAGGAGCAAGGAAAGATGTCTATAGAAGGTTGCAGACTTTGAATCTATGATGGGTCTGAAGTCCCTGTAGGGTGGCAGGGATAGAAGTCGGGAAGAAAAGCCAGGCATGAGGAGGGAGAGATCAAGGATGCAAGGAAACCTGTGGAGATGATCTAGAACACACAAGAACAAACTGGACCCCACAACACAATCAGAATGTGTGTCTGTCTTTTATCGCACTAACCTTGAGGATGTGGTGATTGGCAGAAGAATCTGGTGTCCCCTTTCACAGAGGTGCACACGCACCTGCCCTGGGACCTGGAGAAGCTGGTGAAGAGGTCTGGGGGGAGCGGGAGGAGCTGGGGGCTCATCTGAAGTCTTGTGACAACAAAGGAGCCAGCAACAAGGTGAGAGGTCACCAGAAGCTCCCTACAGTGACCTTCAGAAGGCAAAGGCCACCCCTTCACTTCTGATCCTAACATCCAGTTCAAAATCCTCTTATAGCCAACCCTAACCCAGAACCAGAGACAGCAAGGAATCCTTGGAAACAGTTCCGTATGGCTTGACGACATACAGGCAACACAGGGATGAAAATCATGTGCGTGCATGCTAAGTCACTTCAGTCATGCCTAACCCTTTGTGATCCCATGGACTGTAGCCTGTCAGGCTCCTCTGTCCATGGGATTCTCCAAGCAAGAATACTGGAGCGGGTTGCCATGCTGTCCTCCAGGGGAGCTTCCCAACCCAGGAACTGAACCTGAATCTCTTATGCTTCCTGCATTGGCAGGTGGGTTCTTAACCACTAGCGCCACCTTGGGAAGTCCATGGAAATCATAGACTGCTAGAAATCTCTGGGAACTATTTCTCAGGAATAAATTTCCCTCTCTATGTCTCTGTTCTTCTTTGATCCTCATAGTCATTGGACAGCAATTATTATGTTTGATTACTATGATCATCATCACAGCTAATACTTATTGCACATTTACTATGTGACGGATACTAGTCAATTACCTTGCATCCCTAATTCACTTATTCTCACAATCGTCCTATGGGGTGGGTCCTATTTCACAATGAGGGAACTAAAGCCGAAGAGAGATGAAAGAGCTTCTCAAGATCATGCAGAGAGTGAAAAGCAGGGGAGGTATCTGAACAAAGTCAGTCTGATTCCAGTATCCTTTTTCTTACCCACTAAACTATAACATTCCTAACTTCAAACAGGATCCGAATATTAATAAAGATCTTAACACAAATGAAAAGCATAGAATTTCTCTATGAATTTGGTTTTGAAGGAAAAGGAATACTTTAAAGAATATTGATAATCACAAAAATGTAAATGATACATCACTCATACTTAATCCAGGGGGGTACCATAACTTGCTTTAAATTCCCAGAGGGACGTAAGATTACAGCACTAGTTTTGAAAAGCATTATGACATAAAATAACAAATTTGTATTCAAGCCATGTAGGATATGAGAGCAACACTAAAGTAAATTGGATGAGGTGTTATAAAAACAAGGCAAGAGAAACGTATATTTACACACTCTTCCACTCGTTTCTTTAGCTAATATTTGGAAAGAGCAGTGTGGGTAAGTGACTGAGGGCATAAAAGACACTGAAAAGACACCTCAAAAGCAGCTGTTGAGTCTGCAAGGGAAGATAAAGCAACAAGAGAAGGTGCGTGGCCTCTCCCCTGCTAGAGGCCAGAACGCAAGGTAGACCTGGTAGCCAAAGAGAAGGAAAAGTCAAGCTAACAGGAGTTTGGTGAAAGAAGAGAGAAATGCCATGCTAGTTTGATTTTCTTTCTCTTCACTTTTGGTATTGCATGGAAATCTAGGAGAAACAACAGCCAGGGGAGTCATCAGATTGGGGTCCCATTTTCCTGTTTCTCCCACTAGCTCACTGGAGGATCTGCTTCCATCCTTCTCTAGGTCTCAGTATTATTACCTGCAAAATGGAGTCAGGTGGTCCTAACAATTTTCTCTAAAGTTCTAACATTCGAGCATTCTGTGACACCAGACTTTTTATACAAAAGGGAGCGGCCCTAACCGCCACTCAGGAAGCACATTCTCGATGCTAATTGGTGTTGCTGAGGGTGCTGCCACTTCTGTGTTCTGACTGATTTTTATTCTATCACTTTTTTGTTTGTTTGTTTTTCCCGTGTCAGTGATAAATTCTACCAGATCCACAATTACTCTGCCATTTTCCCTCAAGGCCATCAGATGACTGAAATCACAAGTCCATTTGAATATCAGGACAGAGTCAAAAGAATATGGTCCTTGACCCAGTCCTGGAAACAGAGCACCATCCTCAGTGGGAGCCAGTAGCCCCAAACTACCAGTGATGGGATCCTTCCTACAAACAGGCTCATTTTACCCAGAAAGGAGCTGCTGGCAAAGTGTTCTGAAGATTAGGGTGAACACTGCAGACCAAATAAAATGAAAGTGCCTGTGATTCTTAAACATTTTTAGGACTGAGTTAACAGCAAATTAACTGAAAGTAATCTGAGTAGAAAAGCAGATATCTTGAGCTTTACATTGCCAAAAGAAGCAAGGTGTGTGTCTGTGTGCGTGTGTGTGGGGGGGGGGAGGGGGTGTTAAGTGTGTATTTTCTGCAGAGATTTTAAGATGGGGGCTTCCCAGGTAGCTTAGTGGTAAAGAATCCACCTGCCAACGCAGAAGATACAGGAGACTCAGGTTCAGTCTCTGGGTTAGGAAGATCTCCTGGAGAAAGAAATAGCAACCCACTCCAGTATTCTTGCCTGGATAATCCCATTGACAGAGGAGCCTGGCGGGCTACAGTCCATGGGGTTGCAAAGAATTAGACATGACTGAGCAACTGTACATGCCCATGCATGCACACATCCATGTTCTATGGCTTCCATGTTAATGGACCCCATTAACTGATCCCAGTCACCAGACCAAGCATATTATATGCATTTTCTCATCTAAACTTCACATTAAGCTCATTTGGGTGTTATTTCTGTCCCATTCCACAGATGAGGAAACAGTCTTAGGCAGGAGAAATGTGTGTCCAAACCACATGGCTAAGGGAAGAGATGGGATTTGAATCCAAGCCTAACTCCAGACATCTCTGTCCTTCTGTCTACTAACACTGGCCTTTTTCTTCTTCCTTCTTTAAGAGAATTAACCTTTGCCTTAACTTGAGTATTTGTGCCACTAGATATTGGCCTTGGTCAGGTTGGAAGGATGTGTTGAGATCTGTGTTATGCATGTTGAATGTGGATGAATGGGGTGCATACAATAACATTTACTGAATAAATAACAACATGCCTGGTTCTGTGCTAGGTAAAAGTTGGAAGCACAGAAACTCAAACATAAAACAAAGAGGCCACTGCTGCACCAGAGACGTGTGTGGAAACTTCAGGATGATCTGGATGACCAAGGACTAAATTGTGCTTGGGTGAACTGCTGAGTCTTCTCAGGGAAAGCTCTCTTCGAAAAGAGCCTCAAAGCATGATGAGAGCTCACTACTGAAGGAAAGCAGAGGGAACGTGTGTTTGAGGTAAAACCTTAGGAAATAAGTTAAGGAACGTCTAAGCATACTAGATTTGGCTTCCCTTCCTCCTGAGTGTCTGAAAGCCACAGCCCCGTGGCTGGTGTTGGGACTGCTTCGGTTTGCTTTAATAAGTCAGACTGACACCCAGTCAGCTCCTCTGTGGTGTGAAGTAAACAGGCAATACTGAAGTAAGAAATCTGTGGCCTTGCAGGGCCATGAAATGAATTAAGCATGGATAACAGCTTTTCTATTGGCCTGCAGTGGCTCAAATATGCCCAGTCCCAAACATGTTGGTCAGCCAACCTGTATTCTTTGAGAGCCGAGAAGAAAGGGGTCAGTCAGCATTTAACACACTAACTGGAATATAGCACAGCCAGTCATATTTGGAACTCAGAAGAAGCTTCATGTTCCAGATATGGCTGCTCAAAAACAAACAAAAAAAAAAAAACAACGAAGGGGAATAAAGAGGAATAAGAAAGAACCTTGGAAGTGAACCAGCAGGGAGGGAATCAAGGAAGTCATGGCATGCCTGCTCAGTCTTGTCCAACTCTGTCAGTTTCTGGGCAAGAATACTGGAGTGGGCTGCCATTTCTTCCTCCAGGGGATCTTTCCCACCCAGGGATGGAACCCATGTCTCCTGTATCTCTTGCATTGGCAGGCAGATTCTTCACAGCTGAGCCACCAGGGAAGCCCTTCAGGAAGTCATTGCCTAAACTAAAGAATCCTGCATGGTTCATGGACCGGCTCTACCTGCATTTATACAGAGCCTTGTAGAGGAGGCTTTGAAAATCTGGAATTGTACTTAAAGATAAAGTTGACTATTAAAAAAAAAAAAGACCATATGGAAACAAAACTAAAGTCAGGCCTCAGAGTCAGGAGAACTGAGCCATAATGTACAGTCAGAATCACTGCACTATAATCTTTGGCAGCAGGTTATGAAGCTGATGAAGCCTTCTATAAACTTCTTATTCTTTTCATTTCTTATGTTCATTCCTTATGTCCTCAAGTCATCTGAAGATTTTTCAAGAACTTTCCTGATCTGTCCATTGAGAGTCCCTGGCCCATTATGCCAAGCTTTACCTCTTTCTTTAAACTCTTTTCATTTACATGGGAAAGAAAAGTGTTTTGTCATGGCCAACATAAGTGAAAAGCTTGAAACCTTGACACAACAAATTCATAATTAAGGTTTTCTGTTTACCTCATCTCTCAGAATACTCAGTAACCCCTCACCTCTCTCTCTGTTTTTACAAAGATTTTGTTCCAAAAATATCACTACTCAGTTTGTTTGTTTGTTTGTTTCAAGTAAATCAGAACTTAAGCTATAGATGGGGATTTTTCTGAGGGAAAATCTTTGGTAAAATATTTTATAAACTAAACAGAATGCTCTATAAATGTCTCTGTAAAAATTCACTTTTAAATTGTATTTTAAGTGTATTAAAAAATCAGAATACCACTCTCTCTAAATGTTTAAAATTTTGCAAGAGCATGTCATACATATTCATGGATGATTATCATTAATCTCAAACCTTACAAAGAACTTCATTCCCTCAAAATCATTGCTCCTTTGAATGGATACATGTATATGGCTGAGACCCTTTACTGTCCACCTGAAACTATCGCAACAATGTTAATAATCTGTAGTCCAATATACAGTTAAAAGTTTAATGCTAAAAAAACAATGCTCCCTTACAAACATGGCAAAATAATACATACTCCCAAAATTCGAGAAGAATCAGAAAGTGGAGGCAGGAGATCTCGAACTTGGAGGGGTTTCCTTGTTCACTGAAACCAACTGGTGACAGGATGATCTCTTAAGGCGCTTCTGGAATTCAAGCCAATGATAATTTTATCTACCTCAGAGACAATTTTTCAAGGTAGTTAAATTTTCAAATGGAATTCTATTTCTTCCCCAAAGTATACTTACTGAAAACAGCACAGAGAAAAAAGGCAACACACACTGATGAACTGAAATGAATCTGAATTACCAGGGAAGCTCTTGGTGAAGATACAGAATGTGTGGCAATTATCCTTTTATGAAGAAACTTTAAGAAGTAACCAGAGATAATACCCAGAAGCTCTTCCTGAAGACTATTATAAAGGGAGAAAACTAGCCTAGCAAAGTTAAGAATTATATGAAATTTATCTACTTCTTTTGTTTTTCACTCACTGTTATTACTCTTTCCCACTTTCTTTGGGAACCAGTGTCTTGCGTTTCTGCCTGGAGTCCCCCAGAAGGAGCCATTCAGACAAACCATTCGTGGTATTAAAGTGCCTGGTGGACTCAGAGGTCCCCTTCCCACTTCCGCTAGAGCAGCTGAGTTAAAACAGACAAGTTCCACAGTTAAACAAGCATTTGGAAAGTAAAAACTGTTCTTGGAGTGGAAGCACCGGTGTAGGAGGCAGGGACCCACACTTGATATCACCAGCCAGCCACAGGAGCAGAGCCTGGGGCCTCGAGGGACCTGGGTTTCCTCACACGCCACCTCAGCACTTCTCAAAATGTCTCCAGCTATCCTACCATCACAATTTTGTTGGACAGTTTCAGAGGAAACTACTTCACCCTTGGAGGCTGGTAGGGTATGCACTGATAGCCAGGGGTCTGCCCCAGGCTGAAACGCAGAGCACGCTCCCAAGTCACCATATATGTCACCTCCGTTTCCTTCTCTTCCCCAGAAGAGGCTCGAGCAGTAAGATAAATGAAATGTACTTCTTGGCCACTCACCTGGCAAAAGTCATTTATCACTCAGGTCAAGTAGGTGAATGGGTACTTGCAGAACAGAACGCAGGATTTTGAGGGGCCTCCTCACTTCTCTGATAAACAAAAGAAAGACCTTTGATGTTACCTCCCTGGAGCCCCTAGGGTGTCTCCATGAAGACTGGAAACCATGGAGAGAGGTTCTTGCTAAAAGGGTAGGAACAGAAAAGCAGGAAAGAGGGGAGATTACTGATACCTTGACCCAGAACAATTAGGAGATTTTTACATTCTAATCCAGTAACAGGACAGAGTTAGTGAGGTGATTTCTGAAGATAAATTGCTTTGAGACAAATAAATCTTCCAGAATAGAATGAGCCCAAAAACCAGATGAAAACATCTTGCATGAGTTAATTCATCCTGATGAACTACTACACACATGGGCAAAAAGGAAAGATCAAATACCAATAAATGGCAGGAAAAAACAATTATTGACTTTGTAAATTATCCATCCTTAATACTTCTAATCTAAAGACTAATGTTTCTGGCTTTGTCATGAAATGCCAAAATTGTTAACTTCATTCAACTACTTCTATAAATTAGTAAACACACTTTAGTTTACTGATGGATGTAATCAGAATGAAAATATTGATAAAAGTAAACACTCATTTCTGGCAATAGAAAAATAAATAGAAACACAATCCATGAAAAAAAATGAAATAAAACGAAGTGTCTGGTGACACAGAAGTGCCTTGCCCTCCTTCCCACGGCCCATCAAAGCTTCCCCTTGCACAGCTGTCCAAAGCATTCTGTCTGGAGCAGCAGCACCCACACTGTGGTCCTAAACTGAGAGAGTAACACTGAAATATACACATCATCACGAGTAAAAGAGATAGCTAATGGGAATCTGCTGTGTAAGACAGGGAGCTCAGCCTGGTGCTCTGTAACAACCTAAAGAGGTGGGATGGGGTGGGAGCTGGGAGGGAGGCTCAAGAGAAAAGAAACATGTGTACAACCATGGCTGGCTCATGCCCATGTACGGGAGAAACCAACACAACTCTGCAAAGCAACTATTCTCCAAGTAAAACTAAGCAAAATATTTTTGAAAAGAGTATTGTCCTCAAAACAGCAGTGTTAGCATCACCTTGGAGTTTGTTAGAAATGCAACTTCTCGAGGTAATAAAATAGGTCCCTCAAAGTGATCTGCATGCCTCAGTCACTGTAGATCATTCACAACAGTCAAGACATGTGGAAACAACTCACATATCTGCAAATGGATAAATGGATAAAGAAACTGTGGTTTAAATAAACAATGACATATCACTCAACCTTTAAAAAGAAGATCATGCCATTTGCAACAACATGGATGGATCTGAAGGATAGCATGCTAAGTGAAATAAGGTACAGATACAGAACAAAAGAAAGAAAGGAGGAAAACCGGCATGTCCTCTCTTACATGTGGAATCTATAAAAGTCAAATACACAGAAGCTGAGAGTAGAATGGTGGTTACCAAGGGCAGGGCAGTGGGGGAAATGAGGAGATGTTAAAGTGTACAGAGTTGAAGTTCTGTGGGCTGAGTGAATCCAGGGATCTAAAGGTAGCATGACCACTATAGTTAGTAATTGTTTTTGAAAATTTCAATAGAGCTGTATTTTTAGGGCTTCACACAATTTAAGTAACAAAATTAGTAATTTCCAGTAAAGTGGAACAGAAAGTAAAAGAAAAACATTCCTCAACACTGTAGATCATTTTCTAATACCGTGTGAGTGAGTATAGATTTGTCCTTCAGTATACATCAGGGGTTGGTTTCAGGAGCCACAACAGATATCAAAATCCAAGAGAAAACATACTGTATTGAATATTGGAAATCTGCCAAGAGAGTTCAGGTGCTCTCACCACAAAGAAAAAAAGGTCAACTGTATACAGAGATGGATAATGTTAATTAGCTTGATTGTAGTAATCTTTCACTACATATCCATATATCAAATCATCATATTGTTCTCATAAAATATACACAATTTGTATTTTAAAATAGTTTGTTAAAAAATGAAAATTGTCAAGCCCCACCTTGACCCACTGAATTATAATCAGGGCCTACGGCACTGTTTTAATAAGCTTTTCAAGTGGTTCTTACATTAAAGTTTGAAGACGGTTGACTTAGAGGGGCTTCCCCAATAGCTCAGGTGGTAAAGAATCCACCTGCAATGTAGGAGACCCTAGCTCAATTCCTGGGTTGGGAAGATCTGCTGATGAAGGGATAGGCTACCCACTCCAGTATTCTTGGGTTTCGCTTGTGACTCAACTGGTAAAGAATCCATCTGTAATGTGGGAGTCCTGAGTTTGATTCCTGGGTTGGGAAGATCCCCTGGAGAAAGGAAAGGCTATCCACTCCAGTATTCTTGCCTGGAGAATTCAATGGCTTATACAGTCCATGGGGTCGCAAAGAGTCAGACACGACTGAGTGACTTTTACTTTCAGGCTTCCCTGATAGCTCAACTGGTAAAGAATCTGCCTGCAGTGCAGGAGACCCCAGTCTGATTCCTAGCTCAGGAAGATCCCCTGGAGAAAAGACAGGCTACCCACTCCAGTATTCTTGGCTGTGGCTCAGCTGGTAATGAATTAGAGAAACCATCGGAGAGAGAATTCCAGCAGCGGAGGAGATGGAAAGAATTGGAGCTTTCCCTCCATGACCTTTCCCAACAAAGAGCTTCTGGTTCAAAGCACTTCCACCCACCAACGGTAAGCCGATCATTGACACAACATGCAAAATGGAAACACTAGGAAGTGGTCTAACATCTTATTGAATGATTTCGCTACACTTTGGATGTGAAGATTCAAAATTAATGACTCAAGGATATTGGGAATGAACAGTACATCTCACTTAATTCTCTGTGTCTCCAGAGAGAGGTTAATTGGGACCGATAAATTGGAAGAGATTACTTAACGAGTTGATTAATGTTCTGAGAAAGGAGGGGCCCCAACTGGACACATTCTGCTGATTTCTAAAAAAAGAGGATTTAATTAAAATCAATTGCTTAACCCTACTGTAAACAAGCAGGATCAATCTCTGCTGTGGGGAGTCTCATCAGTGTTCTAGAAGGAGGAAATGAGGCCACAGTCAGCAGGATTGCAGAGAGATTCAGTATTTGCCAAAAGAGTATTTATCTCCTGCAGGAATGTCAGTGCACAGAAGGGAAAATCAAATATCAATTTCAGCCAAGAATAGATCTTCCTGTTAGTGGGAAAGGGGAACACCCAGCCCCGAGTCACCCAGAGTTAAGTAAATTATTTTCCTGGGTTAAATTGCTGTCAGGCTATACTCTATAACATGAACATTTTGCTGTGCCTTTTCAACAATGTGCACACACCTCAGCGTGTGTCTGTGGAAACAGATGGGCGGGCTGGCATTGCTGAGTTTAGATCAGTACAATGAAAGCATCATTATTCAGCAGCAGACTCTTGGCATTGCAGACTCCCCAGGGGCTTTCTTTGCAGGGCCCAGGTCTGTACCTCCCACTCCCACTCCCTCCACCATGGCCTTGGGCCACCTCTCACCCTCCCAGTCAAGGCCCAGAACCTCCACTCATCCAGTCCCAAGGCCTTGTTCAGGTTCACCCTGCTTCCCCAGGCTTCAGTTGCTCCTGCTCCAGCTCTGAGAGAGTTCTCCTGCCTGGCAGAGAAACTGACCTACATCTGAGAAGTGAGGAAGCTAGGAGACCTGCACAGGCAGACTACACAGGGTGAAGGACGTGGGAACTCAAAGCTACTAACAAACCCAGAGCAGGCCTGGGTCGGTGTGGGAGGCCAAAGAATAACCCCCTTCCACCCACCCAGAGATGCCCATATCCTAGCCTCAGAACCTGTGATTACATTAGCTTTCATGGCAAAGGGGATTAAGGCTGCTGATGCAGTGAGGTTTGCTGACTTAGAGGCTAACCTGGATTATCTGAGTGGGATCCATCTAATCACATGAGTCCTTAAAATTGGAAGGAGAGAGAGAAAAATGCAAGGTGGGCAGGTCATGACCAACTGCTGCTGGTGCTGAAGTTGGAAGAAGGGGAGTGTGGAAAAGAATCTAGAAGCCAGAAAGGGAAGGAAATGGATTCTCCCCAGAGCCTTTGAAATGAAGGCAGCCCTGCTGACCCCTTGATCTTGGTCCAGTGAGATCCACAGGGGCTTTCTGACCTACAGAACTGTGAGATACTAAATGTGTGTTGCTTTAAGCCATTTACTGTGTGGTCATTTGTTATAGCAGTGATAGGACACTCATAAGATCAGCAAGGGCTGAGGGGTCAGCCTCTTGACCTCAGAGCACTCTGTGGGCCTTGCAGGACCTGCTCCCGATGCTGTCTCAGGGTGGGGTGGGCATAGCCAGTACCTGTGCAATGGAAGAATGGGCAGGAAGCCAGAAAGTAAAAAGACAGGTGGTTTCTAATCATTAATTTACCCCTGAAGTTTCACAATGTGAAAATGGTGGACTTTCCAAGAAGGTGAGCACCCATATTATAAATTGTATAAAACAGGTTTACTTATCATCTTTTAGAAAAGGAAGCTGCGTACATTTGAGTGACCGTTTAGAACAATTTTGACAAAGCCACCGGCTTCCCTTGTGGCTCAGCTGGTAAAGAATTCACCCACAACGCGGGAGACCTTGGTTTGATCCCTGGGTTGGGAAGACCCCCTGGAGAAGGGAGAGGCTACCCACTCCAGTATTCTGGCCTGGAGAATTCCATGGACTGTATAGTCCATGGGGTTGCAAAGAGTTGGACATGGTTGAGCGACTTTCACTTTTACTGACAAAGCCATCTTATTTTCAGAGAATGTCGCAAAATGTTACAGGGCTAGTGAGGTTGTTTTTAATGTCAAAAGAAAAAATGGAGCCTGGTATTTAATATTTAACAAACTCCCTTTTTTGTTAGAAACATTTTTACTTTAATACTAATTCTATGTCCTTCGGTATCTTATGTATATAGTATTTGAATTTTTTTAGATTTGTGTAAATCCACACTTAGTCACCTTCCTGCATGATGGAATGAATATAGACTCTTTAAAAGGGGCAGATGCTGTACTGGAAGATGTAAATAATATAGACGGGCAATTTTTAGTGGACTTTAGTAGAAGAAATTCAATCCTTCTCTACCACATTCTATCCCCATCAGCCCTGGTGAAAATGAGATTTTGTTAGGCCATGTGTTTGGCCTCCAAGGTCAATGCCACACTTCCCCAGAGCTGCTAGTTAAGAGCCTTGCCTCTCACTCTTCTGAGCTGGAGGGTGCGTGTGTGTTTTGTCTACACTGCAGTCAGGCCATGTAAGTTCTGGATCAAACATGGGGACCAAACAGGGCTCTCTCGCCATTTCATTCTCTCTGGGTACCAGTCCCCCTGGAGTGGGTGGCAATGTCAGGCTGGCTTTCCTCTGTGTGGCCGAACACATCTTACCAGGGAGCTCTGCACTGGGACTTGGGTCCAAAGGCCAGTTAACAATCAGATATTAGCAGGGTATATTAGTCAGAGCTCTCTAGAAAAACAGCACGAATCTATATATACTTGAAGTTTTAATATAGGAATTGGCTCACAGGATCACAGACACCAAGAAGTCCCATGACCTGCCATTTGCAGCCTGGAGAACCAAGAAGGCTGGAGGTACCAGTCAGTTCAAGTCTGAAGGCCTGAGACCCAGGAGCCCAGATGTCCAAGGCCAGGAGAGGGTGCAGAGTGAATTCACCCTCCCCCCACTCCATGTCTTATGGGGCCCTCAGTAGACTGGATAATGCACACTGGAGTGGAAACCCTGCTTTATCCAGTCCACCAATTCAAAGCTAATTTCTTCCAGAAACATCCTCCCAGACATGCCCCAGAAGTGTTTTACAGCTATCTGGGCATTCCTTAGCCCAGTCAAGCTGACCTGTAAACTTGCCTGGAATTGTGCTCCAATACCCCTGGAAGTCAATCCAACCAGTCCATCCTAAAGGAGATTAGTCCAGGGTGTTCATTGGAAGGACTGATGTTGAAGCTGAAACTCCAATACTTTGGCCACCTGATGCAAAGAGCTGACTCATTTGAAAAGACCCTGATGCTGGGAAAGATTGAGGGCAGGAGGAGAAGGGGACCACAAAGAATGAGATGGTTGGATGGCATCACCGACTCAATGGACATGAGTTTGGGTAGACTCCGGGAGTTGGTGATGGACAGGGAGGCCTGGCATGCTGTGGTCCATGGGGTCACAAAGAGTCAGACATGACTGAGCGACTGAACTGTACTAAATCCCTGGAAGTCACATGAAAGGGAACAGTGGACAGGAAGGTAAAGCCTGACTCAGGGGAGTCCTGAGATGACAACCAGCTGCCGGAAGCCTTCCAACCTGCCCCTCAAACTGTAATATCCATAAAAGATGGAAACAGGGGAAAGATGTGAGGAGAGAAAAAGGAGAGACAAAGGGAAGGAGAAAGAGGGAAGTCTCTTTCTCAAGCCCACCATGGGAGTCTCATACAGCCTGAACTGCCTTCCAGACCCACTGGAGGACACCCAGAACTGCCCCTTGACGCGTCAGAGCCAGGGTGCACACACACACGAAGAGGAGGAGATGCCTGGGGACTGCTCGCCAGCACCTTTTCCTTTTTAACCATTTCCTCAAAGAGCTTTTGAAACATCAGTAATTCCAATTCAGAGTTCAACATGGCAGGATGCGGACAATGCAAAGAACCCTGTGCCCAGAATTTTAATGTGCATTTTCCCTAAGCGAAAGAGCATCAGGAAGTGAGCTTTTCTTCCCACCCCCCACCCCCCTTTTTGGAGACACTGAAGATCTCCGCTGGAGTGAAGTCATGGGCAATCAGCCTTGCCCTGTGCTCTGGAACATTGATTTGCTAGAAAACTGCAGCTTTCAAAGTGGAAACCTGGATTTAAGCAGATAATGGGAAGCACAACTAATATGTCCTGAGGCTTTGCAATACAGTTAAAGATGTGTCACATCTATTAGATGGTGCATGATCAAGTGTCAGTTAATTTTGCAAAACTTCTAGAAGTGAGGAGGGGTGGGGGGATTTTATGATTTGTCACACTATGAGTACAACTTGGATCTATGTGTGTATGTTTTCAGGGCTCGGGGTGTTTGTTAAGGACTGCTCGTTTCCATGTGTAAAATTCTTACCTCATGTCAGGAAGTTCGCCTAAATGTCTAACCACAACCTTCGCAAATGTGGGCTTCCCTGATAGCTCAGTTGGTAAAGAATCTGCCTGCAATGCAGGAGATCCTGGTTCAATTCCTGGGTTGGGAAGATCCCCTGGAGAAGAGAAAGGCTACCCACTCCAGTATTCTGGCCTGGAGAATTCCATGGACTGTATAGTCCGTGGGGTTGCAAAGAGTCGGACGTGACTGAACGACTTTCACTTCACTTCACTTCACACCTCACCAAGCCCATAGGAGGCTTCTGCTGCATTTCAATATAGGCAAGCATTTATTATCATTGATTACTTGTCTTTTAATTTGACATTTAATATTGCTCCTTGTCTCCGAGGCATTCTAAGACATACATTTGTTTCCCTTTCACTCTAAGTTAACACTATGCCTTTCTTCAGAGATCATCATTCTTAATCTCCTTTAAACACTTCATAAAAGCAAACAGCCATCTTAAGCCTTCTGCCTAAAGTATTTCCAATAACAACTGCAGATTGTCATGTAGTTGAACTTCGCTCCTCAATGATATCAGTCTTAGTGAGGCTTGCAGTCCTTGGGGCCCAGAACCTCATCTTTTTATACATTCTGCAAAGTGTCTTGTGAACTTAGAGCCTCAATAAATTACATATGGCCACAGTGGTGATCACTTTCCATCTCCACCCTTGGGACTGAGGTCATCTATATTTTACGGGCATCTCTTTTAACTAGGTCCATTAATTTTGCAGTAAGCGTTCTTAGTGTAAATTAGCTCCTGTATGGCATGATCTGCCAACTTTTCAGTCTGTCTTTTTCACAAAGGCGCCAACGGGACCCAACGTATGACATCCTTAAGTAAGACAAGGATTGGAGGTTGTTTTCATGCAGGAGCTGGAAAGCCTTTGTGGATCACCCTCTGTGCAGGAGTGACCTCCAATCCTTAGCGAGCCTCTCCATCAGTGTTCCCGAGAGCACTCAGGAACTGTGTGCAGGTCCCACAGCTCCACCCCGCCCCAGTTTTTCACGGTCACACCTGGCTGCCTCTTACCTGCTTTGCCCTGCTTGCTTAATCACTCAGTCATGTCCGACTCTTTGTGACCCTTTGGACTGTGGCCTACCAGGCTCCTCTGACCATGAGACTTTTCAGCAAGAATACTGGAGTGGGTTGCCGTCTCCTTCTCCAGGGCATCTTCCCAACCCAGGGATCAAACCTGAGGTTCCTGTGTCTCTGGCATTGCAGGCGGATACTTTACCCGCTGAGCCATTGGGGAAGTCACCTGCTTCGCCACCCTATCCCAACTCTCTTTTTAATCTGCCCAGTCTGCACCTGTGAGCACAGCCTTAGAACCCGCAGACAGAGAGCTATTGCCAATGTTTAAGAAGCCATGTTACAGCCCAAATATTTCATGGGGCCTCCTTATGGGCTCCTTTCCCTAAGCCCCAGACAGCTGCCAGGTTGCTGGGGTTTACTCCTAATTCCCACGCAAAGCCTCCATGGTCACCTCCCTTTATTGAGTGATAAAATCTCTGCAGCCACCCCCATCCTCCATGGAGCCATTGTCCCTGTACAAAGGGTGCCTCATGGCCCGTCCCAGACTCAGCTTGTGGCTTCATCTCTTGCACAGCTAGATGCATCAAGCAGTCATTTCCCCCAAAGAGGGGAGCCCTGAGCCCTCATCAGGCCTCCATCTCTGACAACACAAGGAATGCAAATGCTTTGAATATCTTTTCCTCCAAGGTTGCAAGACTCTTTTGTCCAACAGGTGAGTAGGCATCCCCAGCAGCCCAGGACCAGTGCTTGAATTCCAGATCGTGGAAGGGACTCACCAAATGGGTCTCCAAAAACAAAGGGACATCTTCCCCAAAGACACCTTTGTTTCCATCACAGGTTAAAGAAACTTCGGAGGTTTTCAAAATAGCATTTCCCCTGGTCCCAAACATTCACAGATCCCATTCTTTTATAATCTGTTCTAATGTTCTGCTTCCTACTATGCAGGATCTTGAACGTTTTATAACCTACAACTCCTGCACGCTTTCCTAGAGTCTTGTAGTGAACCAAGGTCCTGTAGAACTTCACTTTCTATAGACTGTACTTAAACTGGCATTTTGGGAGTATGTTTTTATCCACGTGTCCCTCCCCAGAGCTTCACTGGCCCTCCTGGCACCCACTCCTTACCCCACCCCGGAGGCTGGGAATCGCTTGTATTAACTATGAGTTCCTCCAAGGTGGGAACACTTCTCCAGTCCCATGGGCTCTGCTCCCCAAGGGCAGTGCATCCACCCCTGAATATTTATTCACATCATTCATCTCTGTGTTTCTTTCTCTTCCACTGCCCCCACCTGAGTGGAAGCCACCTTCTCAGCTCATCGACTCACAGTAGCTTCCCCAATAGTCTCCTGGCCTCTGCTTCTGCTCCTCCCCAATCTGGGGTCCACACATGGGGCAAAGCAAGCTTTATAAAATGTAGATCTGACCAGGTAGCTCCTCCGCTTCTATGCTGCAGTGGGTTTGCAGGACAGTCCAAAATGACTCTCTTGACCTTGTCTGTCCTGGCTGCCGCCTACACCTGCTCCTGTCATTTCTCACCAGCACCCTCTCCCCCTCTCCTTCCCACGCTATGCTCAGCCATGCTGAACCTGTTTTAGTCCTCAAGTCTGCCATGCGCTATCATGTCCCGTCCTCTAGACTTGCTAGTCCCAATGTCTGACCTGTGACAACTTCTCAATACCCATGTGGTAAATTTGTTGTGTTAGTCGCTTCAGTCATGTCCAGCTCTTTGCGACCCCATGGACTGTAGCCCACCAGGTTCCTCTGTCCATGGAATTCTCTAGGCAAGAATACTGGAGTGGTTTACCATTCCCTTCTCCAGGGGATCTTCCCAACCCAGGGACTGAACAGTGTCTCCTTCATTGCAGGCAGATTCTTTACCATCTGAGTCACAGGGAAACCCATGGGGTAAATACGCCAATCAATCAACTAATTACTGGGCTACTCAATGCCCATTCATAGTCTGCCTGACACATGCATTACTTCTCTGTCAATGTTTGAAGGAAAGGAAGAGAGGTGAGATGAGGGAAGAGAGGTGAGATGAGGGAAGAGAGGGACAGAGGAGGGGACTAGAAGACAAGCGGTACACTGGCCGACGAGAGGCCCCAGAGATCAGTTACCCAGTCAGTACATCCCAGGGGGCTGGAGCACCGGTTAGGAAGGGGCAAAGCCAGGGAGACAACAGTCGTCATCACTGGGGGTCTTGAGACCTTGGCCAGTCCCACTGAGGTGGGTGCTAGTGACAGATCTCAACACACCTAAGTCCCAGATGATCCAGGGTGGCCAAGAGAGCTCTACTCCTCTAGGCCCACTTACCCACATGTTGTCCATCCAGGAGAAGGGCTCTTGAAGTAGAGGGGTGGAGCAGAACCAGAATTGGACAGATCCTTGACTCAATACATAGGTTTGACTTTCACCCCCAGAACTACATCAAGGACTCATCAGTTGGCCCTTCAATCAGGGGTTCAATGTCATTCTGGCCCATTTTGACTTCATTCTGATATGAAAACATCTAGGCAGAGAAAACAAAATCTGGTGGGTATCTTAAGTCCCATGCTTCATAACCAACCATGAAGCAATTAAATAGTCATGTTATTATACAGAAAACCAGTATGCCAACTCTGTGAGCAGCAGTAAATTTTGTTTTCCTCCTAGAAAAATGTATTTTCTCCTGCCTAGTAGTAAACTTGATATCTATGCAGCAGTGTAGCTTTTAGAGATTCAGTCTGCATACATTTATACTCCCATGGAACTCACAACCTACAAGGGGAGACAGAAATGTAAAGAATATATTAATAAATTAGCAGTGTGATAACACAGAGTCTATCCCATAGCAGGCACTCAATTAAAAATTAGCTGCAGGTAAATGAATGAATGGTGCTACAGCAAAAGTGGAATATAGGATCCAGTGGGGCAACAGGAAAAGGCACAATTCATACTGGAAAGGATAAGTTAAGTCATAGAAGATAAGTAAGATGCACTTGGTTGCTATTTTAGGAATTTGGTACATGAGGGTCTAATTATTAAAGTGCTTATTGGAAAAAAAACTTGGATTTTTGAGAAAAGCTTAAAGAAGAAGACAAAATGCATTAACAATTGAGGCAGCAAATGAAATTTGAGTAGATGTGGAAGAAGTGGCTGAGCAGGGATGGAAATGAAGGCAGTAAGGAAACTGGCTGGGGCTGAGCTAGTGGGTGAAGCGAAGGCATAGGTGTTGTTCCCGGAATGAATGAGAAATTCAGTTGGCTGTACCATGGAGCCTCTAATCAAAGGTATGTTGTTGAAACTTCAAAAATACCCAGGACTTCTGACTGATTCTTCAGAGAGAAAGAGGGGGTAAAGGGATACTCATAATTGATACTGCTCAACTCTAGTCCTGGAGAGTGTGTTTTGGCCTGGAGACTGTGTGTTGGCCTGGAGACTGTGTGTTGGCCTGGAGAGTGTGTGTTGGCCTGGAGACTGTGTGGAGGGCAGTGGCAGGCAGAATAATGTCCTTACTCCTTCCCCTGCCAAAAATTTCTATGTTCTGATTCCAGGAACCTATAAATATGTTACTTATATAATCAGAGAGACTCAGCAGGTGTAATTAAATTGAAATTTTTAAGCTGGGGAGATTATGCTGGATTATCCCAGTGAACCCAGCCTAACCACAGGGTCCTTATCAGGAATAGGGGAGAGGCAGAGAGGCAGAACAGTATGTGACAATAGAGGGCAACATTCAGAGAGAGGTCTGAGGATGTTACTCAACTGTCTTTGAAGATGGTGGAAGGGGCCGTGAACTAAGGAATGCCGGCAGCCCCTAGAAGTTTGGAAAGGGAACAGACTCTCCCCAAGAACCTCCAGACAGGAATCAGCCTCAGTGACACCTTGATCTTAGCCCAGTGAGACCCCCACAAGACTTAGAATTACAAGGTAAGAATTTATCAGGCTGTTTCATGCTTGTAAGTTTGTGGCAATTCACCACAGCAGCCATGGGAAACCAATGCAGCATGCCTTTGTTTTATAAGATGATCCCCACATTACAAGACACCCTGCATCCGTGGTTCCTGCCTGGTGGGTTTGGGGAGGGCCCCACAGTCAAGTGACAGTCAGAAACACCCTCACATTTTCAAACATTCACTGTGGGCAAGGGAGTATGCAGCCCATTTGAATACAACTGCCCAGAGAAGAGAACAGGCAAATCTTTCTTTTCTGCCTCAACCCCTCAAGCTCTCATCACACCTGCCATTTTCCCTCACTCAGGGCCAATCCATCAGATGAAAAGGCTTCTAAAACATCCCAAAATTGAGTGAACTGGGGCTTGGTAACAAAGGTGGAAGACGGACATGTAAAGAGAAACATTCATCCATTTGATTTACTTACGTACACTCCCTCTGTCTGTTTCTGTATTTTCAACAAAGTGCAAAGATACTGCTTACAAGAGGGCTTGCCGCAACCGGAGTGGGGGCAGCTGAAATGCGAGCAGCTCTGTGTCCCCTGATTAATGGAGAAAAGGCGGCTGGGCTCCTTGATTGATGACACACAATCCCTATCAGCTTGCCTCCAGCAGCAAGCATGGCTGCCTAACAGTCTCAGAATCCAGAAGGCAAAAGGATTTTCATTCTGGGCATGGAAAAACAACAGACCAAGCTGGAATCCGCTCTTGCGTTGTCTGCTAGATGAAATGATGCCTTGTCAGTTTTCACTTTGGTTTTCCTCCCAGATCCGCACGCCAGAGACCCCAGCAGGGGGACTGCTGACTTCCCCTGAAAAAGCTTGCCTTTGAGCATCCCTCCAGGTGGCGCCAGTGGTAAAGAACCCGCCTGCTAAAGCAAGAGACCTAAAGAGATGCAGGTTCAATTCCTGGGTGGGGAAGAACCCCTGGAGGAGGAAACGGCAACCCACTCCAGTATTCTTGCCTGAAGAATCCCATGGACTGAAGATACTGGCAGACTACAGTCTTTGGGGTCGCAAAGAGTCGGACATGACTAAAGCTACTTAGTACACACACATTTGATAATACCAGAGACCAGAGCAGTGACGTGAAGAGTTTTAGGTAGCTGGACCCTGTCTTAGGCTTGCAAGAAAAGAGCTTCACTGATCACCCCATTATTTCCCATTAGCCTAAGAACAGTGCCCTTTTCTTCCTCAGAGAGAAGCTTTACATAGACAGATAGCTGTTTCTGAAACCCATAAAAGGAACAGGAATTCAAAGATGCTTTTCTGTCTTTAGCTAACATTCACTGAATGCTTCTTTGAATTATTTATTATTGAAATTATGCCACCAGCAGAATCAAATCATCTCTGTTAAGGGAAGTTTATCTCTGTTAATGGAAGTTTTAGTAAGCTGGAATATGGGTTAGGATCACCACTCCCATTTTTACCCTAATTATTTTTTCCTTAACATTCACACATCCCTGTGGTTTGTGCTATAAAAAAGCAAAATCAGGCTGATTATGTAAAGTTGCTGACATATTTTAATGCTCAAGGCTCAAAGTTTGTTATTAAATGTTAAATGCTTTTTCTCAGCTTCAAGAGAATTTTCAACTATGTCATTTTATTAATCTTCTTCAAGGGGAATGCCATCACCCAAGACATACAAAAACTATTTTTTAAATTTGGGGAAAGTCTTATTCTTAAGTTTCCAGAAAAAGTCATTTCCAAGTTCTCACTGGGATCCTGAGGGTGCCCTTCATGACTCTCGCCATCATGCCCTCCCGAGCAAGGCATGCATTCATGCACACACAACAAAGAGTTGAATTTCTCTGGGCCTTCACCTTTTCTGCCTTCAGTTTTGATCAGAATCATGAGATTAGGAAAAGTATACAAAAGAGAAAAATCTATCCTACAGCAATTCTTCCCACATCCAAAGACCCGACTTTGGAGGAAGAAAGTCTTTGTGAAAATGAATGCATGATAAGGCGATGTATGCTCTACAGTTAGTAAGCTGTGTGACCTCAGGCAAATGGCCTAACCTCTCTGTGTGACAATTTTCTTATCTGTAAAATGTGAATAGTCGTAGGGCTGTTGTGAGAATTGAATGAATGAATACTTGAGTACAATTAACAGAGGAAAGGATGTAACAGATGGATATACAGACAGTGCATAGTTTTGGGGGTTTTTTAGTAGTTAAAGACAGTAGCAGACTTCAGAGATCAATCAGCCACTCAACAGTGACTGATTTAACACCTAGGAAGAGGCAGGCTCTGGCCTTATTGCCACAAATATGATCATAAACAGTCCAGCTTGATTCTTACTCTCACAGAGCCCTCAGTCATCCCCAAAAGCATGGGGTCTCTATGTAACTGACATGGTCAAGTCATCATTCTCTTGATGTGGAGCGAGCTGTCAACTCAATCATTCCTGGGAAAAAAACCACAAGAGTAACAATATGATACAGTCCTTATAAACTTTTAAAAGTCCACCATTTCTTTTAAATAGTTCACTTTCTCCTCTATAGCAATCATTTTTCTCTGGTACCAGGATCAAAATTTGATCACAATGTACCCAAGTTAAATATTCTTAAGTGATATATTACTATCATTCCTACAAATTCAGCACAAATGGTATCCTATTCAAAACATCATCTCAAGTACTGCAATTTCTAAAATGGAAAAGTACAGCCTTCATGCGACCCCTTGGGGTCAGGCTTAAATTAATTGACATCTCCCTCTCCGAGGTCTGTGTTAAATGCTGCTTCAGCCAAACCCCCTAAACCCATCATCACAGGATACTTCTTCTGGAACAAATCAGGATTAGAATGGCAAAGGAAGCACAATCTCTAAACCAGGCTCTAGAAGTTGGTCTTTTCAGCTGACAAGAATTCACCACTGAAAGAGAATCCTGTTTACAATTTGTTTACTGAACTCTTAGGAACCAATCCAGCACTGCAGAGATTCCAAAGGGAATGGCTACTGGAAGAAGAGTAACTTGTCATTTTCTGCAAACAAAGCTTCAAGGCACATTTGAAGTCTTGTTTCTGAGCAGAAGCAAGAACGATTAATTTCAAAATGTGGTGCGATTATTAAGTGGTTTCACTTAAAGAAACCAGCCTCCTGTGTCCTTGCATTTCATTTCACTACACCAATCTCCCACTGAGTCAAAAGCATATTTCATAACAATTATCCCTCTGGTTTCCAAACGTCTGCTAATAATAATAAAAAGAGCTAATTATTGAGTAGTTACTATAATGCAGACAAATTCTTATTGAAATATAATTGACACAGACCATTGTGTCAATTTAAGGAGTCAACACGTTGACTTGATACATTTATATGTTGCAATATGATTGCCATTGTAGTATTAGCTAACAGCTTTATCACATCACATAACCATTACTTCTTTTGTGAAAAGAATAATTAAGACTTAGTCTCTTAGCAAATTTGATTTGTATAATGCAGTATTGTGTCTATAATCACTATACTATGCATTAAATCTCCAGAATTTATCTCCTACTTGCAAATTTATACATTTAAACAACATCTCTACTATTCCTCCACCCCCAGAGTCCTTGATAACCACCATTCAACTCTGTTTTTTGTTTTTAAAGTTTGGCTTTTCAGATTCCACATGTAAGTTTTGACTCATATATACCCCTATGAAACCAACACCATGATCAACATAGTGAATGTGTCCATCGTACACTGCAAAAGTTTCCTGTACCCTTTTGTAATCCTCTCTCATGCTCTGCCCTAACTGCCCCCCTCCACCCACCCCAGCCCCCCAACCTGTCACTGCTGCCATGCTAGTCATTCATGTCATCAGTTTGCATCATCTCAAGTTTTACATAAATTGAATCATACTGTATTGTAGTTTTTTTCTTTTGGGGGCCTGGTTTCTATGACTCAACTCCTACTGCGTTACACAATTACTCTGACGGCTGCATGGTGCTGGAGCGACTTTGAGGAGAAAGCCCACATCCAAGGGCAAAGGAGAAGTCCCAGCAAGATGGTAGGAGGGGTGAAATCACGTTCAGAATCAAACCCCATACCTGCCAGAGATGCTCAGAGGGCTCAAACATGCCCTGTTCGCACCAGGACCCAGAGACCCCACAGAGACTGAGCCAGAACTGTGTCTGTGTCTCCTGCGGAGGTAGGGCCAGCAGTGGACAGCCGCGGGCCAGGGGCTCTGGGTACACAGAACTGGGTATGGCAGGGTGCAGCAGACGTGGGGATGGCTAAGCCCTCCTGGAGAAGGTCGCCATTAACCCCACCACAGAACTGCCAGAACTCACACAGGACTGGGGAAACAGACTCTTGGAGGCACAAACAGAACCTGTGTGCACCAGGATCCAGGAGGAAGGAGCAGCGACCCCACAGGAGACTGACTAGACTTGCACGTGTCCAGGAGTCTCTGGTGGAGTCGTGGTCAGCGGTGGCCTGCTGCAGGCTGGGGGCAGAGTGCAGCCGTGTGTGCGTGCAGGTCGCCATTGTCTTCATTACCTCCACCATCGTTTGGCACAGGTAAATACAGGGAGGAAACACAGCTGCACCCACCAACAGAAAATTGGATCAAAGATTTCCTGAGCATGGCCCCGTCCATCAGAACAAGACCCAGTTTCTCCCTCAGTGACTCTCTCCCATCAGGAAGTTTCCATAAGTTCCTCTTATCCTTCAACATCAGAGGGCAGAAAGACTGAAAACCATAGTCACAGAAGACTAACCAATCTGATCACATGGAACACAGCCTTGTCTAACT
Organism: Muntiacus reevesi; assembly: GCF_963930625.1. NCBI lineage: Eukaryota > Metazoa > Chordata > Mammalia > Artiodactyla > Cervidae > Muntiacus > Muntiacus reevesi. Next base: position 161,798,326 of record NC_089250.1, on the reverse strand, counting down.
CATTGAAACTATGAGCCATGCTGTGTAGGGCCACCCAAGACGGACGGGTCATGGTGGAGAGTTCTGACAGAATGTGGTCCACTGGAGAAGGGAATGGCAAACCACTTCAGTATTCTTGCCTTGAGAACCTCATGAACAGCATGAAAAGGCAAAAAGATAGGACACTGAAAGATGACCTCCACAGGTTGGTAGGTGCCCAATACGCTGCTGGAGATCAGTGGAGAAATAACTCCAAAAAGAATGAAGAGAGGGAGCCAAAGCAAAAACAATACCCAGTTGTGGATGTGACTGGTGATGGATGTAAATAAAGTCCAATGCTGTAAAGAGCAATATTGCATAGGAATCTGAAATGTTAAGTCCATGAAGCCAGGCAAATTGGAAGTGGTCAAACAGGAGATGGCAAGAGTGAACGTTGACATTTTAGGAATCAGCTAACTAAAATGGATTGGAATGAGTGAATTTAACCCAGGTGACCATTATATCTATTACTGTAGGCACGAATCCCTTAGAAGAAATGGAGTAGCCATCATAGTCAACAAAAGAGTCTGAACTTCAGTACATGGATGCAATCTCAAAAATGACAGAACGATCTCTGTTTGTTTCCAAGGCAAACCAATCAATATCACAGTAATCCAAGTCTATGCCCCAACCAGTAATGCTGAAGAAGATGAAGTTGAACGGTTCTATGAAGACCTAAAAGACCTTCTAGAACTAACACCCAAAAAAGATGTCCTTTTCATTATAGGGGACTGGAATGCAAAAGGAGGAAATCAAGGGATACCTGGAGTAACAGGCACATTTGGCCTTGGAGTACAGAATGAAGCAGGGCAAAGACTAATAGAGTTTTGCCAAGAGAACGCATTGGTCATAGCAAACATCCTCTTCCAACAACACGAGAAGACTCTACACATGGATATCACCAGATGGTCAATACAGAAATCAGACTGATTATATTCTTTGCAGCCAAAGATGGAGAAGCTCTATACAGTCAGCAAAAGCAAGATCGGGAACTGACTGTGGCTCAGATCATGAACTCCTTATTGCCAAATTCAGACTTCAATAGAAGAAAGTACGGAAAACCACTAGATCATTCAGGTATGACCTAAATCAAATTCCTTACCATTGTACAGTGGAAGTAAGAAATAGATTCAACGGGTTAGATCTGATAGACAGAGTGCCTGAAGAACTATGGATGGAGGTTCGTGACATTGTACAGGAGGCAGGGATCAAGACCGTCCTCAAGAAAAAGAAATGCAAAAAGGCAAAATGGCTATCTAAAGAGGCCTTACAAATAGTTGTGAAAAGAAGAGAAGCCAAGGCAAAGGAGAAAAGGAAGGATATGCCCCTTTTCATGCAGAGTTCCAAAGACTAGCAAGGAGAGATAAGAAAGCCTTCCTCAGTGATCAATGCAAAGAAATAGAGGAAAACAATAGAATGGGAAAGACTAGAGATCTCTTCAAAAAAATTAGAGATACCAAGGGAACATTTCATGCAAAGATGGTCACAATAAAGGACAGAAATGGTATGGACCTAACAGAAGCAGAAGATATTAAGAAGAGGTGGCAAGAATACACAGAACTGTACAAAAAAGATCTTCATGACCCAGATAATCATGATGGTATGATCACTCACCTAGAGCCAGACATCCTGGAATGTGAAGTCAAGTGGGCCTTAGGAAGCATCACTATGAACAAAGCTAGTGGAGGTGATGGAATTCCAGTTGAGCTATTTCAAATCTTGAAAGATGATGCTGTGAAAGTGCTGCACTCAATATGCCAGCAAATTTGGAAAACTCAGCAGTGGTCACAGGACTGGAAAAGGTCAGTTTTCATCCCAATCCCAAAGAAAGGCAATGCCAAAGAATGCTCAAAGTACTGCACAATTGCACTCATCTTACATGCTAGCAAAGTAATGCTCAAAATTCTCCAAGCCAAGCTTCAACAGAACATGAACCATGAACTTCCAGATGTTCAAGCTGGTTTTAGAAAAGAAGGAGGTACCAGAGATCAAATTTCCAATATCCATTGGATCATCAAAAAAGCAAGAGACTTCCAGAAAAACATCAATTTCTGCTTTATTGACTATGCCAAAATCTTTGACTGTGTGGATCACAACAAACTGTGGAAAACACTTTAAGAGATGGGAATACCAGACCACCTGACCTGCCTCCTGAGAAATCTGTATGCAGTTCAGGAAGCAACAGCTAAAACTGGACATGGAACAACAGACTGGTTCCAAATAGGGAAAGGAGTACATCAAGGCTGTATATTGTCACCCTGCTTATTTAACTTATATGCAGAGTACATCATGAGAAACGCTGGGCTGGAAGAAGCACAAGCTGGAATCAAGATTGCCAGGAGAAATATCAATAACCTCAGATTTGCAGATGACACCAGCCTTATGGCAGAAAGTGAAGAACTAAAGAGCCTCTTGATGAAAGTGAAAGAAGAGAGTGTAAGAGTTGGCTTAAAGCTCAACATTCAGAAAACTAAGATCATGGCATCTGGTCCCATCACTTCCTAGCAAATAGATGAGGAAACAGTGAGAGACTTTATTTTGGGAGGCTCCAAAACCACTGCAGATGGTGACTGCAGCCATGAAATTAAAACACACTTGCTCCTTGGAAGAAAAGTTATGACTAACCTAGACAGCATATTAAAAAGCAGAGACATTACTTTGCCAACAAAGGTCTGTCTAGTCAAAGCTACGGTTTTTCCAGTAGTCATGTATGGATGTGAGAGTTGGACTATAAAGAAAGCTGAGCACTGAAGAATTGATGCTTTTGAACTGTGGTGTTGGAGAAGACTCTAGAGAGTCCCTTGAACAGCAAGGAGATTCAGCTAGTCCATCCCAGAGGAAATCAGTCCTGAATATTCATTGGAAGGATTGCTGCTGAAGCTGAGACTCCAACTTTGGCCACCTGATGTGAAGAACTGACTCACTGGAAAAGACCCTGATGCTGGGAAAGACTGAAGGTGGGAGGAGAAGCAGACGACAGAGGATGAGATGGTTGGATGGCATCACCGACTCAGTGGACATGAGTTTGAGGAAACTCTGGGAGTTTTTGATGGACAGAGAGGCCTGGTGTGCTGCAGTCCATGTGGTCGCAAAGAGTCAGACACGACTGAGTGACTGAAGTGAACTGAGCATTACAAAAATAAACCACAGAGAACTTCCCAGGTGGAGATAGTGGTAAAGAATACACCTGCCAGGGCAGGAGGTGCAAGAGCCTCGGGTTCGATCCTAGGTCAGGAAGATCCCCTGGAGGAAGAAATAGCAACCCATTTCAGTATTCTTGCCTGAGAAATTCCATGGACAGAGGAGCTTGGCAGGCTATGGCGTCATAAAGAGTCAGACACAATGGAACACACACACAAATGTTCATTCATTTACCTACTGATAAACATTGGGACTCCAAACTTGGGGTGTCACACATAAAGTTGCTATAAATACTATGTACAAGTATTTGTACAGACATGTGCTCTCATTTCTCTTGGGTAAATGCCTACATGAGAGGTGGCTGTGTCACAAGTGTGCAATTAACTTTTAAGAAACTGTCAGACGTTTCCAAAGTGGTTTCACCATATGGTTTCAACATATCAGACACTGATATGTTGTATTTGCATTTTTATTCAATTCAGAGTACTTACCCATATTGCTACTATTTTTCACACTCTTCATTACTTTGTGTAGATCCAGATTTTCCTCTGGTATTAGTTTCCTTCTGCCCACTGGACTTCCTGCAGCATTTTTATAGTGCATATCTACTGCTGATGAATTCTTACATCTATCTCAAAAACTCTTCACTTCCATTTCTGAAGAATAGTTTCATTGGATATATTCTAGACTAAAGGGTTTTCTCACAGTACTCTTAAGATGTTGCTTTACTGTCTTCTGGTTTATATCATTTCCAACAAGAAATCTGCTATCATCCTCACCTTTGTTACTCTGTATGTCGTAAGTATACCTAAAGGTGTTCCTTCACAGGAATAACTTTAAAATACTAGTTAAAATTACAAAATACTATTTTTCTATTATGTTCATAAAGATTTAAAGTATTGATAGCATCTAGTTGTGAGTACAGACTCACTATATGCCACTATTAGTGATAGTATAAACTGGTACAGTTTTTGCACAATAATTGTATACAATCTACTAAAATAAAGATGTCTGAACTTTTTCAGTTTTTCTACTAGGATCTTTTTCTCTAGAGATATTTTCAACTACTAGTGCAAGTGTTCAAGAATGGTACAGCAGCATTATCTAAATTCAAAATTTCAAAATATAAATGATTATAAATAGAAGATTTAAAAGCTATATATGAGTTTGTACATCAATGAAATGTATCCAATTAAACAAATGAATAACATTTATTTGCATAAAAATATGTGTTAGTAAAGACACTTTTGAGTATAAACGGCAAGAAATACAATTAAAACTAGGTTGAGACAAAAAAGGAGAAGTTATTAAGTCTTACAACCCAAGGAAAAGGAATGTGACTGAGCAATTCAACTGTAATAAAAGAACAACCAGAAAGAAAATAGGAATAAAAGTTGAGCGGCTGTATACCAAACTATCTAAAAGATTATCTCTGAGGTTTGGGACTATGTTGAACTCCCACTTTCTCCTTTACACATTTCTCTAGGGTTTTCACTTTCATAATATAAGTAGAGAAAAATCATATATTTCAAGACAAAATTTCACAGAAATCCAAAATCTCCTCATCAGGTTCTGGGTATGACTTTTTTCATATTTGCAATGAGACATTCTTGAAAATGTTTAATTTCTAATAATATTCCAATCTAGAGGAAAACATGGAAATATTCTCTTTAAACTCTTTTGGAGTCTGGAATTCTTAAACGTACTAACTTGACAACTCAAAGCACTGCCCTCCTTTATGCAAAATATTTAAAAGCATAGATATTTGCCAAACTGCCTCTGGAGAATTTAAACCAAAAACAGTCCCTGCCCCATGTTCTGCATACCTCACCAACAGTATGGACAAGAGAGAGTATGGGCCCTCCTGCTCCCCACCTGCCCACTCACAGAGCAGGACATTTCCAATAGAACCTTTGTGCAAACTAATGAGTCCTCCCCAAGATCACGGTAGACACCCAGCATGTAAGTAGGAACAGAGCCTCTAGCACAGTAATGCCCACACGGCTGTTCCATCCCCACTTTACACCTTCCCAGGAGATAATCCAGAACTTAAAATCATAAATGATACCACATAACCCAAGCAAATGGAAATGGTACAGAGTTTCTTCAAGCCACTCAACTGAATATATGAAGGGCAGTCTCTGAGATTTCTGGGTTTTACCATTGTTGTTTAGTCACTAAGTCGTGTCTGTATCCAACCCTTTGCCACCCCATGGACTGCAGCACACCCGGCTTCCCTGTCCTTCACCATCTCCCAGAGTTTGCTCAAATTCGTGCCCATGGAGTCCATGATGCCATACAAGCATCTCATCCTCTGTTGCCCCCTTCACCTCCTGTCCTCAATCTTTCCTATCATCAGGGTCTTTTCCACTGCGTCAGCTCTTCGTATCAGGTAAACAAAGTATCGGAGCTTCAGCTTCAGCATAAGTTCTTCCAATGAATATTCAGGGTTGATTTCCTTTAGGATTGAATGGTTTGATCTCCCTGCTGTCCAGGGGACTCAAGAGTCTTCTCCAGCACCACAATTCGAAAGCACCAATTTTTCAGCACTCAGCCTTCTTTATGGTCCAACTCTCACATCCACACATGATTAGTGAAAAAACCATAGCTTTGAGTATATGCACTTTTGTCAGCAAAGTGATGTCTCTGCTTTTGAATATGCTGTCTAGGTTTGTCACAGCTTTCCTTCCCAGGAGCAAGGATCTTTTAATTTCCATGTGGAGCGACATCAGTTAGAGAAACATTCTCAGCCTCTCTCTTGGGCTGTTGTTGTTTGGTTGCTGAGTCATGTCCAATTCTTTTGTGATCCCATGAACTGTAGCCTGCGAGGCTCCTCTGCCCATGGAGTTCTCCAGGCAAGAATACTGGAGTGGATTGCCATGCCCTCCTCCTAGGGATCTTTCCAACCCAGGGACTGAAGCCACTCTCCTGTAGCTCCTGCATTGCAAGTGGATTCTTTACCTCTGAGCCACCAGGGAATCCCTCAAAAATGTACCAAGTACCACGTTACCATTCTGGGGAAATATGAACAAAAAAGACACCATCTCTGTTCTCAAGAGGCTCAATATAGTGGGAAAGGAGTTACCTGTAATTACAGGAGACCCTGGTTCGATTCCTGGGCTGGAAAGATCCTCTGGAGAAAGGATAGGCTACCCATTTCAATATTCTTGCCTGGAGAATCCCCATGGACAGAGGAGCCTGGCAGGCTACAGTCCATGGGGTCGCGTAGAGTCGGACATGACTGAGCAACTAAGGAAGAATAAGTATAGATGTTAAGAGGCACATAATCTACAACTCCAGAGGGCTGGTTCTGTTTCAGAAGGAATTATACTTACAGTGACCATTACCAATTGACTATTATGACAATTACAAGATAAACCCTGTCTAATCAAGGCGTCCCTGAAAATTCTATGGTTATACTGCTTCCTGTGGCGGCAGCACATCTGGCCAGAGCTAAGCCTTCACAAACAAGGCAGCCCAAAGCTTTGCTTATTCCCCAGAAACATCCAGATCTGTCTCACTCCTGATTTGCAGGGGAGTTTCTTGAGTCTTCAGTGCAGATGTGGAAATCCACCAGTTTCCCCAAAAATGCTGTGCATAACAGCTGTGATGAAAGGGCCCTCATAGTATGAATCAGGCCCTGCTCATCATCTTCTCTCTACTATCAAAATAATTGCACAGTGCAGAGCCTCATTATTAAGAACTGGGCACCACCATGGAAAACATGTTGTTGGAAAACACCTGCACTGGCAAAGCAAAGATGAGTTGACCTAATTACGTCCTCCATCTCTAATTCTGGATGGAATATTAAGAGTGGCTGAAAAGAACATATTGGCAAGAAATGCAGAAAATTCAGCTTGAGGCGGGGGGGAGTTGCCCACAGAGCTGTATTGGGCGAAACTCTGAAGTTATCATCTAATTACACTTTTACACCCCCTTATTCCCCATGAAAAATGCCAGAGGTGAAAACATGTCATCTAAAGCCCTTCACTGCCACCCCCCACTACAATTTTTCTCTCACATCTGATTTGAAATTTTTTTTTAAATTCTAATCTAGAGCTCTTTGAAGGATAATGATGAGAACCAGACCCTGCCAAGCAGGCAGGATGGGATGCGGTGAGCTATGACTGGAACAGATGGCTCAAACAGAAGCCACGAATTCAACATGACAGCCCAAGATTAAACTGCTCCCTTTAAGTCTTCAGCAGTTTTGTGGCCCAATCCTTATTAACTTCTCCAGGAACACAAAGAGATTTGGGTCTACAGAAGTGCCAACAGGGCACTTTTCAAATAAAATATGGATTCGAACAAGATTTGAACTAGAAGAAGGTCATCTGCTGTATTCATCCCCAAATCTAGTAGCACAAAGAATCACTCCAGAGCTTGGAAATATTCCTATAAATGCCAAACATGGAGAAGTACAATATATCTAAATAACAAGTACCCAGCATAGATCATTTTTGCCATTTTTCCAGATTTTATCTGGATTTTTTTTTTACATAAAAACTCACTACAGATACATTTCAACTGTTTTGCACTCCTCCCAGTCTCATTATCCAAAGATAACTAGTCTCTTAAAGATAATATGTTCCCTTCCCATGTGCATTTTTAGAGTTTTAGCATATAATGTGTGTCTATAAACAACACACTGTGTTGTTTTCTGTTTTAAAATATACACAAATGATACATTACTGTACCTATTCTGTAACTGGGATTTTTCACTCGACATTTTAGATCTATCCACACTGATACATGAAGATGCATTTCATTTTCACTCCCACAGTCGTATTTTTGATGTATTTCTTTTAAGCCACATCTTTTTTTTTTCTTTTTTTTTTTTTACTTTATGTCCTTTTGAGTCTCTGAATGAAGAATTTTAATCTACTTACGTTTGTTGTGACTGCTAACATAATTAATTTACACCTACTCTCTTATTTTGTGTTTTTTATTTACCATGGGTTTTGGGTTTGGTTTTGGTTTTTGGTTTTGTTTTGTTTTGCTACCTTGTCTTATACAGTTTTGCATTTAATTTCTTCTTCTTCCCATATACTGGTTCAGAAGTCATGCTTTCTATTTTTATTCTTTCAGTAGGTACTCTATAAATTTTTTAATAAACATTTAATTCAACAGATTTAGAGTTAGTAAGTAACAACCCTGTTCACATTTAATACAAAGGTAGGATGTTTTAACTGCAAACACCCAAGCCTGTTCTTCTATGATATATTTGTTGCTAATATCTGCTATTAGATTACTCTTATTTTAAAATACCCACAAATTGGTCTTGTCTAAGTCAACTCATATTTAGATATGCCAACATCCTTATCAATTTCCGCATCTACTGCTCCTTACATCCTTCTCTTTCCATCTGCATTGTGCTTTAGCAATGTATATGTCATATATTTGCTTCAGAGGAGTTTATGAGCAGCAAGCTCTCTCAGTCTTTGTATGCCTATGGGTATCTTTAGTTCATTATCTCTCTTGAATAGTAATTTGAATATAAAATTCTAGGTTGGGCTCTGTTTTCATCATTAGGAATGATGGATGGCTGTCATTCTATTGTCTCCTGGAGTCTTATTGCTGACAAGAAACTTGCTATTAGTTTACTGTTATTCCTTTTAGATAATCTATATTTTATCTCTAGCAGCTTTTTATGACTCCTGTTTTGATATTCACATTTTGCTGTTTCACTATGTTGATGTCTACTTGTGTACATTTTTTTTACTTGTTCTGGCAGAGATTCAACATATACCTTCCATCTCTGCTTCATGTCTTAGCATTTCTCTTCCATACTTCTATCTCTCTGTGCTACATCCTGGGGAATTTCCTCAGCTCTTTATCCAACTTCCTAAGTCTCTTTTCAGCTGTGTCTAACCTACATTTAGACTCATCATTTGAGAAACTTTTCACCCTGCCATGGCTTTATGTTATTTTCTAATCTCTACTTTGTTCTTTTTTAATTCTGTCTATTCATTTATCATACTGTTCTAATCTTGCCTTTAAGGTTTCTGGCTCTTCTTTTACCTTTTTAGATATTTGATTGTGCTATCATCTCTAGTTCTTGCAGTGTGAATTCTCCAGCGTGATAATTCTCCTTCATGGTGTTTTCTTGTGTGAAATTTTTATTTTTTATTTTTAAATAGGAAGCCTATCGATGATGACATCATTTTCCATGAGTATCCTAAGGCTCTGGGCAGTGTCCATTTTCTCACAGATATTTCTTTTCCCTTCTACCACGCCAAATAGAGGCCCACTTTTCTTGCCACTTCCCCATACAAGTGAATGGAATTTCTCATGGCTCCCAGCATTTTACTAACTGCTTTATTTTTCATGGGGCCTGAGACCTTGTCTCAGACCTTCAACTCCTAAGTGTTAAAACCCCACCGTAGTCAAGAGCTTTTAAAAATTCTTAAGCTCCATTTTAGACCTTCTGAAACAAAATTCTGAATGTGGGACCCAGAAATCTACTTATCACGTTCTCTGGGTCCAGTTATCCTAGTTATTATGGAGCCAGGATGAGAAGCTGTATTTCCTAAAAGAATGTTAGCGGCAGAAAATACTGGGGAGCAATTTAATACCTCCCTGAAACTTACTCTCTCAGTCAACAGAAGAAGCGTAAAGTGTGGTTTAACAGTCCACCAGTTACAACTAATGAACTATAAGCATGCACTACAGGCCATCACTTTCCTGGGTGATGTTCCTTTATACAAAAGTTTTCACTCACCCACTCCAGTATTCTTGGGCTTCCCTGGTGGCTCAGCTAGTAAAGAATCTGCCTGCAATGTGGGAGACCTGGGTTCGATCCCTGGGTTGGGAAAATCCCCTGGAGAAGGGAACGGCTACATACTCCAGTATTCTGGCCTGGAGAATTCCATGGACTGTGTAATGTCCATGAGGTCACAAAGAGTCTGACACGACTGAGCAACTTTCACTTTCTAGTTACCTGTCTGGACTCCAACTGCTCCATTTTGCCAGTTTTTTCACAGAATAATGCTATAAGCCTCTAAATAATCACCAGCAAGAATTCACTTGACACAAAAAGGAAATTTTTTTCTTAAGATTCCTACATGAAAAAAATAATCATCTTTAACCTCTACTTTTGCCTTTTATCTGAGTATCCATGTTGTCTCTAAGGCTAGTTATCTAAATGTGATTTCTAAATCCCTTATCCACAGGTTTAATTATAATTTCACCTTCTGCAACAAAGTTTACTACCATGACTTCACTTGAAGGCCTCAAGGCAAGGAGGACTATTTAAAGAGAAAAACAGAAGGCAAGCATGCCTGGGATCCCAGAGCAAGGAGCTGGGCAACCGCAGATGAGGCTGCAAAGGGGCAGAGGTATGTCTAACTAGGAGATTTTAGGCCTGGATCAGGTCATAGGGGGCAGGGTTGACCTACTGACATGTATTCCAGTCCTTAGTATGTGTGATGCCTGAGAAATAATGTCTCAGTAAATGTTTGCCAAAGAATTGATAATCTATGAACACACACAAAATTGACTTTGAGTTCAAAGCCATGAAAGTAAGGCTGAATTATTACCTCAGTTTGAGAAAAATCAATTCTGGAAAACAAATAATACAGAAACTTATTTGTATATTCAATTAACAAATATTTGTAATGCTACCACTTTGGACAAGGTATTACAAGGTGTGACACGACTATCAGAATCCATCACCAATGGCACGGAGATATTTTTCTGAACTCCAACAAGCCCCTTCCATTTTATTTCACTTTTTTCAGTTAAATTTAAGCAAACTGAAATTTCAAAGTTTTTCAAATAAAAAGCAAATATACTATTACCCCATTTTCCCAAGCTATTTTATCCATGTGTTTGCACCTATGATGTCCATCAGATATTAATGAAAGTTGGTTATCTCTAGGTGGTGAGATTTTTTAATGATTTATTAGCTTTCATCTTTGTATTTTTCTGTATTATCTGACTTTTTAATTTAATGAGTTCCTATAATTTTTACAAAACAATGAAGTCACATTATTCTAACTTTTTATTCTGTATTGGGGTATAGCTGATTAACAATGTGGTGACAGTTTCAGGTAAACAGCAAAGAGACTCAGCCACACATACACATGTATCCACTCTCCCGCAGACTCCCCTCCCATCCAGGCTGCCAGATAACGTTGAGCAGAATTGCATGTGCTATACAGTAGGTCCTGGTTGGTTATCCATTTTAAAATAGCAGTGTGTACACGTCCATCCCAAACTTTCTAACTATCCTTTCCCCCCCTCCTTCCCCTTAGCAACTATAAGTTCATTCTCTAATAAGTCTGTGAGTCTCTTTCTGTCTTGTAAGTAAATTCATTTGTCTCATTTCTTTTTAGATTCCCCATATAAGGAATGTCATGTGGTGTTTCTCCTTCTCTGCCTGACTTACTTCACTCAGTATGACAATCTCAGGGTCCATCCATGTTGCTGCGAATGGCATTATTTTGTTCTTTTTAATGGCTGAGTAATATTCCACTGTATATATGTACTGCATCTTATTTCATTCCTCTGTTGATGGACATTTAGGTTGCTTCCATGTCTTGGCTATTGTAAATAGAGCTGCAATGAACAATTGGGGTGCATGTATCCTTTCGGATCATGTTTTTCTCTGGATATATGCCCTGGAGTGGGATTACAGGGTCATATGGTAGCTCTATTTTTAGTTTTTTAAGGAACCTCCATACTGTTCTCCACAATAGCTACACCAATTTACAATCCCATCAACCAAGTAAGAAGGCTCCCTTCTCTCCACACCCTCTATAGCATTTATTGTTTGTGGATTTTTTGATGATAGCCATTCTGACTGACAAAAGTCACATTATTTTTAAACCACTGAAGAATAAGGGATTCTACCTCCCCTGTAGTTCCCACAAACCCCTGATTACAGAGGTGAGTACCGCACATGGGAACACACACACCCCTGGGGTCCCTGCCACATTCTTGGGTTTTTTCTGTTTCAGGAATATAATTTGAAACATGCTGAATCTGAAGCAGTGACAATTAGTCATATGCCTGCCTTTCACAGGAACACAGTGTGGAGGTGAACAGGTCAATCTCTGGCTGATTTTATGCAATAATTCTCTTCTTTATCAGAGAATTTAAGAGATATGCTGTTGGAAGAAGAAGCATGAAACCTCATATAAAGTGCCTCACATTTTCTGTCACAGATTCTATCATGCTGCAGACAAAAGAAAATCTCCATATTCACATTTCTATTTCAGTTCTACTTTTCTCTTTTTATTTTTTTTTTTTTTTTTTTTTTTTTTTAATATTATTTTATTAGTTGGAGGCCAATCACTTTACAACATTTCAGTGGGTTTTGTCATACATTGACATGAATCAGCCATATAGTTACATGTATTCCCCATCCCGATCCCCCCTCCCACCTCCCTCCCCACCCGACTCCTCAGGGTCCTCCCAGTGCACCAGGCCCGAGCACCTGACTCATGTATCCCACCTGGGCTGGTGGTCCGTTTCACCATAGATAATATACATGCTGTTCTTTCAAAACATCCCACCCTCACGTTCTCCCCCAGAGTTCAAAAGTCTGTTCTGTATTTCTGTGTCTCTTTTTCTGTTTTGCATATAGGGTTATCGCCACCATCTATCTAAATTCCGTATATATGTGTTAGTATACTGTAATGTTCTTTATCTTTCTGACTTACTTCACTCTGTATAATGGGCTCCAGTTTCATCCATCTCATTAGAACTGATTCAAATGAATTCTTTTTAAGTAATCTTGAGAAAGAAGAATGGAACTGGAGGAATCAACCTGCCTGACTTCAGACTCTACTACAAAGCCACAGTCATCAAGACAGTATGGTACTGGCACAAAGACAGAAATATAGATCAATGGAACAGAATAGAAAGCCCAGAGATAAATCCACGAACCTATGGACAGCTTATCTTTGACAAAGGAGGCAAGGATATACAATGGAAAAAAGACAATCTCTTTAACAAGTGGTGCTGGGAAAACTGGTTAACCACTTGTAAAAGAATGAAACTAGAACACTTCCTAACACCATACACAAAAATAAACTCAAAATGGATTAAAGATCTAAATGTAAGACCAGAAACTATAAAACTCCTAGAGGAGAACATAGGCAAAACACTCTCCGACATAAATCACAGCAAGATCTTCTATGACCCACCTCCCAGAATAAAAGCAAAAATAAACAAATGGGACTTAATGAAAATTAAAAGCTTTTGCACAACAAAGGAAACTATAAGTAAGGTGAAAAGACAGCCCTCAGATTGGGAGAAAATAATAACAAATGAGGAAACAGACAAAGGATTAATCTCAAAAATATACAAGCAACTCCTGAAGCTCAATTCCAGAAAAATAAACGACCCAATCAAAAAATGGGCCAAAGAACTAAACAGACATTTCTCCAAAGAAGACATACAGATGGCTAACAAACACATGAAAAGATGCTCAACATCACTCATCATCAGAGAAATGCAAATCAAAACCACAATGAGGTACCATTACACGCCAGTCAGGATGGCTGCTATCCAAAAGTCTACAAGCAATAAATGCTGGAGAGGGTGTGGAGAAAAGGGAACCCTCTTACACTGTTGGTGGGAATGCAAACTAGTACAGCCACTATGGAAAACAGTGTGGAGATTTCTTAAAAAACTGGAAATAGAACTGCCATATGACCCAGCAATACCACTTCTGGGCATACACACTGAGGAATCCAGATCTGAAAGAGACACGTGCACCCCAATGTTCATCGCAGCACTGTTTATAATAGCCAGGACATGGAAGCAACCTAGATGCCCATCAGCAGATGAATGGATAAGGAAGCTGTGGTACATATACACCATGGAATATTACTTTTCTCTTTTTAAAGTAATTAATTTTTTCCCCTACAACATCAGCTGTGCAATAAGATTTGCTGTATTCAACAACCACCTGTGAAGCACCTAAACGATTTCAGAAACTGTGAAATATAGGGAAATCAAAGATAAACAGGGCAGGGCTGCACCCAATAAGTTTACAGTCAGGAGTCAAAACTTTCTACAATTGAAAATCTCACTAAACATTGTTACTACAGTGCTGATAAAAGATTAGAAAATTCTAGAAAGTGATTCTAGATGCTATTGCAACTATCATCTTAGAAGTAATGAATGTGTAAAAGGGGATTTGATTAGGTGTCTGGCCTTAAAAGAAAAAAAAAAGATATAGAAGTGTGGTGTGACAAAGATTACCAAAAGAACTACAACAATTTATGAATGAGAGAAATTCAAGATGCTCACTCTGAAATTCTCTTTTCTGACAAGCACATTAGTCACTGGGCAGGAGAAGGTAGCAGTGTTCTGGTTTAAGATATACTTTTTGGATCACTATTTATGACTTGTGGAAAATCCATCTGCCAAATTTGCTCTTTCTAGAGTAGTTTTTTCTTATGTCTTTCAGGAGATTCAAGTATAACCACTCTGCTTTAGCAGTAAAGTTGAAATAAAATTGGCCCCAATGTGCAAGTGGTAAAACATTAACTCACTGGAATTCAAGAGGCAGATGTTTGGGAGTAAATGTACCCACCAAAGAATAACTGTCAACTCCCCTATAAGAAATAAAAGAAAAATCAATACAAAATAGGTCATGGAGAAATTTTCAGACCGAATATGTCCACCCAAGCCTACATCTCACAGCTGGAAATGGGCCCATGAAAAGTATGGGGAAGGAGGCTAGGTACACAAAATTTGGCCTCTTCTATAACACAGGGAGGCCCGGCGTGCTGCGATTCATGAGGGTCGCAAACAGTCAGACATGACTGAGCGACTGAACTGACTGACTGACACCTATAAGGGGGCTTCCCTGGTGGCTCAGATGGTAAAGAATCCACCTGTCAATGCAGGAGACATAAGAGATGCAGGTTCAATCCCTGGGTTGGGAAGATCTCCTGGAGGAGGGCATGGCAACCCACTCCAGTATTCTTGCCTGGAGAATCCCTATGAACAGAGGAGTCTGGTGGGCTACAGTCACAAAGAGTCAGACATGACTGAAGCATCTTAGCATGCACACACACTCACCTACTAGAGATATTTAATTTCATCTGTAGAGACACATCAATATAATCTGTATGTCTCTCCACTCTACAAACCTCTCCAATGTGCTTTATGAAATCATCCAAAGTGTCTTACTGCAGAAAAAGAAACCCATGGTGGCACTGGAGAGCTCTAACAAGCTTTCAAAATTTGAACCCCACAAAATTATCCTTTAAAACCATCATAGAAAAATCAATTCATTTATTTAGAACCTGTCTCAAGCCACTATTTCTCAACAACCTTGTTTCATTAGAAGAATTAAAACTTATTAAGACAGAATAATCAGCTTTCCACAAACACACCCTGAGGATTTGAGAGAATAACCATTCTAACATCCCATTAATGTTTATTCAATAGTCTATGGTAATTTTGTAAGCTGAATATTTAACACAGTAAGAAAATATTCTTTACCATGTCAAAACTATAATCCTTAATGGTTTCAGGTACATGAAAAAAAGAATCAACTTTTCTTGATAAAAACTTGAACACAATGTAATTTCTCTTCCAGAGATACATATAGCCAACAATCATTATTATTGCGTGTCCCTGTTTCAACTCTTCCTTGAAAAAAATAGCAACAATAAATCTTGCAATTAAGAGAAAAATGTCCCATTGATTTGGAGAAATTTGATTTCAGATATACGGAGTATTTTAACTGGATTAAAGAGAGTTGGCATCTTAACTTTTCAAGGATCCCCCTTCATCAGAGGTCCTTAAGTCAGCAACCCTCCCAGAGTTGGGAGACCCCCCAGGGCACTGCTCAGCAGAAGTCAGAGAGTAAGGACCCCAGGGAGTATACACCAAAGCCCCAACACAGTCCTCAGTTCTCAAGGATGAAAATCCAGTCCCTGCTCCCAACCACTGCCTTTTTTTCACAGGTTCAATAGTCCTTTCTGAGACCCTGGAATTCTCAGGAAAGAAACATGGTCAGACTTTTTCTTAAATGGCATGGTAAGAAATTTCATTTCTAGTCTTCCTCCCGCAGACCCAAAGGAAAAATTGCAGACTCAGACTTATTTCCTAAGAGCCCATCAAAGGATCTGACCTACAAAATACTACAGTGGAGAGAACGTATCCGATGTTATCCAAAGCAAGCCCTTAGTTTTCCTCTTCCCAAAAGTTCCATACAGTGAGAAGAAGAGAACAGGGCCAGTTACTTACAAAGAAAAGGAGAGGAAAAATTAATCACTTAGAGGAAAAAGTTATCCAGGTATCCAGTCCCTCTACGGGAAAAGCCTGACTTAAAGCCCCTCATTCAGTCACTCAACGCTCCTTGACATCCATTCTATGCCAGTCACTGAGCCCCAAAAAGCATGAGACAGGCCTGTCTGCAAAGAGCTCACAGTCTCAGAGGAGGGTCAAACTAGCCAACAAGTCACAGGACAATGTGATGTGTGCCCAGGAGTGGAGAGCAGAAAACCAGGGATGACTATTGCAACTTGAAATGCCAGAAACTCATGGGCTGGGATTTGAAAATAGTTCATTAGGAAAAGAAGTGAGGGAATGGGGTTTCCATGGAGTGGAAAGGGCCATACCTGACAGGCAGCACAAGGGCAGAACAATCAGCAGCTCAGCAGAGAGAGGAACGCAGGCTCTGAATCCATCCTAGAGCCACTATTGGTTTATGATCTCCGACAAGTTTGGACAAATCATCTATAGCCACCACCAGTTTACATCTATATGAGAAGTTCAGGCCAATTGCCAAACTCAGTTGTCCGCACCTCTGCCTGCACGTTAGCCTCAACAAAGAAGCTTGAAAAATAAAAACCAATGCTTGGGTCCCCCTCCAACCCAGTTATACTGGAATCTCTCGCTTCATGGTCCAGTCCAAACATCAGCAATTTTTAAAGCATTCCCATCACTTCTTAGCCTTTTGGCTAAGATCAAGTGTAAAACGTCCCAACTGGTTCCCATGTGGTATGAACCTCAGAACTCACTGTAAAAAGAAGTTAATTTTTAAGATCTAGCCCCAAGGGTTGTCACAAAGGTTAAATGAAATAATAAATGTCTAGGAGGTATAAAGATGACAGTGGATTATGTGGAGGGTGTCAAGTATGGAAATGAGGCTGGAAATAGGCCAGAACCAGACCCTTGTGACAGCTAAATCATACAGCATCCTTCCCTCATGCCAGGCATGAGCTCTTCACATGTGTAACACAGCCAGTCTGGCTCTGCAGACCAGGCTCTTTCATCCCCTCTCTCTACTGCAAAAGGAGAGAAGGTCCAATTCAGAGGTAAAGGCTTTAGGTGAGCTGTGTGGGTGTTGATGAACCACATTATCCGGGAGTAATAATCAGAACCATAGTATTTAAAGTCATTCTGACTTTAGTGTAGACAATAGTTTGAAAGAGAAAGAGACAGAGGCAGGGAAATGATTCTATTCCATACACAGAAGACAGAGATTGGATGGGTCAATCGGAGGAGAAAAATCGCCCAGAAACTCAGAGCCTAAAAGAAAACAAAAAGGCACCACAGGCTGGTAGATTTTCTCATATAACCTCTGAGACTTCATTAAGACATAAATGTGTTCTGCAACACAAATACGGTCCATTTTGACCTCTTACCTCTTGTGCCATTTCAGCCCGCAACATTAGTATCACCTGAAACACTTTAATCATGTCTCTAGAAGTGTATGACTAATACACTTAGCATGTTTCCATCATCTTTCAAGAATTTCATCTATTCAAAGGGTTTTTTAAGTGCTGTTACCATCACCTGCCCAGAGAGTTTGGTTTAATAATGTCCTTTATGGCAGAGTCTCTTTAATGAGCAATTCCGATTTAAACTATTTTTCCATTACTGATATATTCACGATGTTACTGTTGTCAGACTCTGTCAGCACATACAAGGTAGGTGTTATTCCCATTTTACAGACGACAGCTAAGCAGGTTTTCCTTTAGCAAGGTCGTAGTTACAGAAAGAATAAACTACTCAAGGACCAGTTATTTGTAAGCATCTCCAGCACTTCAGAATTATTAACACCAGAGAATAAATGTGACAACTCAGTCTTTTCCATTCATTAAATTCAGTCTATTCATTAGGTAAACAGTTAGCCTATTTATACCTAGGGAAAAAAGACCAGGCCATAGTTTAAGTAATTCCTTCTACTTAGAAATATACTAAATATGAAATCTGGGACATTTTCCAATTTTTATTGTAAAATACATGGAAAAAAAAGTTACCGTCTTAATGATATAAGCACATGGTTCAGTGGTGTTAAATACATTTAAAATGTTGTACAACCATTACCACTGTCCATCTCCTTAACTCTTCATCTTGTAAAATTAAGACTATGAGCCCTTAAACAGTAACTCCCCATTCCCCTCTCCCACAGCAACTACCATTCTACCTTCTGTCTCCGTGATTTTGATTACTCTAAGAATCTCACTTAAGTGGAATCATAGAAGAGTTGTCTTTTTGTGAGTGGCTTATTTCACTCAGCATAATGTCCTCAAGGTTCAACCATGTAGTAGTATGTGTCAGCATTTCCTTTCTTTTTAAGGCTGAATAACAAACACCCCACTGTGTGTATACATCCATACATATGTATGTGAAGAACAGACTTGTTGGAAAAGACTTTGATGCTGGGAAAGATTGAAGGCAGGAGGAGAAGGAGATGATGGGAGGATGAGATGGTTGGATGGCATCACCGACTGAATGGACATCAATTTGAGCAAATTCCGGGAGATGGTGCAGGACAGGGAAGCCTGTACAGTCCATGGGGTTGCAAAGAGTCGGACATGACTGAGTAACTGACCAACAACAAATGATATTTTTGTAGGTCAAAAGTAGACATGCTGGCAATCGCATATGGTTCACTCTAACACAACATTATATTGTCATGATACCAGTCAGGCTTGCTGGCACTTTAGACTAACTCTTGTTCTTCCTTGCACACTGCAGGGACCATCCGGTGGGCTAAGCTGGATCATGCGAACAGCTTCTGAGACCCTGGCTGTGGGGTGGGGGTGGAATGCAGTAGGAGTTTCAGAGAGGCAGAGTCCCAGCCTTCCCAGCTTTGGTTCCTGAACTGATTAGACCTGTGTGTCCTTTAGCTCCCCAAGGGTAAACCATCTCCTTCCTTGGCTCTTGCCAAACATGACCAGCCTTTGCCTTGCCCCGTGTTGCTGGGCCAACATCTCACTGCCTGATCCTTACCTACCCTCTGTGCCCTTGGATGGCAGTACATCCCTCCCACAGGATAGTCACACCCGCGAACTACTGATACCATTGCAGGTTGGATAGATAAATGCTTTAAAATAAACTGGGACAATGATAAATCCAAGATAGAATTTTCATTCCTATACCAAGTCTACTCTCCAATAACTAAGAGAAATATTTTTTAACTCCTAAGTCACAAAATTCTATCAGAAATGAAGGATAAAAATACCGAGTAAAGAATAAAGCACTTGACAAATACTAATGGCTATTATTTCTACTGGAACAGAAAGATCTTAAGCCTACCTTTCCAACTATGTTCCAAAGTCAAGGTCAGAGAAACAAATAAAACCTAAATGCACATCACTGGGATACACTGTAATATAGCAATCCCTGCCATGGAATTGCTGCCGCTGCTGCTGCTAAGTCTCTTCAGTCGTGTCCGACTCTGTGCGACCCCATAGACGGCAGCCCACCAGGCTCCCCCGTCCCTGGGATTCTCCGGGCACCATATGGCAATTACGTGGATCTTTATTCTCCAACATATAGAGAGCAACAGTGAACACATAAATACACATGAGCTATATGTATTTTGTGTGTGTGTGTCTCTATATGATTAAAAGTTCTTAGATGCAAAAGAGTAAATACTTGAAAGTAGTTCCTTGTGAGGAGAAAAAAGGAAGAAAACTAGAGAAGCGAATTTTTATGTGCTTCTTCAACAATTTGTAAGAGAAAAAGAGATGAAAAAACATGGATTAAAACATACAAGAGACATATCAATTTATTGCAACATGCAGACCCTATTTAGACCCTGATTTTAACAAAAATTTTAAGTATGAGATAATGGGAAATCCATTTAGTGGACATTTGTTGATAAGGAATTATTGTTAATCTGGAGAGAGATGATAATGGATTGGAGTTAGTTTATAAACACTTATCTTTTAGAGACACATTGAAATATTTACATATGAAGTGGTATCTGCTACCAAAGTAATATAATGGCAGGTATAGAAAAAACAAGATAACCTGATAATTGTTCAAGGTGGGCGACACTACACATTATATTATTTTTCTATTTTGTGTATGCTTGAAGCCTCTACAATAAAATTCCCAGTTGGCACTAGTGGTAAAGAACCCGCTTGCCAATGCAGGAGAAGTGAGAGACGTGGGTTCGATCCCTGAGTTGGGAAGATCCCCTGGAGCAGGGCAGAGTAACCCACTCCAAGATTCTTGCCTGGTGAATCCTATGGACAGAGGAACCTGGGGGACTTGTTCATAGGGTTGTAAAGAGTCGGACACAACAGAAGCAACTTAGCACGCACACACAATAAAATGTCACAAAAATCCTTCTTTAAAAAGTACCTGGGTTTGCCACCTTCCTGATTGTGTGACTGAAGCAAGCTATCTAACCTCTGTGAGTTTCTGCCCCTTTTTCTAAGAAGTGGGGATAATGTGGCTCTGTCAAGAGTAAACTTTCAAGCTTAGACCTCACCGCACCGTTTGACAGGCCCTCACCAAGGGCAGTAGTAGCTGTTTTATAGCTACTTGTCATCTCTACTTGAATGTGTCAGAGGAAACTCAGACCTAACATGTCTGAAAATGAATCATCAAATAGGATGGATGAATGGAAAGAAGGAAGGAAGGGAGAAAAAGATCCATGTCACCTTTCTGGTCTGTGTAGTTTCTTCCTTGTAGCTGGACTTTTTCACAACCGTTGTCAGAAATGCTTCATCTCTGATTTCAGTTGCTCAAAGTTCAGACTTCAAGTACAAACTCATTATGAACTAACTTTTCTCTAGCTTTAGCATCCCCACTTGAAGGATCTCTACAACTACTGAATCTGTTCATGGGAGCTTTATGAAACACGTGCTTCTCATTGAAATCAGCTTCTCTATCTGACTAAAGACCTATTCTCTATATCCTTGGTCTTTGGCAGGCGTGAACATCCAAATTATATATAACCTCAACAAAAGAATTCATGGACTCAATAATGCCCTTAGTTTGATCACGTTGTTTGATCATGACCAGGGGTGCAACAATCTATGCTTTTACCATTAACTATTTCATGCCCATCTTGATAAGATCCAAATTAGGTGTGTAATGACCCTATCAGAGATCTTCCCTACTCAGGAGCCATGTAATAACCAAAAAACAGGGAAGAGTAAACATCCCAAGAGACTGTTTTTTTCATAACATCTTTGAAATTTGAGCAATTTAACAAGACTGTAATCATATTGCATCAAAATGTGATCTCCTGATGGATTTCATACTAGTAATAATTCCTTCATCACTGTTCAGTAATGGGCACTTTTCCATGTCCTCGGGAATAAATAACATGCTCTCATGTGCGTAAATTTGTTTCAGACCCATTAGCTCCTTGGCCAGTGAATGTATTTATTTTTAAATAGATACAGACACAGTAATTTTGCTGCACCATTAACTCCTGGAGGAACCTAAGGGTTGTGTCTTTCCATAAAATCCTTTTGTTCTTTTTCGATGGTATGTGTATCCAACAGCCCATATCTTGCATTTACTCAGCACTCAGTTCTCCTGGGTGAGGTTTTTATGACTAAGGAAAGCATCAGAATTAAAGAATCATCACACATGAGAGCTAGAAAAGACACTAAAAATCTAGTTCACTACTGTTGTTTCACATTAGGAAAAGTGGACGCAGAGAGTTGGAGGGTCTTGCCACACCAGTAAGTGGTCAGTGATAAAATCGGGGCTAAGGTCATACCTTTGGAGTCCTCATTCAGGGTTCTTTGGACTTCAACCACTGAAAACAAATTATTCCCTGATCTTTAGAAAGTAGAGTCTCTTTTTCAGACCATTCTGGTGCCAGATAATGGTTTATGAGCACACATGAAGCACTCAGACCGTTCTCAAAAGCCCACACCACAGCTCCACTTACATCAAGGGAACAGCTCAGTATGGGACAGATATATCCCCAGAGGATCTATTCTGTTCCTGCTGACCTCTGTAAAGCCAGGACCTTTCAGAGAATCTGTGCAAAATCCTGAACAGGAACATGCAAGAAAGTCCCTGAGAGGAACCCAAGCCAGAATACTGGGCTGACATGCCAATAGATATGTGCTCTAAAACTGCAAGCACGCAAAAGCTTGACACCGCAAACACAAGAGTACCCCATTTATTCACAATTTGTAACCTCCACCTGAAAGCAGGTATGAGGGGCTTTGTCTTCCTGTGGTCCCCAGTCCGGCTCCCCCTCCCCCGGGAGACCCCTGTCCAGCACCACCTGACCATGTCTCTCTGTCACTTATTCAAAGTCCCGAAGAATTCCATTTTCTCAGCCACCAGTGTTGCCTCCTCCTGGGTCAGGGCACCCTTGGTCCAGTCAACTGTGGCTGCTGGGTGTCCGGAAACAAGTCCATCTGCCCAGGTCTATGGGGGCTGTGGGTTCCTGCACACACCAGCCCAAAGGCATCCACCTGTCTGCACCTGAAGCGCTCCCCTGGGGGCTTTCTCTGGCTGCCTCACACAGAAGGTCAGAAGTGCTGGGGAGCTGATGCTCCCTCAAAACTCTCAACCAATGACTAATGAGAGCTGGTAAATGACCCAGCTCGGGGCTTTGTGCCGATAATGATGTGGGGTCAGAACTGCCCAGTAGAATCAAGTCCAGACTCTCATGGCATCAACCTGCTTAACGGCACACATTTTATGGGCTCTTGCCACATCTGTCTTTCCACTCTCTTACAGGACTCCTAGGGTCCTTAACTAGGCTAGTCTATCCCACGATACACCTATGAAACTACTGCCTCTTTTAAACATCAATTTTGTGTTACATTTGCAAGAACCATCTAGACAGTATTGTGCAATAGGAGATATTGCAGCCTACTACAACCTGTTAGACCTTGTAAGCTTTTAATGAACAAGCCTAAAGCATAATTCCACTTTAATTGCATCAAGGAAAGTGTGACTTTTGCCCAACTCTGGAAAGCTCCTCAGTGGCTTGTTTATTAAACAGGCACCACTGAAATATTTGCACTCATTTTAATCAACTCTAATAGGCAGCTCTATTTTCACTTTCCAGCTCGAAATATCATAAGGCAAATTTTCCCAAAGAGGGCAGAGGGCAGGTGAAGGCTTCCTTTCACCCATGTGCTACTGAGTAATAAAACTGGCAGGACAATTTAAGATCCATCATCCTAGAGTGTACATGCTGAAAACTGAATAGTGGCTGTAATGGAAAACAGACTGAAAACTGGAAAGAAAAGTTCCGTGGGATCACGTCATAGTTTTAATTCTTTATTTTTAAAAATTGACATATGCTAAATGAGGGACTAAATTAAACCTACCCTGTCTTCCATTTCATCTTCACATGGACACATTTAAGGATATTGGGAGGACACATAATGAGGAAGGCTCACTGGTGTATATACACCCTGGACTCTTCCAAGGAATGAGACTCCTGAGCTTGTTAAGTAGCATAGATGGAATGAGAGGCAACATCATAAACAGAAGAGTTAACAGCCAAGTTTGAATCTGGCACCATTAGCAAGTGGAGGCTTGAAATAGCATCTGAGGGACTTCCCTGGTGGTCCAGTGGCTAAGGCTCCACACTCCCAACACAGCGGGGCCTGGGGTTTGATTCCTGGTCAGGGAACTAGATCCCAGAAGCCACAACTAAGGGTTCACACACCTCAGTTAAAGCGCCCTGCACACTACAACAAAGATCAAAGATCCCTCGTGATACAACTAAGACCTGGTGCAGCCAAATAAATAAATAATACTTTTTTTAAAAAAAGAAGTAGTACCTGAATCATGGGGTTATTGTGAAGACTGAACAAGATAACGGCATGTGGAGTCCAGGCACGTGGTAAGTGCTCAGGAATTGTTAGTAAAAGGGATGGAAACTTCTGCACAATAAGAAAGGAGGAAAGAATTCATTCTTCAGGCTTACTTCTCATCTTCATTCCCTTTATATTTAATGCTGCTGAGAGGTCGCATTTGTGCTCCCATGAACTTCAGGAGCAAGCATCTACTGAAGTTGACCCTAGTCATACACGATGGCAGGGCTTCCCTTGTAGCTCAGTTGGTTAAGAGTCTGACTGCAATGCAGGAGACCTGGGCATGATCGTGTTTGCATGCTGTACAGAAACAGGTCAATCTGTTCTAATCTGCACCATCAAGAATCAGGAGAGAAGTTCCTATTGGGGGAAAGTCACTGGAAGGGACCAAAAGAGTCACTTTTGGTGACAGTAATGTTGTCTTATTTGAGCCAGGTGCTCAAAAAAGGGTGATACATTTAGTAAAAAATTTTGAGTTGGACGTTTAGAATGTGTGCTCTTACCTGTAAGTACGTGATACTTTGGTAAAAAGTTCAACAAGAAAGCGGACTGCACCCCTTGGGCTCAGGAGCTCTGCCTTCCCAAAGCATGGCTGATTTCTGCACAGATAGAGTAATGCCAGTAGAGCATCACTGGGGACCTGGGTGATGCTAGTAGGCTGTCTAACAACTGCCCACAGCTGGTCCTCACTGTTGACCATTCTACAGCTGAAATCCAACTCTAACCAGACACAATTGTATGAATACACTGTGGCCAGGACACTGGTCTCTAGACCAGGACTAGGGACACTTAAGAACTGTCTCTCAGCCAAGATCCAAGTCCTCTCACTTTCCCATTGCCCTCCAGATGTGTGGCCCGAGGGACAACACAGATTATTCCAAATCATCGGTTTAAGGGACACTGTGTCCTACAGAGCCCCGGGCATATGGTGTATGAGTCATTTTATTTGGATAAGATGGAAACAGCAGTGAGGTGTTCCATACAGAAGACTAGATTTGAGATCTTCTGTAATAACAAATGTATATATGTATAGCTTTTAATAGATGAAGTTATATAGAGTTATATATAGTTTATATCTAGACATATACAGGCATATCTCCTTTAATTGCACTTTTCCTTTACTGTGCTTTGCAAATCCTTTTTCTTTTTTTAAATCAAAGGTCTGTGGCAACTCCCCAGGTGGCTCAGTGGTAAAAGAATTCTCCTGCAGATGCAGCAGACACAGGAGATGCCAGTTCAATCCCTGGGTTGGGAAGATCTCCTGGAGGAGGAAATGGCAACCCACTCCAGTATTCTTGCCTGAAGAATCCCATGGACAGAGGAGCCTGGTGGGCTACAATCTATGGAGTCACAAACAGTCAGACATGACTGAGCCAATGAGCATGCACATGGTCAGATAATGGTTAGCATATTTTAGCAATAAAATATTTTAAAATTATGGTATGCATACTGTTTTCTTAGATAGACTTGCTACTGCACAGACTACCATATAGTATAAACATAACTTCTATATGACCTGGAAAACCAAAGTATTGATATGACTCACTTTATTGTGATATTTGCTTTTTCGTGGTGGTCTGGAACTGAACTGAACTGAATTGAACTGAACAGAGATAGTTCACTATCTCTGAGGTATGCCTATATTGTTTTAAATAGTTCTTTCTACATAAATGGATTTTCAATTTGAAATTGTTCATGGCCTCAGGAAATCAGTTTTTTGAAAGTCCTCTTGTGACACTAAAAAAAAAAATTGTTTTGATAACAGGCAATTCTTAGTACTTCCAAATATACTTAATATTTTTGTATCAATCATTTGCTCAGTGACTGTGTATGTGTGTGTATGTGTGTTAGTCGCTCAGCCGTGTCCGACTCTTTGCAATCCCATGGGCTGTAGCCCACCAGGCTCTCCTGTCCATGGAATTCTCCAGGCAAGAATACTGGAGTTGGTAGCCATTCCCTTCTCTAACGGACCTTCCCAACCCAGGGATCGAACCCAGGTCTCCTGTTCAGTGATAACATTTATTTAAATGGTCAAGCAGACTTTTGTGGAAAACATACTGAATCCTGTCATTTTTCCCCAAAAAATTCTGTGATGCCCCCAAATTCTTCCAGAGCAAGTGAAAATCCCTTGGCATCCCAAAGTTCCTAGAATTCAGTTCTCATCCAAGAATGGAGACAGTCACCAAAAAGCTAGAACCAGCATGAGCCCGAAGTCTTAGGAGGGAGCCCAGCCGCACAGACACCTTGACTTCAGCCCAGCAATACCAATTTCAGAGTTCTGGCCTCCCAGAACTTCGCAGGGCCTCTATGGGAAAATGAATTCCTACTGTTTTACGCCATCAGGTCTGTCATAATTTGTCACAGCAGCAATAGGAAACTAACATACAACTCAACTGCATTTGTTTTCCTTTTGTTCTCTGTCCATGATGCCAACTTGCTGAATTTAAATCAATTATCAGTTTCAAAAAAATAAATAAAGTAGAGCAGTTAAGAAGAAAAGGTCTTATTTTATTGGATTCCTAAGCACAGACTGAGACTTCCCTGGTGACTCAGATGGTAAAGAATCTGCCTGCAATGCAGGAGACATGGGTTTGATCCCTGAGTCAGGAAGATGCTCTGGAGAAGGAAACAGCAACCCACTCCAGTGTTCTTGCCTGGGACATCCCGTGGACAGAGGAGCCTGGTGGGCTACGGTCCACGGGGTCCAGAAAAGAGCGGGATGCAACTGAGCAACTGATCAACAACAACAAAGCACAGACTATGGAGAGAAGGACCATGTTAGGGGTTTGAGACTGAGCCTCATGAACTGGCATCAATCACTCTCTGAGTCACTTCTTCCCATTTATAAAATGAATAAATAACCTCCGAGGTGATGATTCTATAAATCTTCATGGCTTTTGACTCAACTTTCCACTAATTTCATGGAGGTCCCTAGGCAATTGCTGACTTAATGTCACCTGCTTAAGTGCCCCCTCCACTGGGAAGCCCGCTCTGACTCACCTCTCTTGTCTACACTCCAGGGTCTCTTGGAACACATCATTTCAGTATTTCTTGCGCTGTGCTATAGAGATTTGCCTCCATACCATCCTCCCACTAGACATGTATTGCTGGAGGGCAGGAGTCACGTTTTGCTCACCTCTCCAGTGCCCAGTTGGGTAATGAATGGGCAAAGAAACTGAGTTGTTATGAAGTATAATAATGACTTCTCATCTTACACAGATGACTGATGAAAATGTCCCAGGATAGGGCTGTGCATGAAATTCCTGGAGCCCAAGCAGCTCTCTCATGGGAGCCATTCATTGACTAAGTTCTGGCACCCAGACTGCATTTTATGAGAGTTTTATGTGTTTTCATCAGTGTAGACTTGTCTTGTTGATCTATTGAATGAGCTTCAGTCATAATACAAAAGCCAGTTTTGGTAACTTATATGTTTGAATTTTATAATTATGCTCAATATTTACTGATACATACTTCAACATTTCAAATGGCTCCTAGAGATTCTTTTTTTTCTTGGCTCATCAAGGTTTTACAAAGACTTTCCTAAAAATCTTGCCATTTATATCCATAACTCCCATCTCCACTGGTATAAATTCAATGATAATACCCCAAAAAATTGTACAGGAAAGGATTTTCCATGGAGCCTGGTTTATACTCTCCCTTCTGTTGGTTTTGGTCTCTTCTTTGGATAGAAGTGAAGGGTTCATCATGGTGGTAGATGCCCCAGTTGCCATAAGCCTCAAGGAGACTTGCCGTAGTCCAGTAAACAAATTCAACCTGCTGAGATTTTGACTGAAGCATTCCCATCTTTGGCTGGATCTCAATATAATTTAAAGACTTTTCTAAGGCCAGTCATCAGCATCATAGTTGGTACTGAGCACATTCACTCATTCATGCTCGTGCTCAGTCACGTCCAACTCTTTGCAACCCCAGCCGCCAGCCTCCTCTGTCCATGGGAACTTCCAGGCAAGAATACTGCAGGGGGCTGCCATTCGCTTCTCCAGGGAATCGTCCCAACACAGGGATTGAACCTGTGTCTCCTGTATTGACAGGTGGGCTTTTTACCACTGTGCCATTTGGGAAGCCCACTGAGCACAGAAGCCATTTATAACAAGAATTATGGAATCTGATTTGGGTTTCTAAAATAATCACTCAAATCCAGACTTTATGAAAATCTATATGCTTCTAATAAAATTAAATTTGCCAAGTTATCTGGTGTTATTTTACTAATCAAAATCACCACAGGTACCTTTCTATTCATCTCAGAAGGTAAAGATCAATCTGGAAAGTCAGACTAAGAGTAGATTCAAAGGCCTGATGGAGATGAGATTTACCCAGCCTTATCTCTTCTGAGATGAAAACCATGTACACTTTCAATCAGGATGCATTCTTAGTCAGCAGGAACCCAGGGCCCTCTCCTCCTGCCTATAGTAACATTGCTAAAGATGCTGAGCCTTGGAATTGCTTCTCATTTGCAAATGGTAATTTTCATGTTTACAAATGGTAACCATCTAGATGTAAAACTTCCTTCAGTTCAGTTCAGTTCAGTCACTCAGTCATTGTCCGACTCTTTGCAACCCCATGAACCTCAGCACGCCAGGCCTCCCTGTCCATCACCAACTCCCATAGTTTACTCAAACCCATGTCCATTGATTCGGTGATGCCATCCAACCATCTCATCCCCTGTCATCCCCTTCTCCTCCTGCCCTCAATCTTTCCCAGCATCAGGGTCTTTTCAAATGAGTCAGCCATTCGCATCAGGTGGCCAAATTATTGGAGTTTCAGCTTCAACATCAGTTTTTCCAGTGAATTTTCAGGACTAATCTCCTTTAGGATCTTCCTTAAGTAAATGGATCATTAGACATAAATACATAGCCCTCTAGATGACCACCTGATATGAAGAGCTAACTCACTGGTAAAGACACTGATGCTGGGAAAGATTGAGGGCAGAAGAAGTTCGTATCAGAGGATGACAAGGTTAGATAGCATCACTGACTCAGTGGACATGAATCTGAGAAAACTCCTGGGAGATAATGGAGGACAGACAGCCTGGTGCACTGCAGTCCATGGGGTCTGCACCACATGCAGTCCCACTCACAAAGAGTCAGACACGACTTGAACAACAACAACAACAAATATGCAATTTTCTGAATGTCTCTGTAGCAATTCAAAGGACTCTGCTGCCAGAAGTCCAAAATTCTTTGATACCAATTCATTTTACCCAGGGATTCCCAGATGGTGTTAATAGTAAAGAACCCACCTGCCAATGCAGGAGAGACATAAGAGATCCGGGTTCGATCCCTGGGTCCAGAAGATCCCCTGCAGAAGGAAATAGCAACCCACTCCAGTCTTCTTGCCTGGAGAATCCCATGGACAGAGAAGCCTGGAGGACTACAGTCCATAGGGTCGCAAAGAGTCAGACACAACTGAAGTGACTGAGCACGCACACATGCATTTTACCTCATACTGTTAAATATATTTTCTGCAATTACCAATCCCTTTTTACTTTTAATCTATATCTATACCACTGACTTTCATCAAATTTTGCCTTTTAGAGCCCAGGCATTTTGTGATTCTGACTTAAATGCTTTAAAGGTTAACAAACTTCCTAATTCACAAAAGGGAGAACAAAATCAGGCACAGTTTCCCCAATTTTATATTTTCATTCAAGATTATCAGAAGTGCTACCGCTTAAAAGACAGCAAATTACTGAATTACTAATAAACAAATACTGAGGGAAACAATGTTTCAATCAAATGATTAAAAATCAATGTGACGCAGAGAACATTTTCAGTCAGTTCAGTTCAGTCACTCAGTCGTGTCCGACTCTTTGCAACTCCATGAGTCACAGCACGCCAGGCCTCCCCTGGAGTTTACTCAAACTCATGCCCATCGAGTTGGTGATGCCATCCAGCCATCTCATCCTCTGTCATCCCCTTCTCCTCCTGCCCCCAATCCCTCCCAGCATCAGGGTCTTTTCCAATGAGTCAACTCTTCGCATGAGGTGGCCAAAGTATTGGAGTTTCAGCTTTAGCATCAGTCCTTCCAATGAACACCCAGGACTGATCTCCTTTAGGATGGACTGGTTGGATTTCCATTCAACCTAATTTGTATAGCACACCAAAACCAAGTGAGGTGCTGTGGAAGACACAAAGTTGAAACACTATTTCTGCTGTCAATATGAATGTTCTATGAAATGCATCAGGAAAATGGACAGCTGTGTAAAAGGGTACCCATGGAAAACTCCACCATGGACGAACAACACTCTTTCTCCTCTCAGGTGATCAGGAGGCTGGTAGACTGTGGCTGGATGGGACAGAATGCACAGGAATAGGAAAGCTCAGGAGCTGGAAAGAGGAGGTAGGAAAAGGACTTTCTAGCTAGGCTGAAGAAAGAGGAGACAGCTTAAGAAAAGAAAAAGATAGCACCATGCCTTCATGGAGAAGCAGACAGCAAAGTGTTACTCAAAGTGGAAGACTTCGGTAGAGATACAATTAGAGATAAAAGCAGAGGCCAGGGAATGAATCAGGACCTTGGATGCCAAGCTGAAGAATCTAGGTAGTTTCCTTGAGGCAACTGAGAGACAACAGAGATGGCTGAGCGTGGGAAGATGTGAAAGATTAATGTCCCTGTGTCGGGCAAAATGGGGGACGGGGGCGGGGGAGGGGAGTAAATGATGGATAACCAGTGTAAGTTACTGAAATAGATCAGGTATAAGCCAGGCTGCTGCAAGAGGGAATAGGAAGGAAGGAGGAAGGTAAGAGCTGCTGAAAAGAATGTTTTGGTTCAGAGGCTAATTGAATAGGGAGGACAGAGACAGAAAACACACTATTTTTACATCCAAATAACTGGGATCATTAATCAAACCACCCACAAATTCAAGGAGAGTAAATATGATGGCTGCTGATTTTAGATGAAAAATGTCCACGATTAAAAGAACACCACTTATTCAGAGCTTGCCACGGGTCAGCTCATGGAACTGTCATGGAAGCTCCATGAGTCAGGTATATTATTCCCCTTTTACAAACCAGAGAACTGAGGCCAGTGTCTTGCGGGGAGTGAGTGACTGAGTTGAGACCTGAACCCAGACCATGGTTTTGCATTGAACTTTCATGTTTCCAACAGGAGACTGGTATGTGGGGCAGAGACCTAGTAGAATAATGAGAGCTGGAAACCGAAAGTTGGGAGTAATAGCAGCAGCCTGGGACGAGAGAATAGAGAGTGGAGGTGGAAGCTGGGGGCCGAGCTTTGACTGGCCCTCTGTTTTGGTTTCCATTACAGATCTGAAATCAATAAGAGTGGCTTACAGGATCCTGTGATAAACGACTTGAATTCAGAAGCTGACTTTGAGAAATAAAGAGGCCAGGTCTTTGTTTTCTTCCCATTCCATGTGCTTGTCACTTTCTCTCTTCTTTCCACAGGGCCAGAGATCTGTATCACAACCATCAAAGATTCAATCAGCCGAGAACAGTCAGGAGAGAGAAATTATGCATTAATTTGAACAGTAAATGGTTAACATGAGGGCGTATTAACTATAAATGTGGATTAGATTTACAAGAGACCAGCTAATAAGAAGTGAAAAGGACTTTAAAGAGCATAGGACTAGCAGATATAGAGAGAAGACACTACCTCTAGAGTTGAGATAGATTATCCCCTAGCTCAGGTTTCCCTGGTGGCTCAGAAGGTAAAGAATCAGTCTCCTGCAATGCAGGAGATTCAGGTTTCATCCCTGGGACAGGAAGATCCCTTGGAGAAGGATATGGTAACCCACTCCAGCATTCTTGCCTGGAGAATTCCATGTACAGAGGAGCCTGGAAGGCTACCATCCATGGGGTCACAAAGAGTCAGACATGACTGAAGTGACTAAAACAACAACAGATATCAAGCCTGGATAACCATCTTCAGACTGCTTTTTTGTAAAGTAAAAATAAATCCTTAGTCTAAAACCTGAAGCTAAATACAGTTTCTAACTCAAACGGTACAGGACTACTTAGCTTTCAAATATGTAAAACAAAATCTGATAGAGGAAAACAACTAGCAAGTCAACAATCAGTGATTGATTTTAATACACCTGTTTCTAAAATCAACTGACTTTAAACATTAGAATTAAAATGCAAAAATTATCAGTCTGGATTAAAAAAGCATACTCCCAACTACATGCTATTAGAAATGGAATTTAAGTTTTAAAAATGCAAACAGGTAGAAAATAACAAGATGGAAAAGTATATGCCATGCTAACAGGGAGTATAAGAATCTGCAAAAATAGGCAAGAAATATTACAGAGAAATGAGAATCATTTCATAATGATAAGGTAGCCAATTCATCAAGACATAATTCTAAATGTGACACATCTGATAACAGAGTTTCAAAACACATGCGGCAAAAATTGACAGAGCTGAAGGGAGAAATAAATCCACAATCATGGGTGGAGATTTTGTCATTCCCCTCTCAGTAACTGATGGAAAAAATGGACAGAAAAATCACCAAGGATATAAAGACTTGGATAACACCAGCTAACAACTCGACCTCACTGACATTTCTAGAACATCCCACCTGACAACTGTAAAATGCACAATCTTTTCAACTACACATAAAATAGTCACTGAGATAGACCCTTATCCAAGACCAAAATCAGCTGATGAAGCAAGTAAAAATCAGAAATAATTTTGAAGACTTCACACAATTAACAAGTAAGGTCCCTGCCTACATGGCACACATCTCAGCAAACGAGTCAAAAACATTCTTTTCAAACCACATGAATTGAAGTGAAGTGAAGTTGATGTCTGACTTTTCGCGACCCCATGACTATACGGTCCATAAAATTCTCTAGGCCAGAATACTGGAGTGGGTAGCCTTTCCCTTCTCCAGGGGATCTTCCCAAGCCAGGGATCGAACCCACGTCTCCCAGATTGCAGGCGAATTCTTTACCAGCTGAGTCACAAGGGAAGCCCCTCAAACCACATGAGTCAGTACCAAAAATTGTGTGTGCCTGACCATGGCAGGCAGCCTCCAATATGATCACCAGTGGTCTTCACCTCCCAGTAATCTCATCCTGCGTGGTCCGCTCCCATCGAGTACAGACTGGACTTAGTGAGCCCCTTCTGATGAACAGAACAAGATGTGATGGCTATAACTCAGACACGAGGTCATAAAAGGCTGCCTGGGTTGCTATCATTCTCTCTCTGAACACTCCTTCTAGGAGAAGCCAGCTGCTACATGATGAAACCCACCTGGTGAGGAACCGAGGTCTCCTGCCAACAGTCATGTGAGTGAACCATGAAAACTGCTCCCCAAACCCAGTCAAATCTTCAGATGCCTGGAGTCCTACCAACAGCCTCTCAAAACCTCATAAGAGATCCTGAGATAGAACCACCCAGGTAAGCTGCTTCTAGATTCCTGACCCTCGGAAACTGTGAGATAATAAATGTCTGTTGTTCTAAACTACTAAGTTTTGGGGGTAATTTGTCACCAAACAATAGATAACATCTAAGCTATTAGGAAAAAAACTCTCTAAACTGAAATTTATACAATCTACTTTGCCTGACCAGAAAGCAATACAATTAAATATTAATGACAAATCTTTCTTGAAAATTTTAAACTGTTTTAAATAATTCTTGGTTAAGAAGGCTGTCAAACTGAAATTATAAACTATTTAGAGAGGAATGAAAATGAAAACACTACATATCAAAATCCATGGGATGCAGTCAAATATTAAGAAATATTTTTAGCTCAATAATCTAGTATTTATTAGAAACCAGGAAAAGACTAATGGGAAATGAACTAAACACCTGACTCAAGAACTTGATGAAAAGAATAAAAAAATGATACACTCCAAAGAGTAAAAAACGGTTAGTAATAAAAGTTAGAATATAATGCTTTAAACAATAGACTTAGTCAAAACCAACATTCTTTGACTAATAAAAGAGAACAACTTTTGTCATTTCTAATTTCTAACTGGTGAAAAAAGGAAGAGAAGATGTAAATAAACATTAGAAATGCACAAGAAAACACAGCTTGAATCTCTTTATCTGGAGCTATTTTCTTAAAGCCTGCATATAATTATATGCCCAAGACTGGAATATCCAATTCAAATTAAAATTTTCTAATATGGTCCAATAGAACTTTTGCAAGGATGGAAATATTTTGTATCTTCACTGTCAAATATGTTAGCATTGGCCATATATTGATACAACTCTAGAGCAATTGATACATTGTTACTGCAACTAACTGAATTTCTAAATATTACTTCATTTGAATCAACAATTACATATGGCTGGTGACAACTGTAATATATAACAGTTCTAGAAAAAAAATTATAAAAGTTAAGAAGTAGAAAAATTTACTTAAGTCTGAACACTATGAAGGAATTTGAAAATGCAGTCAAAAATATACTTTAAAGATGTTTATTAGGTGAGTTCTACTAAACATTCATAAATAATGTTACAAATTTATAAAGTATAGAAAGATCTCAAAATTCCCAATTATTTCTTCAAAGTTAACTCTGAAACCAAATTCCAATAAGAAAGCATCCAGAGGGGCTTCCCTGGTGGTCCAGTGGTTGTTGATTCCATGCTTCCACTGCAGGGGAAACAGCTTCAGTTCCTGGTCCAGGAACTAAGATCCCATATGCCACAGAGTGCGGTCAAAATTTTTTTAATAAATAAATAAATAAACAAGTACAGTTTATCTTCTCACCAATGCTCAAGCTCTGTTGCTGATCGACAAGAGGCTATGCTCATTACAGTGACTCAAGGGCCCAGGCTGGCTTTGTATGTCGCTGGTCAGGAAGTCAGAGGTAGAAAGAAATAGTCTTGGATATGTTGCTGTAACAATAAAATTCTTGGCCCAAAATTGTGACATTAGTTCCACTTCCAACTCATTGGCCCAAACTAACGACATGGCTGGACCCAACTCCAAAGAATCTAAGACTCCCACAAGCTGTGCCTCATGGCCAGGGGAAATAAGAAAAAAAAACACCTTTGGAGAAAATCTAATTAAATCAACAATCAGAGAAAGACACCCACCATTGGCTGTACTAGTCAGTATCGTGCTTGAAGTCCTTGCCAATGCAAGAAAAATTAAGGGGTGAAACAATATTAGTGTTGGAAGAAAGAGCAGATGTCATAATGAAGACAATGTGCTCATCAACTTAGAAAATCCAATGAAATCAACTAACATGAGAATTAATTACAAGCATTAGAACTAGAGGACACTTCAGAAAATGGCCATATCCAAGGCCAGTGGAGTCACTAGAAAGATAATTCGAAATTATGGGGGGCTTCTCTGGTGGTCCAGTAGTTAAGAGTCTTGCAATGAAGAGGACAACAGTTTCGATCCCTGATTTGGGAAGATTCCACATGCCTCGGAGAAATGAAGCCCATGCACTATGACTACCGAAGCCTACAATCTAGAGCCCATGCTCTGCAAAAGAGAAGCCACCACACTGATAAGCCCACGCACCGCAGCTAGAAAGCAGCCCTGGCAGCGACAAAGACCCAGCACAGCCAAAATAATAATAAAGAAAGAAAACTATTTTAGCAGAGAAAGAAATTCTGGAGAAAGATTTCATTCTCAGGAGCAAATCAAATTATCAGATATCTAGGAATAAATTTATCAGGAAATATATATAAAACAAAAGTGATTAGAATTTTTTTTTTTACTAGAGAAAAGAATTACAATGATCCTGAATGAGAAGATTTAACACTGTTAAGATTTTAGTTTAAAAACAATCATCTATACACTCAAAGTAATTCTAATCAAAAGCCCAATAATTAATTACATCAAGCTAATACTAAAATTCACATCTAAATGTCCAAGAATTTCCAAGAAAATAGCTTTTAAAATCTGAACTTTTGAACTCTGTGGGAGAAGGGGAGGGTGGGATGTTTCGAAAGAACAGCATGTATATTTTCTGTGGTGAAACAGACCACCAGCCCAGGTGGGAGGCATGAG
Source organism: Muntiacus reevesi (assembly GCF_963930625.1). NCBI lineage: Eukaryota > Metazoa > Chordata > Mammalia > Artiodactyla > Cervidae > Muntiacus > Muntiacus reevesi. Next base: position 161,762,198 of record NC_089250.1, on the reverse strand, counting down.
TCAAGTGCTCGGGCCTGTTGGGCTGGGAAGATCCAGAGGAATTGGGTGGAGAGGGAGGTGGGATGGGAGACCGGGATGGGGAATTCGTGTAACTCTATGGCTGATTCACATCAATGTATAACAAAACCCACTGAAAAATAAAAAAATTAAAAAAAAATAAAAAATAAAAAAAATTAAAAAATAAATAAAAAAATAAAAACAATCATCTATACACTCAAAGTAATTCTAATCAAAAGCCCAATAATTAATTACATCAAGCTAATACTAAAATTCACATCTAAATGTCCAAGAATTTCCAAGAAAATAGCTTTTAAAATCTATTTCCTTACCAAATATGCTAATAAAGTTACAGAAAATACAACTGTGTAAGTCTAGGACAGCAATAAACAAATATACAAGGGGATCAAACCAGTCAATCCTAAAGGAAATCAACCCTGAATATTCATTGGAAGTACTGATGCTGAAGCTCCAATACTTTGGCCACCTAATGAGAAGAGCCAACTCATTGGAAAAGACCCTAATGCTGGGAAAGATTAAAGACAAAAAGTAAAGGGGGCAACAGAGGATGAGATGGTTGGATGGCATCACTGGCTCAATGGACATGAGTTTGAGCAAGCTCTGGGAGATAGTGGAGGACAGCGGAGCCTGGTGTGCTAAGTTCATGGGGTCACAAAGAGTCAGATATGACTTATCAACTGAATGATGGCAACAAATAAGGAAACTAAACAGCAGATGAAGAGTAGATCCATTTCATATCAGACATAGTTGGCTCTTCATAGCAATGGGGATGAAACAGACAATTCAATAACTGTCACTGGAGAAATCTAATATCTATCTGTGAAAAAAATTAAAATATATCTACCCCACACTACCTAAGCACAAAATTCAGATGGACTATAAAAACAGTAGCCAAAACTCTAGACCACTGCTTTTATGACCTTGGCACAATAAAGAAACATACAAATTCCAGAAACTATAAACAAAAAGACTGGCTTATTTGCTCACATAGAAATTCAAAACTTGACAAAAGATTCTATAAGCATCATTAAAATACTAGAGAAAATAACTGCAAAGAATTAAAATTTATAAAACATAAATATATAAAATGTATAATATATAAAGCATTTCTCTAAGTCAAGAAAAAGACAAACAATAAATACCTAAGTCACAGAAAGAAATAGAACTAATATACTTTGGAATGACATCTTACAACTATTATAAATTAAATACACATTAAGAATACAAGAAAAGTATTTTGTGACCCAATCTTGCAACATTTCTGCTTTTGTGTGTGTGTGTGTGGGGATGTGTGTGGGTGTGTGTGAACAAGGATAGTCAGAGAGATATTCTCAAGTTTGGAAGGGCAAGCTGGCAAAAGCATTATACTTCTGCACCCATTTTTACTTCTAATAATCCATCAGGCTAGAATATTTTTAAATCTCTTTTATGATTTATATGGCTGATTCATATCAATGTATGACAAAACCCACTGAAAAAAATTTTTAAAAAATAAATAAATAAATAAAAGAATTAACCCACCAAAAAAAAGGAAAAAAAAAGATAATTTTCTAAATTTTACTTAGAATAATGAGAAATCTGACTAGAAATAGTCAACTAAAACAAATATAATGACTACCAGAAATGTAAGCACATGGAAATATCCATAACAAAATTAAAAGCATGATATCAAATTATGTAATAAAAGCTATAGTAACAGTGTGAGTGGTACTGTTAACATTTGTGGAACATTTACTAAGCCCTTACTATCTACTAACTTATTTAATTTACACAATCCCTGTATGAAGCAAATACCACTTTTTACTCATAAAGATAAATCGACGCCTCAAAGGTTTGGGTGGATTCACTTATATAAGGTAACTAGGTGGTGTCTGCAAACACTTTAAGTGTTCTAAGTTTGGTTAATGAAGGTTTTCAAGTTGAGATTCTAATACTAATACAGCTCACCCACCCCGTACCAACTCAGGGCAATCTAGGATCCTTGCCAAAGTTGAGAAGCAAAGGATAAACCAACAGAGAAGGTCAAAGTTCTGCCTGCCTTCCCAGAGGAAGATCACATCTCTGGCTTGATGACCTGGGAAATAACAGGTGGAAATTCCTCTGCCCACCTTCAGCTCACCTGAGACACAAAAGGCATCTCAAGGCCGAAGTGGATGCTCAAACTTGGTGAGTGATTGGCATGAACACCTACCTGGGTTCTCATCTCCTAAAAACACCACCAGGCCACTATGATTATATAAGTAGGCTGACCCTAGATAAAGTAGAACAGTGGGGGGTCAGAAAAGCTGTAGAAGAGTCTCGCACCCCTCAGGGTGATCTCCCAACCACAGTCTCCATCCTTAAGGACCCCCAACACTCACAGCTCTGCCCTCACCTTCCCAACTCACTCCAGAAGGAAGCACAGAATTCTGAAACTTGATTATCACTCAAAGAAACATTTGCATAAGATAAAAAAAAACAAGAAAAGAAACAGAGGAATGGCCCTGGAGCAAACAGTGCATCTCACAGAGGAATTATTCAATGGCAGTCTTTCCAGCATCAGTGGGGGAATACTTGAGACACAGTCCTTCCCAGACTCTGTCCCCCACCTCCCAACACAGGCTGTTGCTGATAGAGCTGATCCACGTGGCAAACAGCTCCATAAGCAATCAGCTCTGTCTTTTCGCGTCATTGAGAAGGTAACCTGATTTTCCCACAAGTATAATATATTTGATCATTAAAAGCTCTAGAAGCCCTCATGGAAAAATTAATGAGTATGAGAATAGAAACCTGAAAATATGATGGGAGGCCTCAGTCCAGCCCTGAAAGCACAGCTGCAAGAAAGGTGCTGACGTAGTTGATGAAAACTTTAGATGCTTTAAGACGTTCCGGAAGCACAGGTCAAAGGCTGCTGCTAAATTCAGACCTGTAAAGGAGCAATTTCCAGCTCCTTAAGGGGCCATTTCAAGCTCATATCAGAGGGCACTAAAGCACTGTGTGTTCCACGGCTCCTACCGATGTATGACTTGACCAGCTGGATGTCTGAAACATCTCAGACAGCTCGGGTACCGACCCTGGCGATAAATGGTAGAAGGACACAGAGCTTATTAACTACAGCCACAAAGCAGTTTTAATTAGAAAGTAAAAAAGGCATTTGATGTTCAAACTCAAGATCCCCTGGCAGGAGAGCATTAATGAGTCTGGGAGAGAGAAAGGACAGCGCAGTGACTGAGAAGGAACATACATGAGGGGTCTTGGCAGAGGAACTAAAATAAGGCCAGTGTGGGCAGAAGAGAGCAAGATGGGGAAAGCAAGGAAGAGCGGGACCAGCCTGGGCTGGAGGGGAGGCCAGGGCCTGGAGGCCACAGGCCTTTCAAGACACGATAAGAAGCTGAGATTGTGTTCTATGTGTTTCGGAAAGACATGAAAGCAGGGAGGGTATGAACTGATCCATGTTTTTTAACGACCAGCGGTTGGGTAGAGAATGGATAGGGAAGGGGCAAGAACACACTTGTGGGGATCACTTAGCTGGCTACTGGGTGGTCTAGATCAACCTCCAGGCTGCAGAGCGGTACCTCCTGTCAGATCAGTGGCAGCATTATATTAGAAATAAAGTGCACAGTAAATGTAATATGCTTGAATCATCCCCAACCATCACCCCAGTTCATGGGAAAATCATCTTCCATACAATCAGTCCCTGGTGCCAAAAAGTCTGGGGACTCCTGGTCTAGATGTAAGATGGTGGTGACCTGTGATAAAGGCAGCAGTGGAGCTGAAGGGAAGGAGCAGATCTGAAGACTTGTTGATTGACTGGATGCAAGTGGCAAGGAGAGAAGGGTGTTAAGATTAAGAAGGGGAGACAGTAGGAAGAACAGGGTTGGAGCTGAAGATCAAGAGTTCAGCCTTGGGCACATTGCTGAGACAGCATCTAGGTCTCTATAAAGCAGGCAACATATTCACTGGGAGGCAGGCAGAGGCCACAGATCCTGCCCCCGACCCAAAAGACTTTTCCAGCAGTCACTATGGTTTGAATTTCAGCACTGGCCTCCTTTCATTGGGGAATCTGGGGTTTGCAGGAGGGTACTACTGCACATCGCATTACATGCTGCACACGCACATCACATTACAGCCCCAGATCTGCAAGCTCACTCCTGAGGAGGCTGTGAACCGGGAGGAGGGAGGAAGGCACAGGTTGGGACGTTTCTGATGATGAGACAGCCCAGGGCAGGCCCTGGGAGGTGGCTCGGGAGGGAGGCATCTCAGGAGGAGACTGCCAGTTAGGGCCTGCCTGAAAGATCTGTACCAAACCACCTTCTGTTCTGCCCAGATCCCTGACTGCAGAGACAAAGATGTCAATTAAAGAGAAGCACCTGAGATCCCTGTGAGGTGCCTGTCATCAGGCAGAGGCACAGGAATACTGGCTTAGGCAGAATCCATTTCCACTGCCTCCCAGGAAGGGACATGCATGCACTCCCCTGAGGATGCCCTGGGGCTGATCAGAGAAAGTCAGTGTGAGTGGCACAGGCCTCAGCACACAAATGTGTCTGTCTGGGCATCGATGTTCTTATTATAGTTCTCAAGAATTACTCCTGAACCTCTCCTCCATCTGAAGACATGGGCATGCCATCTCCTGCAGAAACCTCCTTCCTTTCAGCCCAGTGCAGACTCAGGAGTCAGACTGCATGGTTTTGCAGACCAGCTTTGGCATCTACTGTGCAACCGCAGGCAAGTCACTTAACCTCTCTGTGCCTCACATGTCTCATCTATAAAATGAACTTGGCAATATTAGAGAGGTGTTCCCTCCTGGGATAGCACTGTGAGGAGCTCTGCAGACCCACTTCTCAATGAAACAAGTCTAACTTGTGAAATCTATTTGAAAACAAACAATTATTTAACGTATATTAAAATTGTCCTAAAGGCACATAGCAAATGAAACACTTGTTCAGTAGAGAAAAACTACTACAACTTGCTAAGACATTGAGAATCTGCGGCATCTGAGTCACAACCCCTGCCCTCCTGCCCACCCAGCTCGGCCCCCACCCCCCTCATCCACTCTGGGCAGCCGTGGCCAAGAAGAGGGCTTCCTCTCCCTTCAGTTCCTAAGAAAGGGGTACAGGGCACCGGGAGGAGCAGGCTGCCCGCTTTTCTCATGCTTCCAAATCCAACGAATGTGTGTTAAGTCGCTTCAGTCATGCCCAACCATTTGTGTCTCCATGGACTGTAGCCCACCAGGCTCCTCTGTCCATGGGATTCTCCAGGCAAGAACACTGGAGTGGGGTGCCATTTCCTCCTCCAGGAGACCCTCCTGACCTAGGGATCGAACCCACGTCTCTTAAGTCTCCTGCTTTGGCAGGCGGGTTCTTTACCATTAGCACCACCTGGGAAGAGGCTAAATTCTTGGTGAGTTCAGTCAAGAGATCAGGGCTTCTTTCTTCTGAGCATCTCCCATTCATTGGATGGATGCTCTAACCTGGGGTCATCAAACCAAGAACACTGGGGTCCCAACTGCCCCTTCCCCCTCCTCACTCAGAGGGCAGAGGCTTCACACATCGAGAGAGGCAAGCTGAGAAGACCAGTGGTTACTGCCCCCCACCACCCCCCAGTGTGGGAACAGTGCTGAGAGTTTTCTGGGGGAAGAAGCAATCCCCAAACGAAATGATTCTATTTGAAAGGGAGTGTGGGAAAGTTCAAGCCTATGAGTGCTCTTGGAAACAATGGGTAATTTGATCATAAGAAAATGAGACTAGTAGCCTCTTGTGTTCAATTGCAGCAACCCAAACCACAGGCCAGCTAGTTCATCAGAAAGGACCAGGAGAAGAGCCACGAAGAGCCCTACTGAGCTTGAAATAAACTCCAAAGGCTGGCCTCAAAAATCGCCTCTACCCTCCACGCGTAAAACAGGTAGCTCGTGGGAAGGGCTGTATAGTGCAGGGAACTCAGCTCGGTGCTCTGTGATGACCTGGATGGGTGGGATGGGGGGTTGGAGGGAGGGGGATGAAGATCCAAGAGGGAGGGGATATATGAATACATATTGCTGATTCACCTCATAGAACAGCAGAAACTAAAACAACTGGAAAGCAACTCTAATAAAATAGGAAAAAGCTACCCCTGCCCCAGTTAAATTGGATGAGAGGTAGAGTAATTGACGCCCCAGGACACTGTTTTAAAAATTAGAGCAATCAGCCAGCAAATGATGGAGACTAACATCTGGGTGTGATACCGAACAAGGCAAGCATCTTGACAGAGATGAGGAGAAAACACAAAGAGACAGCCACCCCTGTCTCACCCCCCACTCACAGAAACCACTCTCATCCCTGAGTGGTGGCTATGCACATGCTCTTCACTCTGGAACTCAACCATTTCACCTTCTCTCTGTGGATAAAGGAGGTCAGTAATTAAAATGAGTCCTGCAGAGATTAAGAATAATTCTACATCACCACATTCATGGAATTACGCTCAAATTAGACAATGTTTGGTAAACTATTTTGCAAACTACAAAATACACCATATGTGTTGACTAGCATTATTCTATCAGAGAAGGCAATGGCACCCCACTCCAGTACTCTTGCCTGGAAAATCCCATGGACGGAGGAGCCTGGTAGGCTGCAATCCATGGGGTCGCTAACAGTCAGACACGACTGAGTGGCTTCACTTTCACTTCTCACTTTCATGCATTGGAGAAGGAAATGGCAACCCACTCCAGTGTTCTTGCCTGGAGAATCCCAGGGACAGCGGAGCCTGGTGGGCTGCCGTCTATGAGGTCGCTAAGAGTCGGACACGAATGAGCAACTTCACTGTCACTTTTCACTTTCATGCATTGGAGAAGGAAATGGCAACCCACTCCAGTGTTCTTGCCTGGAGAATCCCAGGGATGGGGGAGCCTGGTGTGCTGATGTCTATAGGGTCACACAGATTCAGACACAACTGAAGTGACTTAGCAGCAGCAGCAGCATTATTCTATACTTTATAGGGCAATTAATATAAGGTAGTAATTAAGATGACAAATTTGAGGGTGAAGCATGGAGGTTTGAAGCCCAAAGCCATCGCCTCTTGATTTGGGGATTTACCTAGCTTCTCTGAGACTCAGTGACTTCAGATATGAAATATGTCCTGTATGTCACAGACAACATACTTCTAAAGCTCTAACACATTGCCTGGGACCCAGCCAGTGACAACCAAGGAAAGTTGTTATCATAAACATAAACTAGCACTAATATCTGACTAGGTTGCTTTAGAAGCAGAATTTACTGGAACCCCAAAGCCAAAACTGAAAATAGAAAATTGACACTAATTTATTAACCTGTTAGAAAGAAGATCTAAAGAGAGATGGACCAGTCGCTTTTTAAAAATTCAGTCATCTACCTGTTAGATGTTGCTGGTATATTTCCATATTCCCAGGAAGATAGTTCTGGAGTGCATCAGAAGGATATTCACTAGTGGTGGATACTGATGTACACTGTAGTGCTTTTGACTGACATTAGAAAGACTTTCAACAGTTTCTCAAAGGCACCAAAGATTATTCTTTCGTCCTTCAACTTCTCTTTAATAGAGATCACGAGAACATTATTTAGCTGGAGCCATGTTGCTTCTGGCGGAAACACTGGGTGTCCTTTTTGAGTTCATACCTTAGGTCGGTCCCTGTCTGACCACTTTGTTCTCCAGATGAAAAGGTGACCCAACCTCCATAGAAGAAATGATCTGTTGGCTTCAACCAATTCAAGAGGAAAGCAACATAGTTTTGATACATTAATATTCTATTTTAAGCAACCTGCCCTGGGGGTTCTCTTTGATTACAACCTCTAAAATGGATTTACTTTCTAAATGTTGACCTTACCGGGTATCTTGCAGACAATAAATCACCGCCGAGTGGTCCTGTATTTACCAAGATATACCACCTACTATGCGTGCATTGATTTTTTTAAGCCACAAACTCGCTCAACTTTATCTACTTAAAATATCCCCAGCAAAATAATGCTTCATTCTTTTTCCACCTCTGAATCCTACAGTACACAAATGTACAATGAAATTTTTATGCAGCATAGTAGGGGTTGGAGTGGATCTGACTTTTGGTATAAAAAATATAAATATATTTTTTAAAAACCAAGTCACATAAGTTTACAATTAAACAAATTACCAAAAAAAGCAATGACTTCCAAAATCTCATCACTTCCTAATTATTTTACTCTCCTTTACAATCATCTGTGCTCTTGGGATTGTATCAGCCCAGAAAAAACGCTCTAGAAAGGAGTGCATTTCTTCCAGCCTCCATCTTAGGGATGACCCTGCAGGGCTCCTGGACACAAAAGTTTTTCTGTGTCCCCTATTTCTTGTTTGTAGGAAACAGGCTTCCTTCAGCCTCCATGACCTTTCCTGAGTTCCAAAGGGCAGATTCAAACAGCTGCTGATCAGTGAAGCAAGAGGATGTGGAGACAAGGGAGGACGAGTCAAGAAACAGTACCGCAGGCTCGAGGCAGAGTCCTTGTTCCCCCTCAAGGCATATACACCGCAAGATCTTCAAGCTCTTCTGCAGAACTAAAACTCCCACCAAAGGGAAGATGTTAACTACTTGGTGAAGCACTCCATTCCAGAGAGAAGGTCACAATTCGATAATCTCGAGAACCACAGGAGCCCATCATGAGACCACCTGATGGCAGAGGCTCTCTAGAAATGCAGGCCCTGCACGCACCCTGATCCCTATCAGCAACTCCACCCCTTGACTCTAAGACTCCTCACAAATCCCCTCCAGGCTGGGACACCGTTTTGAGGGCATTAGGCAGCTATGGACCCCTTTGCCTAGCAAAGCAATTCAGCTGTTCTTTCCTACTTCATCCAAACCCTGTCTCTGAGATTCAGTTTGGGGCCAAGGGTACAGAGGCTGATGTTCAGTATCAGGGACAACATGCTGAGAGCTTGCAATCGGCCAGGTGGGAATTGCTACACCACAGAAATTAGTAAAATGATACATACTGGGGCTTCCCATCACCCTGCACCAGAAAAGGTTTTGAACATTCAGGCACACAGCAGGCTTACCTCCAGGGCAGAGCTGTCAGGAAGGAGCGTCCACCTCACAGCGGGCCTAGCTCCTAGACACAGTGATGGGCTCGGGAAAAGTCACACAATCCAAACAGGGCCAACTGGAGATCTCTGGAGAGGAGTTCAGTGTGAATAATGGCAGAATAATGACTTCTCTCTCTTTGAGATTGCAACCTGGGGGTACATTTAAGCCAGGACCTGCTGGGGAATCTTCATGTGGAGGGAATCTGTCTGAAAAACAAAACCACACAAAAGGAAACCAGAATGAGAGAGATGGGGGGGCGTGGGGAAGAGGGAATCAGTTGTGACATCATTCGAGCACCTTGATCCAGCTGTACCTGAAATTAGATAATTCCTGGAGTTTCAGATACATGAGTGAAAAAGTTCCTTCAGGGCTTGACCGACTTCAAGTTCTTTGCTTCTATTCCTTGTAACTTAACATTTTCTGAGCTATGTAGTTTTCTTAGTAGAATTTAAGCAGACCATTGGGCTCTGGTTTAAGTTTTGTTCTTATTGAACAAATATTGTCAGCCTCCTGCCAGGAGGGAAAGGGAAGGAACAGAGCAAACAGCAGAGCTGACCTCCTGCCAAACAAATGCAACCGAAGAGCACATCTATTAAAACAAAGGCTCTGAGTATGCCTCAAGGGAGACTCTGTTTTCAAAATCCAGGGACACAAAATGCAAAGTCGAATACATCCTAAGCACTAAGATCTCTGGATCAAAACCACCCCCTCCACCCCCAGAGTTTCAGATTAAGTAGGTCTGGGATGGGGCAGATGAATATGAATTTCTCTCAAGTTCCCAGATGATGCTGGTGGACCTGGCCCAGTGACCATACTTTGGAAACCATCCTTTGTGCATTAGAAATCTAAACACAGAGGTGGGAGGCACAAGTTTGGGGATATGGGCTAGTCTCCAGATTCTATCCTTCCTTCTCAGGTCCCAATATGCAGGGTGGGCCCCCAAGGGCCATGTTTTCTGCCACTGGACTCTACCACTGTAATTCAGAGTTGGTCAAAGTTACACCAATGGTTTTCCCCAATAACTTGAACTTAGGAGAGAGGGACTAGAAGTCATCATAGCAGAGTCTCAAATGATCTGCCTAGGAAGCTGATCCCGAACTCCTGCTGCTGAGGCATCTTTGTGAGTTAAGAACAGAGGCTCTGTTATCAGCCTGCCTGATTCTAGCCTCTATGCCCCAAATAGCTCACTGGCAAAGAGGAGGTGATAATAATAAGACCAACCTCATGGGGTTGCTATGAAAATTAACTAAGATGCAGTTTTGTTCCAGGGCCTGGCACGTAGGGAGTGCTCAGTAAATGTCAGCCACTAGTACCCCAGTTGTTGTCAACATTCCATTGTGGAGCTGACAGGGCTCCTGCCCTTCCTTCAGTTCCGTGAGCTATCACTGCAGCCTTCCAATATATTGCTTTCTCTTAACTTATTCAAAGTAGGTTCCTGTGGCTTGCAATCAAAGGAACTTAAGTAAAATACAATTATAGAGAAAAGCTTGGACTTGCCTACATTGGTTTAGCATCATCAGCCAGCAGGTACAAACCAGCCCAGGAAATCACTTCACCCTCATAATACAACCCACCCTTCATTCAACAAGCATTTAAGTGGCTCTTAGATGACCGGCATCACACCAGACGCTGTGGGGAAAACACAGTCCCTGCACCGAACAAGTTTCTGGCCTCAGAAGAAATCAAGGCTTGCACACAATTAACTGAGATGCAGAGCCGGAAGCCAGGTGGCCATCAGAAGGTGGTAATAAAGGTGCAATATCATCTCTCCCACTCAGGACCAGGGAGCCCCAGGAACCACCATGGGAACGTGGGCAGCAGGTGTAAACTCAGACAGCACAGGTTACCCCACCCAGAAGGCTACAGAGTCGGGGTATTGATACCCAACAGCCCATGGGTCATTGGCGAGGCTGCTCCCAAGGGCATTAACTCTCCAGAACTTTCCACCTGTTCTGTGAGTGACAAAGCAAGCTTGGGGCAAGAGAAATCCCCCTAGCAAGGAAACCCAGGTGCTGGCAGTTAGGAGTCAGGCTGTGTGTGCTAAAGTGGCAAAGCTGGGGGTTTTGTCACTGGGACACCCAGAGCATCTTCCAGACAGAGTGTGTAAGAAGATAGAAGAATGAGCAGGAGCAACAGGTTAAAGGAGAGATTTCTGGGGTGGAACTTCTGAGCTACTTTTCCTACAACATGCCTTGTTGCACTACTGGACTTTCAAAAAAACTCATGTTCCCAAATAAGGGACATTCTACAAATACATGATCAGCACTCCTCAAATCTATTAAAGTTGTCAAAAACAAGGAAAGTCTGAGAAACTATCAAAGACAAGGAGATATGATAGTCAACCATAATGTGGTGTCCTAGATCCTTTCCTGGAATAGAAAGGGGGGGGGGGAAGAACTACAGAAATCTGAATAAAGAATGGTTGAGTAATAATGTATCAATATTGATTCATTTATTGTGACAAATGTACCACACTAATGTAAGATGTTAACAATAGGAGAAACTGGGTCTAAGGGTACATGTGAAGTCTTTGTATTATCTTAGAAATTTTTCTATAAATCTAAAACTGCTCTAAAGTGAAAAGCTTATTTTATAAATGGAAGTACACCTCCTCCTTCACAGGGCTGTTGAAAGGCTCAAAGGGATGTCTTATAGGAAATAAGTGACATACCCAATGCTCTCAATAAATATTAGCTTGTTTAAGAAGCCACAAGATAACTGAAAGTTCCAAGAATAAATTCTGGTTTAATGGGAGCTCAATCGGCCTTCCTACTCTATCTTTTCTTCATACTTATTTATTTCCACATGATTCCATTTCTTTCACCAAATTCATTATTTAACCAGTCTAAGCTCCAATAATTTGGTCACCTGATGAAAAGAGTTGACTCACTGGAAAAGACCCTGATGCTGGGAAAGATTGGAGGCAGGAGGAGAAGGGGATGACAGAGGATGAGATGGTTGGATGGCATCACTGACTCAAAGGACACGAGTTTGAGCAAATTCCAAGAGATGGTGAAGGACAGGGAAGCCTGGTGTGCTGCAGTCCATGGGGTTGCAAAGAGTCGAACACAACCAAACAACTGAACAACAGCTACCAGCACCCATTTTTAAGTTAATTTCCAGAAGTCTCCTTAACACTAAGTGATAATAAAAATTGAAAAATGAACAAGTAAACAAAGGTTAGGTTCCTTTTACTTGTTGAAGCAAAAGCAAATCACAGGGTGTGACTATCTCATACCTCCAGCCCAAACTGTCTCACAATTGCGTTCAGGAATAATTCAGGGTCGTTCACAGACATGGGAGCAAAGAGCCTCCCAAATGCCCAAGACCAGTCGGATACTAGAGCCAGGCCACATTTTATTTACCAGCAGGGATGAGCTGCTTGTCCTCTTAAACACAACAGGGAGCCTGACCAGAAACAAGTCAGCCCAGAGAAGGGCTGTGGCTACGACACCTCCAACCCGGGCCTGTACTGGGCCTGTGGGGACAAGCCAAGTGATAAATGAAATCCTTCTCTTTGCAAAGATCTGCCACAGAGCAAGTGTAGGAGAGAAAGCCCATCAGTGCTTTTAATGGGCTTTCTGATGGGCTTACATGAAGGTTACAGGTAAGGTTACATGAATGCTTGAGAAGACAGAGCGATGGCCCAGGACCCTCAGCTCAAAGCACTGATTTGAGGATTTTGTTTCTCTGTCGAGTGGGCAGACAGCATTGAGCCCAGAACCATTAAGGAGAAAAGGAAAAATGATCTGTTGATTTGGTTCAGTTCAGTCACTCAGCCATGTCCGACTCTTTGCGATCTCATGGACTGCAGCACACCAGGCCTTACTGTCCATCACCAACTCCCAGAGTCTACTCAAACCCAAGAACATTGACTTAGTGATGCCATTCAACCATCTCATCCTCTGTCACCCCCTTCTCCTCCGCTCAATCTTTCCAGCATCAGGGTCTTTTCAAATGAGTCAGTTCTTCCCATCAAGTGACCAAAGTATTGGAGCTTCAGCCTCAGCATCAGTCCTTCCAATGAATGAATATTCAGGACTGATTTACTTTAGGATGGACTGGTTGGATCTCCTTGCAATTCAAGGGACTTCTAAGAGTCTTCTCCAACACCACAGATCAAAAGCATCTATTCTTCGGCACTCGGCTGTCTTTAAGTCCAACTCTCACATCCATACATGACTACTGGAAAACCGTAGCTTTGAGTAGATAGACCTTTGTTAGTAAAGTAATATCTCTGCTTTTTAATATGCTGACTAGGTTTATCACAACTTTTCTTCAAGGAGCAAGAGTCTTTTAATTTCATGGCTGCAGTCACTATCTGCAGTGATTTTGGAGCCCAAAAAAATAGTCTGTCAGTGTTTTCACTGTTTCCCCATCTATTTGCCATGAAGCGATGCGACCAGAAGCCATGATCTTTGTTTTCTGAATGTTGAGCTTTAAGCCAACTTTTTCACTCTCCTCTTTCACTTTCACCAAGAGGCTCTAGAGTTCTTCACTTTCTTCCATAAGGGTGGTGTCATCTGCATATCTGAGGTTATTGATATTTCCCCCTGCAATCTTAATTCCAGCTTGTGCTTCATCCAGCCCAGCATTTCGCATGATGTACTCTGCATATAAGTTAAATAAGCAGGGTGACAATATACAGCCATGAAGTACTCCTTTCCCAATTTGGAACCAGTCTGTTGTTCCATGTTCAGTTCTAACTGTTGTTTCCTGACCAGCATACAGATTTCTCAAGAGGCAGGTCAGGTGGCCTGGTATTCCCATCTCTTGAAGAATTTCCCACAGTTTGTTGTGATCCACACAGTCAAAGGCTTTATGTAGTCAATAAAGCACAAACAGATGTTTTCTGGAACTCCCTTGCTTTTTCAATGACCTAACAGATGTTGGAAATTTGATCTCTGGTTCCTCTGCCTTTTCTAAAACCAGCTTGAACATCTGGAAGTTCACAGTTCATGTATTGCTGAAGCCTGGCTTGGAGAATTTTGAGCATTACTTTAGTAGTGTGTGAGATGTGTGCAACTGTGCAGTAGTTCGAGCATTCTTTGGCATTGCCTTTCTTTGGGATTGGGATGAAAACTGACCTTTTCCAGTCCTGTGGCCACTGCTGAGTTTTCCAAATTTGCTGGCATATTGAGTGCAGCACTTTCACAGCATCATCTTTCAGGATTTGAAATAGCTCAACTGGAATTCCATCACCTCCACTAGCTTTGTTCATAGTGATGCTCCCTAAGGCCCACTTGACTTCACATTCCAGGATGTTTGGCTCTAGGTGAGTGATCACACCATCGTGATTATCTGGGTCATGAAGATCCTTTTTATACAGTCCTTCTGTGTATTCTTGCCACCTCTTCTTAATAGTTTCTGCTTCTGTTAGGTCCATACTGTTTCTGTCCTTTATTGTGTTCATCTTTGCATGAAATGTTCCCTTGGTATCTCTGATTTTCTTGAAGAGATCTCTAGTCTTTCCCATTCTGTTGTTTTCCTCTATTTCTTTGCATTGATCCCTGAGGAAGTCTTTCTCATCTCTCCTTGCTATTCTTTAGAACTCTGCATTCAAATGGGAATATCTTTCCTTTTCTCCTTTGCCTTTCACTTCTGTTCTTTTGACAACTATTTGTAAGGCCTCCTCAGACAATTATTTTACCTTTTTGCATTTCTTTTTCTTGGGGATGGTCTTGATCCCTGCCTCCTGTACAATGTCACAAACCTCCATCCATAGTTCTTCAGGGACTCTGTCTATCAGATCTAATCCCTTCAATCTATTTGTCACTTCCACTGTATAATTGTAAGGGATTTTATTTAGGTCATACCTGAATGATCTAGTGGTTTTCCCTACTTTCTTCAATTGAAGTTTGAATTTGGCAATAAGGAGTTCATGATTTGAGCCACAGACAGCTCCTGGTCTTGTTTTTGCTGACTGTATAGAGCTTCTCCATCTTTGGCTGCAAAGAATATAATCAATCTGATTTCTGTATTGACCATCTGGTGATATCCATGTGTAGAGTCTTCTCTAGTGTTGTTGGAAGAGGGTGTTTGCTATGACAAGTACATTCTCTTGCAAAACTCTATTAGCCTTTGCCCTGCTTCATTCTGTACTCCAAGGCCAAATGTGCCTGTTACTCCAGGTATTTCTTGAATTCCTACTTTTGCATTCCAGTCCCCAATAATGAAAAGGACATCTTTTTTGGGTGTTAGTTCTAGAAGGTCTTGTAGGTCTTCATAGAACCATTCAACTTCAGCTTCTTCAGCGTTACTGGTCAGGGCAAGACTTCGATTACTGTGATATTGAATGGTTTGCCTTGGAAACTAACAGAGATCATTCTGTTGTTTTTGAGATTGTATCCAAGTACTGTATTCCAGACTATTGTTGACTATGATGGCTACTCCATTTCTTCTAAGGGATTCTTGCCCACAGTAGTAGATACAATGGTCATCTGAGTTAAATTTACCCATTCCAGTTCCTTTTAGTTTGCTAATTCCTAAAATGTTCACATTCAGTCTTGCCATCTCCTGTTTGACCACTTCCAATTTGCCTTGATTCATGGAACTAACATTCCAGGTTCCTATGCAGTATTGCTCTTTATAGCATCGGACTTAATTCCCTCACTGGTCACATCCACAACTGGGTGTTGTCTGCTGATTACATAAATGTATTTCTTGGAACTGCCTTACAAAGTCATATTAGCAATAGAGATTCTTGGCTTGTTTTTTTATAAAGACTTTCTCCCAAGGACACTTGGTTCTACCTTACTGCTTCCAAAAAGTGAAGTGTGCCTTGTCTTTAACTGGCTTAGGACTAGAGGAACCCACAAAAGACAAGTTTGGCCCCCAATCCATGCCCACCTCTGTGTGCTGAAGCAGATTAGAATTACAATTCTGGGTCATTCAGTGGCTTTGAACTCCTGCTCAGGTGCTGGTAAACCAGGGACAATGGGGACACAGGAGAGGTGGGCAGAGAAGGAGGTGAGTGGTCCTCAGCTGCTCAGGAGGGCAGGGCCCTCATTCAAGGGCTCTGTGCTGAGGTTAGACAGCTGGGCGCCTGCCATCTCTACCTGTCCTGGAGCTCTGAGGGTGGCATGTGACAGCCTGCGGTGCTGTCCAGAGGAGCCTGGCACCTCAGTGACCATCTCCCAGCCAGAAAGGTACAGACCGTGGACTCAGCACCTCTGCAGTGGTTCCCTGTCTAGCATGTAATTAAAAGCACACACAGACAATAAGTCATAAGAGGAAAGACTATACAGTTAAATAGTGAGTTGACCAAAAAGTTCATCTGACCAAAGTTCGAAGACCAAAATGAACGCTTTGGCCAGCCCAATGCATTACAACTTTAAAGGTCTCTATGAAAAAAGAGACTATAAATATAGTTAGAAAGCAAGCCACAGTTAAAGATAATTGCAACTTATTTCACTGACAAACGGTCAATACCTGTGGCTCATAGATGGTGATTGGTGAGGATAAAGGTTTTATCCTTAAAAAATTTTTATCCTTATCCTTACAAACCCTTACAAATCAATGATTCAAACACACCCACTTGCATAACCCAGAACAGGGGGCCTGAAGTGCCAAAAAATACATGAAATGATGCTCAGCCCCTTTAATACTCAAGAGCTCAGCAAGTGATATCAGGAGGTAGAGGGTGGTTAAGAACTTGTGCTGGCTAAGCCCCAGAAATAATAACAATGGACTGAGCAGGAGAAATACCCCTCATGTGCTTATGTATAATCTCAGGAAGTGCAGGAAGGAAGGCCTCCCTACTCCCCTGCAGATGCCTCTTCAAGGATATAATGAGATTTTCTTTCTTTTAAACAGAAAAAAATCTGACCAGCCATGGTGCACGATAAGTCCCTTCAGTCGTTTCCAACTCTTTGCAACCCCATGGACTGTAGCCCGCCAGGCTCCTCTGTCCATGGGATTCTCCAGGCAAGAACACTAGAGTAGGTTGCCATGCCCTTCTCCAGGGGATCTTCCCAACCCAGGTCTCTTACGTGTCCTGCATTAACAGGTAGGTTCTTTACCACTAGCGCCACCTGGGAAGCCTGAAGCAACCATGGTAAAACATAGTATTTAAGAAACTTATGTGGTGGGCACATGTATGTTACTTTCTGATTTTTTTTTTTTTTTTGCATGCTTGAAACATTTTACAATTTTTGTATAGCTCATAAATGACGAAAAATGAATGAAATGATGACATTAAAAACAAGGATGGAGTCAGAAGAGGACACCAGGATGCAAAAGCAATTCCCTTGGGGCACAGACCTGGGAAGCGGTGGGCGGAGTCAGCCTCCCCTCCCCACTCCAGTAGCCCTATACCTTGCTTCATTGCTGGGTTACTCATGACTCCTGCCCCGTCTAGGGCCAGTTTGGGGACCCACAACTCATGTCCCAACTGTACTGACTCTGACAACAGGCCAGAAAGACTGAAGTTTAAAATTTTGGGTATTAATGTGTTACTTTCACATTAACCAAGTTCTTATGTTAATAAGAATATTCATTACTTATGATAAATGCAGACACTTGGAAAGGGCATGACCTAAGTTGTTATCATTCATTACAGACTGCCTTCCAGAAACAAGACTTTCATTTAAATTTCCTGAGGTTGGGTTTGCCTCCATTTCTGATATTTAAAAAAAGAAAAACTTCACTGTGAATACAAATCAGTTCAGGTTGAGTTAAAGGTAATTCTATTACTTTCCAAAATGTCAAAGATTCATGCTTTTGTATCCCATGAGATACCTGATCACAGCAATGTGCATTTCTTTGTGATGGCAATTAAGTGCAAGTAGCAAGAACCTATAATTTTAGGCTTGAGGTTGACTCAACTGGGCGAAAATATTTATTTTTCCTTTGCTCTTTCTATTGGGTTCACACAATGAATTAAATGCAGGGCTCTCTTTCTTGATTATTGCTTTAGAAAGAAACTGTCATGCCTCATTACTCATTTTCAAAAAGAGATGATAGCATGCTTTATTATAGGATTCTTATGTATTGCTAATGTCTAGAAAACTCAGCAGATTAATTCTCTCTATACAAGGAGAAATGATTGAGTGAACTGGATATCTATAAAAGTCCATCAGTTGTGACCTGAAAACTTCATAGAAAAGGGCACACAAGGACCCAAAGAGAAAAATATAAATCTGACATCAGAGACATAAAATTATACCCAGAGGTTTATCTGAGATTGATTGAAGAACCATAGTACTCAATAGGTAATTTTTTAATACTAAGTACTATAAATTACCTATAGGAGGTGGAAGACATGAAAAAAATAGCTAAAAATATACTCTGAGATATATATGGCACTTTAAATTTAAAAAGCTGAATTATTTATAGCTTCTGAGCACTCACAAAAGCCAGACTTACACAAAATTTCAGATGTAAGTTTTGATGAGTCTCTGATAAAATTTGATATCAGTGTCATGTGATAAGTCCTAAACCTCAGGAAACTCCAGTAGAACACTGGACAGCTTTTTGTTTGCCCAGCATGCTATTCTGACTCCCCCTTGAGAGAAGTCCATCCATGGGGTTCAAGTAAAGTTAACCCCTACTTACTTGCATAAGATGCTGGGTATCTCACACTGGGCCCTCATCGCCACCCTTCCCTACCCTACTCTGAGCCCTGGGAAGCTGACTAGTCTCGCCTGTGTTAACAGCTCCCGACACTCTGGCTTCCAGTTGGCCGGGCCCCACAGGAGTCATCAGTATCAGTAGGATGAAAGTGAAGTCAAAGAGTTTATTCTCCATCAGGTGCCACAGCCAAAGTCCCCATCTCCTATCAGGAGGTGCTCCCAGCTCCTCTCCTTTCTCTGCAGGCATAGGGACAAGGACAGCAGCCTGGGGTACTGTGTCATCCCTTGCTGATTTCCCTACACCCTGCCCTAGACCACCACAAATGATCCATTGATGAGCCATCCATTTCCTGCCAGGTCCCTGGCTAACATCCTTGATCCTCCCCTTCCAGCTTCACCAATGGGCTAAGCCCTGGAAGTTCTAGAGCAAGATCATTCAAACAGTTGGGGCTCCTAGTAAAGAGACAGACTCTCTCTTGACTACTGTAAGAAGTAATAAACAGGTTTGGATCACATTTTGGAAGAAAACTGTAGTAAGAAAGTATAGGAAGATTAGGAAGAAGACAAAACTAGAGACAGAAGGACTAGTTTTTGTTTTGTGTGTTTTTTTTTTTATGGCTACAGGCCAAGTTGGCTTCCTTGGTAGCTCAGATAAAGAATCTGCCTGTAATGCAGGAGACACAGGTTTGATCTCTGGGTTGGGAAGATCCCCTGGAGAAGGGAATGGCTACCCACTCCAGTATTCTTACCTGGAAAATTCCATGGACAGAAGAGCCTAGCGGGCTATAATAGTTCATGGGGTCACAAAAAGTCGGACACAACTGAGTCACTAACACTTTCACACAGGTCCAGTATATGCTACAGGGTGGCTCAGATGGTAAAGAATCCGTCTGCAATGTGGGAGGCCTGGGCTCATTCTCTAGGTTGGGAGGATTTGCTGGAGAATGGAACAGCTACCCACTCCAGCATTCTTGCCTGGAGGATCCCCATGGACAGAGGAGCCTGGCGGGCTACAGTCCCTGCGGTCACAAAGACTTGGACACGACTGAGCGACTTTCACTTTCAAGTACTATGCTAGGTCTTAAGGATGCAACACAAGCAAAAACAGTGGAGTCTAGAGTCTAAAGAACTAATTGAATCTTAAGTGTTATTATCACCTTCAGCTGGACTGGACTTCATTGGGGGCATTGACACCATTACAAAATCAACCCAGATTTAAATGTCCAATGCAGAAGTTTCGGGTTTATTTTCCTCGGGTCATATTTAGATAAAACAGAATAACCAGTTTTGGAGGTACAGTTCTCCTGTAGTCATTCCAGCAATGATGCATTGTCTAATTTAATCTTCATGACAGCCGGAGAAGGAAGGTTTTGTTATTATCCCAATTTTACAGAAGGGCAAACTCACACAACCAAAAAGTAGCAGGGCTGCATTTCACACCCCAGCAATTCTGATCCCCATCCTCCATATCTTCCATTTTCTTTTTCTCATTGAAGTAGAGTTTGTTTACAATGTTATATTAGAAATTAGGAATGCAGCCTTACCACTGGGGAAATTAAACTCTGGGCTCCTGGGTGACAAGCAGGCACACTCACCACTATACTGACAAGGAAGACATTCCCAGCCTCCATATTTCAACCCCTACCCTATAGTTATTGTTCAGTTGCTCAGCCGTCTCCGACTCTTTGCAATCCCATGGATTGTAGCACTCCAGGCTCCTCTGTCCTCCACTACCTCCCAGAGTTTGCTCAAACTCATGTCCTTTGAGTCGGTGAAGCCATCCAACCATCTCATCCTCTGTCGCCTCATTCTCCTCCTGCCTTCAATCTTTCCCAGCATTTGGGTCTTTTCCAAAGAGTCAACACTTTGCTTCAGGTAGCCAAAGTATTGGAGCTTTGGCTTCAGTATCAGTCCTTCCAATGAATATTCAGGGTTGATTTCCTTTAGGATATAGTACTATAATCTTTTTTCATAATTGTCTAATCCAACCAAAATGGAATCTTCTAATCACTTAAACAAAAATAAAGTATACCAAGAAATGTAAACCCCCATACCATTCATACCTCAGAAAACATTATCAAAATTGACAGTCATGCACATTTCAGTACTAACATATCAAACCAAGGTGTAACTTATACCATTCCAAGAATATTGTCACATGTATCTCAACAAAGTGTTTCTAGTATGGAGTTCTAACACAGTTGGGGGAAATTCTCTTCTATTTTTACTTGTACCCAGAATATCATGGACACAGCTGGAGCGCTCCAGTTCAATAAGATATTAGCACTTGGTGTTTAGCTGACACTTCATTATCATTAGTTAAGAGTGAGCTACACCACATTTTAAATGAGTACATACAATATTTTCTTTTATTATTTGTACTTACCATCAAACCATGGTATTATAAAGCATGGCCCACTAGGGTTTTAGTAAGACATGTGCTTTTAGCTTTGATCAAAGCAGCTTCCCTGCACCTGCTTCTCATCAGACAGGACAGGGACTCCCTGACTTGTCACCAGAAGGCAAATGACAACATGTGATTTGGAGTGTCTCACTTTACTCAGATGTCCAGTGGTTAAGAGTGAAGATGTAGCCTAGTGACAGAGAAGGAGCTAGGTCCAATTAGGAAGGAGAGGGAGATGTTTCCGACACAAGCCTTGCAAATAATGCAAGAACTTAGGAAGGACACTGGCCTGGGAGAGATGTCATAACTACAGGCAACTTCTCACCATTGACATCATCTGCACTGGAATTTTGGGGTGCCTGAAAGGCACAAAACAGGGTACCAGGAAATATGGAAACTGGTTGTTCGGACTAAATTGGGTAGTTATCAAATAGACAATAAGTGGCCCTAATGGGCATGCACATGAACACACTCACGCCTCCCGGAGGAAATAAGTCAGAACCCAAATGAGCAAAAAATGAAGTTGAGCAACAGCCCAGGGTGATGGGTGTGAAACAGCAAAGGCACATTCGATCAGAATTGGGCAGGAAGGAGATAGCAACAGTTCCCCACAAGTTTCAGGACTAAGACAAAATACTTGGAGAGCCAGTGTGAGTCACCAGCATGGAGGAGGGCAACATTTTTCAAGAAATCCATCCTGGTCCAAAAATCTCTTCCTTCCTAGGACATGGCTGACCTAGATCTGCAGACAGATAGACCTGCTGAAGTGAGTAGTCTGGGAGACTTAAAACACGGCCTTACACTAAGATCACTTTGCATTTACTGCCCCTCTCTTGATCCCAGGGAACCTTCAATCCTTTCCCCTCTCTCCCTCAGCACCATACTCCATTATTCACATTAGCTGTCTACAGTGACCTGTTTAACTGAGTAAGTATTCAGCACCTTACTTCTCTATATGCCAGGTGTACTCAGCCTAGATCCAATTTTTAGCCTGAGATGAAGAAGGTTTTCATTATGATCTACCTGAAATAACTAGCAAGCATTTGCCAATTACCATGTAATGGAAATTCAGCACCAAGAGAGGCTTACAAAAGAAAACTTCCTCTAAAAAATTAAGCTGAAATCAAAACACTACTTTAGACCAGCAAAAAGATGTGATGGCTAATTTTCTGTGTCAACTTCACTGGCCATGGGGTGTCCAGGTTAAACAATATTTCTGGGTGGGTTTGTGAAGGTATTTCCATATGAGACCAGAGACCACATTGCCAACATCTGCTGGATCACAGAAAAAGCAAGAGAGTTCCAGAAAAACATCTACTTCTGTTTTATTGGCTGCGTCAAAGTCTTTGACTGTGTAGATCACAACAAACTGTGGAAAATACTTAAAGAGACGGGAATACCAGACCATCTCACCTGCCTTCTAAAAAACCTGTATGCAGGTCAAGAAGCAACAATTAGAACTGGACATGGAACAACAGACTGGTTCCAAATTGGGAAAGGAGTACTTCAAGGCTGTATATTGTCACCCTGCTTATTTAACTTATATGCAGAGTACATCATGAGAAATGCTGGGCTGGATGAAGCACAAGCTGGAATCCAGATTGCTGGGAGAAATATCAATAACCTCAGATATGCAGATGACACCACTCTTATGGCAGAAAATGAAGAGAAACTGAAGAACCTCTGGATAAAAGTGAAAGAGGAAAATGAAAAAGTTGGCTTAAAACTCAGCATTCAAAAAACAAAGATCATGGCATCCTGTCCCATCACTTCATGGCAAATAGATGGGGAAACAATGGAAACAGTGAGAGATTTTATTTTCTTGGGCTCCAAAATCACTGCAGATGGTGACCGCAGCCATGAAAGTGAAAGACACTTACTCCTTGGAAGAAACGTTATAACCAACCAAGACAGCATATTAAAAAGCAGAGACATTACTTTGCCAGCAAAAGTCCGTCTAGTCAAAGCTATGGTTTTTCCAGTAGTCATGTATGGATGTGAGAGTTGAACTATAATGCAAAACAGAAAAAGAGACACAGAAGTACAGAACAGACTTTTGAACTCTGTGGGACAAGGTGAGGGTGGGATGTTTCGAAAGAACAGCATGTATATTATCTATGGTGAAACAGATCACCAGCCCAGGTGGGATGCATGAGTCAAGTGCTCGGGCCTGGTGCACTGGGAAGACCCAGAGGAATCGGGTAGAGAGGGAGGTGGGAGGGGGGATCGGGATGGGGAATACGTGTAACTCTATGGCTGATTCATATCAATGTATGACAAAACCCACTGAAATGTTGTGAAGTGATTAGCCTTCAACTAACAAAAAAAAATTAAAAAAAAAAAAAAGAATTGATACTTTTGAACTGTGGTGTTGGAGAAGGCTCTTGAGAATCCCTTGGACTGCCAGGAGATCAAACCAGTCAATCCTAAAGGAAATCAGTCCTGAATATTCCTTGGAAGGACTGATGCTGAAGCTGAAGCTCCAATACTTTGGCCACCTAATGCAAAGAACTGACTCATTGGAAAAGACCCTGATGGTGGGAAAGATTGAAGACAGGAGCAGGGGACAACAGAGGATGAAATGGTTGGATGGCATCACCTATTCAAATAGACATGAGTTTGAACAAGATCCAGGAGATGGTGAAGGACAGGGAAACCTGGCACGCTGCAGTCTATGGGGATGCAAAGATTCAGACACAACTGAGAGACTGAACAAAAATAATCTTAATTTTTAAGAAAGATACCCAACTGACGCCTCTGGAATGTAAACAGGAATAAAATGAAATAGGTCCTGCCTATCACAATGTCCAGAATTTTCCATAAACTGCTGTGGTTGCCAAACTCCTGTTCTTTGTTAACCCCAAGTCAGACATGAGGCCAGAAAGCCTTCATGCAGCAGGCACAGAGACAGACTATGAGCAGCCAGGTAAACTGAAGAAATGATGAAAAGTATTGATTTTATAGATGCAAATATTAGGAAACTTAAAAGTTATATCTAGTGTGGGGGGAAGAACTTTAAACAATTGCATTTTTTTAAAGTAGACAAAACCGGGTCCATATATAGTAAAATCAATAGATAAATCCAATACACATTAATCTTCAGACTGCAATTGAGATTATTTTTCAAATAAGAATTCCACTGAGAACTTCCCTCATGGTCCAGAGGTTAAGAATCCACCGACTGACGCAGGAGACATGGGTTTCATCTCTGGTCCAGGAAGATCCCACATGCAGCAGGGCAACTCAGCCCATGCACCACAACTCAGCCAGTGCTCTAGAGCCTGGGAGCTGCAAGAATCACGCTGTACAGTGAAGACTTCCTTGCAACTAAAGAGAGCCCAAGCATAGCAAGAAGACCCAGCGCAACCATAAATAAATAATTTTTTTTAAAAAAGAATTTCATTTCATACCTACTAAGAGATACATAAGGGAATCTATAAAACAATACCACCACAAACCTGTTCAATTGCAAGGTGATAGTAATTTTCTGAGCTAATACAAAGCTACAGATATAATTCCAAGCTGTACACAGTAATGAAACACCATGAAATAAAATGACTGCTTGTTTCTCGTACACTTTTTCAGAATGCATTTGGCCATCTGCCCCCAGTATCCGTGATGTCGCTGGAAAAATAGGACAACAGCCAACAAAAGTCACGCCCATCGCCAGTTTCCTAGTGCAGCATTTCCTACCTGAAGAATGAGTTTCCAAGGGTCTTTCCTGGGAGAGGAGTAATTAACTCTGAGATCCAGAACTTACGGCTACTCCAGGCTTGATTATAAACATCTTTGGCTGTAGCTATGAACATTGTAATATTATCTTCAGGCATCTCAGGGACCTGGAGACTTCATAAAATGAGAGCTCTTCAGAGGTCAAGTGCAGCATAAATCTCCTTCAGCTTGCAGCACTTGTTCCAAAATGTAAGCTATTATAAATAATCCATGGAAAACTGACCCACGTGCTCAAATGACATTTGTTGAGGATTTAAACGTCTTTGCCATTGTAATTCAAGGAGGGTCTCAGTATAGTGAAGCAAAATGCACATATCAGAGACAGGAAGAACAAGAGTGACAGCTCTAGAAGATTGAAAAGAAAAAACTGGAGGGGAGGAGCCAAGATGGCGGAGGAGTAGGACGGAGAGACCACTTTCTCTCCTAGAAATTCATCAAAAAAATAACTGAACGCAGAGCAAACTTCACAAAACAACTTCTGATCGCTAGCTGAGGTCATCAGGCGCCCAGAAAAGCAGCCCATTGTCTTCGAAAGGAGGTAGGACAAAATATAAAAGATAAAAAGCGAAACAAAAGAGCTAAGGACGGAGATCCGTCCCGGGGAAGGGACTTAATAGAGGACGTTCCCAGACACCGGGAAACCCTCGCTCTGGCGGGCCTGGGGGAAGTGTTGGAATCTCAAGAGTTTGAATCTGACTGGGAGGGATACAATAAATAAAACCCACAGATTAAGAGCCTAAAAGCAACTCCCAGCAGAAAAGTACCCCAGACGCCCGCATCCGCCACCAGCAAGTGGGGACGGAACGGAGAGGAGCGGGCGGCATTACTTGGGGCAGGGTCCGGGCCTGAGCGCCCTGAGGACAATCAGAGGGAGCTTTTGTGAGTTGCCAACTTGAACTGTGGGACAGCAAAAGAGACAGAAAATTAACCGGCCCGAACACACTGCCGGCCGTTCGCAGAACAAAGGGACCGAGATTCTGGGCGGCCGAAGCCCGCCGGGAGGGTCGTGGCGAGACGGAGGGCGCGGGCGCCCGACCGGCGCGGGCGGGAGCTGCGGCTGGGGACGCGGAGGGCGGAGGGCGCACACGCCCGACTGGCGCCGGCGGAATCTGAGACTGGGACCGCGCAGGGCAGAAGACGCGCCGCACCCGGGGAGAGAGCGCCCGTCAAGCGCCTGGCTGCCTGGGCCGCTCGGGCGGCGTGGGGACGGAGCGCGGGCCCGGCTTTGTGTGCCGCGCTTTTGTGAATCGCCCGAGGGCTGGAGCCGCGCGCAGCGTGGCGCGCGCTTCAGACGGAGCAGCCCGGAGCCTGAGCAGCGCAGACCGAGAAAAGAGCGCAAGCCTCTCCCGGGAGCGCCGGTCCCTCCCCGCACAGCCCCTCGCCGCAGCGCGACGGAACTAGCTACCTGAATAAGAATCCACCTCCGCCCCCTGTGTCAGGGCGGAAATTAGGCACGGAAGAGAGACCGGCAACAGAACCCAAATAAACAAAGGGAACCGCTTCAGAAGGGACCGGTGTAACAGATTAAAATCCCTGAAGAAACCACGGACTGACTACACCGGAAGGGCCTGTAGATATCGAGAAGTGTAAGCTGGAACGAGGAGCTATCTGAAGCTGAGCCGAACCCACACTGACCGCAACAGCTCCAGGGAAACTCCTAGATATATTTTTTCTTTTTCTTTTTTTTTTCTTTTTTTCTTTTTTTTTTTTTTAAGTAAGGAAAAAAAAAAAATTTTTTTTCTTTCTTTTTTCTTGGTTCTCTTTTATTTTCCTTTAAAAATTCCTTATTACTCCCCCATTACTCCTTAACTTTCATTTTCATAGATTTTTACGATTTTTTTTAATTAGGCAAAACAATTTTTTTTCTCTTTCTTTTTTCTTTTTTTTTCTTCTTTTTTTCTTTTCTTTTTTCTTCTCTTCTATTTTCTTTTTCTTTTTCTCTTATTTCTTTTAAAGCCCTCTAGCACTCCTTTTACTACGCCTTAATTTTCATTTTCAATCCACTATAACCTTACAGAAGAAGGAGAAAGGGAAGAAAAAAAAAAAAAAAAAGAAGAGAAGCCCTATTTCTATACCAAACTTCATATATATTTCTAAAATTTCTTTTGTGTGTTTTGGTTTTTGTTTTTAATATAGTATTTTTAAGAGTCTAACCTCTACTCTAGATTTTTAATTTTTGTTTTTCAGTATATGATATAAATTGTGAACATTTAAGAATCCAATATTCAGCTCCCATTTTTATTCACGAGTGTGTTGATTATTCTCTCCCAATCTTGACTCTGTTTTCTACCTCAGAACACCTCTATTTCCTCCTTTCCCCTTCTCTTCCCAATCCAATTCTGTGAATCTTTGTGGGTGTCTGGGCTACGGAGAACACTCTGGGATCAGACAACTTCGTAGATCTGTCTCTCTCCTCTTGAGTCCCCCTCTTTCTCCTCCTGCCCATCTCTATCTCCCTCCTCCCTCTCCTCTTCTCCATGTAACTCGGTGAACCTCTCTGGGTATCCCTAACGGGGGAGAAACTTTCCACCATTAACATAGAAGTTTTATTATCAGTGCTGTATAGTTGGAGAAGTCCTGAGACTATAGGAAGAATAAAACTGAAATCCAGAAGCAGGAGACTTAAGCCCAAAACCTGAGAACACCAGAAAACTCCTGACTACATGAATCTTTAAGTAATAAGTGACCCTACAAAAGCCTCCATACCTGCAACGAAACCAACCACCACCCAAGAGCCAATAAGTTTTAGAGCACGACATACCACGCAAATTCTCCAGCAACGCAGGAACATTGCCCTGAACGTCAACATACAGACTGCCCAAGGTCACACCTAACACATAGACCCGTCTCAAAACTCATTACTGGGCACTCCATTGCTATCCAAAGAGAAGAAATCAAGATCCGCACACCAGAACACTGACGCAAGCTTCGCTAATCAGGAAACCTTGACAAGCCAATCGTCTGACCCCACCCACTGGGTAAAACCTCCACAATAAAAAGGAACCACAGACCTCCAGAATACAGAAAGCCCACTCCAGACACAGCAATCTAAACAAGATGAAAAGGCAGAGAAATACCCAACAGGTAAAGGAACATGAAAAGGGCCCACCAAGTCAAACAAAAGAGGAGGAGATAGGGAATCTACCTGAAAAAGAATTTAGAATAATGATAATAAAAATGATCCAAAATCTTGAAAGCAAAATGGAGGTACAGATAAATAGCCTGGAGACAAAGATTGAAAAGATGCAAGAAATGTTTAATAAAGATCTAGAAGAAATAAAAAAGAGTCAATTGAAAATGAATAATGCAATGAATGAGATCAAAAACACTCTGGAGGGAACCAAGAGTAGAATAACGGAGACAGAAGATAGGATAAGTGAGGTAGAAGATAAAATGGTGGAAATAAATGAAGCAGAGAGGAAAAAAGAAAAAAGGATCAAAAGAAATGAGGACAACCTCAGGGACCTCTGGGACAATGTGAAACGCCCCAACATTCGAATCATAGGAGTTCCAGAAGAAGAAGACAAAAAGAAAGGCCATGAGAAAATACTCGAGGAGATAATAGCTGAAAACTTCCCTAAAATGGGGAAGGAAATAGCCACCCAAGTCCAAGAAACACAGAGAGTCCCAAACAGGATAAACCCAAGGCGAAACACCCCAAGACACATATTAATCAAATTAACAAAGATCAAACACAAAGAACAAATACTAAAAGCAGCAAGGGAGAAACAACAAATAACACACAAAGGGATTCCTATAAGGATAACAGCTGATCTATCAATAGAAACCCTCCAGGCCAGAAGGGAATGGCAGGACATACTGAAAGTAATGAAAGAGAATAACCTACAACCTAGATTACTGTACCCAGCAAGGATCTCATTCAGATATGAAGGAGAATTCAAAAGCTTTACAGACAAGCAAAAGCTAAGAGAATTCAGCACCACCAAACCAGCTCTTCAACAAATGCTAAAGGATCTTCTCTAGACAGGAAATGCAGAAAGGTTGTATAAACGTGAACCCAAAACACCAAAGTAAATGACAACGGGACCACACCTATCAATAATTACCTTAAATGTAAATGGGTTGAATGCCCCAACCAAAAGACAAAGATTGGCTGAATGGATACAAAAACAAGACCCCTATATATGCTGTCTACAAGAGACCCACCTCAAAACAAGGGACACATACAGACTCAAAGTGAAGGGCTGGAAAAAAATATTTCACGCAAACGGAGACCAAAAGAAAGCAGGAGTCGCAATACTCATATCAGATAAAATAGACTTTCAAATAAAGGATGTGAAAAGAGACAAAGAAGGTCACTACATAATGATCAAAGGATCAATCCAAGAAGAAGATATAACAATTATAAATATATATGCACCCAACATAGGAGCACCGCAATATGTACGGGAAACACTAACGAGTATGAAAGAGGAAATTAATAGTAACACAATAATAGTGGGAGACTTTAATACCCCACTCACAACCATGGATAGATCAACTAAACAGAAAATCAACAAGGAAACACAAACCTTAAATGATACAATGGACCAGCTAGACCTAATTGATATCTATAGGACATTTCACCCCAAAACAATCAACTTCACCTTTTTCTCAAGTGCACACGGAACCTTCTCCAGAATAGATCACATCCTGGGCCATAAATCCGGTCTTGGAAAATTCAAAAAAATTGAAATCATTCCAGTCATCTTTTCTGACCACAGTGCAGTAAGATTAGATCTCAATTACAGGAAAAAAATTGTTAAAAATTCCAACATATGGAGGCTAAATAACACGCTTCTGAATAACCAACAAATCATAGAAGAAATCAAAAAAGAAATCAAAGTATGTATAGAAATAAATGAAAATGAAAACACAACAACCCAAAACCTATGGGACACTGTAAAAGCAGTGCTAAGGGGAAGGTTCATAGCATTACAGGCACACATCAAGAAACAAGAAAAAAGCCAAATAAATAACCTAACTCTACACCTAAAACAATTAGAGAAGGAAGAAATGAAGAACCCCAGGGTTAGCAGAAGGAAAGAAATCTTAAAAATTAGGGCAGAAATAAATGCAAAAGAAACTAAAGAGACCATAGCAAAAATCAACAAAGCTAAAAGCTGGTTTTTTGAAAAAATAAACAAAATTGACAAACCATTAGCAAGACTCATTAAGAAACAAAGAGAGAAGAACCAAATTAACAAAATAAGAAATGAAAAGGGTGAGATCACAACAGACAACACTGAAATACAAAGGATCATAAGAGACTACTACCAGCAGCTCTATGCCAATAAAATGGACAACTTGG
Source organism: Muntiacus reevesi (assembly GCF_963930625.1). Lineage (NCBI taxonomy): Eukaryota > Metazoa > Chordata > Mammalia > Artiodactyla > Cervidae > Muntiacus > Muntiacus reevesi. The sequence continues at coordinate 161,732,124 of NC_089250.1, read as the reverse complement.
ATGAAATGGACAAATTCTTAGAAAAGTATAACTTTCCAAAACTGAACCAGGAAGAAATAGAAGATCTTAACAGAGCCATCACAAGCAAGGAAATCGAAACTGTAATCAGAAATCTTCCAGCAAACAAAAGCCCAGGACCAGATGGCTTCACAGCTGAATTCTACCAAAAATTTAGAGAAGAGCTAACACCTATCTTACTCAAACTCTTCCAGAAAATTGCAGAAGAAGGTAAACTTCCAAACTCATTCTATGAGGCCACCATCACCCTAATTCCAAAACCAGACAAAGATGCCACAAAAAAAGAAAACTACAGGCCAATATCACTGATGAACATAGATGCAAAAATCCTTAACAAAATTCTAGCAAACAGAATCCAACAACATATTAAAAAAATCATACACCATGACCAAGTGGGCTTTATCCCAGGAATGCAAGGATTCTTTAATATCCGCAAATCGATCAACGTAATACACCACATTAACAAATTGAAAGATAAAAAACATATGATTATCTCAATAGATGCAGAGAAAGCCTTTGACAAAATTCAACACTCATTTATGATTAAAACTCTCCAGAAAGCAGGAATAGAAGGAACATACCTCAACATAATAAAAGCTATATATGACAAACCCACAGCAAGCATCACCCTCAATGGTGAAAAATTGAAAGCATTTCCTCTGAAATCAGGAACAAGACAAGGATGCCCACTCTCACCACTACTATTCAACATAGTGTTGGAAGTTTTGGCCACAGCAATCAGAGCAGAAAAAGACATAAAAGGAATCCAGATAGGAAAAGAAGAAGTGAAACTCTCGCTGTTTGCAGATGACATGATCCTCTACATAGAAAACCCTAAAGACTCTACCAGAAAATTACTAGAGCTAATTAATGAATATAGTAAAGTTGCAGGATATAAAATTAACACACAGAAATCCCTTGCATTCCTATACACTAACAATGAAAAAACAGAAAGAGAAATTAAGGAAACAATACCATTCACCATTGCAACAAAAAGAATAAAATACTTAGGAGTATATCTACCTAAAGAAACAAAAGACCTATACATAGAAAACTATAAAACACTGATGAAAGAAATCAAAGAGGACACAAACAGTTGGAGAAACATACCGTGTTCATGGATTGGAAGAATCAATATTGTCAAAATGGCTATTCTACCCAAAGCAATCTATAGATTCAATGCAATCCCTATCAAGCTACCAACAGTATTTTTCACAGAACTAGAACAAATAATTTCACAATTTGTATGGAAATACAAAAAACCTCGAATAGCCAAAGTAATCTTGAGAAAGAAGAATGGAACTGGAGGAATCAACCTGCCTGACTTCAGACTCTACTACAAAGCCACAGTCATCAAGACAGTATGGTACTGGCACAAAGACAGAAATATAGATCAATGGAACAGAATAGAAAGCCCAGAGATAAATCCACGAACCTATGGACAGCTTATCTTTGACAAAGGAGGCAAGGATATACAATGGAAAAAAGACAATCTCTTTAACAAGTGGTGCTGGGAAAACTGGTTAACCACTTGTAAAAGAATGAAACTAGAACACTTCCTAACACCATACACAAAAATAAACTCAAAATGGATTAAAGATCTAAATGTAAGACCAGAAACTATAAAACTCCTAGAGGAGAACATAGGCAAAACACTCTCCGACATAAATCACAGCAAGATCTTCTATGACCCACCTCCCAGAATATTGGAAATAAAAGCAAAAATAAACAAATGGGACCTAATGAAAATTAAAAGCTTTTGCACAACAAAGGAAACTATAAGTAAGGTGAAAAGACAGCCCTCAGATTGGGAGAAAATAATAACAAATGAGGAAACAGACAAAGGATTAATCTCAAAAATATACAAGCAACTCCTGAAGCTCAATTCCAGAAAAATAAACGACCCAATCAAAAAATGGGCCAAAGAACTAAACAGACATTTCTCCAAAGAAGACATACAGATGGCTAACAAACACATGAAAAGATGCTCAACATCACTCATCATCAGAGAAATGCAAATCAAAACCACAATGAGGTACCATTACACGCCAGTCAGGATGGCTGCTATCCAAAAGTCTACAAGCAATAAATGCTGGAGAGGGTGTGGAGAAAAGGGAACCCTCTTACACTGTTGGTGGGAATGCAAACTAGTACAGCCACTATGGAAAACAGTGTGGAGATTTCTTAAAAAACTGGAAATAGAACTGCCATATGACCCAGCAATACCACTTCTGGGCATACACACTGAGGAATCCAGATCTGAAAGAGACACGTGCACCCCAATGTTCATCGCAGCACTGTTTATAATAGCCAGGACATGGAAGCAACCTAGATGCCCATCAGCAGATGAATGGATAAGGAAGCTGTGGTACATATACACCATGGAATATTACTCAGCCGTTAAAAAGAATTCATTTGAATCAGTTCTAATGAGATGGATGAAACTGGAGCCCATTATACAGAGTGAAGTAAGTCAGAAAGATAAAGAACATTACAATATACTAACACATATATACGGAATTTAGATAGATGGTGGCGATAACCCTATATGCAAAACAGAAAAAGAGACACAGAAATACAGAACAGACTTTTGAACTCTGGGGGAGAACGTGAGGGTGGGATGTTTTGAAAGAACAGCATGTATATTATCTATGGTGAAACGGACCACCAGCCCAGGTGGGATACAAGAGTCAGGTGCTCGGGCCTGGTGCACTGGGAGGACCCTGAGGAGTCGGGTGGGGAGGGAGGTGGGAGGGGGGATCGGGATGGGGAATACATGTAACTATATGGCTGATTCATGTCAATGTATGACAAAACCCACTGAAATGTTGTAAAGTGATTGGCCTCCAACTAATAAAATAATATTAAAAAAAAAAAAAAAAAAAAAAAAAAAAACTGATTATGCATTTAGAGAAGGTTAGTCAATGTGTTCTTCATGGAACTTAAAGTCCAGGTAGAAAGGACTACTTCCCTCCTCTATACTGGATGAAGTCTTGCAGAAAGTAGCTTGAAAAGGACCCCTGATGACATGTTGCATGCTAAGTTGCTCCAATTATGTCCGACTCTTTGCGATCCCATGGACTGTAGCCCACCAGGCTCCTCTGTCCATGGGATTCTCTAGGCAAGAGTACTGGAGTGGGTTGCCATGCCCTCCTCCAGGGGATCTTCCCGACCCAGGGATTAAACCCACGTTTCTTATGCCTCCTGCATGGCAGGGGGATTCTTTACCACTAGTGCCACCTGGGAAGCCTGATGACATGTTACACTTCAAGAAAACATCATTGGCACTCTTAACAAATGCAGTTGCTGTTTCTCTAGACCTTGGCTTCCCTGAGCCCTCCTTACCATATTTCAACTTATGTTCAAATCACCACTGACCATTCTCCATGTCCTACTGTATCTTTTAAAATCCTCATTAGCTTTCCAGTGAGGAGATCCTATTGGGTCTGTTCTCTGTGCTGAGATATTTTATATTCAGATATTTTATATCAGGACAACATTCTTTCAAAGCTGGTTGGTGCATTATATTTTTGACTGATGCAGCTCTAAGCTTCTGTCTTTCATTTGCCTGGCCTGACAGTTTAATTGTCAGCTCTTCTTCCAAATGCAACTGATCAGGGTTTCTCACTGGAGGATTCCATAATTGGTTAGGATATACCTCAGTAATTTTAACTCCCTACCTCACCTCCTGTTGTAGAAAAATTCATAAACCGCTCAAGAGCTCTAAACAGTCCTGTATTCACCGTGCCGCCTTCTTTACTATAAGGATGAACAGCATCGCTCCAGTCCGTTTAACTCCCATCAGTGACACATCTTGAGATTCACGCTCTAGGTAGAGCCCTTATCTTCCACTTCACACGCACGGCCTGCTTAATGGCGAGCTGAGCTTTCTGCCCGAAGTTATTAAGTGACTTGTTTACCTTCACACTTCTGAAGAAATGATCCAGTATTTTGCTCAGGTGCCAATCGCATCCCAAGAAACCTTTTTTTCCCCCCTTTGAATGTAGAATGTTTCTCTTCTGATTGAATTCAGACTATTATCAGCGGAATACCAACAAAGTTTGGAGCAAGATGTTGAAGAGATATGGAAAGCATCCAGAAGAAAGTAATGAAAATAAATAAAAGGTTGCAAAACAAAACTGATAAAAGGATAAGTGAACTGATACAAAAAGTCTGAGGATGAATCCCATATGCTACCTGGTTCACCAGTGCAAAAATGTTGTGTGCTTATGGACATTCATTTACATAAACCACTTAGTGTCTGTTCAGAGGTCTCTCTGCCCCAGGTCTATAACACTGTTGTTATCAATCGTAAAGATGGATTGATGTATGCACACTACCATATATAAAATATGATAATTAATGAAGACCTACTGTACAGTACAGGAAGCTCTACTCAATATTCTGGAATGACCTATATGGGAAAATCATCTTAAAAGGAGTGGATATATTACATGCATAACTGATTCAGTTTGCTGTGCAACATTGTAAATCAACCATACCCCAATAAATGATTTTTTTAAAAATTTTTAAAAAACCTTAAAGATGAAGTGGATTCTCCTGAGATTATATTAGTGTACCAACTGTGTTGGAGGTTCGGTGGCAATGTGATTGTTACTCTCAAGAGTAATAATAATTATTTTTATAATTTTTAAAATTTTTATAATTTAACATTTTTAAATGTTACAAATTTAATGTTCTAAATTTAGAAGTTAATAATTATAAATTATGTCAAATAGACTATCAATAATAATTACAGTTTAGAATTAAAAGATGATATGGTGTCATGTTTTGCAAATATTTTCTCCTGGCATGACTTGCTTTCCATTTTCTCGACAGTGTCTTTCTAAAAGTATACGTTTTAATTTTGATGAAGTCAGTTTATCATTTTTTTTCTTCATAGTTATGTTTCTTGGAATTGGTTGTTTATATCAAGATTTACAATAATAACTGGGGCTTTCCTGGTGGCTCAGATGGTAAAGAATCCACCTGGATTGCAGGAAACCCACGGTCAATCCCTGGGCTGGGAAGATCCCTAGAGAAGAGAATGGGTATCCACTCCAGTATTCTTGCCTGGAGAATTCTATGGACAGAGGAGCCCAGTGGGCTACAGTCCATGGGGGTCACTAAGAGTCAGACACGACTTTCACTTTTCATAATAATAATTGAGCTTCCCAGGTGGCACTAGAAGCCACCTGTCAATGCAGGAGACTCAGGTTAGCAACCCACTCCAGTATTCATGCCAGGAGAATCCCTGGCATAATAATAATAATGACATAATTACTTAATATATGATATATATTATAGATATATTATATACAAATATATTATAGATATGTATTATATAGGTACTATATGATATATAATATAGATATTTATGTAGTATTGTTTCCTACTATCCATTATATATGATTTATTTTGTTTTTATTATATATTATTTATAATTATAAAATAAGATATATAATGTATAACATTTTATTATCATAAAGCCAAAATTATTATTTTTGTACAAGTTTATGTCTCAAATTAACTGTGCCCAATCATTAAGATAAATGGATATAGAAATGCAAATTCATGTGCCAATATGCATGAATACAAGCCTCTAAAAATGTATGATTGTTTTTCATTGCTTTAGGTGTTAGCGTGTTGCCTTGTCAGATTAACATTGCTGCAGAATTTAAATTCTAAGCATCATTAAAAGTATACTCAAGTGCTTGCTCACCTTTAGCTCACAGTTTAGAAAAAAGCATTATGATCAAATACTGTTGTTACACAAAAAATACACACAAAGCACAACTATTGAACAAAACATCACTCTTTAATAGCATCACCCTAAGTGCTGGGCCTCAACTCAATGTAGCAAATTGTGTTGTAACAATAAAATAATAATGGTTGCCATCCTAGAATTGCCAAACATTTATGACTTTGAATGTATTTTACCATCTGAAATAATAATTATCCTCATTTTCTACATGGTAACCTTCATTCCATGTTAAGTACTTAAAATTCAAACTCTCTGCTACCAATTACTGCACTTGTCTTTGGCAACATCAAGTTTAGAAGGCAAGAAAAATATGTTTGAAGGACTCAGCCAGGTTTTAGGGATAGAAAGGGAGGCTATAAATACATCTTTGTTTCCTCCACCAAAATACTACTTTTCTGTAAACTTCTTAACTTGAGAATTTCATTTTTTAAATGGCTTAGCAGGTCAGCTTTAGCATTATTAAGTGACTGTGGCCCCACTACCGGGCAGAATACTTGGGTACTCTGACACACAGGGGCTGAAAGGAAGGAAGCACAGATGAAACAGCTGAATGCTTTGGAAAGAGCAGGGGCTCAGGGCCGAGAGAATGAGTTTATTAAGTGAACTCACATTACTACGTTTACAAACATCCTACCTCTTGCCTTGTCTCCTCGTCTGCAAGCTGAAGCTCACATCTACCTTGTGCAGCTAGGTCAGAAATCTATACAGCAAACATCACACATCTGGAAAATAGCTCCCCAATTTAATGTTAGTTCCCTCCTTCCAGCTCCCTATCTTCAAAGTTCTTACAACCACGGGGGGAGGAAAGATTATGATAGATAGAAAAAAGTTTCAGGTAAACCTCTACCTTCTATCAAAACATGTTCAGGTAAATTAACTACTTAAAGACTTGAAGTCACTAAAAGTAACTAGAAAAAAATCAAGGTTGCAATCATTCTTGATTTAGAATGATCTTATCTTTCTAGAATTAGAAAGTCTCTTCTCAAGCTGAATAGGAAAAGTAAAACTAAAAAAAAAAAAATGTATACAATTGACCCTGTAAAAATAAATACTAGGCTTCCCATGTAGCTCAGCTGGTAAAGAATCCGCCTGCAATGGGGGAGACCTGGGTTATTTTCACAGGCACAATTTTAAATTCTCGAAGTCAAAACATAAAAAGCAAACTGGGAAAAAATATCTGCTTTACAAATGACAAAGAGCTAATTTAGTATATAAAATGCTCTTCAAAAGCAATGATAAAAAGATGAACACCTTTTAGGGAAAAAATGAGCAAAGGACAGAAAAGGTAATCCACTCAACATCCAACAAATATTTGAGCTCCTTCTTCTGTGTGTCAAGCACTCTTCCAAGAATGGAAGAGAGAAAAGAAACAAAACTGATGAACATCTCAACCTGTATGAGCTGATCTTCTAGTAAACACAGAATAAATACAAGTGGGAAAATAAAAACCTAAGCAAGTCAGGGAATGTAAATTATAATGAGTTCCCACTTCTCTTGGCAAAGATTAAAATATTGTGTAGAGACCAGTAGAATAAAATGTTATAGAACCTTAAAAGACTGCACACTAATTTCCCCAAAATTCCTGTCCTAAGGAAATCTATAAAGATACAGGCCTGAGGACATACAATTTATAAAAAAACTGAAAATAACCCAAACATTTACCTAGATGTTGATTCTATAAATTACAGACAGTCCATACAATGAAATGCAATGCAAGCATTAAAAAAACCATAGCATTAACAAAGTATGTCCACAAAAAGCGGGTTTCAAAAGTATGTATATTACATGGTACAATGTCTGTGTTTAAATATATGTGTGTACATTCAGATATCTTTAAGCATAAAAAAGAATCTTGAATGATTATACTTAAAAATATTAACAGCAGGGACTTCCCTGTTGGCCCAGTGGTTAGGAATCTGCCTACCAATGCAGAAGAAGGTTCGATCCTTGGTCCAGGAAGATCTCACATGCCTCAAAGCAACAAAGCCCACTCGCAGCAACTACTGAGCCCACACGCCTAGTGCCACGCTCTGCAACAAGAGAGGGCATGGCAATTTAGAAGCCCGTGCCCCTCAATGAGGGAGTAGCCCCCACTTGTGACAATTAGAAAAAGCCCGCACACAGAAATGAAGACCCAGTGTAGCCAATAAGTAAATAAAATATTAACAGCAGATATCTTTGGATGGAGAGCTGACAGGTGTTTTTATGATCAAACAACTCTATAACTATTTGCACTGGAATTTTTTTAAACGTAAAAAAAAAAAAGATGGACAACAGCCAACAGCACACACTTTCCTGGAAGAACTACACTCAGAGCAGAGAGAGTCCACTATGTAGTCTGAAGCACCAATACCCAGACGTGCCATATCCCTCTCCTCTTTTTGGCAAGCAAAAGATGCCTTCCTTTGCCATAACCGATTCATGGGAAACACCAGACTTTGGGGACAACAGAAGAGTTTGTGCTCTCAATAAGATTTCCAACTGGAAGAAAAAGATCCCCCAGAGAGCCAGCCAGTCAAGTTAAGTGAATATATAGTACCTGCGAAAACAGCTCTCCACTCCTGGCCATTAAATATTCACCACATGGACCATAAGGGCCCGAGTAATTGAAACTGGAATGGCTTTTTATCCATGGCACTCAATTTTTAATATATAAAATCCAGCTCTAAAACCCCATTTATGGAAATCTGTCACAGCTAAATTACAGATCTCACAGTAGTCAGGGAGCATCTGTGCTCTCAGTCTCTTTAACCAGGAAGCAATAAAATTAATTATTTTTATTTCAAACTCATTTAACTTTCTGTCACCAGCAGTAACATTTATACCACGTTCAGGAGTTCTTTCAGGGTTATCAGTGTTTCTGCCGAGGCTCTTCCCATTTCCATTTATCATCAACATAAAGCCCTTTTAGCTCCAAAAATATGCATATCATATTCATAACTAAAGCATTTTTTAATGGCTCTTCTGACCCACCTCATTAACAGTGTAAAATTCACTGGTCAAATACATATCATTAGCTAGTGAACTACTTATCCTTTTTGAAAAGCCATATATATACAAAGGATTTAATTCAAGGGTGACTTTTTTTTATTCTCCCAAATGGTACTGCTGCTGTGCTTGGTAACATGCTTGATAGTATGCTAGAAAAGAGAATTATTAGACAGCAGCAACATAAATAAAAAAGAGGGGAGGAAAGCAAAAGAGATGGCTTCCCCCCCATTTCCACCCATGCGAAGTACATGGTCTTCGCACTGCGTTCCACCGCGTGCTTGGCTTCTGCAAGGAGACACACCTGCACCGGAAGTGGGAGGAGCTGGAGTTGCCCCTCTTCTCGCGAGCAAACTCGAGAGAGCAGAGTCTGCGCGACAGACCAGGGTAAACTAAGCTGATACCCGAACGTGCCTGACGTCCTCCTCACCAGCTCTCGCCTCAAAATTTGTTAACTCTGCGATACCTGGGGGAGGCAGGTTGGAGCTGGGAGACCTGGTCTCTGGTCCAAGCTGGGGCACGTGTCCAAGGATGTGATCTTGTTCTGTGGGCCTCGGTTTCCTTATCTGTCAAAGGAGAGGACCGGATCCAGATGCAAACTGGGATTTTTTTTCCTACCAACAAATTGTGGCAAGTCCAAAGCTACGCCTAAGATCTCCTCAAATTTTCAGAGTGGTGGGAATTTGGGGGCCACATTCCTGGGGTCACCTCTGGCTTGGAGCTTCTGCACCAGATCAGCCCCGATGGGGATTTCTGAACGTGCCTTCTGTAGCTCTGCCGACTGGCCAAGACTGAGAACCGCGGCCTGGAAGAGTCACCGCAGGCTTTCCTAGCCTCGGCAGCAGGAGCTTGACTGATTCTTGATTTATTGAATTCATTGTTCAAAAAGATGTGGGAAGAAAAAAAAAGTTTGTCATAATGACCCGGATTAAAGACAATTCTCTTGAAGGAAGATGAGAGAACAAGAAAAAGACCTTCCAGGCAGCATCAAATGCAGAAATAGAGGTGGCTGCCTTCATGTCACTTAGCAGAGGCTCCAGGAACTGGTCTGCCCACGTGGTCTGAAGGAGAGGACAGCGAAAATAAGCCTGGAAATGCCTTAGCTGCTTCTCTGATCACTCCCCCAGCTCAGACCATCCCAGTGGTTCCTCCTTTGCCTGGAAAGACCCCAGTTTGCAAATAGTATTCAGGATTTCTCCCAGGTTTCTCTCTCCTGCCTGATACCGTGCCCCCGATCCCATGCAACTATTGTTTTCAAGAATCCTCCTGTGTTAAAACTTTGAAAAGTCATGCTGGTCTCTAACTTATCACAAGGTCTGGAAAAGAGAAACAGCGCACACGGCGATACTGAGTTCACATGAAGATACGATCATCTTCTGTCCTTTCTTGGGAAAACTCAGAAGAAACTAGGAAGGAAACTGGTCCAAATATCAGCTCACAAGGAAAATGCCCCACAAGGAAATAGCACTCTCAAAATAGGATGATCTGAGGAGAGTTTATGTACAAAGGTGCTACTTATACAAAGGTGTGGCTAAGGCAACCAAAAGGGGTAGTGTAAGAGCAACTGAGCTGAAGGACCGAGGAGAGGGAGCTGTAACTGGATATACATGTATTTTGTATATTCTAGCATATGTAATATATGTACATACAATTTTTACATTTTATAAATATGTTATATTTATATCAATTTTATAAATTTTCATTATGTAATATACAATTATTTTATAATATAATACACAAAACACTATTATATGTGCTATATATTCCTCCATATTCATTATGTATATATTTGTAGGGCTTCTCAGGTGGCTCAGTGATAAAGAATCCTCCTGCCAATGCAGGACACATAGGAGACATAGGTTCAATCCCTGGGTCGGGAAGATCTTTTAAAGAAGAAATGGCAACCCACCCCAATATTCTTGTCTGGAAAATTCCAGGGACTGAGGAGCCTGGCGAGCTACAGTCCATGGGGTGGCAAAGGGTCAGACAAGACTGAGCTTGCGCGCACGTGTGCGCACACACACACACACACACACACACACACACACACACACACACACAGAGTATACATATATGTACAGGTACAAACATATTCTTGCTCAAAACAGACTCACCTACTTAGTGCTAACCTGGAAACCATGGTGTTATCTGATATTACCCATCACCAACACCTGAAGCAACAAATTTCATGACTTAGCCATTTCACACGGATCAACCCCACCTGGAGATTCAAACCTCAAATATAAATATTTTGGACATAAGAATGGATAGAACATTCTTTGTTAATCCTAAGTGACTGATTGGTGTACTGATTTCCTGTTTATTATTTAAATACCAATATAAGATAGTACAAAAGCATATAGACTTCCTTGAAAACTGTGAGCAACATGACATCAATAGTCACATCCTTTGATCAAGGTGAGTCAAGAATACCTTGATATAATCTTAAAAGTAGAACGACAGTAACTGCCTGCCCATACATTGTCAGAGCTGGGAGTCTGTCCAGATCAGCCATATATAAAGCCATCTGTGTATCACCCTTGTTGTTGCTGTTTGGTTACCAAGTTGTGCCCGACCCTAAGTAAAGACTTTTGAGTTTTCATGATGATGCTGCTGAATTCATGGCTCTAAAAGACACTAATCGAAATATATCACTCCTCCTTGTCATTCTCTATTTACATTTAAACTACCTATAAAAGAGATAAAAATTCCATTTCCAGGCTGAAATTTTCCTGACTTTCAGATCTAAATATTTAATTGCCTGCTAGAACTTTGCCCCTTCCCTTTCCATTTTCCTTTCCACACAGGCTGCAGTTGATTCCTTATGTCTCTTCCACTCGACTGTAAGCTCCCCAAGGACAAGGAACTTCCCCCCAACCATCATCACCCCAGCACCCTCCTGGGTGCAGCACATATAACAGAAGTCTTAACAAACATTTGCTTGATTAAACTTGATTCCTAAACTTTCCTTCTCCAAAGGAGAAAATGACCACAATGTTGTATATGAAATATAACACAAGCCGCCTATTAGAAATCTCAAAGTGGACACAGCTCTGCAAACAAGAGGGTGGAGAAAAGAATGTTAAAGTCAGTACTTTCTTGAAAACAATAATGGGCTATTTCACCCGGAAAGGGAAACCTAAGCATCTTTAAAAAGTGCAACCATTATAAGAAAGAAAAAGCAAACCAGAGATGGGGAGAATATACTTGCAAAACACGTATCAGATAAAGGACTAGTATCCAAAATATACAAAGAACTTGTAAAATTTAACAGTAAGAAAACAAAAGTAAACAATTTAAAAATGGACAAAAGATCTAGATATCTCACCAGAAAAACTATACAGAAGGCAAATAAGCATATAAAAAGATGTTCCACATTGTATGTCATTGGAGATGTGCAAATTAAAACAACAATTCAATACAGCTACACAACAATCAGAAAGACCAAAATCCAACACACTGACACCACCACATGCTGACAAGGGTGTCAGCAACAGGACACAGCAAGAGTGTGGAGCAACAGGAACCCTCTCATCCGCTACTGGTGGGAATGCAAAATGATAGAGACTATTTGGAAGACAGTTGGGCAGTTCCTTACTCTTACCACACAATCCAACAATCTTGCTCCTTGATATTTATCCAAATGAGTTGAAAACACGTCCGCACAAAGACCTGCACTCAAATGTTTGTAGCAGCCTAATTCATGATTGCCAATAATTGGCGCAACAAAGATGTCCTTCAATAAGTTAATAGGTAAGCTGTGATACACTGAATAATACCCGCAATAAAAAGAAATGAACTGTCAAGCCACAAAAAGACATGGAAGGACCTTAAAATGTATATTGCTAAGTCAAAAAGACAGATTGGAAAGGCTCCATGTTATATGATTCCAACTTGTAACTACATTCTGTTAACAGCAAAACTATAGAGACAGTGGTTAAAAGGAGTTTAAGAGGAAGAAAGAGTGATGGAGCACTGGGCAATAGTTTTAAGGCAATAAAACTATACTGTATGATGCTGTAATGGTAGATATGTGTCATTTTGCATTCATCAAAACCATCAGAACTATAAAACAAAGAGTCCGGATGTAAAATTCGGACTTTAGCTAATAATATATCAATACTGGTTCACCAATTGTTATAATGTACCACTTAACACAAGAGGTTAATAATAAGGGAAACTGGGGCATAGGTGGGCAGTGTGGGGGAGCATAATATGCGAACTCTGATCTTCAGCTCTAATTTTTCTATAAGTTCAAAACTTCTCTAAAAAATAAAGTTTATTCTATCCCTCCCAGCCAGATTCAAACTCCGAGACTCAAACACTTCCCCCAGGCCCGCCAGTGCGGGGGTTTCCCGGTGTCTGGGAACGTCCTCTATTAAGACCCTTCCCGGGACGGATCTCCGTCCTTAGCTCTTTTGTCTCACTTTTTATCTTTTATATTTTGTCCTACCTCCTTTCGAAGACAATGGGCTGCTTTTCTGGGCGCCTGGTGACCTCAGCTAGCGATCAGAAGTTGTTTTGTGAAGTTTGCTCTGCGTTCAGTTATTCTTTTGATGAATTTCTAGGAGAGAAAGTGGTCTCCCCGTCCTACTCCTCCGCCATCTTGGCTCCTCCCCTAACACATGAAAAGATGCTCCACATCGCTCATTATCAGAGAAATGCAAATCAAAACCACAATGAGGTACCATTACACGCCAGTCAGGATGGCTGCTATCCAAAAGTCTATAAGCAATAAATGCTGGAGAGGGTGTGGAGAAAAGGGAACCCTCTTACACTGTTGGTGGGAATGCAAACTAGTACAGCCACTATGGAAAACAGTGTGGAGATTTCTTAAAAAACTAGAAATAGAACTGCCATATGACCCAGCAATACCACTTCTGGGCATACACACTGAGGAATCCAGATCTGAAAGAGACACGTGCACCCCAATGTTCATCGCAGCACTGTTTATAATAGCCAGGACATGGAAGCAACCTAGATGCCCATCAGCAGACGAATGGATAAGGAGGCTGTGGTACATATACACCATGGAATATGACTCAGCCGTTAAAAAGAATTCATTTGAATCAGTTCTAATGAGATGGATGAAACTGGAGCCCATTATACAGAGTGAGGTGAGCCAGAAAGATAAAGAACATTACAGTATACTAACACATATATACGGAATTTAGAAAGATGGTAACGATGGCCCTATATGCAGGGCAGAAGAAGAGACGCAGAAGTACAGAACAGACTTTTGAACTCTGTGGGAGAAGGGGAGGGTGGGATGTTTCGAAAGAACAGCATGTATATTATCTGTGGTGAAACAGACCACCAGCCCAGGTGGGAGGCATGAGTCAAGTGCTCGGGCCTGGTGCACTGGGAAGATCCAGAGGAATCGGGTGGAGAGGGAGGTGGGATGGGAGACCGGGATGGGGAATTCGTGTAACTCTATGGCTGATTCACATCAATGTATGACAAAACCCACTGAAAAATAAAAAAATAAAATAAAAAATAAATAAATAAATAAATAAAAATAAATAAAATAAAGTTTATTCATTACTTTTTTAAAAGGAGTAGGACCAGAGAAGCTGTGTTTTCAAAGTCCCTCATCCATGGAGCTAATCTCTTCCCAATGCACCCAAACACACTTGTGACCACATCACAGAGTTGAAGAAAAGTATTAGAAGGCCAAGTAGAAGGGACTTACTTTAGACTGTCCTTCTCTAACTTCAATAACTAAGCCTTCCTGGGAGGGGTCTCCCCAGAGCCAGGTGGGACTGAATGCCTCGAGCGAGCAGGATGGAGAATGAAATGGTTACTGATGTTGTGGCTAGAAGTACCAGGGTAGGAAACTTGGATGACCTGTATCTCTTCTAAGACAAGAGCATTCAAGCCCTTTACCTCTCAGCATTTTTTTCTCTTTGGATTTTCTAATACATATGTGTGTGTTTAGTCTCTTTAGTCATGTCTGACTCTTTGCGACCCCATGGACTGCAGCCCGCCAGTTTCCTCTGTCCATGGGATTCTCCAGGCAAGAGTACTGGAGTCGGTTGCCATTTCCTCCTCCAGGTGATCTTCCTGACCCAGGGATTGAACCTGCGTCTCTCACATCTCCTGCATTGACAGGCAGGTTCTTTACCACCAGTGCCACCTAGGTAGCCCTCTAATATACATAAGCCTTCCTTTTATTACTTACAATATGACTATTCCTTTTCCTGTTACCTAGAGAAAGAACTTTCTGGACTCCTCAAAACAGCAGCATACTGGTTAGGGATGTGGGCCTGGAGACAAAGAAACTTGAGTATGGGGATTTCCCTACTGATCCAGTGGCTAAGACTCCACGCTACCAAGGCAGAGGGCTTAGGTTAGATCCCTAGTCAGGGAACTAGATCCCACATGACACAACTAAAGATCCTGCATGCTGGAACTAAGGGCCAGGGCAGTCAAATAAGTAAATAAATAAACTTGAGTCTGAAACTAGAGTTCAGTAACTCTGCCATTTTCTAGTTGTGCAACCATGTAGAATTTACTTAACTACCTTGCCTATAAGATGAATTCATCATGATGCCTCCATCAGAGGAGGGAAATGAGATAATAATGCATGTAAAGAACTGAGTCCAACAACAGTTTAGAAGCAACAGCATAATAAGTAGAAGCTATTGTATTTATTATTCCAAATCCTATACTTGTTCCCCAGTGCCATGAAGCCTCTCTGCAGCTGACAGATGGTAATGATTAATGCTGGAAAACAATCAAAGATATTATGGTCTCTGATGCCGTCACTTCTATCTCACAGCAAATGAATCTCATACTATGCTAACTCTTCAGTCCATCACTTCTAAGTTACCTGAAACTACACTTCTCAAATTCTATACTTCTATATATTCCATAGTCAAACCTCCATCTGGCAAAATCTATATTTAATCTGTCTTCCCATTTATACCTAGTAGTTGTTATCCAGTCATTAAGTCACACCCAACTCTTTGTGACCCCACGGACTGCAGCCCACCAGGTTTCCCTGTCCTTCAGTATTTCCTGGAGTTTGCTCAAACTCATGTCCATTGAGTCAGTGATGCTATCTAACCATCTCATCCTCTGCCACCCTCTTTTCCTTTTGCCTTCAATCTTTCCCAGCATCAGGGTCTTTTCCAATGAGTCAGTTCTTCGCATCAGGTGGCCAAAGTACTGGAGCTTCAGCTTCAGCATCAGTCCTTCCAACGTATATTCAGGGTTGATTTCCTTTAGGATGGACTGGCTTGATCTCCTTGCAGTCCCAGGGACTTTCAAGTCCAAGGGACTTCTCTAGCACTACAATTCAAAAGCATCAGTTCTCTGGCACTCAACCTTCTTTATGATCCACCTTTCACATCTGAACATGACTATAAGTCATAGCTTTGACTATATGGACTTTCGTCAGCAAAATGATATCTTTGCTTTTTCATATGATATCTAGGTTTGTCATAACTTTTCCTTTCAAGGAGCAAGTATCTTTTAATTTTGCTTATACCTTGTAGTAGCCACCTCAATCTATTTGAATAAAATCAGTAAATGTATATAATGTATAAAGTGTGTCAATAAAAAACAACTACAATAACCCCCTCAAATGTTATGAGAAATGTTTACCCCGAGCAAAATGACAGAGGTAATTTTGTTTGCAAAGGTAAATTTGTTCTCAACTTGTCCCTTTTTCGGGGGCCCTCTCTCCCTCACCAGAGCCCTATCGAGGCTAGATGCCTTGATGAAGTGGTAGCTGATAAATGTTTAAAATGCTGGACTTTCTGGAGATATCTGCTCATAAATAGGGCATTCTTAAGAACCAGAGGAGCCTTTGCATTTTAAGGGAATGATTAAGGATTTTAAGGAATCTAGCTCTTTAGTTCCTGCTTGGGAAACATCTGGGACAAGAAAACTTTTCTGGTATTTTCTATATCCTGCCAACATGATTGTCTGTCTAAGGTCAACCTGTAAAATTTCACCAAAGTGTCTTAAAAGCCCAAGCCACCATAGCTAGGTTCACAAAAATTTCATTCCAGAACCATAACACTGAAAATCTTCCCAAGATATCATCAAATTAGTTCTATTTTAACCAAGATTTCTCCTAAGCTCTTCGGCCGCACGGCTGGTGAGTTGACTCTAGAAGCGCCATAGATATTTGATTAAGCCAACAGGTGTTGGAGATTTATCTGGGGACCACAAAAGCAATTAGAATAGTGGGGGAAGTCTGATTAACTTCATTATTGCTGGTGCTCAGCCAAGAAGAGAGTTGCCATACACAATATTAATGAAAAGCCGTTCCAGAACAGGAAAATGCAAATAATGTTTCAGCTGCTGATTTTCTGTCACCAACCCAGCAAAGCTGAGTGAAATAGCAAATCTTTCTCTGCCAGTCACTTCAACGTGCCACAGTTGCCAGGCTAACCAAATGGAACTTAAAGCCATGTTTTATTGTCGCCTGTCTTACTCATTAACAATAGCAGGAAGACAATATTTCAAAATAATTACAGAAGTGAAAGGTAGTAATTAGCAGTACAAATTAGCTATTAAGTGATTCCAAAATTTCAAAGTGAGAAGATGACCTTTTCACTTCTTACCTGGCAGTGATAAATTGGGTTCTGATTTGAAAAGAAAAATAAAGCCCTCTAACACATTATGGATTTTCTTCACCTTCCAATGGGAACTGAGCCAAGTTAATTAAAAATATGGTAGAAAGCAGGACTTTCAGGATGTCCCCGGGGTAGCTTTCTCACCTGCCTACCTGGAAGGGTCACCTTCCTCTTCAGCCCATCCTCAGCACCTTCCCTCATTGTTATGAGAAGGAAAAATGGGAATTCCTACTGCATAATATTTTTTTTAATTACTGGATGACCTGGTAAACCTGTGTTTGTCATGACAACATTTTCCACTCTAATTAAAAGTTATTGGCTGAAGATACACACGCTGAGTGTTCATTAATTCCTCTAACAAATAATTTCACTTTACAATAAACATGGCATCATAGTACCAGTCTTGGATATTTTCCATCTAAAAATGTTGCCAAGTTATTCTTGCCATTTTCCCTTGTGAGCAAAACTACACAGATTCCACTATGACGAGTTAACCAGACCACTCACCTCTACCAACCTGCAGTCATGCTAAGCACCTTCCATTGCTGCTTCTCTTGGAAAAGGTACCCTCAGCTCAAGAACTGCATATTTCTTTTATATGCTAACGTCTCTTTCCTTACCGCTGTCTTGACGCAATTGCAATCTAGGCTACTTTACAAGTCAATGGTTGAAAACCTTTTTTCTGCAGTGTACGGTGAGGCTGAAGATTTTGACGTGGGAAAGTACAGTGCCACGGAGGGGGGGCCACAGAGCACGGAGACGAAGGTGATGATCTCTTTAACACAAAGCAGCAGATGAACACAGGGATTCACAGTAAACCCACAGGGCGTCCACCTGAGAGCGCAACTCAGAATCACCAAACTGCAGACGCAGAAAGGACCTCAGAGGTAAAGTTTAAACCGCCTTGTTGCAGGAAGGGGGACCCCTTCCAGTGCCCGAAACTGGGCTCTTGTCTAACACTCGGAAATGAATTGTCCGAGGAGACACATGCTCACAAAGCAAGAGATTTTATTGGGAAAGGGCACCCGGGTGGAGAGCAGGAGGGTAAGGGAACCCAGGAGAACTGCTCTGCCGCGTGGCTCGCAGTCTTGGGTTTTATGGTGATGGGATTCGTTTCCGGGTAGTCTTTGGCCAATCATTCTAATTCAGAGTCTTTCCTGGTGGCGCACGCATCGCTCAGCCAAGGTGGATGCTAGCAAGAGGGATTCTGGAAAGTGCACGGACAGGTAGTGTCTCCTTTCGATCTTTCCCGAACTCTTCCGGCTGGTGGTGGCTTATTAGTTCCGTATTCCTTATCAGGATCTCCTGCCATAAAACAGCTCATGCAAATGGTTACTATGGCGCCTGGCCAGGGTGGGCGGTTTCAATCAGTGTGCTTCCCCTAACAGCCTTACTTATAAATGACAGGACAGACTATTAATGTATATATGTGGAATCTAAAAAAAATGGTACAGATGAATCTATGTGCAGGGCAGGAATAGAGACACAGACATAGAGGACAGACATATGGACATGGCAGTGGGGAAGGAGAGGGCAGGACAAATTGGGAGAGTCAGTTCAGTTCAGTCGCTCAGTTGTGTCCAACTCTTTGCGACCCCATGGACTGCAGCATGCAAGGCCTGCCTGTCCATCACCAACTCCCAGAGTTTACTCAAACTCATGCCCATTGAGTTGGTGATGCCATCCAACCATCTCATCCTCTGTTGTCCCCTTCTTCTCCCGCCTTCAATCTTTCCTAGCATCAGGGTCTTTTCAAATAAGCCAGATCTTTGCATCAGGTAGCCAAAGTATTGGAGTTTCAGGTTCAAAATCAGTCCTTCCAGTGAATAGTCAGAACTGATTTCCTTTAGGATGAACTGGTTGGATCTCCTTGCAGGCCAAGGGACTCTCAAGAGTCTTCTCCAACACCACAGTTCAAAAGCATCAATTGTTTGGCGCTCAGCTTTCTTTATAGTCCAACTCTCACATCCATACATGACTACTGGAAAAATCATAGCCTTAACTAGAAGGACCTTTGTTGGCAAAGTAATGTCTCTATGTCTCTGCTTTTCAATATGTTGTCTAGGTGGGTCATAGCTTTTCTTCCAAGGAACAAGTGTCTTTTAATTTCATGGCTGCAGTCACCATCTGCAGTGATTTTGGAGTCCAAAAAAATAAAGTCTGCCACTTTTTCTGCTGTTTCTCCATCTATTTGCCATGAAGTGATGGGTGTGAATGCCATAATTTTTGTTTTCTGAATGCTGAGCTTTAAGCCAACTTTTTCACTCTCCTCTTTCACTTTCATCAAGAGGCTCTTTAGTTCCTCTTCACTTTCTGCCTGTGGCGTCATCTGCATATCTGAGATTATTGCTGTTTCTCCCGTGACATATATACACTACCATGTGTAAAACAGACAGCGAGTGAGAGGCAGCCTTCAGTGCTGGGGGCTCAGTTCAGTGCTCTGTGATGACCTAGAGGGGTGGGACAGGGTGGGAAGGGAGGTCCAGGAGGGAGGGGGTTTCATATACATATAACTGACTCACTTTGTTGTATAGCAGAAACTAACAAAACATTGTAAAGCAATTATACTTCAGCTGAAAAAAGACTCATAGTAAACAGGTTTTGCCCATCGGCACACAGCTACCTGGGGGCAGAGCCAGCCTAGATCCCAGGTCATCACCTGGTTCTGCGTCCAGTGCTTCTTGTGCCTACCTGCGGCTCTTTCAAAGGTTTCCCCCTCTCCAAGCTGGAGATACAGTGCAACACTCATTATTTGCAGATTTCATATTTGCAAGTTCTGCTACTTGCTAAGATGCATTTGGAACCCCAAAATCAATACCCGCAGCACTTTCACAATCATTCATGGACATGCACGCAGAGCAGAAAAAAGTTTGAGCCACCTGGCATGCCAAGCCATCTCAGCCAAGGTCTAACAAAGATACCCTCTGCCTCCTTGTTGCAGCTCTTACACTAAACAAAGGCCCTTTATGTGGCCTATTTCATTGCACTTTTTTATATTTTGTATTTTTGCTTGGTGATTTCACTGTTTAAAATGACATAGTGCTGAAGCACTGTCTAGCATTTCTAAGTGTAAGAAAGTTGTGAGGAGACACAGAGAAAACACCCCTGTTACATACGCTTCCTTCTGGGCATGAGTTATAATGCTGTTCACTGAATTCAGTATTACTTAATCCAGTCTATATTAAATAAGATGCCATTAAACAGAAACACACATAAAACAAGGTTATATATTAACTGGCTGACAAAGTTCTTGTGACCAGAGGTTTACAGAAAGCTAACCCTGGGTATTCATTGGAAAGACTGATGCTGAAGCTGAAACTCCAATACTTTGGCCACCTCATGCGAAGAGTTGACTTATTGGAAAAGACCCTGATGGCTGGGAGAGATTGGGGGCAGGAGGAGAAGGGGACGACAGAGGATGAGATGGGCATGAGTTTGAGTAAACTCTGGGAGCTGGTGATGGACAGGTAGGCCTGGTGTGCTGCAATTCATAGGGTCTCAAAGAGTTGGACATGACTGAGCGACAGAACTGAACTGAACTGAACCCTGTATTTCCTCTAGGAGCGATGGCTTGGAATTTGCTCATTCAGTGTTCACGGCAACTTTACAGACCATAACTACCATGAATAGAGCTTCCCAGGTGGCGCTAGTGGTAAAGAACCCTCCTGCCAATGTAGGAGACATAAGAGATGCAGGTTCCATCCCTGGGTCGGGAAGATCCCCTAGAGGATGGCAACCCACTCCAGTATTCTTGCATGGAGAGTCCTATGGACAGAAGAGTCTGGCAGGGCTACAGTCCATAGAGTCATAAGGAGTCAGACATGACTGAAGTGACTTAGCACACACACATGCACCATGAATAGTAAGAATCACCCATATATTTGAATAGGCCATCAGATGATGAGGGCTTCCCTGATAGCTCAGTTGGTAAAGAATCCACTTGCAGTGCAGGAGACCTCGGTTCGATTCCTGGATCAGGAAGATCCACTGGAGAAGGGATAGGCTACCCACTCCAGTATTCTTGGGTTTCATTGGCGGCTCAGCTTGTAAAGAATCTGCCTGCAATGTGGGAGATTTGGGTTCGATCCCTGGCTTGGGAAGATCCCCTGGAAAAGGGAAAGGCTACCCACTCCAGTATTCTGGCCTGCAGAATTCCAAGAACCATAAAGTTCAAGGGGTCGCAAAGGGTCAGACACGACTGAGCGACTTTCACTTTCACTTTCAGATGATGGCTCAAAAACATTAAAATACAGGAAAGGTAGGACAATCCCAAGGTCATGGGCAGGTGCATCTGGGAGATGAGGCAGACTTCCTGTGGGTGCTCACTCTTATCAGTGGTTCTTGTTTATAAGTATTTATGGAGCAGAACCAGGTCCCTCAATTGAGCATCGTGTACTAGCATCATGTACCTATTACTGAGCTTGTGAGGTGCCTCTATTAGGAAATGAATGATCAGTGATGATTTCTGAGAGCAGAGTAGCAAGCCTAGAAATTCAAGAGAGCAGAATCGCAGCCAATATATACATTAGCCTCTCTGTCTCAGACACTCTCTCCCACAAATGCTGCTGGGATTCACTCTGGGCTTTCTTTTAGTTGAGTCTCCCATGACCCTGACAGTGGTACTACGCTTTGATTCTTGCAAGAAAAGCAGATTCAGAAGCTGTCTCCTGGGAAGTCACAGTAAGAAGCGTGGTTTTAAAGAGGTACACTAATGCTCAGCATTTAAGTGCATGTTTCCAAAAAAATGTTAGCAGACACACGCACAATATTTGGAAGAACATATACTAACCATCGGCGATGGTTTTTTATGGAGGACAGAATTACTAGAGACTTTCACTTTGTCCATTATTTATTTCTGCAATGTTTCATTTCTTTGTGAAAAGTGTCTATTACCTTTTGCAATGGACTGAATTATTTCCCCCCTTAAAAAATGTTGAACCTCTCAGCTCCAGTGTGACTGTATTTTGAGACAGGGCTAAGAGGAGGGGATAAAGGTTAATGGGTATGATAAGGGTGGAGCCCTAGTCCAGCAGGACTGATGTCCTTATAAAAAGATGAATAGACCCCAGAACTCACTCTTTTTCTGCCATGTAAGGACACAGCAAGAAGCTGTCTGCAACAGGGAACTACATTCAATATCCTGTGATAACTCATAATAAAAAAGAATATGAAAAAGAATATATGTATAATGTATAACTGAACCACTTTCCTGTACAGAAGAAACTAACACAATATTGCAAAAATCAACTACATTTCAATAAAATTTTGTTTGAAAGTTTCAAAAAAAGAAGTTGTCTGCAAGCCAGGAAGCGAGTTCTCACCAAATCAACTGGCACCTTGATCTTAGACTTCCTGGCCTCTAGAACTGTAAAAAAAAAAAATGTGTTTTTTTTTAAGCCAACCAGTCAGTGGTATTTCGTTACAATGGCTGGAGCTGACTAATACATCTTTGTAAGCAGGGGGAGAAAAGATACATTTAATAATTAAATACACATGCATTTTCAGAGCTGAAACAAATACACTCAGTGCTGACCCAGCTGAACTTTTTGTTTTGTATTTGGTAAATGTGTGATCCCAATGAACTATTCGAAATATATTATTAAACATTGAAAGGTAGCATCTATACAGAAGTGAAAAGCCCCTTAGCTTGATCATTTCTGTTTTGCTTGACAGTATTCTTCCCTAGGGCATATTTTGTGAAAATTGAACTCAAACATGTAATCAAATCAATTCCAAACAACTCACATAGTTTTCTGTGTATTCTATCACCTTTGATGACATCCCACAGGCAGAATTTCAGTTCTGCCATAGTCCACTCCAGTGGCCACTCTGGAAATCTCTGCAAAGACCATCAGCTGCCCTCCTCTTCCAACCAGGCTGGCATCTAAGTAAGATCTGGGAACTTTGGAACCAGGCAACAAACGCATACTTTTCAAAAGAAACCAATGCACCACACCCATTAAAATGACTACTATCAACAACCAGAAAATAACAAGTGTTAGCAAGGAGGTGGGGAAATTGGAACACTTGTGCTCTGTTGATGGGAATGTAAAATGGTGCAGTCACGGTGGAAAACAGTATAGCCATGAATCCATGTACAAGCCTCTGTGTCCTCGCCTTTTGAAGTAAAATGCTGACTTGGGAAGTATGAAGACAGGGAAACAAGAATCACTATTGGGCTAAGGAACTGGTAGCAATTTAGACTATAATTCTGCCACATAATAGAATCACCAAACTCCAGTTTCCTGAAAGATAGATAGATAAAGGCCTGACACACATTCCTAAGTTGTTTTTACAGGAAGCAGACCCCTCTCCAGATGAAAACTGCTGACTGCAAGAACATAGACCCTAAACTAGTTGAAACCAGAAGGCTGATGATGCTTGAAACTTCACCTTGATGCCAACCAATCCAAGAACTGTCCACAACCTGATCACACCCTGCTCCTTGGACACTGTAAAACCCCTTCCAGGGTGGTTCACATGGTCTTCAGGGCATTAGCCCACTGTGGCCCCCTTCGCCTGACAAAGCAATAAGCGCTACTCTTTTCTACTTCATCTAAAGCTCTGTTTCTATTCAGCACTGGTGAACAGTGGCTGAGTTTCAGCAACAGCAGTTACTTAAAAAATTAAAAATAGTGACAATGGGAAGTTCAGTGAACGGGATGTGTCAGGGTCGCTGCGGGTGGGACTCTGCCCACTCGTTCCTGTTGGTGATCATTTGTTTGTTCAGGGCCACAAACCACAGACCAGGGAATGGGGACCTGGAACCAGACCTAGCAACAATTTCCTCCAACATCCCTGGGCAAGGTACGCCTGCTAGAGAAAGGACAGATTGCTCCCTTCCAATGCTGGGCCAGTTCTTAGCATCAGTGACTTCCAAGGTTCACGGTAGGCCACCCTCAGTTGGCTCAAACACATCGAGAAATTTTCACCGTCATCTTGGGTCAATATCCCAATGTTTATACATGCATGAAGAAAGTTTTGTTTTTTGTTTTCTTTTAACCCCTTGCTGCCACTGCAATGAAGGAACATCCACAAATGAGATGAACAAACACAAGAGTAGTATCTAAAATAAAAAAAAATTAAAAATACAACTACCATATGATCCAGCAATCCCACTTCTGGGTATATGCACCCTAATGAACTGAAAGCCAGGTCTCACAGAGGTATTTGTACACCCAAATTCATAGCAGCATCATTCACAATAGTCAAGAGATAGATGCCACCCAAGTGTCTCTCAACAGATGGACAGATAAACAGATGGTCAATACATTCAGTGGAGAATTATCCAGCCTTTAAAGGGAAGAGACTCCGACACACGCTGCGACATGGATGGACCCTAAAGACTGGCTGGAAGGGAGGAACAGAGGTAATCACTGCCAGGGCCACGCAAGGGCTTCTGGGGAAACGATATCACCTTGATTCTTGCCTTGGGTGCTGGTTACACAGGTGTGTTTACTTCAAGGCAGTTTCCCAAGCTTAGGAGACTGAGGATATGTAAATATGTGTATTACACATCAATTAAAAGTTTTTTCAGAAATTCCCAATGTGAATGCAAACTTCAAGCTACAGCCATAGTGGGTCAACTGACCAGAAGCCAGGAGGGACCAAAAGACAAAGCAGAATTTAGACTTGGGAGATTCTGTCGCTTCCAGATTTCCAAACAATTGGTACAGGTGCTTCTGAGCTGTAGAGCTGGACCCCACGTGCTCACCCAGATGATCTCAACCCTAGTAAGTGTTGGAATCCCCTGGGGAGCTTTAACAGTCCCCGGTGCCTGGGCCCTGCCCCTAAGGACTGTGGTGGAACTAGCCTGGGCAGCAGCCTTGGCATCAGAGTTTCAAAGGCTCACGAGTGTTCTGTGAGCATCCAAAGCTGAGTACCACAGCTCCGGGGCCCAGGTTAAATCCTTTACATCATTATCTCTAATCCCTTCACTCTTCTCCAAGATGATAAAATGAAGCTCTGAGAAACTGTCTTTTTCCAAGACCACACACCAAATAAAGAGCCAAGGAGGATTAAAAGATCAGGTCTGTCAGTCTACAAAGACTGCTGCCTCTGTAACATTATCTAGAGTTGTTCAAAGTCACGAGTTTTCTTATAAATGATTTGCAAACTTGCCATGTGTTTTTTATCTGGCTCTTATCGTCGCTAGCTGCTTCATACTGTGAAAGAAAGTGAAAGTGGTAGTCGTGTCCAACTCTTTGCAACCCCATGGGGTTTAGCATCCATGGGACTTTAGCCTCCATGGGATTTCCCAGGCAAGAATACTGGAGTGGGTAGCCATTCCCTTCTCCAGGGGATCTTTTCCACCCAGGGATTGAACCCAGGTCTCCTGCATTGCAGGCAGATTCTTTACCATTCGAGCCATCAGGGAAGCCCTCTCCATATATATCCCTGATTAAACTGGTGCCTTCTGAGAAAAGTCTTTCCTCTTCTCTGAGTCCTCCACCCACACACACATTTAACCACCCCCAGCTATAGTTTCTATCACAGTTGAAAACAGCCCAGGAATTCGTTTCTTTTCTTGTTTCCTTCCCTACTAAATGCTAACCTCCAGGGGAGCAGGAATGCATCTGTTTTCCTCACTAATGAATTCCCAACACTTAGCACAGTGGCTGACATTTCATAAGGACTAAAAAACTCACCGCTGAATAATAAATAAATGAACCACTCAGTACCGAAGTGTGTCAAAGCCTGTGGAAATGGGGCATCCTCCCTCTCGTAGGCCCCCTAGAGGCCACTGAAGTGAATGCACCCCTCCACCTGAACGCTGGGGAGGACCCAGGGTCATCCACAGAGAATACAGAGAAGAAAATAGAAAAACAAGAGGCAGAGGTGAAAACCTAGAGGTGGAGACAGCATCTCACCACAGGCAGCAAATCACACACGCAGCTCCCATCTGTCTCCAGACAATCTTGTTTATTCCCCACATCGCTCAGTTTATCCTGGGGCTGCAGAAGAGACAGATGTCGCTGAAGCTCAACCCCACCTCCTCGGCCCCCCACCCCTGGAGTTCACCTGCAGCTGCGGGAGACATCACAGGAAGCATCTCTTGTAATCTGCCCCCCTTGGCGCTGGCTCCATTGTAAGCAGGCACAACCCAGAAAGATGAGGGGCTGAACCTTACCACTGCCCCTCCCCTGGACAACCAAAGGAGAGGAAACCAAGGACAAACACCCCAGGCCCTTGTCCTCTGCCAGCCTGACCTTTCAGAGGTCCTGCAGAGGGTCCCCGTGGGATTGAGACCCTGGTGCTCACCTAGGGTACCCGCTCATTCCCACGCTTAATGAGCTCATCTCCTTCCCTGCCTCACCGTCCCGACTTCCTGCCTTGTGCTTCCTGATATTAACTCCCGAATAAACCACCTGCTCTCAGTCCTTGCTTCAGGATCTGCTTTAGAGGCCCCAAGTTAGGGCAGGCTGTTATTTCTACAACACAGTAAATAAGTGAAGGAGGGAAGAAGCAGAGTCTTGCTTAGAGTGAGTTGTTTTCTTTGCATTCCCCACAAACACTTAGGGATTTCCCCACTGCTTAGGGATGACCTCTCAGGGAACTCAGAACCCCGGAGATAACAGGAGGGCAGCCTTCACCGCAGAGCGGGGAGTTCCTGACCTTCGATCCAAGTACAAACAGGCCCCAGGGCTGCAGAGATGCCAGGGTGGGCATGCCCCAACATCCATGGCGTCTATGTTCTCAGGGACTTAAACTCTGCCTGGGAGGCACCGGCACACACTGTCCCTATTCCCATGTCCAGTCGGACAGCAAAAACTGACTGCAGACAAGCAGCCAGACTATGAGGAGGGCCCCTTCTGACGATGTCTGTGGCAGACACAGGGAACCCAACTGGGTCCCCCTTCACTCTGAGAAGCTGGATCTGAGTGTCAACGCACAAGACCCCTCATGGAAATTCGTTGTTCTAAGCACATCCAGGTTAACTGGGTAAGAAAACCGTGTTCTGAAGTTCTTAGGGATCCTAGTTTAGCCCAAAGTAGAAATTCCCTCCCCCATTCAGTGCAGAAACTGGTGTCCCCTGAGCTGTGTTTGTCCCATGAATGTGTTCATTTGGGGGCTGGAAGGGGATGATAAAATGAGATTTCACATGAAACCAGGAATTTCTAGTTTTTCTTGAAAAAAATCAAAGGATCTGGTCAGCCTGGGCCCACACTCACCTGGCAAGTATTGGCCAGAACCAAACAGTGGCTGCCTTTTCTAAACAGGCCAAGTACAGGGGGTGGGGGGTTGGGGGGGAAGCAGGGAGGATTAACTGGGAGACTGGGATTGACATATATATACTATTCATACTGTGTATAAAATAGATAACAAATGAGAACCGACTGTATAGTTCAGGGAACTCTACTCAGGGCTCTATGGGGACCTAATGGAAAGGAAATCCAAAAAAGAGGGGCTATATGTACACATGTAGCTGGTTCACTTTGCAGTACAGTAGAAACTAGCTCATCTTGTAAAACAACTATGCACGTGTGCACGCCAAGTCACTTCAGTCATGTTCGACTGTCTGCAACTCCATGTGCTATAGCTCATGAGGCTCCTCTGTCCATTGGATTCTCCAGGCAAGCATACTGGAGTGGGTTGCCATTTTCTCCTCCAGGGGATCTTCCCAACCCAGGGATCGAACCCCGAATCTCCTGCATTGGCAGGGGTATTCTTTATCACTGAGCCACCGAGGAAGTCCTAAATACCTACTTTAGCCTTGCTCTAAATAATAACTTGCATGAAATCATGGTTTTGGAGTGCCAGTTTAATTTTCCTGTTAAACACTGAGATAAACATAAAATCTTAAATTTTAAAATGACATTTTAAAATCTTTTAAAGTCACTTATACCTTCTCAAATTGTCTTGCCTAACATATTTGTTAGGGTAATGCCAACAATTATAATAAACAACTAAAAACATATGATGGCTCCAACACAATCGGTGTCTATTTCTGGCTCTCATGGCAGTCCTGGGCAGGTGAAGTGGACAGCAGGCCCATCCTCCTCCACACCGCCCAGCTGTGCCCTCTTTAACACAAGGCTGCTGAGGTCACCCTGTGGGTCATGTCACTCCAGCCAGCCTGTGGGAGAAAAGGACATAGGAGGGCATGCATAGTTGCCATGGCCAAGTCAGAACGGGGTGCCCTTCACGTCCACTCAATTCCCTGGGCTAGACTCCATCCCTGTGTTACACCTTCCAGAGAAGCTGGGACAGGGGATATAGCTTAGTCACAGGAGAAACAGAGAAAACTCTAAGCTGTGTTATGGCCCATTACATATCCATCTATTCCTTACTAGTGTCTGGGCATTCTGAAGGCAAGGAGAAGAGATTTTACATCCCTGTACTCTCTCACGATTCCTGACAGTGTGGCTAAATAGGTATTCATTCCACGGCCAACGGAACAATCTTCAGGACACCAACATTCCAGTAAACAGCAGACAAGATGTTGTTCCAAACGATCTTTTTTAGTTACAAGAGCCAATTTAGTGGGAAACGGAAGGAACCATTAAGAGGAGAGAGCTCCAAGTAAGACCAGATTCTCTCATAGGGAAACAGTCTTTCTTAAGCCAAAGCAGAATTAAGAAACATTGTCACTGATGCTCTCCAGAAACATAGAGGGGATGATGCTAGAGATCTTCTTCTGGGCATCAGGGGACAAAAAGATCAAGAAAACCTCCAGAAGAATAGAAAAATGCTTCCACTTGGCAACAGAAAATAACAGAGATGAATAGATTTAGAATATAAAAGGCACCTTCTAAAATCAACAAATTCCTTTTTTTGCACAATTAAAACTCAGAGTAGAAATAGCAGAGAAAGAAGGGAAGAGCAATTTTCTTGTAAATCACAAACTCTAGGAGGTGATGATGTATCACACTATCACATTTCAAGTGGTGTCCTGGGAAGAAGTCAGTAAAAATAATTTATAAAAAAGAAATTGAGGAGAGATAAAAGGAAACAAACACCCCAAAGCAGTCACTGTCAGCAGCACTTTAAAGAGTCAATAATTATTGACAGTTCAGCACTTGCACGATGATAAATAGTTGGTGATACAGGCTTTATATAGCTGTGCTAGTGGCTCAGGTGGTAAAGAACCTGCCTGCAATGCAGGAGACCTGGGTTTGATCTCTGGGTTGAGAATATACCCTGGAGAAGGGATGGCTACCCCCTCCAGTATTCTTGCCTGGGAAATCCCATGGACAGAGGAGCCTGGCAGACTATAATCCACGGGGTCGCAGAGAGTTGGACACAGCTGAGCAACTAACACACAGGCCTTATAAGCATACCAGTATTTATAATATGAAAACATGCTGTCAAATCATTTTCTAATGCAAACATGAGAGAGAAATAAGAAGTGTAGTTATCGGACGAAGAAGTAGGGTCTGTCCTCCTCACCAGGTGCATGGGAGAGTGTATCAGTTTTCTATTCCTGCTATAACAAATTACCACAAACGTGACTCAGAACACAAATTTTTCATCTTACAGTCCTGCATATCGGTCAAACACAGGTCTCCCATGACTAAGGCCAAATTGTCAGCAGGGTGCCTCCCCATCTGGGGGCTCCAGAGAGAACCCACAACCTTTGCCTTTTCTGGTTTCTACAGGTATCCACATTCCTAGTCTCATGACCACACTCTGTCTGCAAAGCCGGTGGCAGCAAACCAAGTCCTCCAGCTGCCTTCCCATCTCTGTGATTCCCTCTGTTGAGTCTCTCTCTCACTTTTAAGGTCTCCTGATTACACTGGCCCACCAGGGTAACTCAGGATTATCTCCCTGTTTCAAAGCCAGCTGATTAGCAACCTAACTCCATTTACAACCTTAATTTCCTCTGGCCATGTGTTAAGGACTGAACGCATCCCCTCAAAATTCATAAGCTGAACTCTTAACCCCTCACAGTGTGATGGTGTTTGGAGTCAGGGCCTTTGGAAGGTGATTAGGTCACAAGGGTGGAGCCCTCATGAATAGAATTAGTGCCCTGATAAGAAGAGGCTGGGTCTCCCTCATAGCTCAGTCAGTAAAAAATCTGCCTGCAATGCAGGAGATTCGGGGTTCGATCCCTGGGTTGGGAAGATCCCCTGGAGGAGAAAATGGCAATCTACTCCAGTATGCTTGCCTGGCAAACCCCATGGACAGATGAGCCTGGTGGGCTACAGTCCATGGTGTCACAAGAATTGGACATGACTTAGCGACTAAACCACCACCACCACCACCAAGAAGAGGTTAGAAAGCTCTCTGGCCCCTCCCACCATAGAAGGATATCACAAAAAGTCAGTCATTCGCAACCCTGAAGCAGGCCTTCTCTGTAACACAACCATGCTGACACCCCCAATCTTAAACTGTGAGAAATCCTTGCTGGTTAAGCCACCAAGTGAACAGCAATTTTGTTATTTCAGCCCTAACTCCCTAAGAACCATGAAATTTAACATATTACTGGATACAGGGATTAAGACATGGACATCTTTAAGGGGAGCCATTATTCTGCCAACCACAGGGATTATGTTAAATGAGCCACAAACCTTGCTTTTATGATGCCTATATATAAGTAAAGAACATGTTACCCATTCCCCAGTAATAACAGCCATGACCGGTTACTGAGTACCATGCTCTGTTCTGAGCAGTGTATCAAGTAATGATAGGGTTAGAAAACTACAGCTCATTACCTGTTTTTGTAAATAAAGTTTTATTGGAACACAGGCACATCACTTGTTTACACACTGTCTCTGGCTGTCTTCTCGTTACAACAGTAGTTGTGACAGAATATACATGACCCACAACCCTGAAATATTCACTAGGGCCCTTCACAGGAGAAAAATTTGCCAAACCTATGTATCAGTTCATTAAATAACCTTTAGAGGTCAGCTGTCTTATTATAATCCCCATTTTACAGATCAAAAACCTGAAACACAGAGAGAAAAGGAATTTGGCTCAAATCACACAGCTCACAAGAACAGAGTCAGAATTTAAATGTCCTTTAACAACAACCATTGTTGGTCATTCCCTAAGTCGTGTCTGACTCTTTGCAACTCCATGAACTGCAGCAAGACAGGCTTGCCTGTGTCTCACTATCTCCCAGAGTTTGCTCAAACTCGTGTCCATTGAGTCGGTGATGCCATCCAACCTTCTCATCCTCTGTTGTCCCTTTCTCCTCCTGCCCTCAATCTTTCCCAGCATCAAGGTCTTTTCCAATGAGTCGACCATGTGCATCAGGTGGCCAGAGTATCGGAACTTTAGCATCAGTCCTTCCAATGAATATTCAGGGTTGACTCTCTGAAATAACCATACATGAAAGCCCCAAAGATATATGCCAGTGTAGAAGTTACAGAGGAAGCCGAAAACAGTTTGGAGAGAATAAATGAACTGCTCACTTATCAGGCTCCACCTATGTGCTAGGCACTGTTCTAGGAACTCGTGAATGCTGACTCATAAGAATCCTGCATCCATATTAGTGGGCTTCCAAGTGGCTAGTGGTAAAGAATCCACCTGTCAATGCAGGAAGCAAAAGAGATGCAGTTTCGATCCTTGGGTAGGGAAGATCCCCTGGAGGAGGAAAGGGCAACTCACTCCAGTATTCTTGCCTGAAAAATCCCATGGGCAGAGGAGCCTGGCAGGCTACAGTCCATATGGGGTCACAAAACCATCACATACAACTGAGCAACTTAGCACACAGGTATTATTGTCCTCATTTTAGAGATGCAGAAACTGAGGCCTACAGTCCTACAGCTGGTCATGGCAGAGGTAAGGTTCAGGCCCAGGTCTGTCTGACTCCAGAGTGTCTGCTCCCCTGACATGCAGTGATACGCTGCACCACGCAAGGGAGACCACCCTTACAGGGTGGGGAACAAGGGAGGCTGCCTGGCCAGTTATGTGTAAGTTGGGCTTTGAAGAGTAAATGAGATTTTGAGCTGCAGAGCTAAGGCTGGAGAATGGGGTGTTCCAGGGAAATGAATAGCAAGAAAGAAATCTTGGAGGTTAAAAAAAAAATCACTCAGTCTGTTTGGTGACTGGTGAAGAGGCCGTCATTGAGAACTTAAACAACAGAGCAGTGGGGGTTGGACTGAATTGATGGGAGAACCAAAGTATTTGGATCTTAAATGGCAGGTGATAGTATGGGATTTTATCTGAAGACAGAAAAGATTTCCCAGTTGGAGTTTATCTGTCATTGTCTATGAAAAGAGACTAAGGTGATGGTAGAAGAAATGGACGAAGGAAAGAGGCACTTGGTTAAAGAAGAATCACAGGAGGGTCACAGGAAAGAAAAGGTCAAGGATGTGGGTCAATCCCCGGTCAGGGAACTAAGATCCCACATGCCCCAGGACAACTAAGCCTGCACCCTGCAACTACTGAACCCACACACCACCACTAGAGAAGAGCCCATGCGTCGCAACAAAAGATTCCACATGCCACGACGAAGATCCTGCGTGCCTCATCTACGACCCAGCACAGCCAAATCAATGAATCAATATTTTTAAAAGTTAAGAAAGCATTTTAAGGAGATGAGAAAAAATTGGCTGTAGAGAGTAGCTGACAGTTATTTTGTCTTTGGATCTGCTATATGCAGAATTCTAGCATTATGTCCAGGTAAGTACATGAGCAGAAGCTGAAAATTCAGAAATAGAGTTCAACAGACACCCTTGCAGACAAAGCACTAGATAGATGTCTGTGTGTGGAGGTCATGGCTGGAACAGTGGACCTGGGCAAGGTTTCTGGTGCAACTGTCATTCTCTGTGAGGTCTGCAAAGGTACACGGACTTTATGGGTCCTCACCAGCAGCATCTGTGATCTCAGGAGTGGAGACTCCCAACATATAACATCTTTTAGGAGAGCCAAGACTCAGCATGTGTGCTCAGTCACTCAGTCTTGTCTGACTCTTTGCATACCCCATGGACTGAGGAGCCTGAGGAGCCATGGGATTCTCCAGGCAAGAATACTGGAGTGAGTTGCCATGCCCTCCTCCAGGGGATCTTTCCAATCCAGGGACTGACCCCAAGGCTCCAATATTTCCTGCACTGCAGGTGAATTCTTCACCACTGAGCTACCCGGGAAGCCCTCACTTATTTAGAATCCTAAGTCCATGCGGACTTGTGAGAGTACAACCAATGGTTCCTCTTCCAGTGCTCCTTTCTCTCTGTTTCATCCAGGCCCCTGACTACCCCTTCCCCCACCAGAAGCACAGTTCAGTCCTTGCAATTGGCTGATGCGATTCTGGAATCAAATATATTCTCCACAGAGAATCAAGTTTTTCTGCACCAGGTCCTTTATTTTGTATATATTGTAAAACAACTGCTCTGCTCAGACAGGATGGTTAACTGATAGGTCTATGGCTGGATCATGAATTTTAAAGTTAGTAACAATGTGTTTAGCATGTTTCACTTGTATCAGCATGCATGGAAACTTGTCATCTCACCCTACCCTTGAGAGACTCAGCCTCTAAGGGTGAATATGGGGGTCATTCCAGTTTTACAAGTGACAAGAAACTGAGACCGAGGTCTCCATGTGGCTCCCCAAGGTCACCTTGTATTCTTCCCCTTCCTCAGTGCCAGAATTTCCAAGTCAGCTCCAAGGGTCAGTGAGAAAGACTGAGTGCTGGGAGTAGAGTCAGTTGCTATCGCGTGACTACTGATGACAACAGGTGCTTCAGACCCTGCACTGGCCTTCCAATAAAGCTGTTTTTTAAAGAATAAGACCATAAACATTCTACAAGGAAGATAACAGTCTGGCATTGATGGGCTTGCAAGCTATTCTCTGTTGCCTTGAATTTAGCTAGGATAAAGTTTTACACCAAATGTAAGATTTTGTATTTGTATTCCTTTGGACTCTTTTTAAAAAATGCCCTTCATTTAGATTAGTAATAAGAACATATGTTCTAAATAATTCCCATGTGGACAACAGATCAGAAACAGCTAACTAACATAATAGCATGACAGTGACTTCAAAACATGTTGACTTAAGGAAAAAGACTTCAAAGGGAAACAATTTTTTTCCAAAGGAGATTCTGTTATATTCAAGCAGCTAGAAAGATTTATGAATCTAAGTCTCCTGCTTTTAACAGATGACTTGTATGCCTTTAATGTCAACTAGCTCATCACTACCTACCTCATTTTAGACAAAATTAAGTGAAAGGAGGTATAGAGTAAAATTCAAACAAAATAATTTGATGACTAAATTGTGCAGGGTGAGGGAACACGAATTTATCCATTCATAGGCCCAGTGATCAACCAACATGAATCAGAACAGAACAAAAGGGTCACAGTAAGATTTCAGCTTTCTAACAAAGTTGTCCAAAGATTCAGGGAGCTTCCTTTGGGCTTCTCTGGTGGCTCAGCAGTAAGGAATTTGCCTGCCAATGCATGAGGCATGGGTTTGACCCCTGGATCAGGAAGTTCCCCTAGAGAAGGAAATGGCAACCCACTCCAGTTTTCTCACCTGGAACATCCCATGGACAGAGGAACCTGGCAGGCTACAGCCCATGCGGTCACAAAGAGCTGGGCATGACTTAGCAACTAGACAACAACAACCTGGAGACTGGAAAATTCTCCCTCACTGCTAGTGCTCAGGCTCATCAAATTTTCTCTAAGGATAATTCAAAACTTAGAGGGATTTTGGAGAGGCTTGCATCACAGACCTTCTGTGACTCTAGGAGAAAGGGATCCTAAATGGTGGCTCTCAAAGTTATTTTATTCTATGACCACTTGTTGAGGAATCTCTGGCCCTTTGGGAATCTAGGGCTGTACTTTGAGAAAGGATGTAGCCATTCAACCAAGATGTATTGAAAACACACTATCTTCCGGGTTCAGTTCAGTTCAGTTCATTTCAGTCACTCAGTCGTGTCCGACTCTTTGCGACCCCATGAATCGCAGCATGCCAGGTCTCCCTGTCCATCACCAACTCCCGGAGCTTACTCAAACTCAAGTCCATCGAGTCGGTGATGCCATCCAACCATCTCATCCTCTGTCGACCCCTTCTCCTTCTGCCCCCAATCCCTCCAAGCATCAGGGTCTTTTGCAATGAGTCAACTCTTCGCATAAGGTGGCCAAAGTACTGGAGTTTCAGCTTCAGCATCAGTCCTTCCAATGAACACCCAGGACTGATCTCCTTTAGGATGGACTGGTTGGATCTCCTTGCTGTCCAAGGGACTCTCAAGAGTCTTCTCCAACACCACAGTTCTAAAGCATCAATTCTTTGGTGCTCAGCTTTCTTCACAGTCCAACTCTCACATCCATACACGACCACTGGAAAAAACATAGCCTTGACTAGACGGACCTTTGTTGGCAAAGTAATGTCTCTGCTTTTTAATATGCTGTCTAGTTTGGTCATAACTTTCCTTCCAGGAAGTAAGCATCTTTTAATTTCATGGCTGCAATCACCATCTGCAATGATTTTGGAGCCCCAAAAAATAAAGTAATGCTGAGGAAGCTGAAGTTGAACGGTTCTATGAAGACCTACAAGACCTTTTAGAACTAACACCAAAAAAAGATGTCCTTTTCATTATAGGGGACTGGAATGCAAAAATAGAAAGTCAAGAAACACCTAGAGTAACAGGCACATTTGGCCTTGGAGTACAGAATGAAGCAGGGCAAAGGCTAATATAGTTTTGCCAAGAGAACGCTCTGGTCATAGCAAGCACCCTCTTCCAACAACACAAGAGAAGACTGTACACATGGATATCACCAGATGGTCAACACCAAAATCAAATTGATTATACTCTTTGCAGCCAAGGATGGAGAAGCTCTATGCAGTCAGCAAAAACATGACCGGGAGGTGACTGTGGCTCAGATCATGAACTCCTTACTGCCAAATTCAGACTTAAATTGAAGAAAGGAGGAAAAACCACTATGTATGACCTAAATCAAACCCCTTGTGATTATACAGTGAAGGTGAGAAATAGATTTAACGGACCAGATCTGATAGAGTGCCTGATGAACTATGAACAGAGGTTTGTGACATTGTACAGGAGGCAGGGATCAAGACCATCCCCAAGAAAAAGAAACGCAAAAAGGCAAAATAGTTGTCTGAGGAGGCCTTACAAATAGCTGTGAAAAGAAGAGAAGTGAAAAGCAAAGGAGAAAAGGAAAGATATTCCCATTTGAATGCAGAGTTCCAAAGAACAGCAAGGAGAGATAAGAAAGCCTTCCTCAGCGATTGATGCAAAGAAATAGAGGAAAACAACAGAATGGGAATGACTAGAGATCTCTTCAACAAAATTAGAATTACCAAGGGAACATTTCATGCAAAGATGGGTTCAATAAAGGACAGAAATGGTATGGACCTAACAGAAGCAGAAGATACTAAGAAGAGGTGGCAAGAATACACAGAAGAACTGTACAAAAAAATCTTCACAACCCAGATAATCACAATGGTGTCATCACTCACCTAGAGCCAGACATCCTGGAATGTGAAGTCAAGTGGGCCTTAGAAAGCATCACTATGAACAAAGCAGTGGAGGTGATGGAATTCCAGTTGAGCTATTTCAAATCCTGAAAGATGATGCTGTGAAAGTGCTGCACTCAATATGCCAGCAAATTTGGAAAACTCAGCAGTGGCCACAGGACTGGAAAAGGTCAGTTTTCATTCCAATCCCAAAGAAAGACAATGCCAAAGAATGCTCAAACTACTGCACAGTTGCACTCATCTCACACACTAGTAAAGTAATGCTCAAAATTCTCTAAGCCAGGCTTCAGCAATACGTGAACCGTGAACTTCCAGATGTTCAAGTTGGTTTTAGAAAAGGCAGAGGAACCAGAGATCAAATTGCCAACATCCACTGGATCATCGAAAAAGCAAGAGAGTTCCAGAAAAACATTTGTTTCTGCTTTATTGACTATGCCAAAGTCTTTGACTGTGTGGATCACAACAAACTGTGGAAAATTCTGAAAGAGCTGGGAATACCAGACCACCTGACCTGCCTCTTGAGAAACCTGTACGCAGGTCAGGAAGCAACAGTTAGAACTGGACATAGAACAACAGACTGGCTCCAAATTGGGAAAGGAGTACGTCAAGGCTGTATATTGTCACCCTGCTTACTTAACTTAAATGCAGGGTACATTGTGAGAAACGCTGGGCTGGAAGAAGCACAAGCTGGAATCAAGATTGCCAGGAGAAATATCAATAACCTCAGATATGCAGATGACACCACCCTTATGGCAGAAAGTGAAGAATTAAAGAGCCTCTTGATGAAAGTGAAAGAGGAGAATGAAAAAGTTGGCTTAAAGCTCAACATTCAGAAAACTAGGATCATGGCATCTGGTCCCATCACTTCCTAGCAAATAGATGGGGAAACAGTGGAAACAGTGTCAGAGTTTATCTTCCAGGTACCATTGTTCAAACTGTTGTTTCAACAAATATTTACTGAAGGTTTGCTACATGCCAGACATTGTATTTGGCATTGGCAATATAGTGCTGCTCGTGGGGATAAGACAAATATGTGAGGAACATACAAAATTTGTAAGTATTATAAATAAATGAAATAGGGCAATGAGGATGAAAGCCAGTAATTAGGAGGTTGGAGGGGGCCTCCTTTGGATTAAGAGCAGGCCTCCCTGAAATAGCTGACTTGGGGTTAAGAGGTGAAATATGAGAAGAAGTGAACATCTGAAAAGCAGAAGCCAGAGGAAGAAAGAGGAAGTTCAAAGCTCTGAGGTAGGAACAAAAGGGGATTGTAAGAAGACCAGGGTGGCCAGATATAAGGAGAATAAGACGAAGTGTGAGCAGGTAAAGGAGTCAGGTTAGAAGGATGTGCAGGTTGTGGTAAGAGGTGCAGACTCCATTCTAAGTTAGATGGGCAGCCAGGAGAAGATTCTAAGCAGAGGGTCCCCTTCACTATCCCCTTCACTTGGGATTTCATGAAAAAC
Organism: Muntiacus reevesi; assembly: GCF_963930625.1. NCBI lineage: Eukaryota > Metazoa > Chordata > Mammalia > Artiodactyla > Cervidae > Muntiacus > Muntiacus reevesi. The sequence continues at coordinate 161,693,923 of NC_089250.1, read as the reverse complement.
TGTATAGAGAGGCCTTGGACCTGAAAACAGGGAAGAGGGACACACCTAAAAACAGAGTGGAGAGAGGAGACCCCCTCAACCCTGAGCAGAGAGGAGCGGAAAGTTCTTGGGAAAGGGCTGGGAGAAGACAGCAGAGCAGCTGCCTCTTCAGGAAGGGTCAGTCCACACGATCTTATTTGCAAAGCAGAAATAGAAACACAGAGGTGGAGAAAGAACATGGATACCAAGGGGGAAAGTGGGCGGGGTGGAAGGAAGTGGGAGATTGGGATTGACACATAGGCAGTATTGATAACTATGCCTGAAACAGACAATAATGAGAACCGGCTGGACAGCATGGGGAGCTCTACTCAGCACTCTATGTGACCAAATGGGAAAGAATCCGAAAAAGAGGGGCTGTGTGTATACGTACGGCTGATTCACTTTGCTTTGCAGTAGAAACTAACACAAGTAATTGTACCCCGATAAAAAATTTTTAATTTAAAAAAAATTTTTAATTAAAAAAACTTTTTTAAAGAGAAAGTCTACAGACCTGTGTTCAATCAGTGATCAGAGGTGGCTCTGCATGGGGTGAAAACCTGGCTCGAGAAGGACAGGATGACATAGCTACTCTGAGAAGCCTGGGTCCAGAAGTGGCGAGGAGAGTTTGGAAGAAGCAGCCAGCACTCTGGATGCTGTTTTAGCCCCCTTCTTGGGCCAGGCTCTGACCCAAATACCCTGAATTCAAACCCCCTCAGTTCCAAAGCTCCAGAGTCCCCTTCAGCCTCTTTTAGGTTCCTTTAATGGGGTCAGAATGGGGCTTCTTCCTACATGACTCAGTGGTAAAGAATCCGCCTGCCAAGGCAGGAGACATGGGTTTGATCCCAGGGTTTGGAAGATCCCTTGGAGAAGGAAAAGCAACCCACTCCAGTATTCTTGCCTGGGAAATCCCATGGACAGAGGAGCCTGGCGGGCTACAGTCCATGGGGTCGCGAAGAGTCGGACACGAATGAAGCAACCGAGCATGCGCGCATGTGATGGGGTCAGCATACGAGAGAGACCGCTGCAGAGAGAAGCCCAAAGATGCCCCCACATTACCACTGCTCCTTGGCTACCAAAAACATTTTTCCCAAAGGATAGAAGGGGCGACAGCACCCCCCAAAAAGTAACCATTTGTTCTTGATTTAATATCATAAAAGAATGTATGTCTCCACACCTGAATAAGAGCTGTCATAACCACGATGCCATAACTACTTCACGGGTACAGCAGTACTTGACCCATGAAACTCTTGCAAGACATGCAACAGAAGAAGGAAGGCAGGCTATGCACTCAGATAGGCTTGGGTTCGAACACTGAACTTGAAAGCTGTTTGACCTTGGACAAGTTTCTCCACCTGGCTGAGCTCTATGTTCATTTCTTAAAAGGGGATCAAAACATCAGCTCTTGGAGTTGCCTCGTGGGCTGGATGATGTATGCAAACCCTGAGCATGGTACCAGGCACATATAGTAGGTCATTAAAGTTGCCTCCCTTTCTTCCAGCTGGAATCGTTGGCAGTTCTTTTAAGTTAACCTGTTCTTTTCCTCTTTCTGTAGACATTTTGAGCTGAGCCACATAAAGGTGAAGGGTGTAGACACCCTGGCACTGCTACACAAAACAAGGTTGAAAAATAATTTACTTTGTGTGCCTAGCAGCTGCCCGGCACAGAGGAACTCAGCAAGGGGTAATGGTCTATGTTGTTGTCTCCAGCACTGGCGCTGAAGGACTAATACAGAAGCAAGATGTCAGACCACCGAGAGCACTTCTCCCTGCTGAAAACATCTTAAATTTGATCTGATAATCGAGAAGCCCATCTCTAAGACTAAAAACAGAACTTTCTTCATTGGAAGAGGCCATTCCGAATTACACTACTGGCCCCCTTACTTTCCATTTCCCTCCCTTCTTAAAACCCTCGAGAAATCTTCCAACCCCCTAATTAGGAAGCTGGAGGCCAGTTTATGCAATCTGATCCTGGCAGAGGGAAGGCCACAGAGACTTTTTCCCATCACAAAACAGGGTTGCATTTGTTTCTTTCATAGACGTCAAGCAGCCACAAGCACTAGATATAAGACTTCATATCTCAGTTCGTTCCACTAGGCACTGGGGTTAATTGATCTAGGAAAACAACTCCTGACAGCCCCTGGGTTTTCCCTGTGTGGGTCCTAAGCAGGTAGGAACCATCAGGCCCTTGTTGAGACCTCCAGTATTACCTGTCAATGCTGAATTAAATCACAGCGGAACAGCTTCAGTAGCATCGCCTTTAAATAAAAGCATCAAGTTAATAACAAACAACGGAAGGAAGAAACTGCTGACCAAGTTTGCAATCACAAGAGATGTACTTGTTCTGCTGCAAAATGAATGCTGGAAAAAGCACATGAATTTTAAAAACCAAGTGAAGCTAGTGTCTTGCACAATGGCACAGAAGGGAATTCTTCCTGGATGGATCAAGTGAATGACAGGATCTTATCTCTTTGCAAAATAAGGGAAGTGTCCATTTTATCACAGTCAAGGTATTTTTTTAACATTCATTTATTTCACATTCTGTGAAGCCAATATAGACTAGGCTTCAGTATAAGCATGGTAGGGATATGGTTACAAATGTAACCTGGATTCAGTGCTGAATTTTATTTGCATATCAATCCTGGAGGATTTTCAGGCACAGCCAGGCTGTTCCTGGACTCAGTATGCACATGAGCTCCGGCCCCTGTTTCTTGAGGAAGAGCGACAGTGAGGAAGTAAGTGAACTATAATCTTGGACTTTTGTTGAGCCTTCTGAAAAGTCAAGTTCAAGTGCTACTAAGGTGAATGATGGTTCTAACCAACAACAGCCCTCAGAGAATTTGTGGGTTGTGAGAGTTCCCCTGAGGATGCCAACTACAGGGTATTCCTGTTACTTCTGTCACTCCAGTATTACTGCCTCCTCTCCTGGGCCTAAATCCCCTTTCCTGGGAGGAACCAACCCTCATACAGCTCCTCCCAACCACCCTCATCATGAAGTTGTCAAAGACTCATGCCAGACAATCAATCTTCTCTGGGATTTTGCTGCTAGTGCTGTTTTTTGGAGTCACCATGCTAACAAAACAGGCTCCCCTTCCCCGGCGGCTCAGCAGAAAAGAATCTGCATGCAGTGCAGGAGACCTAGGTTCAACCCCTGCATCAGAAAGATCCCCTGGAGGAGGGCATGGCAACCCACTCCAGTATTCTTGCTCGGAGAATCCCCATAGAGAGGAGCTTGGCAGGCTACAGTCTGTAGGGTTGCAAAGACTCAGACACAACTGAACCGACTGAGCATGCACACACGCAAGCTAATAGGACATGAGTCTAGAGGCAGTGGGTGGCCATTTCGCCCCTCACATGGAGGAATCAGTCTAAGAGATGGAAGAATGGTTCATGGTGGCATTATTTAAGCTTATGGACCCAATCAGACCTGAAGTGAGATGCAGTCCTGGACATGTAAGGTTTGAGAACTAATATATGTCTTGTGTTCTTAAGCAACTTGAGTTCCTCACTTACAACCAAAAATACAAAATTGATCGTTAAACCACAGACCAGATCCTGGAAGAACTGTTGCAGGAAACTCTGAATAGTATTTCCTGCAGCAATTCGGGAAACCCTTGAGGATCTGTCTTTTGCCAAATTTGTATTCAGCACCAAGCTGATGTTAAAGGTTCCCAATGGGACACTTCTTGGAGCTGTTCCCCGGGCCTGGTGCTGAAGAGAAACCTTCGTGTGACCTGCATCTGAGCTCTAGAGTAAGAAAGGGAAGGTCACTATGGAAACAGCAGCTAGGATCACCAGCTCCCATGGGAAGCCTACCAATTGGCTCTGCAGTTTTAGGAGAATAAAGAACCATTGACAGTAGCATGAAGGTATGTCTAGCTAGTCCAGGGGAGCCTACAGGCAAAGACTCTGGCAATAAGCAGAACCCTACAGTTAGCAACAATCTGGAAGCAAAAATCCAGGCACCCCCAAGAACTGGGGTTAAGAGTTTTTACATGTGAGAGAGAATATTAAGAAAAGTAGGACTCCAGCTGTAGAGCAAATGGAGTACAAAAGTCAGAGTCCAATTGAACCAATGGGTTCAAGTCCCAATTCTGACATTTGTAAGACATCTGACCTTAGGAAAGCAGCCATTCTTAAGCCTCAAATTAAGGATGTGGATGATAGTAATTAAAATCAAAACATATGCCTGAATTGGTTTTTATCTCTACTATTGGAGTTCTGTACTTTCTGAACTGTGGTAGTTTGTATATCTGTTTATGTCTGCCCCCCTCCCCACTGTACTCATCTTCTTTATCCCTCCTCCTTTTAACTCAGTACATGAAACTCAAAATTATATACATAAAAAGTTAATGAAATTAAACAATGCATATAGAAGCACTTTATATCCTTCTGCACACAGCACTATTATAAAGAACTAGTAAGCAGAACAAAGTTAGTGAAGGTGATGGAATTCCAATTTAGTTATTTCAAATCCTAAAAGATGATGCTGTGAAAGTACTACATTCAATATGCCAGCAAATTTGAAAAACTCAGCAGTGGCCACAGGACTGGAAAAGGTCAGTTTTCATTCCAAGCCCAAAGAAAGGCAATGCCAAAGAATGCTCAAACTACAGCACAATTGCACTCATCTCCCACGCTAGTAAAGTAATGCTCAAAGTTCTCTAAGTCAGGCTTCAACACTATGTGAACTGTGACCTTCCAGATGTTCAAGCTGAATTTAGAAAAGGCAGAGGAACAAGAGATCAAATTGCTGACATCTGTTGGATCATCAAAAAAGCAAGAGAGTTCCAGAAGAAAATCTACTTCTGCTTTGTAACTATGCAAATTCTTAAAAAGATGGGAATACCAGACCACCTGACCTGCCCCCTGAGAAATCTGTATTCAGGTCAAGAAGCAACAGTTAGAACTGGACATGGAACAACAGACTGGTTCCAAATTGGGAAAGGAGTACGTCAAGGCTGCATATTGTCACCCTGCTTATTTAACTTATATGCAGAGTACATCATGAGAAATGCCACGCTGGATGAAGCACAAACTGGAATCAAGATTGCTGGGAGAAATATCAATAACCTCAGATATGCAGATGACACCACACTAATGGCAGAAAGCGAAGAAAAACTAAAGAGCCTCTTGATGAAACTGAAAGATGAGAGTAAAAAACTTGGCTTAAAACTCAACATTCAGAAAACTAAGATCATGACATCCAGTTCAATCACTTCATGGCAAATAGATGGGGAAACAAAACAGTGAGAGACTTTATTTTGGGGGGTTCCAAAATCACTGCAGATGGTGATTGCAGCCATGAAATTAAAACATGTTTGCTCCTTGGAAGAAAAGCTATGACCAACCTAGAAACATATTAAAAATCAGAGACACTACTTTCCCAAAAAACAACCATCTAATCAAAGGTGTGGTTTTTCCAGTAGTCATGTATGGATGTGATAGTTGGACTGTAAAGAAAGCTGAGCGCTGAAGAATTGATGCTTTTGAACTGTGGTGTTGGAGAAGACTCTTGAGAGTCCCTTGGACTGCAAGGAGATTCAACCAGTCTATGCTAAAAGAAATCAGTCCTGACTATTCATTGGAAGGACTGATGCTGAAGCTGAAACTCTAGTACTTTGGTCACCTGATGCGAAGAACTGACTCACTAGAAAAGATCCTGATGCTGAGAAAGATTGAAGGCAAGAGGAGAAGGGGACGACAGAGGATGAGATGGTTGGATGGCATCACTAACTCGATGGACATGAGTTTGAGTAAGCTCCAGGAGTTGGTGATGGACAGGGAAGACTGGTGTGCTGCAGTCCATGGGGTCACAAAGAGTTGGACACGACTGAGTGACTGAACTGAACAGTAAGCGGAAAACAAAATCAGAGACCAGGACAGGAACTAAATTGCTGGACCTGAATATGCCAGGAATTATCAAACAGGGGAGGACAAGAGTCCTGGACCCTGGCCTAGGTGACTGATTGCTGTATCCCAAGATACAGAAATCAAAACCTTCCTGAGTAGGTCCCAGATTTATCCCCTACTTTAGAGGGAGCATGATTTAAGTCCTCAGCAGGAGGCATCTCATAATAATGAACCACCATCAATGCTCAGCGTCCACTGGAAGGAAACAGCTTTTAGAAATACCTGAGAACAGATTAAGGCCCAGATGTCTCTACTGGCCCAGTATTTGTGATCATTGAGGGAGACAAGAGGTTAAGTTCCCACTGGAAACTGTTTAATATACACTTTGCTCAGAAGAATGCGTCAGTATCTTTTTTCAAAGTCTGAAAAGTGTTAACTAAGATGCTGTAGGTGGCCACTGGAATCAATTGCAGAGATAAGCAATAACACAAACTTTAGGTTCTCAGTCAGGAAAAGAGGATGATAAGACATGGAAACCACTGAACAGTGCTGCCTAAGACATGGGCTGCACTTTCTAGGTTTAGTAATGTAAGTTCAAACCTACACGCTTTCAAAGGTTAAAAGTGACTATATTTCACAAAAGATCTAGGCATTTTGTGTTATCTTGCATCATGTTTCCAAAATTATATCCATTCAAAGTACTGAAGAAAATTAAGTTTTTTATATCTCAACAGATTTTCTCATAACTTTTCCTCCAGTTCTATTATACAGTAAAATTCATGATATGCAAATGCTAAGAGAATTGCAATTGATGCTCTAAACTGGTATCAGATCTCAAACATAGATGACTGTCCTTGGTATTTTTCTATTTCCTACTCATATAATGATATATTCATAAAGCACATCTGGGGACAAAAAATTATGGCTTCTTTTAAGACAAAGAATCTATTCATTGCTTCTTCCTTTGTAAAGCTTAATTCACTTTCTAAAGATAACCCTGAGATTATATCCAGTTGACCATGAGCATTAATCAATGTCTTATTTGCTCAAATAAAAATGCTATTATTCTTGGCCAAAGATAGTGGTACAAGGTATACAACAAAGCTGGTAAATGAATCAATAAAGTTAAAAATATAAAAATAAAATGGGGGCACCAAAACTGTCTCAGCCTAATTTTAAGAAGTTTGAAGACTGTAAAATTAAAATACACAGGGTTGGGAATTCACTGGCAGTCCAGTAGTTAGGACTTGGTACCTTCACTGCCGTGACCCAGGTTCAATCCATGGTCAGGGAACTAAGATTGTACAAGCCACACAGTACAGTAAAACAGAACAGAATAAAATAAATACACAGGGAAGTAGCTGGAATAATTTGTGCAGCAATGGATTAGGATTAGAGACATCAGTATGAATGCATATTTACCTTAATATGGATACAGATAGAAATACGGAAATACTTGTATATACATGGGTTAGTATACAAAAAAATATTTCCTTGTTCTGTCAGCTGAGAGGGCCTGGAAGCGATGACACCAAGTAGAAATAAACACACCTAAGAACCTTGGTTTCTAATATCATTCTCAAAAAAAAAGAGTCAGGGCTCCCTGGATAAACGACTGACTCTCAGATTGGAGCAAGAAATATATAAGATGATCCTGGAGTATTTTATTGTGCCAGAAAGTAAGAAAGGACTTTAAAAAATGAAAGAAAGAAAAACCACAATGATGAGATTATACCAAAGGGACCCAGAAATCAACTAAAAGAGCTTCCAATGGTTAGAACTAGAACAATTTGAGCAAAAAAAGTACTGGGTTATAGTCAAAGGATAAATAAATATCCATGAGTCTATTCTCACATATAAATAAATAAATAAATGCTTCAATAACTATCTGCCCTCCAGAAATGTTTTAATAGGTCTGAAGTGGAACCTAAACCTAAGTTTTATATTATTTTTAATTCCATGAGTTATTCTAATTTGCATCCAGGCAGATAACCATTGGAATAGATGACCCTTGAGGGTCCATCCAGTCCTCAAAATCTGCCATCTTTAATCTCTTTTAGTAGGAACCTTCAAGCCAAATATTTAGTAGGAACTCATCTCACCAGAATGACATTTACATACTTGCAATTTTTAATCTAATGCTGGAATACCAGACCACCTGACCTGCCTCTTGAGAAACCTATATGCAGGTCAGGAAGCAATAGTTAGAACTGAACATGGAACAACAGACTGGTTCCAAATTGGGAAAGGAGTACTTCAAGGTTGTATATTGTCACCCCACTTATTTAACTTATATGCAGAGTATATCATGAGAAATGCTGGGATGGAGGAAGCACAAGTTGGAATCAAGATTGCTGGGAGAAATATCAATAATCTCAGATATACAGATGACACCACCCTTATGGCAGAAAGTGAAGAAGAATTAAAAAGCCTCTTGATGAAAGTGAAAGAGGAGAGTGAAAAAGTTGGCTTAAAGCTCAACATTCAGAAAACTAGGATCATGGCATCTGGTCCCATCACTTCATGGGAAATAGATGGGGAAACAGTGGAAAGAGTGGCTGACTTTATTTCTCTGGGCTCCAAAATCACTGCAGATGGTGATTGCAGCCATGAAATTAAAAGGCGCTTACTTCTTGGAAGGAAAGTTATGACCAAACTAGACAGCATATTAAAAAGCAGAGACATTACTTTGCCAACAAAGGTCTGTCTAGTCAAGGCTATGGTTTTTCCAGTGGTCATGTATGGATGTGAGAGTTGGACTATAAAGAAAACTGAGCACCAAAGAATTGATGCTTTTAAACTGTGGTGTTGGAGGAGACTCTTGAGAGTCCCTTGGACTGCAAGGAGATCCAACCAGTCCGTCCTAAAGGAGATCAGTCCTGGGTGTTCATTGGAAGGACTGATGCTGAAGGTGAAACTCTAATCCTTTGGTCACCTAATACGAAGAGCTGACTCATTTGAAAAGACCCTGATGCTGGGAAAGATTGAGGGCAGGAAGAGAAGGGGACGACAGAGGATGAGATGGGTTGGATGGCATCATCGACTCAATGGACATGGGTTTGGGTGGACTCTGTGAGTTGGTGATGGACAAGGAGGCCTGGCGTGCTGCAGTTCATGGGGTCACAAAGAGTGGGACACAACTGAGCAACTGAACTGAACTGAACATAATAAATTACCCAACAACTTCTCCTTGAATTTGTCTAACTTTTTGGTCCTCAAACCTTTTTAACTCAAAAAGTATTGAAGACTCCAAAGACCTTTTGCTTATGTGGCTTATATTCATTGATACTTAGTGCATTATAAATCAAAACTGAGATATTTTGTAAATGTTTACTTGATTTAAAATGACAGTAAAAAAATCCATTATATGTTAGCAGAAATAATATGCTTAAATGAAAGTAACTATATTTTACAAAACAAGATAATCAGGGAGAAGAGTGGCATTGCTTTTCACTTTTGCAAACTTCTTAAATGACTGACTTAAAAGAAAACACCAGATTCTACTACCTGTGTCTGAATTCAACCTGTGGCAATATGCTGCTTTCATTTAAAAAAAAATCTGATCTCATACAAATAATTAGAAAGAGGAGAAATATTATAATAGTCTTTTCATGTCCCCGTGGATGTCTTTCTTGATACCACATCAAACTTGACAGCTGATAGTTTCTTAAAGGTTAACTGCAAAGTGGAATCTGATATCATATCAGTGACCTTTTCATATTCTGCTATATTAAAATTAATTGATCTATACTACAGATAGTATATTTGAATGGATATTTTGTCTATACATGATTTTGCCATTTCATGCTTTGGTGATTTGGAAAGTATTATTAGTTCACAGAGTAATACAGATATTACAAATGTTACCATATTTAATCATACAATATCAAAATCACATTTGTTAACATCTTAACTGATCCCATCAGAAAAGTGTTAAAGTGTGGGGAAACTGGCAAGATCATGAGAGATACTCAAAGTCTGAGAAAACTCAAACTTTATTGCTGATAGCAAATCTGGTCAGATGTTTTCCTTTAAGAAACAAACTCCCTTGGTTCACTTTTGAGCAAATATGTACCAAATGTCCAAGTCTAAAAAACTAGTTTTGCCCATCTGTTATTTCTTTCAATTAAAAATGGTGTTCACTGAAAGCAGAAGCTTGGTCAGCTCACAACTCTAGCAACCAGGCACAGAGCTCCTCCTGGGATGACCATCATACTTAGACAGAACTGCTGAAATGTGCTCCTCCCATTTCACCAATCTGGGCGCTGGACTGTGTTTAATTTTCTGCCTAAGTCATGAAGTCTTTTGCCCCTAGGAATTCTGAAGCCATAGTTCATTCTTCAGTTATTTCTCAAAACATACAGAAAGTGTGCATTCTTTTGTCTAAATCACCTACAATAAGCATGTATAGAAGAATTTTAAGAGACTTCTCAAAGCCTTTCTCAGTACGTTATATCTGCTGTTTTTATATACAAAGTAGATCTTTTACTAAAGTTGCAGTGTTTGCATCATCAAGGAGAAATGAGCGTTCTTCTGATTATGATCCCAAAATTACTGTGAACATGGGACAGGCCTCAGAATAACTAGAAATTCCTAGTACTTCAATGGCTTTAGTAAACCAAGGCAAATAAAATTTATACTTTCTCTAACCTTCTACAGTTTACCACAAGCCTTCAAGTTTGCCTCTTACAATTTAGCCTACATTCTGGTATGACATAACATGGCACTAGCAGTAAAGAATCTGCCCGCCAACGCAGGAGACACAAGAGACACAGGTTCGATCCCTGCGTCGGGAAGATCCCCTGGAGAAGGAAATGGCAATCCATTCCAGTACTCTTGCCTGGAAAATTCCATGGACAGAGGAGACTGGCAGACTACAGTCCATGAGGCCGCAAAGAGTCAGACACGACTGAGTGAGCACAAACACGTACACATAAAAGTACTCCGTTAACATCCAAAATATATAAAGAACTGATACAACTCAACAGCAACAGATTTTTAATGGGCAGAAGAGCTAAATAGACATTTTTTTCTGAAGAAGACATACAGATACCAGCAGGCACATGAAAAGATGCTCAACATCACTAATTATCAGGAAAATGCAAAGCAAAACCACAATAAGATATTATCTTATGCTCAATGGAATAGCTATTATCAACATGGATGGGCCGTGAGGGTATTATGCTAAGTGAAATAAGTTAGACAGAGAAAAAAAAATACCAGATGATTTCACTCATATATGGAATGCAAATAGGTAAGTAAATAAACAAATAATCAAATAAAAACAGACAGCAGACACAAAAAACAGTAATGTTTACCAGAGGGGAAAGCAGTTGGGGGAGCACAAAATGGGTAAAGGGGGTCAAGTTTCTTGTGACTAAACTTTTGGTGATGAGCATACTGTACTGTATTCTGAAATCGAAATATAATGTGAGACACATGAAACTTGTTGTTCAATGGCTCAGTCGTGTCGATTTGCAACCCCATGGACTGCAGCACAACAGGACTCCCTGGCTTACATAATGAAACTTACACACTGTTATAAACCAGTAAAACTATTTTCCTGCTTTTGTACTTACTTCCAGTCAATGTGCTTGTCCTTTTACCTTTCAGACAACTTTACCATTTCACTCTGGGGAACTGAATTCTAAGGCAGTGGAGGACAGAGAGAGTTAGTGGTAACCATATTAACAAGAAAGCTGATGGCTTTCTTCATGTCTTTAGACAAATTCTCCTGGAAGTTCAGAGGAAGGAGAGGAAACTGGGGGGGGGGGGGGGGGTGCTAATGTTTCTTTTGCATGATACCATGTTTGACTTTTTATTTCTTTGATAATATGGAACACTGATTCTTCTAATAGCCCTTCTGCTTACAAATATTTAGAGAGATCTTTATTCATAGACTTTCAGTCCTGTTTTTGTCCTTATTTCAAAGGTCAGTTGTTTTGCCTTGAGATCTAGAAATCCATTTTAATTTCTAGCTTATTTACTCTCTATATCTTTTAAATTGGCAATTTTCTATTCCAATTTACTTATTTATGACTAAAACCTCTATTTCAGGTCTAAATCTACTTACGAAAAGGGAGGAAAAGGCTCCCTTTACTCAAGTGGCTAGGACTAGCCAGAATACTGCTTAAAAGTTTCCGAGGGTCTATTTTCTAAGTCTCCTATTGATTCATCTTCATTTTGTTTGCAATTTTGAATCTTTGTCCAATCTTTTCTTTGGGAAAGACTTCTGAAATAGCTTAATAGAATACACTGTCTATTTTTCTTGCCCTCTCAAGGCGATTATTAAATTATGGACCACTGGGCTATTTAAACTGTCTTTCTCATCCTGTGCTTTGAACCATTTTCCCCCATCTGAGGGGGCTAGCAATCAAATGAACTAGTTGGTATAGATTTGATAGTCTGGAACAATAAATATCTAATAAAATCTCAAGCTCTGCAGTAAATTTCTGTCCATCTCACTGAGGTTTAAATTTTTTAAATTAGTGTCCTTTACTCAATTCTAGACCACTGGCTTAAATTCAGCTTCCAGGCTGCAATCTTTCACTTTAGACATTCACAGTGTGATAAAAATGGCATGTTCTTTTATTAAGAAAATCCTGAAGAAAGGAAAACTCATTTAGGAGGTCAGAGGAAGGAACAGAAGGAACAAAAGGGCTGTAAAGTGGATGATGAAGGCAACACAGAGATGTGAGATGTAAGAAGAGTGGGTTCCACATGGCTTGAATGATAGTGAGCTAGAGTGTTTTTTGAGAGGAAATACCTTAGAGTCAGCATTTTCTTCTGTGGGTTCCTAGGCTTAACAATTTTAAAGAAGCTGACTTTGAACCTTTGAATATTATTATTTCCTAATTTTTCTAGAATCCTTCTTTAGTGTATTAATTTTGACATGTCAAAAGTTTTCCCAAATAGGCATTGTTATTCTAAATCAAAATACATTTGCCACTTATCAAGGTAAGTGCAAAAGTGAGGATTACAGAGCAACTTCATGTAGGAAAGAGTTCTTGAGGAGAGTGAAACACTGACACAGATTAACTAGAAAGAGATCATGCAGTAGAATCCCAGATAATTACTGACTCCAGATCATGAGTGAAACAACACAATCTCTGGTTGACTTGACAGTGTCTTTATGAAGATTCTGAAGGGGATAGAAGGCTAAGTATTAATATAACCCATCAAATCTGCATGAATTGGCCACAAATCAAACAGATGTCCAATCATTTGTCTTCTAGGTGGGCTTGGATTGAAGAAGAAATTTATTGAGCCTGCACCTATTCCCATTCTCTGTGGAGTACTTCTTCAACAGGCACAAGACAATCCAGGAAGTAACAAAAACACCTTAGACATCACTGTACAAATAGTCAAACAATTGCAAAAGCAAAGGGGTCAGTGCAATTCTCCAGTAGGTTAATGGCAAAAATATTTACCAGGCAGTAGAGCTATAAACCAAAACTTCTAGTGATTGTTGTACACATATACTTAAATTTGACTTAAAAAAAAGTTTGCGTGCCTACAAACCAAAAGTCTAATTTCCTTAAAATAATTTTGTTAAATAAATTCTAAGATACAAACCACAGAATATGGCAATAAACTCAGCAGCTAAAGTCACTGAAATAAACCAGAGATGGTTTGGTTACAAGCCCTGGGATAATGAAATAAGCAACAAGAACATTAAAACCTGTTGCAAGCCAAATCACTGTAGAGTCAGAATTACCTGGCAGCAAATGCAAAGGAAAGATAATATTTGTTGCCCAAAAAACATGTCCTAGGTCCAAGGAACCCATGGAATGCTGCAAGTGAAGGCCTTAAAAATTATTTTGGTGGAACGTGTGAAAGGATGAGACTCATCACTTAAAATATGAATCTAAAATGCTAAATTTAGTACCTACTTAAATAAGGGGGAGGTTCCATAAGACTTCATTGAGCAAAGTCAACTGGTGATCTTCTACAGGATTTAGGGGAAAAGGCAGAATTGAGTGGGAAGATGTCAGCCTTAGAAATGTTTCTGTGCTAACTGCAGAAACGATGGAAACAGTGACAGACTTCATTTTCTTGGGCTCCAAAATGACTGCAGATGGTGACTGAAGCCATGAAATTAAAAGACACTTGCTCCTTGGAAGAAAACCTATGACAAACCTAGACAGCATATTAAAAAGCAGAGACAGTATTTTGCCGACAAAGGTCCATCTAAAAGAATGAAACTAGAACACTTTCTAAAACCATACACAAAAATAAACTCAAAATGGATTAAAGATCTAAATGTAAGACCAGAAACTATAAAACTCATAGAGGAGAACACAGGCAAAACACTCTCCGACATAAATCACAGCAGGATCCTCTATGACCCACCTCCCAGAATATTGGAAATAAAAGCAAAAATAAACAAATGGGACCTAAGGAAACTTAAAAGCTTTTGCACAACAAAGGAAACTATAAGTAAGGTGAAAAGACAGCCCTCAGGTTGGGAGAAAATAATAGCAAACGAAGTAACAGACAAAGGACTAATCTCAAAAATATATAAGCAACTCCTGCAGCTCAATTCCAGAAAAATAAATGACCCAATCAAAAAATAGGCCAAAGAACTAAACAGACATTTCTCCAAAGAAGACATACAGATGGCTAACAAACACATGAAAAGATGCTCAACATCACTCATTATCAGAGAAATGCAAATCAAAACCACAATGAGGTACCATTACACGCCAGTCAGGATGGCTGCTATCCAAAAGTCTACAAGCAATAAATGCTGGAGAGGGTGTGGAGAAAAGGGAACCCTCTTACACTGTTGGTGGGAATGCAAACTAGTACAGCCACTATGGAAAACAGTGTGGAGATTTCTTAAAAAACTGGAAATAGAACTGCCATATGACCCAGCAATCCCACTTCTGGGCATACACACCAAGGAAACCAGATCTGAAAGAGACACGTGCACCCCAATGTTCATCGCAGCACTGTTTATAATAGCCAGGACATGGAAGCAACCTAGATGCCCATCAGCAGACGAGTGGATAAGGAAGCTGTGGTACATATACACCATGGAATATTACTCAGCTGTTAAAAAGAATTCATTTCAATCAGTTCTAATGAGATGGATGAAACTGGAGCCCATTATACAGAGTGAAGTAAGCCAGAAAGATAAAGAACATTACAGCATACTAACACATATATATGGAATTTAGAAAGATGGTAATGATAACCCCATATGCAAAACAGAAAAAGAGACACAGAAGTACAGAACAGATTTTAGCCTCTGTGGGAGAAGGTGAGGGTGGGATGTTTCGAGAGAACAGCATCGAAACATGTATATTATCTATAGTGAAACAGATCACCAGCCCAGGTGGGATGCATGAGACAAGTGCTCGGGCCTGGTGCACTGGGAAGACCCAGAGGAATCGGGTAGAGAGGGAGGTGGGAGGGGGGATCGGGATGGGGAATACATGTAAATCCATGGCTGATTCATGTCAATGTATGACAAAACCCACTACAATATTGTAAAGTAATTAGCCTCCAACTAATAAAAATAAATGGAAAAAAATAAAAAAAGGTCCATCTAGTCAAAGGTATGGTTTTTCCAGTAGTCATGTATGGATGTGAGAGTTGGACTGTAAAGAAAGTTGAGCACTGAAGAATTGATGCTTTTGAACTGTGATGTTGGAGAAGGCTCTTGAAAGTCTCCTGGACTGCAAGGAGAGCCAACCAGTCCATCCTAAAGGAAATCAGTCCTGACTATTCATTGGAAAGACTGATGCTGAAGCTGAGGTTCCAATACTTTGGCCACCTGATGTGAAGAACTGACTCATCAGAAAAGACCCTGATGCTAAAGATTGAAGTCAAGAGGAGAAGGGGATGACAGAGGATGAGATGGTTGGATGGCATCAATGACTCAATGCACATGAGTTTGAGCAAGCTCCAGGAGTTGCTTATGGACAGGGAAGCCTGGTGTGCAGCAGTCCATGGGGTCATAAAGAGTTGGACATGACTGAGCAACTGAACTGACTGAAGAAGTATGTTCACTGGAGCAGGTCTACTGCTAGCTGACTAGTTTTCATTATATAATATTGTCCCTGATGGGCTGACTTTCAGAGATCTGCTCACTGAAGCAAGTTGTCATTGACTGACCTAAAGTCAGTTCAGGTGTTAACTGGTTGAAAGTGAATGTGTTAGTCACTCAGGGGTGTCCAACTCCTTGAGAACCCATGGACTGTAGCCTGCCAGGCTCCTCTGTCCATAGGATTTCCCAGACAAGAATACTGGAGTGGGTAGCCATTCCATTCTCCAGGGGATCTTCCCAATCCAAGGATCAAACTCTAGTCTCCTGCATTGCAGGAGATTTACCTGCTCAGATTTACCATCTGAGCCACCAGGGAAGTCCCACTTACTGGTTCAGTTCAATTCAGTCACTCAGTCGTGTCCAACTCTTTGCAACTCCATGGATTGCAGCATACCAGGCTTCCCTGTCCATCACCAACTCCCAGAGCTTACTCAAACTCATGTCCTTCCTGTCACTGATGTCATACAGTCATCTCATCCTCTGTTGCCCCCTTCTCCTCCTGCCTTCAATCTTTCCCAGCATCAGGGTCTTTTCAAATGAGTCGGTTCTTTGCATCAGGTGGCCAAAGTACTAGAGTTTCAGCTTCAGCTTCAGTCCTTCCAACGAATATTCAGGACTGATTTCCTTTAGAATGGACTGGTTGGATCTCCTTGCAGTTCAAGGGACTCTCAAGAGTCTTCTCCAACACCACAGTTCAAAAACATCAATTCTTTGGAGCTCAGCTTTCTTTGTAGTCCAGTTCTCACATCCAAACATGACTACTGGAAAAACCATAGCTTTGACTAGATGGCTTTTTGTTGGCAAAGTAGTGTCTCTGCTTTTTAATATGCTGTCTAGGTTGGTCATAGGTTTTCTTCCAAGGAGCAAGCGTCTTTCAATTTCATGGCTGAAATCACCATCTGCAGTGAATTTGGAGCCCCAAAAAATAAAGTCTCTCGCTGTTTCCATTGCTTCCCCATCTATTTGCCATGAAGTGATGGGACCAGAAGCCATGATCTTAGTTTTCTGAATGATGAGTTTTAAGCCAACATTTTCACTCTCCTCTTTCACTTTTATCAAGAGGCTCTTTAGTTCTTCTTTGCTTTCTGCCATAAGGGTGGTGTCATCTGCATATCTGAGGTTATTGATATTTCTCCCAGCAATCTTGATTCCATCTTGTGCTTATCCAGCCCGGCATTTCTCATGATGTACTCTGCATAGAAGTTAAATAAGCACAGTGACCATATACAGCTTCGATGTACTCATTTCCTGATTTGGAACCAGTGTGTTGTTCCACGTCCGGTTCTGACTGTTGCTTCTTGACCTGAATACAGATTCCTCAGGAGGGTAGGTCAGGTGGTCTGGTATTCCCATCTTTTTAAGAATTGTCCACAGTTTGTTGTGATCCACACAGTCAAAGGCTCTCACTGGTTATCAAGCTATAAAACCATCCATCTGTTTTTCATTCTCAATCTCTGCCATAACCTCTTGATTAGGTTCACAAACAATGAAAGGGAAATAATATTATAAATTCAGATTATACCATTGCTTCTCCTTGTGTCTGTGACTGTACACTATTTCCAAAGGAAATAAAACAGACCTGGTCAGGTTCGTTTTCTATAAAAGCATACTGCTTGCTTTATTATTCTTATGATCTCCAGATGATTCCAGGTTGATTAATAATTTCTTTTTGCTTTTTACTATGGTCCTGTGCACAACTGATGATAAAATAGGTAGCTTTTGTTTCTCAGATCCAACCTTTTAGTTCATTTTTCAAAGGAAAAGTTTATAACGTTTTTAGGCCCCCTGGACTCCTGCTGCTCTTCTTCACTTCTTCTAAGTCGTTCTGAGCACCTCTACATTTGGGACCTGAGCCAATGAATATACAAGCCAATCAGTTCTGCTAATGTGAACATGCCCAACTTTTCAAAATGGGCATTTGCTTGATGGGATGTATGTAGGCAAAATAAGTGAAAATGCACAGCTGCATTATTTCCAAAGTCAAGGGCATTGTAGAGACATTAAGTACTTAAATAATTCAAAGGTAAGAGTAACACTGTGCCCTAGGGGATCAGGAAAGGCTTCACAGAGGAGATGGACTTGATCTGGTTCTAAAAAATCCATTAGTATTTTAATAGGCAGAGAGGAGGACATATTCAACATGGATGACAGAGCACTCTAAGAGTGAAGATGGAAAATGTTTTATATATTTAAAGATAATGTGCAGAAAGTTGTAAGAGACCATTACCCTCTGTCTAACAACAAAATGAGATAGCCAAGCTATGAATACACACCAGACTAAATTTTAACTTCAGTTAATGACCAGCCATTTGGAGGAGAAAAGATACCCACGGCTGCTCTCCCCACTGGCTGAACAACAGGAAGAGGATAAATCCTACAAGGGTGGGAGTAAAAAGGACCCAACCAAACCTTGAATGAACTTCTGATGGGCACTTGTGAACTGCAATAACAGATGTGAACTCCAGGAGTCCTGACCCCAGAACAGGTTTGCTTCTCCCAGCCCGTTCTTTTCCACAGGTCCTCACGGAGTGCTCAGGGCTGCAAACTGTACCTGGGGACCAACCAGAAATGAGAGCGATTTCTCCCAAGGCACACAGAGCCTCCTCCTGCAACAGGGCCAAGTCTGAAAAGGTGGGAAGGAGAGCAGGCTAGCTGAGAAAAGCAATTTCTTTGAGGAAGACACAAAGGGTTCTTAGCCGGAAAGAGCTGAGAGAAACCTCCCTAGAACATTCTGGGAAGCAGAGAAATCTCCCGAGGTACAAAGTGCATAGGGTAGGATTGGAGAACAAAGGAAGCTGTCTGGAAACCCAAAAGGCTAGGCATAGATTACAAGGTAAAGGGAGCACTCCTACCACTAGGAAAGCAATCGGTTCAGCTATAACAAACACCAGTCCATCCTAAAGGAAATCAACCCTGAATATTCATTGGAAGGACTGCTGCTGAAGCTGAAGCTCCAATACTTTGGCCCCCTGATGCAAAGGCTGACTCACTGGAAAAGACCCTGATGCTGGGAAAGATTGAGGGCAAGAGGAGAAGGAGGTGACAGAGGATGAGATAGTTGGATGGCAGCACCGACTCAATGGACATGAGTTTGAGCAAACTTGGGGAGGTAGTGAAGGACAGGGAAGCTGGGCATGCAGCAGTCCATAGGGTCACAAAGAGTCAGACACAATTCAGCTACTGAACAACAAAAAAAACA
Organism: Muntiacus reevesi; assembly: GCF_963930625.1. Taxonomy (NCBI): domain Eukaryota; kingdom Metazoa; phylum Chordata; class Mammalia; order Artiodactyla; family Cervidae; genus Muntiacus; species Muntiacus reevesi. The sequence goes on along the minus strand of NC_089250.1, from coordinate 161,674,803 downwards.
CAAAGACCTCTGGGTCTCACACTGCTTAGACACCTAGCCCCACAGGAAATGCCCCAATTCTCTTCTCGAAATATTGAAGCAAGTGGTGAACTGAATCAAAGCTGCAGAAAAGTCCAGACCTAATTCAAGACCAGACTTCATCACTCCACACTCAGTTCAGTTCAGTTCAGTCGCTCAGTCGTGTCCGACTCTTTGCGACCCCATGAATCGCAGCATGCCAGGCCTCCCTGTCCATCACCAACTCCCAGAGTTTACTCAAACTCATGCCCATTGAGTCGGTGATGCCATCCAACCATCTCATCCTCTGTCATCCCCTTCTCCTCCTGCCCCCAATCTCTCCCAGCATCAGGGTCTTTTCCAATGAGTCAGCTCTTTGCATCAGGTGGCCAAAGTATTGGAGTTTCAGCTTCAGCATCAGTCCTTCCAATGAACACTCAGGACTGATTTCCTTTAGGATGAACTGGTTGGATCTCCTTGCAGTCCAAGGGACTCTCAAGAGTCTTCTCCAACACTACAGTTCAAAAGCATCAATTTTTCAGTACTCAGCTTTCTTTGCAGTCCAACTCTCACATCCATTCACTCCACACTAGCAGCCTGCAAAAAGAAAGTACATGTCCTTTTCTGGAAGTAAATTTTATTTACTTCAGTCTCTATAGTTGTCGTATATAAAATATCTAGCATACTTGTCATTAAAAAATGACAAAATGCACAATTACATCAAAAATTAGTCAATAGATAGATGGGCCAGCAGTTGATATTGTCAGACATGAACTTTAAAATAACTATGATACAAAATCCAAAGAAACCAGATAGACAACATAAAAACAGTTTTAAGCTTTTCATCATTTTTTGCTTACTGTTTTTCTTCCCTTTAACTTAGGTTGGCTTCTTTATTTTGTATATTTGAAGATTTTAAAAAGCAAACATTTCTAACAAGCCAAGGAAAATTATGTATGCTAGACCTAAATTATCTAACTGTGATGTTGGAGAAGACTCTTGAGAGTCCCTTGGACTTCAAGGAGATCCAACCAGTCTATCCTAAAGGAAATCAGTCCTGAATATTCATTAGAAGGACTGATGCTGAAGCTGAAACTCCAATATTTTGGCCACCTGATGCAAAGAACTAACTCACTGGAAAAGACCCTGATGCTGGAAAAGATTGAAGGTGGGAGGAGAAGGGGACGACAGAGAATGAGATGGTTGGATGGCATCACCGACTCAATGGACTTGAGTTTGAGTAAGCTCCAGGAGTTGGTGATGGACAGGGAAGTCTGGCGTGCTGCAGTCCATGGGGTCACAAAGAGTCGGACACGACTGAGCGACTGAACTGAACTGAAGTGACAAGTTATAAATGTTTACAAGTTTCAGAGTAAAAATATTTAGACAATAATGCCTCTATATTGAGCTCTATAATGAGTTCCTGTAACAAAACAAGGACATGCCCAACCCCTACACTCCGTAGCCAACATTTACAAGGAATCGATGGCTTAGTTAACACATAAAGTAGCTCATAACTTTTATCAAAAACTCTTGTTAATTCTTTACATGATACACTGGCAGTCACCTTACCAGTAGTTATCATTCAAACCAACTCTTAAATACATAAGTGTATTATCATATACAAATACTTCCTCCTTTTCGTTAATGACTAACATGCAAAAAAAAAGTTTTCCACTTGATTTTATTTTTTAATCAAGGATAAGTTAAAGAACAAGATGGTCAACCTTTGTCCTGGTTTTCAGAGGAGAAAATCATGACTTAAGCAGTAGTTAAATTCACTGAGTATGCCAAGGATCAATTAACTGACACCATTACGTGAAGATCAAGCTTTACTTCATTAAACTCCAACTTACTGATGGTAATACTTCAAGTCTATGATTCTTGTGCCTTCCTTGCCTGAAGGCCTTTGGAAGTTTTAAAAGTACCAACCCCATGCTGATTAGTCAGATTTTTCTTTCAGAATTCATAAAGATAGGTTATATTTAACTTTACACATTTCTTTGCATCTACTATTCCTAAAAGAGATTTTGTTTTCTATGCATCCTAAGAAAAATCCTGATGAAAAGTATGACACAAACACATACCAAAAAATTAAAACCTCCTTAAGAGACCAGTGGAGAAGGCCATGGCAACCCACTCCAGTGTCCTTACCTGGAGAATCCCAGGGACGGAGGAACCTGGTGGGCTGCCGCCTATGGGGTTGCAGAGTCGGACACGACTGAAGCGACTTAGCAGCAGCAGCAGCAAGAGACCAAACTGGGACCTCTTGCCAGCCCAGAGGTTAAGACTCTGTGCTCCCAAGGCAGGGGCATGGGTTCAGTCCCTGGCCAGGGAACTAAGATCCTGCATGCTGCATGGCACAGCTGAAGAAATAAATATAAAGGGGAAGAAAAGAGACCAAACTAGCCTTATTTTTTTATGAATTACAATATAGAAGCAATTTCCCCAATAATTTGATAATTATAATTGGAAGGAAATAGGAAGAAAAACTTTAAATATCTCAAAAAATAAACTCTTGAAATAATTTACAAAATCAAAATAATTTCACCAGCCATTCCCAGACTTACTAGCACCATGAAATGTCTTTTATTATTCCATTTTGTTTCATGCCGTACATCAGACCTCTCCTCTCATTTGCCTTCACAAATGCAGCCCTGGCAGCCACTTGCTTAGAAAACACTTCCTCTCTGGCTGTAGATGGGGCTTCCCTGGAGGCTCCTAGTGGTAAAGAACCCTCCTGCCAATGCAGGAGGTGCTGGAGACACGGGTTCAACCCCTGGGTAGGGAGGATCCTGGAGGGGGGCATAACAACTCACTCCAGTATCCTTGTCTGGAAAAATCCCATGGACAGAGGAGTCTGGAGGGCTACAGTTCATGAGATCACAAAGAGTCGGACATGACTAGGTGACTTAGCACGTACGCTGGCTGTAGATACCCTCATTCTGATGGCTTCCATGGATGACCATCAGCATTCTCTCTACCAGAGAGAATGGGGAAGGTAACGGCCTCCAAACCATTTTCCCCTGTCTGTCCCCCTGGCTGCCACTTGATAAGAATATCATACACAGAATGCAGTGACATAAATTTTCCTTGGACATTATGAAACTGAAGCTTACGAAGGGAATGCCAGAGGTACTCTGAAATGACCCAGGAGTGGAATAGGGGAAAAGGAAGGAGAAGCTTACAGAGAGACAGAAACAGAGAGAACCAGACCACAGAGGAAAGAGAATGGTCAGTCTCATGAAAATCAGACCCCCAGGGGACTTCCCTGACAGTTCAGTGGTTAAGACTTTGCGTTCCCAATGCAGGAGTGCCCAGGATGGATCCCTGGCCCAGGAACTAGGTCCCGTATGCTGCAGCTAAGAGTTCATATGCAGCAACTAAAGATCTTGCGTGATGCAACTAAGACCTGGTAAATAAATAAATTTATTTACCTGGTACCCAAGTAAATAAAATATTTTAAAAAATCAGACCACCTAAGTATTCTGAAATCTAAACTACAGGATAACATATGCTTAGGAAAAGAGATGTTTACTTACATTTTTTTTTCATTTCCAGATGTTTACCTAGTGTCCATATTATTCATGAAAACTATAACCTAACATGCTTTTAAGGAAGGGCTTAGCTGAGTTATCAGCGGCCAAATATCAAAAACTTCCTCCTCCTCTCAACAGGCAACCTTCACCAGCATTTCATGTTTTATTCTATCCGGGGAAGAGAAGGGGAGGGTACCACCCAGGAGGGTCCACACGTCAACTAAAACAGCTCTGACTTCCACAGGCCCTGAGAGACAACTGCCCCACTGTCTCCACCTCACTCGTCTTGAGACCCATAAATTTTCCCCAGGGCTTGCTAAATAGTCTTCCTCAGCCTTCACTTCCCTTCCCCTCAGTGTATAACCCTACAACTACAATTGAAGGAAGATTCTTTCTTGGTTCCAGACTTTCCAAGGACAGAGAGAGTGGGGAGCAACAGAGAAAATCAGAGAACCCATGAGTGTAGCTGGCAATAGACTAATCCTGAGGACAGAGCCACAGACAGAATCTCCTCCAGCCATATCACTTCTTCAGTTAAGAGTCTGGCTCGAAGATCTCCCTGGTGGTACGACGGATGGGAATTCACCTGCCAAAGCAGGGGACATGGGTTTGATCTCTGGTATGGGAACAGCCCATGTGCCGCGGAGCAACTAAGTCCATGCGCCACAACTCCTACTAAGCCCAAGTGCCCTGGAGCCTGTGCTCCACAAGAGAAGCCCCTGCTTGTTGTAACTAGATAAAGCTCATGTACGGCAACGAAGACTCACACAACCAAAAATTAAAAAGAAAAAAGAACCTGGCTAAGTTGGTTGACACTCAGAGTGCTGAAGACAGACCTTATAAAATGAGGGGATTAAACCACGGTCCCCCACCAGCTGTAATATTTTAACATTCTAGAATGCTGTTCTTTCCATGTCCTATGGCTCGGAGTTTGTCATTTACTGTAGGGTTGCCAAATTCAACAAATAAAAACACAGAACACTCGGTTAAATTAGACTTACAGGTAAATGATGATTATTTTTAGTGTAAGTATATCCCATGCAATATTTGGGATATACTTAGAAAATTCTTTATTGTTTATCTGAAAATTTGACTTGGAGTCCTACATTTTATCTGGAAACCATAACTTAGTGGATAAATCATAAAGAATCACTCATATAGGCCACCACTTACTGAGCACTGACCTGACTAGGACCTCAAATATGTAAGACTTATCTTATTTGATGCTAACAGTCTTATGAAGGAGGTAAATACAGAGACTTCTAGAAGTGAAGCCCTGAGCTGGAGAGCAGTGAATGCTAGGATAGAAGGCCAGGTCTGGATGACTACATGCAATTTACAGGCTATTATTTACAAATTATTGCAGTGTTGAAAATGCATCAGTTTTTGAATAATATGCCCAGAACTCTACTTGTCTTTGAGGAGGAAAATTTTGAATCCAGAGGTGAAAGAGAGCATTATTTTTCACTGCTTTTATCCGTACTGTTTGGATTTTTTTTTAAACAATGTACATGCATCACATACATAATTATTTTCATTTAAATAAAATTAACCCCCAAAGATTGTTACAATATACAACTTTGACAAATAGACCTCTATCAACCTTAGTACTTTTTCAATGGTAGTAGCAATACCTATTATTACAAATATGTTGACTTTACTTCTTTTTTGTTGGAGGTAGATTCCTGCTTCAGAGCACAGTTCTCAGTTGCTCGCAGACTGTTAACAAAGTCTCCCTCTGTCATTCAAGAACCCTTGCCAACCCGTGGCTGATTCATGTCGATGTATGGCAAAAACCACCACAATATTGCAAAGTAATTATCCTCCAATCAAAATTAATTAATTTTTTAAAAAAAGAACCCTAGCCGGTTGCATAAGGAGGAAATGCCCGTGGAGCCTGAGATGTAGGGTTTCCCAGGAGCTCCACTGTCTGTGTTTCTCCCTAAGGCAGTAAGCAGATCTTACTTGGAAGAATAACTTAGCCCAGGAGTGCACCAAGGCAAAGGCAGGAAGCCCCTCCCTGCAACCCAGACCCACTGGGCAGAGCCTTTGATCTTCCACTACTGACTCAAGGGGCTCCCATTAGTGGTATCAAATGTCAGATGTCCCATTCCCCCAGTCCTAATGGCCACGGTACCCAGTGGCTTCAGCTCTACATTTTTAAAGAGGAAAAGATATGTCCATGAAAAAGGAATGTTATAGTGACAAAGTTTTCTCCTAAGTGGACTTCAGTCCCTCATTGCTAGTTATCTCAGACATACATTTCTGTAGTTGGAGAAGAAATACTCACTTTTTTGAAAATTCTCTGCTTGCAACCCTTACCTCCTAATTGGTAAGGGTTGAATTGAATTGAACACTTCAACTGAAAAGAATTGAAGCCCCACTTCACTTCTTAAAAACCAGGTTGTCAAGATTGCGAGGGGCCATGGATAAAGGAAAATGAGCATGCTTCAGGGCACCTAGGTAGGTGTTCCTTGGAGCACGGTCTGTGATGTCTTTGCATCCGCAGCACACGATTAGCAGCCACTGCTCCTGCCTGCACAGGCGGGAGGCAGGCTTTCATTGCTCCAGGCGCTTGCAAACACCAGCCACAGAGGAGGCGCCACAAGAGAGCTGCCATCAGAGTTAATTGATAAAAATTAAATCCCATTAATAAAAAAGGGAATATTCAATGCCCACCAAAGTACCAAATGGCAAAATGACAGTGAGCTCTTCATGTGTATCAGAGTTTAGAATACAAAGTGTGCAGGGAAGAAAAAGGGAGAAAGTTAGTGCCTTCTCCAAGGACAATGAAAATTGTGTGAAAAGCAGAGATATATGGACCAGACTGCTCTCCATTAGCATCCAGGCCAGTCTCACAATGTCAGAAGTGCCATTCAGGTTACAGGAGACCTGGTTTCTCTCCCAGCTCTGCCATCGCCTCGCTGGGAGTACTGGGATTGAGAAGAGGAAAGGAACTCATAGTGCATTGGTCACTCGGTCGTGTCCGACTCTTTGTGACCCCGTGGACTGCAGCCCGCCAGGCTCCTCTGCCCATGGGATTTCCCAGGCAAGAATACTGGCGTGGGTTGCCATTTCCTTCTCCAGGGGATCTTCCTGACCCGGGGATGGAGCCTGGTTCTCTTGCACTGCAGGCAGATTCTTTACCATCTGAGCCATCAGGGGTATGTAAATTTGTGATTCTCCCAAGTCCAGTCCTCCTCATCCTACTTTATGGTTTTCATAGCAGTTGCCATCAGCCAGCATATTACATGTTCACTTGTCACCTGTCTGTCTCTCCAGGCACTGTTAAGCCCCAGCAGAATAAAGCTTTCTTTAGCTTTCTTCAGAATCCCAACTGCTAGCACACAGTGGTGGTGGTTTAGTCGCTAAGTTGTGTCCGACTCTTGCGATCCCATGGACGGTAGCCCGCCAGGCTCCTCTGTCCAAGGGCTTCTCCAGGCAGGAATACTGGAGTGGGTTGCCATTTCCTTCTCCAGAGGATCTTCCAACCCAGGGGTTGAACCTGGGTCTCCTGCATTGCAGGCAAATTCTTTACCGACTGAGCTATGAGGAAACCCACACAGTAGGTCATCATAAATGCATGCTGAATGAATGGACTCATCCTTTCACTCACTGAGCACTCATCAGGCACCTGGGGATTCCACTGATTGATTGGTATGCAACTGGTGAATAAACAGAATATGTTATCCTTATACAACCGAATATTTTTCATCCATCCACAACATGGATGAACTTAGAGAACATTATGCAAAGTGAAAGAAGCCAGATACGAAAAGCCAGATACTGTGTGCTCCATTTAAAATGAATGGTTCACTCAAGGCTGCTGCACTAGGTTGACCCAGAGGGATGGGATGGGGAAGGAGGTGGGAGGGGGGGGTTCAGGATGGGGAACACATGTACACCCATGGCTGATTCATGTCAGTGTATGGCAAAACCACTACAATATTGTAAAGTAATTAGCCTCCAATTAAAATAAATAAATTAAAAAAATAAAAATAAAATGAATGGTTCAGAATAAGCAAATTCATATAGGCACAATTAGTGGTTGCCAGGGGCTGGGCAGTTACGGGCTTGTGAGAATGGCAGGTGATAGCTGAAGATGATACAGGGTTTCTTTTTAAGCTGATGAAAATATTCTAAAATCGATTGTGGTAATAGTTTCATACATCTATGAACAGACTAAAGGTTATTGAATTTGCATTTTAAATGAATGAATTGTATAGTATGTGCATTAGGTATCAATAAAGCTATTATAAAAATACTAAAGTTGACCTCATCATCTCACCAAAATCCATACTCCTGCTTTTATTTGTACCTCACCTCCCATTAAATTGCCTTTTCCGGAAAAAAACATACTAATAGAAACACGTGTAAGAATGGCTGAGTCCCTTTGTTGTTCACCTGAAACTACCACAACATTATTAATTGGCTATACCCCAATACAAAATGTTTTGGAAGTTTAAAAAAATTTTTTAAATAAGGAATACTAATGACCACATAGTTCTTCAAACTATGCTTTTCTACTTATCATTTTTAAGGTGGTTTTAGTGTTTTAAAGTCTTTATTGAATTTGTTACAATATTGCTTCTGTTTTATGTTTTGGTTTTTTGACCATGAGGCATGTGGAATCTCAGCTCCCTGACCAGGGATCGAACTTGCATCCCCTGCATTGGAAGGCGCAGTCTTAACTACTGGGCCTCCAGGGAAGTCCACCTCCTATTTTTCTATCTCAATCCTCATGAATTATGAGGCAGGCTCACATGGGGTTCATTGCTTCAGATGAGTCCCTGCGCTCTCACCATCGGGGGCTGGACTAACCACTTCCATGGGAGGATAAAGTGTTCACACCTGTGTTTATTGTCACAGAAGGAAATGCACAATATGAGATGAAATGCTCTTGGAAATCCAGGGTTTCCTAGCCAGAGAAGGCATAATTTTAGCAAGCAGAAAGTTTACTTTGATTTTTAACCCACTTGGCAAGAAGTGGGGAACTGTTGTCAAATAGCCAGCTAAGTTTTTCAAAACCAGCAAAATAAAACTATCACATCTGTTATTTTTAAAAATGCAGAGTGATTCTTTTTTTTTTTAATCCAAAACTAGTTTATTGGGATGCTTTCCCATTCATCTTGATACAGGGAGATTTTAGTGCTGCTTCCGCCTGAAAGAGCATCCTTCTGTAAGCCCTGCTTTTCCTCCTGTGGGCTGGCCGAGGACAGCAGAGCAGCCAGCACACAAAACTACTGTTTGTGCATGGCTAAAGACGGCGGTGATTTTATAGCATCCTGGGCATTTTACATCCACGAAATAGGAACTGGGGCTCTGCACCAGACACTTCTTCTTGTGTTTCCTCTTCTCTTCATCTGGAGAGGGATGAAGAAGACCCTTTGTGAGAGGCATGTTCTCGTGAGGAAGTCGTCACTGCTGGAAAGGCAGTGATTCTTAAACTTAAACCCCTGCTAGACTTTCCTATTCTCTGACCTCTTCAGTCCCTCCACAATACTTTTAAATATCTACCCAGGTTCCAGACAATCTAGAGCAACAGCTTTGCATCACCCCTTTTCCTTACTCTCTGAGCACGATTTACAGACATGGGTTGACTTTGTCTCTCCCTAAGAGGACAAGAAGAGGGACCATCAGAGCCCCAAGCACCCTGAACTCCAAGAGAGGATCTCCTGGTCAAAACGCTAAAAGCAGCAGGCTTGCATCCTATTAAACAATGGCTCTGGGAGTCTCCTTGGAAAGGCAAAGAAAGGAAATGTTGTATAATAGAAACATAGATTTATAACGAGAGTATTCAGCCTTACTGACTTGCAGAAAGGCACAGTCTCTAGAATCAAAAGGAAAAAAGTTATTTTATTTTTCTCCTATTTTTGAAGGGAAAAAAAATAACTTATCTCCTTTTTCCAAAGGCATTGAAAGTAATTAAGCATAAAAACGTCCAGGAAACATCAGCTCTGAAAGATTCCCACTGCTCACATGGTAGGATCGAAACAACAGATCAGGTCACACCTGGGGCTGTGGAGTTCCAGAACACAGTGACTATGTCTTAGCACAAGCATCCTGAGGATCCACTGTGTGCTGGGCTCTGGGCTGGGCGCTGGAGACCCTGTGCACGCATGCTCAGTCACTTCAGCCATGTTCAACTTTTGGTGACCTCATGGAGTGTACCCACCAGGCTCCTCTGTCCATGGAATTCTCCCCACAAGAATACTGGAGTGGGTTGCCGTTTCCTCCCTCAGGGGATCTTCTCCACTCAGGGATTGAGCCTATGTCTCCTCTGTCTCCTGAACTGGCAGGCAGGTTCTTTACCACTGAACCACATGGAAAGCCCACTGGAGACCCCGCATGCTGAGAACTCTATCTGCCTCACTCACATTCATGCAAATGCTAAAGTGGTTCATGATGTATCTACGACATGGCATGAGAGCAGGGTTTCTCAGTCTCACCATTACTGACACCTTGGGCTGGATCATTCTCTGTTACGAGGGGCTGCCCTGTGAACTGGAGGATGTTTAACAACATCCCTGGCCCTACCCACTAGGCTCCAGCAGCACCTTCCAGAGGGCAAGTGGGGCTCCATCAAAGTTGCTTCTGGCTGATTTGAAGAGAGAACAGCAAAGAAAACAGCATTATGCTGAAGAGTCAGGGGAAAATAAGGTGATTTTAACAAGCTACTGAGGGTGGTTTGGGCAGATGTCTTATTGGTAAGAGCATCTAAGTCGTGCAAAGTCTAATTGGTCCAATTTCCACTCAGTGAGAGTCTGGAGCCAGAAAGACAGGGACTCTTCCCATCTGTGGGACTTGGGCTAGAGAACTTATTAAGCTTTCCTCTAATTCCAGGACTTCCCTAGTGGCTCAGACAGTAAAGCATCTGCCTACAATGCGGGAGACCTGGGTTCAATCCCTGGGTCAGGAAGATCCCATGGAGAAGGAAATGGCAACCCACTCTAGTACTCTTGCCTGGAAAATCCCATGGATGGAGGAACCTGGTAGTCGATGGCCCATAGGGTCACAAAGAGTCAGACACAACTGAGCAACTTCACTTTCTTTTCTTCAAATTCCAAAATTGTATAACATGATCCTTCCCACCCAACCCAAACCAAGTTGTCAGACTACTGCAGGCTGGGAGGAGCCAGGTTCAAGATACCTGGCCATCTCTGCCTGTGTGGGGTCAGAAGTGGGTATAAAAGGTGTGAGAACTTTGAAGAATGAGTTGGACAGCATCGCCGACTCAATGCACATGAGTTTGAGCAAACTCCAGGAGATAGTGAAGGGCAGGAAAGCCCGGTGCGCTGCAGTCCATGGAGTCACAGAGAGTCGGACACGACGACAATGGAACTACAACAACCCCACTCCCCACATGTGCAATGCACAGAGCCTCATAACATCTAAGACCAGCCCAGCTACCAGAGGAAGAACCATCACAGTATGTTCAGTTTTACATTCAGTGCCTTGAATCTTTTCTTTACAACTTAAATGAAATGAACCAAAGGAGGGGGAGGGAACCAGGCATTAAGCTGGCTCAGATGGTAAATTGTCTGCCTACGATGCGTGAGACCCGGGTTCCATCCCTGGGTTGGAAAGATCTCTTGGAGAAGGGAATGGCAACCCACTCCAAAATTCTTGCCTGGAGAATCCCATGGACAGAGGAGCCTGGTGGGCTACAGTCCATGGGGTCGCAAAGAGTCGAACACGACTGAGTGACTTCACTTCACTCAAAGGAAACGCATAAGGAGTGAGGTTAAGTACTGGATTGGATGGCATCACTGATGCAATGGACATGAGTTTGAGTAGGCTCTGGGAGTTGGTGATGGACAGGGAAGCCTGGTGTGGTGCAGTCCACGGGGTCACAAAGAGTCAGACACGACTGAGCAACTGAACTGAACAAGTACTGACTCTGCTTTTCCCAAAATGGCCTCCCAGAGCCAGGGAGAGGGGCTGAACAAACTGTCCATGCACAAAGGCGCAGTGTATTAAAAGGGCGGTTTAATCCATTCTTATGAACACACAAGAGATCCACATCTCCAATCTCCAGGGTAGTGAAACAAGGAGGTGAATGATAACAGCCTAATTTAGCCAGCTCAGTGAATAAATAATCATTGCAAATGAAGCAGTCATACCAGGTAATTAAATTAATTTGTCTCGCAGACATGATTCACCAACTCTCCACTGACAAGAGTTGCCTTCTTAGATGCTAACTTTTACTCTTGGATCTTCTTTGGATGTTGAAATTACTTCTCAGCTTTTTATTCTCAGGTAGCCAAAATGAATATTTATTTCTCCAATGATTAATCATTCAGCAAATATCAGAGCTCCTAAGATATGTTGGGCTTAGAAACATGATAAAAAAAAAAAAAAAAAAAACACCCAGGTCCTTATCCTCATGCAATTGCATGTCTAGCAAAAAAGACTGATGTTAAATAACCACAAAGGTGTTGGGTGCAGTGATGTAAAAAACAGGCCTCTATGGGTTCAGTCTTTGGAGAATAACTTCCTTTTCTTTTAAAACAGAAACATAAGACCTCACGTTCATTGGCTGGACCTCTGCTGAGAGGGGGTTCAATAGTTCATGGCAGATAATCCATTCCAGGAGAGTAAGAGGGTCACTCAGAAAGGGTATGAAGAACTATAGACTAAATGTCCATCCTTCATCCTGTGTTGCCAGACCCACCAGGGCCAATGGGTGAAATGTGGAAACCAGTTCCGTCCTATTTCTTCACACCTTCCCACTGACTCTTTGAATGTTTGAATTAAAATTGTAACTGCTTTAAGTTTGAGGAGTGGGAAGGAGGAGAGAAGAATCAGGAATGAAGGTTATTTCTATAAATTATAGTTTTAATATGACTCCTATACAGCATCTCAAAGATCTAACTTACATGAAGATCGGGACAAAATTAAACGAAAAATGATCTCCTAAAATAATCATCTTTTAAAAAAATTTTTTAAAGACCTAAGGCTTAAGAATGCCATACTTAGATTTTTCCATGACCTGGGAAAAAAAGGCACACTCAACTAACCGCAAAACGTGAGCCCCTGAAAGAGTCAGGGCTGCTGGTTGCCAGGCTGACAATTATAAGACACAATGTTTTCCAGGGTGTGAGTCCCTGGACATGTGTGTCTCCCCATCAATGCTACCGTTTCTATCAAAGACCACTTTCATAAGACAAGGCACTCAGTATCCTTTATCAAACTGACGATTACTTGTAAGTTATGGTATATTTTTTGCAGCTGTGAAGAGCTATTTGGGTGGAAAATTCAGGATTTAAAGCATGCTGATCCAGGAAACAGCCATTATGAACAGCGGTATATAGCCAGCTCTATGTCCTAAGGTTTTAGGAACAGTTGGTCTAAACTTACTGGTCAGCGATAAGTAGCTGATTCATTTTGGGGGTACATTAACCCAATTTAGAAACCATGCAAGGCTGGAAAAATAATTCTCCAGTACATTAAACAGTCTCCTGGATCTACTCAAGTGCACTTATTCACATTTAGGATATCATATTGCCCATTTTTGTCATTGCAATATACCAGCCATAATTTTTAAAGGACATTGTGAAAATGGAAAGCATTTTTTAAGGGAAATATCAAAAATACCTCTCCAAGGGGGACTTAACAGCTCTTCTCACCATTTTAAGTCTGACTGAAACTAGACTCTGAAACTCAGCTCTCCAAGGATGGCCCCCTGAGGCCTCCCAGACCCCAATCCAGAGACCCAGGGTGTACATCCCTCTCCCGAGTTTTGCAGCAGCACTGAAGGGCCTTCACGTATTCATTCTCTCTCTCTTTCAGAAATTTTCTCCATCTCTAGCTTCCCAGGTGGCACGACTGGTAAAGAAACCACCGGCCAATGCAGGACGTGTGTTTGATCCCCAGGTCAGGAAGATCATGGCAACCCACTGCAGTACTCTTGCCTAGAGACTCCCACGGACAGAGGAGCCCGGCGGGCTCCAGTCCACAGCATCGCAGTCAGACACAACTGAGCACGCAGCCTTTAAAATCTTCTTTGCTGCTGCCGCCTGGCTTTCTACTACTGCACGCTCCTTCTGTCCTTCCTATTATGAATTCATTTTCTCCGCCCCACTTTCTGGAGGAAGACACTCCCACGGGGCTCTGACCACAGCCTCTACCATTCTCTGTCTCTGGGCCCTTTCCCTGTGCCCTCGCTAGTTCACTCACCCAGCCTCACCCCTCCCCTAGAGGCCCAGTGAGAGTTCTTCTCGCGGTCTCCCTAGCGTTTTTTTTTTTTTCATTTATTTTTATTAGTTGGAGGCTAATTACTTTACAATATTGTAGTGGTTTTTGTCATACATTGACATGAATCAGCCATGGATTTACATGTGTTCCCCATCCCGATCCCCCCTCCCGCCTCCCTCCCATCCCATCCCTCTGGGTCTTCCCAGTGCACCAGCCCTGAGCACTTGTCTCATGCATCCAACCTGGGCTGGTGATCTGTTTCACCCTTGATAGTATACTTGTTTCAATGCTATTCTCTCTGAATATCCCACCCTCGCCTTCTCCCACAGAGTCCCAAAGTCTGTTCTGTACATCTGTGTCTCTTTTTCTGTTTTGCATATAGGGTTATCGTTACCATCTTTCTAAATTCCATATATATGTATTAGTATACTGTATTGGTCTTTATCTTTCTGGCTTACTTCACTCTGTATAATGGGCTCCAGTTTCATCCCTAGCCATTAAACTACGCAAGCCCAGCTCACTGCCTTCCCTCCAAAGAGCACCGCCAGGCTTCCCGGCGTCTGCCTCACCATCCTCCCGGATGCAAAGCACAAGGGCCCGCTTGGTCTTGGCTTCTCCCCTGAGATCCTCCTCCCAGCGCACCCATCATAGCGGCCCACCGTTCTATTCCCACCGCCCTTGCACCAGCTGCCCAGGGCCACTATGGCCCCAGCCTGGTCTCCTTCTCTTAACTGGTCTTCTTGTCACTCTCTCGAAGCCATCTCTGAATGGCTGCACTTAAAACTAGAAGGCTGACCCAAAGGGTAAGCCAGGATGGCTGCTGCATTGTTCGAGGTTACTTGGGACTGCAAAATACCCCTCAGACACCCTCCATGAGTCCCCATCACCTACTGAATAAACTCCCCCCTCTCTCCCTCAGAATTCAAGAGCCTCCAAAATAAAGATGCCAGTCTCCCAGTCTTACCTCAAATTATTCCCCTACTTAAAAGCTCTAGACTATATTATAAAATGGAATATCATAAAATGAAATGTTCAGTCTCTGTTCGCTTTTCCCTTGATATGCCTTCCTGAGTTTTCCTTTGCACAGGCCCCTTCTGGGCCAGGGCCACCCCACCATCACTCCCACTTCTTGAAAGTTCACACACTCCCCCAGGCTCAACTGCAAGTGCTCTCATTCATGAAGCCATCCCTGATCCTCCATCACGATGTGAGTGCCTTGAATCTCGTGCGCCTGTTCTTTGGACTGAAGGGTTCTGTTTTTCCATCTTTCAGTCCCTCCTAGAAAATCATGTCCTTGAGTATGTCTTGGTTCTCCCAGTCTCCTGCAGTATTTTCCTCGGGTTAAAGAGTTCAGTAAGCCCTGTTCCATGGATACAAGTTTCATTCAGAGGGGTTCTCTGGGGCCAAAAATTCATAGAAAGCATTCAGATTTGCTAAAAGACTATATCTCATCACACACACACACACACACACACACACACACACACAAACAGTAATTTTGTGAGCAGATGGACATGTGAACTCACTGGACTTCAATGATCACAACGTCTGCATCTATCAAAACATTGAGATGCACACCTTAAATATACATATTAATAATTTTTATTTGTCAGCCATATCTTAACAAAACTTAAAAAGTAATGGTGACTCTTAGCTACCAAAATCCTGGCTCTCCATCTTTACCGCCTCTCCCCACCCCTACCCCCACAGACTGATGCATCTCCAACAGAATCCCACCTCTGGGATTCTGAGAATCCCAAGCTTCAAGAGAAGGGTTATCCAGGCCATAGCCCCTGGCCACACCCCAAAGCCAAAGCTACTTCAAGGTCATTTAGGTTCCAGCAGCCCCAGGGTCCCAAACTCTTTTTCCCAAATAAGGAAAACAGGGCAGGAGAGAGGGAGGGAGGGAGATGTAAGGAAGGGAGGGAGGGGGGAGGGAGACAGAAGGAAGAAAAAAGGAAGAAGGAAGGAGGAAGAAAGAAAGGAAGGAGGAGCTTCCTGGAGTCTGACTCTGCAGACTGATTCCCTGTACCCACCTGGAATGTCCAGTTCTGTTGTATTTGTCACGAATTCCTCCTCAGCCTTCAAGACCCAGCTCAAATATGACCATCTCTAAAGCACGGCCCATTCTTGTTCCAGGTCCTCCGGGTTAAAAGTTAGAGGTCTGACCTCTAATTTAATTTAGACCTCTAATTTAATTTAGACCTCTAAATTCTCTGAGCGCGTGAACTAATCCACTTCCCGAGCACGTGAGCCAAAGTCATAAACACCCACTCCCCGTTGTGCTGTCCCCAGACCTTAACTTACTACTCTCCTCTGAGATCACAGGGGAAGGCAGGCAGGCAGCCTAGGGCCCCAGGCAAGGTCGTGGGGCTTCTAAAGAGGCCAGCCTAGCCTCGGATGGGCTCCCCCCTTCTCTGGAGGCAGCACCCTGGGTGCCGAGGGGGCGGAGGAAGGCAGGTTCTGGCAGAGCCTCAGTCCAGGCTGCGGCCACCCTGGAGGAAATGGTGTTGCAGTCAGGGTGAGCAGTCAAGGGCAGAAAACTCGCGCTTTGCTTTTCACTGATGATGGTACCAGACAGAATGGCAGGCAGAGGCAGGGGTCTGGGGCCACGCTAGGCCCATTTTCACCATGCCCCATCACTTCTCTGCCCACCCATCACCCAGTCATCCCCATGCCACCTGTCAGGACCACCTCTTTCAGGAACTTCGCCGGTGGCCCTGGCTGAACCCCAGCAGGCATCCAGATCAGAAGGCGTTAACAATTGATTGTTTTCCTGTCTCCACGAAGACTCAACTGGTTTTCTGGAAACACCACAGACTTTATGAATCAGTTCTGTGGGCGGCAGGTTGTTGTGGTTCAGTAGCTCAGTTGTGTCCGACTCTTTGTGACCCCATGAACTGCAGTACCCCAGGTTTTCTTGTCCTTCACCATCTCCCAGAGTTTGCTCAAACTCAAGTCCACTGAGTCAGGGATGCCATCCAACCATCTCACCCTCTGTCACTTTTTTCTCCTCCTTTCCTCAATTTTTCCCAGCATCAAGGTCTTTTCCAATGCGTCAGCTCTTCATGGACTTCCCAGGTGGCGCTAGTGGTAAAGAACCCGCCTGCTAATGCAGGAGACGAAGAGACTCCAGTTCGATCCCTAGGTTGGGAAGATCCCCTAGAGGAGAAAATGGCAACCCACTCCAGTATTCTTGCTTGGAGAATCCCATGGACAGAGGGGCCTGACAGTCTGCTCAATCCATAGGGTCAAAAAAAAAAAAAGAGTCAAACATGACTGAAGCAACTTAACATGTATTCAGGTAACCAAAGTATTGGAGCTTCAGCCTCAGCATCAGTCCTTCCATTGAATATTCAAGGTTGGTTTCCTTTAGGATTCACTGGTTTGATCTCCTTGCTGTCCAGAGGATTCTCAAGAGTCTTCTCCAGGACCACAATTTGAAAGCATCAGTTCTTTGGCACTCAGCCTTCTTTAAGGTCCAACTATCACAACGGAAAAACCATAGCAAAGTGATGTCTCTGCTTTTTAATATGCTGTTTAGGTTTGTCATAGCTTTTCATCAGAGGAAGGTGTCTTTTGCCATAATTTTCTGAGACAAGAACTTGTATTTGTGTTTCCTCTCAGGTAAAAGCAGATGAGAATTGTAGGCTGCTCTTCCATTTACTAATTTTCTCACGTTCTTTCCACAACGTGTTATCCAAAGCCAGAGCCACTCAGGACCCCTTGCAAGAGCCCTGGGGTCCTGGGGGCATAGTGGGGAGAGATCTAAAACAGAGGGCAGGGTGGAAGGACTGGAGGCAGCTGTCACCTGCCCTTCCCCAGGTCTGGTCTCCAGCCCTGTGGCGTGGAGCTGGCGTCCCTGCCTGCCACTGGTGCACAAAGATCCTGGGAGTCTGCCCTTGGCCTCCATGGGCTATCAGGAGCCTCAGTTTTCCCAGAGTACTGTGCTGGTGGGGGGCTGGACCCCACCATGTCTGAGGAAGAAATAAATGCTGTTGCCCTTTGCAAACCCACCCACACCCCCCCCCCCCCCCGCAACATACACACAAAAAGAATTCCCCACCGTGGAACATGTGTGACCTCACTTACCACAAAAATTAAAGGTACTGCCTCTGCCCTCAAGGTTAAAGACTGATTTGGGTGGAACAGTGAATACTGCTACAATTCTCAAATAAAGGAGTCTCAAAGGCAAAATTCTTAAAAAAGGAAAACCTACAAATTCCTGGGGAAAACTCAGAGTATCACAAGGACAAATACATAAAATTCCCCTCCATGATTCAATGAGTCTACTCCTAGGTTTACAATACTCTGGAGTGTTTAAAATCACATAAAAAGGAGTCACACTTAGAAACTAGCAACTCAATGTAATTTCGATTAATATGAAGGTTTAAAAGGGGTCAATCACATGAGGCACTTCGAGAAGGCTCAGGAGACCGCAGAGCAAGACACAGTCACAAAGACCAACCAGAAAGAAGACAGCTCCAACAATACTGGAAACCTGCTTTTCATTGATGATAAATGGCCTCTCCTGTTATGAGACCTGGGCAGCTTTCCTAGAGCCACAAAAAGCCAAGGCCTTGGGAAAGAAAACCTTCACCAATGGTTAATGTGGGATCATGAAAGAAGCTTCTTGATGGCTTCCAAAGAAAGGACTGGGCACCAACTAACTTAAGTATGTTGAGAGTAAAGCATTCACTGTGTTAGGAAAAGCAGCCATTCAGCATCTGCCAGTTCTTACATTTGCATATATTCAGAAATCCAAATATCTCCAGCACATCCGCTTATTAGCTTTACAGTTTTACACCTAAGAGTCCCTTCATTATGGTATTCATCACAGACTTTAAGCTGGTGTTCATAATTGTGCAGGGTGTGCATTGGTTTTCCTCTGAGCTGCCTCTGGCCCTGGAGGTCTGGGAAACCACTGGGAAGCCATCCCGAGCTGCTAAGATAAGAGCAGAGGCGTCCCCAGGCCTCTGCTTCAAGGCGTTTCCCTAAGTTAGCTCAGTATTTGGGTCTCAAGGCTACTCAAAATATAAATCCCACTTCCCTTCCCCTCGGATCTAATTCCAAAAGCCAACCCGATCAAGCCTAGAATTGCAAACTGCTTTGGCTTTTTCTGCTTTGAGCTCATTTTCTGCGATCTTATACACAGAATATGGAAATCAAGGATAATGCCTATAACAATCATAATGGCGTGGCTTGGGAGCAGTTAAAGAGATTCAAGGAATTTGTCTTAATATAACAAAATTTTGTTTGAAAGTATGCAAATACACATGCATGCACACATACACACACACACACTTTGGTGTCTTAGCTGCAAATAGACTAGAAGTCTGGCAGCTTCTGGGTTTCTACTGAAAGTCACATGGTTTTCCAGTGTCAAGGTGTGTACACACTTCCACTGAGTTACAAAGGACAAGTATTTGGCTCACTACTTCATATTTATCTAAGTGCTTTTGTCTTGGGAGTTTGAAAGCAATTTAATTGCATTAATTAGGCTTCAAAGCAGTGCTGCAGTATCTTCTGTATTTTTCTGAAGCCAGAACAAAAGAAAGTTGTACCCTGAGACCATTTGTCAGGTCCCTGAAGCAAAATAATTTCATCTAAAATTTAAACTAAGTTAGAAAAGCATTTCAAAAAGATTACAAACCCCTAAATAACTGAAAAGACATTAAAAAAAGAGAAGTGAAGAGAAGAAAAATAAAAGGAAAAAAGTAAACTCTGTCCTTAGAAGTCATATCTCCAAACACAAGGCATTTTTATTTGATATTATTGCTTACGTTTTTGGAATATTCTTTAAAACAGCTATCTAAATTCCTAGATGATAACAAGATTCTTTTGAGGCTGACAGCAGGAATTCAACTTATAAACCCAATACACAACCAGAGCCACATCTGCTTTAATGTTTTAAGCATAAAAGTATTTTTAATATCTACTCTGAATGCATTATCAACTTGGCAATGGAGAGGAATACTCATAGACTCAGACTTCCAAAGTGAATACAATCTCATCATATGAGTTCAAAAATCACAAAAAAAGTTTTTGTTTCATTATTTCAGTTCTCTGAGTTTTATACCTTGATTCTCAGAAATGGGCAAAATCCATAGCAAGAATAAATTAGAAAATTAATTTGCAGGGTATCTTTCTCTTGTTATGAAAAGGTTTTTTTTTCCCCTCCTAAAGATATGACACACTAACCGTTCATTTCAAGCAAATTTAATTGCAACATCTTTAACCAAGTAGTCTATAACTCTGCTGCCCAAAACATAATCATAAACTTAAAAGTGAAAGTGAAGTCGCTCAGTTATGTCTGACTCTTTGCGACCCCATGGACTGCAGCCTACCAGGCTCCTCCATCCATGGGATTTTCCAGGCAAGAGTACTGAAGGGGGTTGCCATTTCCTTGAAAGGGCCCCCCCAAATGCCAACTAGTAGCTCTTGAGCTGAGGATCATTTCAGAGCCTTCAGCAGTGTGTTCTACCTCACCACCAGACTCTCATCAGTTCATCTGCTAGTCCTTGCTTACATCTAAGTTGGTCATTTTATATATGTGCATCCCACACGGTACTTGCCAGGGAAATGCAAGGGAAAAAGCTTTCCTCCTCCCATCCTCCCTTTCTGGAACTTGGCCCACTTAGAATATTGCTTCCTGATCCTTCCAATAAGCTAAAACCCCAGAGGCATGTAACAATTAAAAGAAGAGACCAGAGGTGTTCATTTGGAACATGTACATCACGTATAAAATCTAATTGTTCTTTTTCATGATCGCCATATTGCTAATATTGCCCACCTAGAAATGGAAAACTGCCACATAATTTAATCTGCACAAGATTCTTACCTTTATGCAACAAGAAGAGAATAAATTATGTTTTTATTTCTGCTTTTTTCTTCCCTAACAGAAGTTAAAACTTTAAAGCCATTAAGAGATTTCAAGTTCACATTGAATTCCGCTGGGCCAAGAGATGCAGGAGATCATGAGTAGGCATTCACATATCCGTTACAGAGACACTCAGGCAGGATCAAATTAGGTTGTTTGGTTTTCATGGTCCCCACAGGGTTTTGTTCTGTTTAGCATCATCAGGCAAGGAACTTATTATAACTCAGCAAGTTCAGTCTATTGTCAAAATATTATTCCCCTAAGGTCTCAATACTAGCCAGGCAGCCTCCCCATCACCTTACCCAAGTAAAAGACTGGGAGCCCACCCCACCTTTCTCCCCCAGTATATTCCTTTTAAGAAACCCTAGCCATGTATACTGGATGGGTATGTTCTAGATTGGCATCACTTGAATTGGGCAGGCCTGCACATCCTCTAACTTTGTAGATTAACACCAACAAAAAAGTAAGAATGGTATTCAATAATTAAGTATTTGCCATGTGTGCTATAGTTATCCTCTCTTTTTTTCCCCAACAACCCTACAAGGTTGACACTACTGTTATCTCTACTTCGCAGATAAGGAAATGAAGGCCCAGAGAAGTTAGAAAGTTGCCCATGGTCACACAGCAAAAAAGGAAAGAGCAGATCCATGGTACAGACCTAGGCCTCTGACTCCAAAGCCCTGCTCTCCCCTCTACTCTGCCTCTTGTGGCTCCTGATGCGCCCCCCCCCCATGTTCCCCTCCTGTCCTTGTTCCCCCTGCACTGGCCTCATGACCTTCAGAGTTCTGGAAGTTACCTAGGCTCTCCCCAGCTACAACCCAGAGTCCATGGCCCACTGGGCTACTGCACATTCCAGCCTGATCTAGACCCCAGAACACTCCATCCTGTGTACCTTGCACATAACAGTCTCCACAGTTCATCCAAGACTCTGGAAACTTCGTCATTACGTCACATCCTGAAAAGGACAAATAGGTTTGACCCAATCTTTTTAGAAACTGAAGCTCCAAAGGATGAAGTCAGTTCTACTGCAGGCCAAGCAACTTATTTCGTGGTGATTCTTCAATTGGATCCCAGGAGGTGCATGGTTTTCCCCATTACTCTTTGGCACAGAGTTGATCTCTGATAAATGGTTGCTGATTAACTCACAGTGACCCCATTCTTTCCACCACAACTTTTTCCATTTGTAGTGATTTTCATTTCAGGAAAAAAAAATTTAATTCTCAAAAAATCATTTGCTCAGCTGTCATAACAAGCACCCTCCAAACTCCAGTGACTTAACCCAACAAAAGTTAAGTTCTCACTCATGCCAAGACCACCGTGGGTGCAGATGACTCCCCAAGGAAGCTGTCCACCATACAGTGGCTCAGCCTCTGCACTGGCCATCAACAATGACCAATCATCATTGACCTCCATCAGCCCATTCTTCTACAGATGCTACACAGGGGTCGGGATTAATGGAGGCCGAGCACTGATGCTCACAACTGATGCTTCCACCCAGAGGTGACATGATTTTATCACCCAGAGTCTGTTGGCCACAGAAAGCCATAGAGCCACACCCATCTTCAAGAAGGCAGAAAAATGCAATCCTTCTGTTTGAACAAAGGAGAAAAGAAACCAGATGTCAGGAAAGCAGGAATATCTACCACAAACACTGAAAAAAGAAAGATTTGAGAGGCAACATGATTTAAGAAATAACAAGGTCTCGCAGTTAAAAAGTGGCAGAGTCAGGACCCAGGCCCAGGTTTACCTCTCGCTAAAATCTGAGTCTTTAACTAACACTTAAGGCTCAAGAGAAGTATATCCATTTCATAAGACACAATTATTTTTGCATGAACAATAAGCACTTATTATTGCTTGTTGGTTGACCCCACTCACCTGTCTGGAATTTGCTCAGCAGACAGCTGATGGAGGCTGGCCTTCGTCGGGAGGACTCAGATGACTTGACTCTGTTCCACAAGTCTGTCACCCTCCAGCAGGCTAGTTTGGGCATTTTTCATTGCAAAAGCAGAGGCACGAGACCAAGCAGGACCAAAGCAAGTCATATGGCTGAGTCCAAGGTCAGGAAGTGGGGAAGGAGGGCACTGTAATATTACACCGCAAAGAGAATGAAGAATTAGTCCAAGTCTATGCAAGCTCTTTCTGTAAAAGTTCAGTTCAGTTCAGTCGCTCAGTCGTGTCTGACTCTTTGTGACCCCA